>NC_038050.1:58023037-58623037 GCF_002211085.1 Panicum hallii | reverse complement strand
TAGCCCGTGCTGGAGCACGGGAATAGGCTAGTTATATTAACTAAAAGCTAAGATCAGCTCCCTGAAAAAAATGATATATCACTTCTACATGTGAAGCCAGAGAAGAACAGCCATAGCCCGTAGGCCCATCTGGATGTGACGTAGTACTCGGTAATCTAGAACTAGAACCAATAGCTAGCAACTTCCCGGAAATGGCAAATCGATCGGAAGAAAAGTATTCCCAGATCGAACAAATTCACACGTGTTCTTTGCGGATTTCTGCATGCATGCAGGTGCCATCAAAGACCAGACCAGTTTTTGACTGCATACTTGACCTGATCTTTTGCCTAAACATTTTTACGGCAGCACAGCGCCCCACGGTTTCGACTTTCCCCAGGCACATGTCACTGTCTCGTCCATCCGTTCTTGCCCAATTTCACCGACCGGCGAGGAGTCAGCTGGGGGCCCAGTCAGTCAGCGTACGTGTACAAAACAAAGAGCGTCGTCGTCCGTCGGTCAAAATTTTGCAAATACAAGCTGCACACGACAGAAGAAATTAATCCTCACATCCGACGTTATATATAAATAAGTGTATTCCAGTGGCTTAGCGCGCGTGATACTTGTGATTGATAACTACAGCTTAGCAGCCTTCACGTAATCACGGGGACAATGGGTATTACTAGTTTTCTGTGACCATTTGTGCTCACAAGCAAGAATTGAAGGCGTAAGCATGACTCATGGTTCTTGTTAGCAGCGTAGTAATTTCAATTGACCAAATTTGGGATCAACGAAATTCCTTCATTAATTCACTGCATTTTGATAGTATAGGGATCAAGGTGACACCGAAGCTAAATTTAGAGAGCTAGATTTGTATTTTGAAAGTAAAGGGATCTAATTGACATCCGAGGCTAAATTTAGGTAGCCAAAACTGCAATTTCAGAATATAGGAAACAAGTTTAAGGACCAACCATGCACTTTACTCGTAAAAAAACATGGAGGGGAAAACCCTTCATTAAACGTTTTTTCTAAGATAAATTAGTAATATCATGAGTTTACTATTTGATTTTTCAATACTTTTTATTAAAGTTAAAAATATTGGCCAATAACAATCTCGAACAGACCTATATATTGGATTATATATATATAGTAGTTATTAAGTGCCACAACCATTGCATTGACCAAATTCTTCGTTTGAAATGCATGCATCGGGCATCAATGCATCACCATGGAAAGGAGGCCCTAGCACCACCACTAAAATAAATATATTTAAATCCTAGCCACCCCTTTGTCTCGATAAAGAAATGGGTGTTTGTTCAGTGCAATCTGGTGAACGTCATCACAGAGAAACAACGACATAATTTTACTCAATAAAAGTAGAAAAAGGGTGACAATGAAAAATAAAACAGCATCCTGAGCCCTGAGGTGCTCCTTCATATATAAATAATGGTCAAACCAGGTTTGTAGACTGGATCTGTGGTGGAACAATCGTATACAAGTCATAATAACCTTTCTTTTATGTTTGGATCTGTGAGAATATACTGTTACTATTATTTATATCATGTTCATGATGTGTTTAATACAAATCTGTTCAAAGTCAATGTGATGCTAACCTGAATCTGTTCAATATTCTGACTACGAAAAAAAAGCATCACTACTGCGTCTTTACGGTGTAGCTGGCTTAGTCTCAAGGACAATCTTACTTAGATTCTGTTTGATCCAAATGGTAATGGGTGAAAGCTGTCTTATCCAAACGGGAGTGCTAATAGGATGGGCTAAATTTTATCTAAGACTCAAAAACTTTAGCACGTGTATGAGTACTGATATATGCTAAAGTTTAGCACTCAACTTTAGCTCCTCCAAACACGCATTTACTAGCTGCCATCTGCATCTAACATCGTTTATTATTGTTGTACGTAGGATTACATAGTCTCAGGTGGTGTATTACCATGTGCTCTTGATACTAACTGCCATCTATAACAAGCTGTTGATGTTGACGCTTCAAGCCAATAATCAAGCGACCAAAGTACACGAATAATATATCATAAAAGTATTGCTACAGCCGTTTGCTAAGAAGCTTCATTTCGTTCATTAGGTGCTAGATAACATCTAGTAAGAGGGTAGACAACCAAACGCACGTGTAATCTGCTTGAACTTGTCTTAAAAGTTAAATCATGTGCTTTATTTGTTTTTCTCATTCACTGGAACAAGTCCAAGATCCAAAATGGAGAGGATCATGTTCAGATCCTACATGAATATTTCCACACGCACGGGTCCGTTTCAGCAGCAGTATTGTCAACATCTACCATTGGGAACAGCATCTATCACCTTCAGTTGCATACTAATCATGTTCGATTCGTCAAGTAGAATCAGTGCAGCAGGTCGTCTTGCTGACATCTGCACTCTGCTTGGTAGCATCATCTTCTTAGATGATCCATTCGGGGAAGCTTCTTACACGAAAAAGGCCACATGCCTGGTCAAGACGACAGTATGGCAGTTTGAACTCATCCTACACTGAAATGCTTCCGTTACATCCATACCTGCCCACAAGAGTATGCCAGATGTTCAAGCTGTCTGGTGCGTCCAACACATTATACTAGTATTTCTAGAAAAGAGTTCTGAGATTTCGTGTTTGAATTTTGTTTACACCTTGAAAACATCAATTTTCAGACCTACAAATATGTTCAAACACATCATGCTCTAATGCTGACTCTTGGTCCGTGGCTTATGGTGAATTCGCAAATGTGTCCCAGTCATAATACTAGTATTTATTTGTTCGATTGAGTGCAATATTTTGAGATTTTTTGTTTGACCTTTTCCCTCCCTGCGGACCTAAATTTTTAGAACCTCATAAATATGTTTAAATACATTATGCTCTGATGCTTTTTCTTGGTCCATTATCATACGGTGGTCTGGGCATGGATATCTTCTCTTCTTTGTTTTACTACTCTTTGTGGGAGTTCAGTCCTTTACTACATCACTACTTTTGTTTTAGTTGACCACGACGCAAATTAAGAAAAGTCGAGATATGAAAGCAAAATGCTTTAAAAGAGATAGCTCCCAAAATGTCAATTTAAAACTTGTAATGAGGTTGTACATGATTAAACAATAATATGACTATCCAACATCAAAGTAAGTACACTAAAAGTACAAATAAAAATGTTTCTTAAAGAAAAATATATTTAAAAAAAACAAAGAGTGTTTCACCATGAACCTGTACGAAGGAAAGATGTGGATCACTTGAAATGTTGACGAACCTGGATAGAGCCCCAAATTCGGCAGATAATACATGAATTGTTTTCATTCCGAATGATGTTTATAGCTCAGATTAAATTCATGAATCGTTGCCGGTTCTGAAACAATTGAAAATCAGAGAGAATACATTTTTAGATTAGAGAAAATACGTTTATTCAGAAATGATGTCGCACATCAATTTGTTTTGCTGAGAACTACACATCTCAAGTGCCGTACAGAAGAGTCCCAACACCATGTGCTTTTGATTGGTAACTGCAACCAGTAGCAGTTGTTGATGCAGGCACTTCAAATCAATTAACCAATCAATGTATACAATTATAAAGAAGTATTGCAGGACCCTTTTCCTGAGAAGATTCATCAGGAGTTGGCAAAAAAAAAGATGGACAGCCAAATGCACGACCGGGTGTTCTACTACAAGTAGTCTGAATTCATGTGCCATGTTTTCACCGGGGCTTACCAGTAGTAGAAACAAGTCATCCATAATGCAGAGGAGCATTTTCAGTTCTTACTAGATCAAGATGAATTCCATACGCCCTCGCAAGAAAAAGAAAAGTGTGAATTCCAGACGGGTCCATTTCAGCAGCAGGAACGTCAACATCTACACACGGGAATCACCGCCATACTAATCATGCAAGCTTGATTTATCAAGTAGAATCAGGTACGAGTCAAAAACGATCCATACCTCAGTGTAGCAGGTCGTCCTGCTGACCTGTGCGCTCATGCTGCATCTTCTTACAGATAATTGTGGAAGCTTCTTATACGGAAAAGGCTTTGCCCGGTCGATCATGAGAACAGTATGGCAATAAATTAGGGCAGTTGAACTAATCCTGCACTGAAATCCTTCCGTGAAATATTTGGTCATCAATCTCCGCCGACAAAATTAGGCTAGATGTCTCCGCTCTGTCCCAGGCCTTATACTAGTATTTCATTTGTTCATTTGAATGAGGCAACTTTGAGTTCTTGTGTTTGATTTTTTTTCCTCCCTGCAGACAAAATTTTCAAAGCTTCACATCTGTTCGCATAGATGAAGCTTTGATGCTTACTCTTGGTATATTTCCATCGATGTCATTTTTTAGGAAGAGGAAATAGCTGGCAGGCGTGCACAATTTGTATTTTCCTGCTCAATTTCTTCCATTTCCTACACAGTCTGATTTCCCTTCTGACAAAAGGACAGTTTTCCCCTCACAATTTGCTCTGAACTTGTGGTAGAAACTGTTTCGATGCAATGACACATAACAGTTTATCAATTATAAAAAAAAACTTAAGATGTAGTAGTTTGGTAATGGAGAGTCTTCTCTTCTATTGCAATTATTATTTCTCTGCAAACTGCTTCTGATTAAATTCTCGAAGATGAAGGCTATGAGAAATTCCAGATATAAAAGTGGAACCACTGAATGAAAGATATAAAGTGATAAATTTGTACCAGCAATTTACAAACAATTGAAATCTTCCAAGTCCCAACACAAAAAAAATAGGACACTTACGGTACAAAGATAGAATCAATTGCTCTGAATATAATTTGAAAGCAAGAGATGAGCTCCCAAAATCCATGGATAAACATAAACCACTGTCTTCCAGAAATGATGTCTAAGAATTTAGTTTTTTTGTTTTCAAGTGATCTGGTTATTCTAAAAACAAGCAAAAGCAGATGGCAAAATGGATTGCATAAATAGGACCCTTGTCGGCCAACCCATGCCTGACAAGCCCTGGACGACAAGTGGACATATTGATGTCCACACAAGCAATCGACGGCCCCCATCATCCCGGTTTAAGCGCGTGTATATTTTCCCTCTTTTAACTGTCCAAAATAGATAGCGAACGAGCTTTAGTTACCTCTAAACTCAGTAGGGAGTTATATGATGTGTCTATTTTCTATTTGTACTCCAGTTGGTGCTATAGAATTTGTATTATTAATTGAAACAGGCTTAAGTATTATGCTCAACTATATGTGCTGAAATTACATTTCAATTACCCACTTCTCCCCCTCAGATTCAACTAGTTAAATACCTCCAATTGCTACAAAAGTGTACAAGTGTGTGTTATAATAAGGTGTACATGTCCCATTTTTTTAGTATATGTTCAATGTTCATCAACGTTTAGAGATTGAAATTCAGTTTCAAACATGACTAACAGTAAATAGTTATCTTAGCAAATGTTAATGGGCCTATTGGCCAGCCCAAGCCGACCGGTCGCCAGAAGTGACGTCGGCCGCGTTGGTGCCAAGCAGGCCTGCGGGCCGTGGCCCGTGGGCTAGCTGACAGGGGCCAGTAAGCCAGATGCATGTGGGCCGATAGGGGCTCATTTAATCATTATGTATAAAAACAAAAGAATTTCTACGAATTTGCAGATCATATGCCATGCGTGCTCTCTTACGAGTTTCTGGGCAGGTCTTTGCAAAACTGAGCTACTGGCCAAGCTGCCGCAAGGATCCGCCGAGGATGCTGACCAGCAGCTGGAGTCGACCCGGAGCCAGACGATGATGCTTGAGGACGCCCGCGTGTTCTTCTCTCTTGAGGGCGTGTGCGCTTTGGACCTGGATCTGTATTCTGCAGTAAGGGTGTGTTTGGTTTGAGGGATCGGGTGGAACGGAACCGTTCCATCCCACTTTTTGGGTTGTTTGGTTGCTGGACGAGATGGAACGGATCGGTTCCGGAACGGAATATTCTGCGCAAATGCGGAACCGCGGGGTACCCAGAAATCGGCGGTACCCGCTCGTCCCGGAACGGCGCGTCCAACACCGCCCGTACTCTCTCCTCTCACCGCCCCGGGGTGCGCGCGGGGGAGCAGGACGGCGCGCGGGGAGGAGCTGCGCGCCGCCGCGGGGGGGGGGGGGGAGCTGGGCGCCGCCGCGCCGGGGGGGGGGGGGCGGAGCTGCGCGCCGCCGGGGTGGGGGGGGAGCTGGGCGCCGCACGCCGGGGGGGGGGCGGAACTGCGCGCCGCCGGGGTGGGGGGGGAGCTGGGCGCCGCCGCGCGGGGGGGGGGGGGCGGAGCTGCGCGCCGCCGGGGTGGGGGGGGAGCTGGGCGCCGCGGGGGGGGGGGGAGCTGGGCGCCGCCGCAGGGGGGAGCGGGGGAGCGGGCCGCCGCCGCGGGGGGGGGGTGGGCGGAGGAGCTGGGCGCCGCGGGGGGGGGGAGCTGGGCGCCGCCGCAGGGGGGGAGCGGGGGAGCGGGCCGCCGCCGCGGGGGGGGGGGTGGGCGGAGGAGCTGGGCGCCGCGGGGGGGGGGGGGGGCGGGGGAGCTGGGCGCCGCCGGAGGGGGGGGTGGGAGGAGCTGGGCGCCAGGGGGGGTGGGGAGCAGGCCGCCGCCCGCGGGGGGAGCTGGGCTTATCCTCGGCCGCGTTCCTGACCGGCTGAATTCTGAAAACCAAACAATAAATGGAACCATTCCGTTCCACTTTAATTCTCGAACCAAACAATAAACAATAACGGTTCCGTTCCGGCTACCAAACAAGAAATGGAACCATTCTATTCCAAGAATCTGGAATGGAACGGTTCCGTCCTACCAGATTCTCCAACCAAACACATCCTAACTGTTTCACCATGTACTGTTGAACGCGGAGGCGTGTCCTGCGCCTAGCTTTCTACTAGCTTGAGATCATGGTAGAAGCTTAGGGTTTTGCGTCTAGTCTTCTTCTCTTTTCCCCCTTTCTGTTTCTTTATATTACAAGGACTCTGGTAATGCCGTTTAGTAATGAAAATGAGGTGGGGTATCGCTTCAAGAAATAAAGGCAGATTGACCTACCTCTAGTTCAGGGCTTCAGGCAGAACCCCACACAATTACAGCGAGTCTTATTGACTGTGCTGAACAGATTAAAATTCAGAACCCTGACATTTACCGAATGCAATTTTAGAATTTTTTTCCTTTTTTTAGTCCCTTTAAAAGATTTTTTTTTCATGCGACCCTTTAAAAGACATTGAAACAAATATTCTACGAGGAACATTTGGTAGAACATAAGGCTGAAAATCTCCTTGTGTCACCCGTTCAAATCTGTTTTCTACCATGAAAAGAAGGATCTACCGAATATGTACCGACACAAATTACTCGAGATGGACTGGGATAAATATTCTCGGTAGATCTCTTTTCTAGATGGCTTTTCTCAAAAAGTCAGCCTTTCATGACCACACTGTCTCCCAATAATACTCTACATTTGTGAGCCCATAAAAGAATTAAAATACTTCTTTTTTGGGAAAAAAAAGCGAAACATGTTTATCTCAGCATTATCCTTCACCAATGATTCGTGACCAGACATGTAGCGTTAGTGGGGCCAAATCACCAAAACAATAGTGCAACTAAGAAAGCAAGAGCAGACCACAGAAAGAGAATTGGATTCTCGTAAAACTTCACCTTTTTATTTTTTATTTTGAGTAAAGGCCTTTTTGCCCCCCTCAACTTGTGACCGAGTTTGAATAACCCCCTGAAATTAAAAAACCAGACAATTACGCTCTCACTCTTAGATAACCGGACAAATTACCTTCACTGACTATTTCAAAATGTTTTTTAAGGTGGTTTTGCTAATTTGACAATCGGTCCCACGTATCCGAATCCTTTTAGGAGGTTTTCCGTAAGATTTTCAATAGAAAAGGGTTAGAGCTTGATTTTGTTATTTTTTAGGGACTTATCCAATGAAAGAGGCATCACAGGGCATGGCTGGCCGGCACTCGCGGCGGCCGGCGGCGTTGACGGCGCGGGAGACGAGCTGGGGATGGGTTGCTCACCGAGCTCGGTATTGGAGGTCGGAGGCCGTTGAGGAAGGCCGGAGGTGCTCGACAACGGCGGCCGGCGGAGAAGCTTTGGACAGTCGAACTTCTGTCGATTCCGACGGGGGAGCCGCACGGAATGGGTCGGGAACATGCAGAGGGGAGGTGGGGCGGCTGTGGGTGAGCGTAATCGGATGGAGGTGGTGGGGAGCGGCCGGATTTTGGCCGGTAGGTGAGGGCCTTGGCTCGGCCGCGTAGGAGCGGAGGGAGATGAATGGGAGGAGCGGGATGCCAGGGGAGCATAAGAGCACTGGGCCGGCGCGAACCTGGTCCGATCCGTGGCGTGCCAGCCAAGGAGCGGCGGCGAGACGAACAGTGCAACGATGCAGGGGAAGAGCGCTAAGGAGGCGGCCGTGGAGAAGGGAGAGGGGGAAGACAAGAGGTAGGAGATGACGGGTGGGGCCACATATAAGTGAGGGAGGGAAAGATTGGAATGTTATCGGGTGGGTCCCGCATGCTAGATCAGAAAAACTACTTCCTTTGAATTATTTCAGGGGGTAATCTGTCCGGTTTTTTTAAAATTAGAGGGTGTAGTTGTCTAGTTTTTGAGTTTAACAGGTCATTTAAACTCGGTCACAAATTAGGGGGCAACAGAGACTTTACTATTTTATTTTTTTTGATACGGACCTTGATAAGAACTCAGTCACAGCGACCGATAACAACTTCTCTCAATAAAGTTCGGTACGACTTGGTCGAATAATTTTCAGAATGATCCCTGACCACAAGTTCTGTCCTGCAGTTTGGAGACATGGAAGGAGTTTCATTCGTAACTCGATCCAATCTGTCTCCTTCACAGACAAGCATATAGCCACAGAATTACATCCTTCACCTTCAGTCTAAAATGGCCATGGACGCCAACATATACAATCGGGTAGCAGTTTCAATTTCATGGGAAAACCACAAAATGACATGAATGAGTTTCTGAACTCTGAAGGACTTAAAAGATGTCAGAGCATCCCCCAACATGGTAGCCTACATTAGACGGCCAATGGATTACACAGACATATATACTACAATTTCCACCACCAATAACAACATGGAAATCTTATTAGAACATCAGCAGATGCAATCCTATGTTGAAAATTAAGGGGGATACAAACACTGACAGTAGACAGCTTCGGATGCCCATCATCTTGGAGGAATTGTCGTCCAACCTAGACTGCAATATCATGCTGAATGTGCCGGAGCAAGACAGGGATAACAATGTCTGGAGAGCTTAGCTGGGGAAGATGGCCTTCAGATGGCATTACCTCGACAATAGAATCACCGCCGAGGTGCTTGTGCAGGTACTCAGACACAACGACTGGCACTGCAAGATCCTTGGTGCTCTGAACGATGTGGCATGGGACACTAACGAGCGGGAGGAGGCTGCGCACGTCGCTCTGGAATATCGTCTGGGCAACACTAAGTGCAATGTCTGGACGTATGTTGAATAGTGTCCGGCTAAACTCCTGAACTGCCACGGATTCCATGTCTCCTCCAACACACAGTGGTGCAAAACCTGAGCACCAGGCCTTGTAGTTTGATCGCATGGCCTCAAAGAGTTCATCAAGCTCATCTTGCTCAAAGCCTCCATAATAGTCCACATCATTCAGGTACCTATTTCATCAAAAGACAGAAAGGAATTGATGAAAATAAATACAAAAGAAAAAACAGAAAATAATTATAATAATATATATTTAATCAAGGAATGAAGTGTTTCTAAAATCTCCAGGCGTGTGCCATTTAGCAGATATTCAGCATGCAAACATGGCCTTCAATTATATTTTTAATAATGGAGATGAACTGCAGAATTTAGGTGATGTCTGCTGAGCTAACATCTTCTTAGTCAAGCGGATGCATCATTTAACGAAAGAAATTTATCAAGTAGTTGAATAGAAGTATAATTCATTTGCAAGTTTTACAAGGTTGGTTCAGATGAAGTTGTGAATTTTACCACCACCCCAAAAATGAAAAAACACTCAAACCTAACCTTGCTTCACAGAACATCAGTATCAAATTATAATTTTTTTCTTGAACACGCAGCATTAATAGTAGAGAAAAGAGTCACAATCATAGTGTAATATTAAGTTAATTTATGGATCAAATGTCCATGCTTCACCACGATCTGATTTTTTGCTTCAAGAATTTTACATAATCGTTCCTTCAGAAAAAGTTCCACATAATCAATCTGAGTAACTTTAGAAAATGACACCTAGGACATTTGCAAAAATGTGATAAGGGTCAGGTCATGCATCCCGTTCCAATTGCTACACAGTTGCCTTGGTTTTTGAATTTTAACATCTCCAGTTTATGATTCTTCAAAATTCTAACGCAGGCCCATGCTTGTCCCACACAATGTTCAGATTTATTGCTTCAGCAACTATCCAGCTATGAGCATACCATATTATGATAACTTTATAGTTCATTCTCCTGGTACTTTGAGTCCATTGTCGCGGTTAGAATGGAACTATGGAAATCAGGTACCATTTAATGTCCTGGTAGCTTATGCCCAGCACCATTGTGCAGAGGAATCAATTGGATTGGGCTATGTGAACGCATTTTTTACTGTTATTAGAATTCACAATGCACTGAATAATGATGCAGAAATAATTCAGGACACTAAACTCTCTTCTTCATATCACCATCCTGTCTAGTGCACATCATCCCTGCAACTGTGATATTCAGCAGCATGCTCACCACAACTGGAAACCAGATCAAAAGGCGCTGTGATCTAATTGAGTCCCTAGCTCCCTTTGGAGCCTACTCCACTAATCAGTGTACACTGCACCACCAAGCTTCAGTTCTGCTTCAGTATGTATCTAGCAATATCTCGTGTGTACACTAGAAAAGACGGAGCATTAACTACAATCACGTGGGCCTTAGAATTCTACACATATGTGCAGAGCAGTCAGATTTTTGCTGGCCATGGCATTGCACCTTTCACAACTCATTTATGGTATCCAGAAACTAAGACTAAGAAAGCAAGATTAACGCCATTTGGGTCATAAAATTTTCACCATATTAAGACAAAAACGTTTAATAATTCCTAGCTGCAAGACAATTCAAAAATGGATTCTGAAGGACCAGATATGCATCACATCACATTGTCCTTGCACTGCCTTTGTTAATTTGTTCTTTGATTCAAATCCTTACTAGGAAATTATTAGCACAATAAATATAATAGATAATCTGCCCTCTACAGTTTAAGGTGAACAATAAAGTCAAACAAGAATCAATTGCACATGTGTAATTCACGTGCTGCACCTTATAATGGATTAGCTTTCATAGTACTAGTTACAGTAGGTACACACAGATTTTTATTCTTCTCCAAAGCTTTGTTATTCTCTATATGAGTGTATACTGTGTATGTGACCTCAACCAGGCTAAATCAGGTCTCTAAAATCTATTTTCCCCACATCCTGTGTAACAGCATGTAGTTTTTCATACAAATCCACAATGAACAACTATTGGTCTCTAATCTCTACTGCACCGAACATTTTGTAGCTTTTGCTGCCTGCTAGTGCAAATTATGGTAACCACCAATTACCCACTTGTCTAACATCCCATCAAAGATGCAACTAGCATTTCATTTCTGTAAATTTTAGCGACAAGATCAATATTAAGCTAGAGAAGAAAGAAAATGCAGTTAGCAGCCACATATAACAACCAACTTGCATAAGTTGAGCCCAGCACCTTATCATGATCATTAGTTATGGCGGTATGGCCCCATTTCCTTCTCAACTCAACTGTTTAATTTCAGATCCGATAGTACAACACTCAACTGTTATCCGTAACCAAAGTAAAGTAGTATGGGTCATGTTAGGCTGTTAGCAGCTACGAGAACTTGTAGATGATTGATCACCATCATCCATAAAGTGTTGTCACCATTTAGGCGGGGTAACAGGGCCACCTGATTTGGAAAGGTGAGTCCAATATGCAATCCTATCGAGTATATAAGACAAGGGTGGATCCTTCCAGACGAGATGTTCACATGCTATCCTAGTCACGGACTTACTGTGAACCACAAGCCATGCATGTTGACAGGCATATACTGTAGATTTCCTGTTTCAAGTCCTCAAAAGGCTTCTAATTCCCCCCATAGCGACAAATCCAACAGTTTCCTTCATGGGGTTAGAGGTCCGTACTTCTAGCATGCAGTACCCAGGCAGCTTGTAGCTCAATTCACCAAAATTAAAGCGCAGCAGCTAAATCAACAGCTGCCGGCAATCAATTTGTTCCCCAGTTCCCAATCAACAGATACAGACTATAGACATAGTATGAATGAGTTATGAGCAAGGGGAAATTAAAGCAAATTTCAGTTAGATTACCTGGGGGACGCGGAGAGCAGCACGAGTTTGCTGAAGAGGTCGGGCCTGGAGATGGAGGCGAGCGCGCCGATGACGGCGGAGACGGAGTGGCCGACGTAGATGCAGGACTCGACGCCGAGCTCCTGGAGGATGGCGAGGAGGTCGAGCGCGTAGCCCTCGAGCGTGGCGTAGCGGGCGAAGTCGAAGTAGTCCGGGTTGGTGGGCCCCGCGCCCATGGTGTCGAAGAGCACGACGCGGTAGTCGGCGACGAGGTGCGGCACCAGGTGCTTCCACACGGACTGGTCCGTGCCGAAGCCGTGCGCCAGCACGATCACCCCGCGCTTCCCCTCCCCCACCACCCGCAGGTTGTGCGCCTCCTCCACGATCCCCATGCCGGAGATCCCTCTCCTCTCCCTCTCCCTCTCCCTCTTCCTCCTGCGCTCGCGCTCGCGCTCGCGGCTCGCTCTCCCTCGCGGCGGGGCTCGACCCGGGGCGCGGGGAGCAGAGCAGAGGAGGAGGTCAGAGGTACGGGGAGCAGAGCAGAGGCCGCGGGGACGGACAGTGGGAAACGGATGAATGGTGGGCGTTTTAAGGCGGGGGGGCGTGGACCGGATTCTGCCGGTCGGGGAGGGGAACGCGGCTGCCGCTGCTGGCGCTGGGCGCTGGGCGCTGGGCTTCGGCGACACGGGGACTCGGCGGGGAACGTCGCTGACGGACGGGGTCGCCGGGGCGGTTTGGTGGCGGGCGGCGGTGGCGGGCTCGAGCGGGTTGCTGCCAGTTGGTTGGCTTGCTCTGCGCCTCGCTGCGGCTCTGCCCTGGTCGGCCGGTCCCGCTACAATTGGATATTGTCCCCCGCTGCTACTCGCAGCTACGCCCTCCTAGAATTCGGAAAATTGCAGATGCGTGCTTGAGGAATGAGGATGGGAATGGGATCATGGGAGAGATCGAGCGGAGATTAGTTGCTGCGAATCGCATCCATAATTGCTCTTGATTGGATCTGAATTCGGATCATGATCCTCTCCGATCCTTTTGACTTGAGGGCGCACAAAAATAGTTTTCTAAAACTGCCCTCATAGTCCAAGCAACCTATGAACACAGCTACTTCAATTAACTCATTAAGCCACTCTCTTCGCTCAGTTTCTTTTTACTATTCTTGCTTTAAGAAATTAATCTATTTGGATATGAGAACTCGCTCGAGAACATCTCTCCTCTAAGCCGAGCTTTTTCTTCCGGTTTTAGGGCAATGGTAGGAGAAGTAAAAAGGTTGTCAGTGGTGGAAAATGTTTCCCAAAAGCTAAATAAATGTTAACTACATAAATGCCACTTGCAATTTAAGGAGATAAGCTTCGCTCGTATTTACTACTCCATCCAAGATTCCAAGATCTCTTACCTCCATTTCGACCACCTTCTCTCGTAATACCTTTGAGGCATATTTGAAGCTTGGAATTTATCCTCGACATATTTGTAAACGGACAAATTCTAGCGGCACACTTTGAATCAACTAAAAAACTGGAGGCAGAAACAATTCGCCCAAAATATGGAGGCGGCTTCCGCTCAATTGGCGGGTTGGGTCCGGTTGCAAAATCGTAAGCCCCTTCTCGCAATTCCATCATTTCGTTGGCACATGGACGAAAATTCTCGCTAACTGCTGCCTTGAAATGGGAAGATTAGTTGGGCGCGGACAGGTGCTTATTATTAGCCTTTCGCCATCATCACTCCCTATGCAGTGGCCTGTGCGAACGGTTTATGAACGTGATTAGCAAAGGGAGACGCGTACGTATGCTGCCTGTGGGGGCCGCGTGGATGGGCGATGTGTTCGTTCGGGTCCTAACATCTTGACGGCGACTTCGACCGGGAGACCGATGCCTGTGCAATTCGTACAGCCATCCACAGTAGGATGGGGGCTGCGTGCTCGAACTGCATGGTGACTTCACCCGTGTCTTCTTGTCCGCCAATTGTTCGGCACATACTGCTGTGCAAGCTCCTATGAGGGGTCATTTTTTTAGTAAAATGCAGAGACATGGTTGAAATTATTGTCACTTTGCCCCCCCGCTCCCCCGGTAAAAAAAAATCTCCTTAGGGCCTGTTTGGATCCAACGGAAGGAGAAAGAGAAAATGCAAAATTTTTGCTCTTTTGCATTTTTTTTTTGCACTTTTGGATCCAAACACCCCAAAGTGTAAAAGGGCAAATGCTACCGTAATTTTGCTAATTATGGATTAATTAGGCTTAATAGATTCGTCTCGTCATTTAGTCCTTTAGTTTTTTAATTAAACTATATTTAATACTTCTAATTAGCGTCCAAACATCTGATGTGACAGGAGCAAAAATTTGCCATTTGCCCTTTTGCCATTTGAGGGTGGATCCAAACAGACCCTTACTTCCTCTGAGATAAGATAGAGCAACAATACTCTCATGTCGCTGTATCTTCTCTTTATAGGTAAAAAGGAACTACACTTGTGGTCTTGTGGGTGCTGCCTCGTCAAAAATGGACATAGAATAATCGGATGGCAGTTAAAAGTGGCACGGCATAGGTATTCTTGTACTATTTACCACGGTAATACCAGTGTTTCAACCCTCATTAACTATGTATTGTGGTAATTATGTCTTGATTTCAATATTTGGCCTGTCGATTTTCTTAGCAAAAGATAACTACTAGTACAACAGCTGGCTGCAACCCCTCCGAAATTGAGCCATAAAAAGTTGTTGGTAGATGGGGAGACAGTCTACTTGACTGCTAAAATTTTCGCATAGTCAAAAGGTATAAACAAAGGTAAAACTATAATTGGCGAAAAGGACATGGCCGTTGAAGCCCTTTTACTACATTTTTCCAGTATTGATCTATTCTATTGAAGCAATGGCGCTTCATCTGAGTTGATAATTTTTTTCTCCCAAAGAAAACTACGAGTACATACAGTTCATACTGCAAAGTACTCTATGTACTCTTACTCTTAATGGCTGACTCTCTTTTTTTTTGTCATTTTAATTTAGTGCTTTAGTGGTATATGTGTTTACATTATGGTTTGGAGAAATATTTTTGAGCTAAGAGAATATGATTACGTTCTTAAACTTACTTTTTAAAAATCAAATATAGGTGCGCAACCTTTTACAAAACGAAAATTACATGTGTAACAGTTAGTAGAGAGATATTGGATATCACAATAGGAGCGAAAGGAGTTTTGAATTATTTGACAAGTCTTTTTTTAGCAGGTAGATATAGTAGTATATTTTGGATTTTAGACAGGGATGAAGCCGCCGGGTTGGATGCATTAAACGCTGGGGTCGGTCATATGGATGAACAATGCTAAACAATGATTTTCAATTGAATTTGGTAAATTTCATCGGGGTCGCAGGTCTGGCGACCCCGGTGGCTGCATGCAGCTCCGCCCCTAATTTTAGGTATCATTTATGTGTTAAACACTTAAAGTACTCATCAATAGGGTTTTCCCCCTTTAAAGTTATAGTATCTTATATATTAGGTATAATACTAAAAGACCTTTTCATTTGAAAGACTATTACAAAGGTATGCGCTGTGAACTTGTGATGGATCGGAGAGTCTACGCCAAACGAGAGGTGTACAGCAGTTGCCCAGTACCCTACGGTTCTGAGCGTGCACATCAGCACATATTCGCCACTGACGGCACAAAACGCAGCATCAAACAAAAAAGGCCCCACCTCGATCCACGGCTGTCATCCAAAGGTACACGACGAATTGATCATTTGATCATTGCTACTCGCGAGTGTTTTCTTATCGGGTGGCTGACGGGTCATGGGAATCTGGCCTGCTCCGGAGCTATAGCCAAGGCATCTTCTGTTGAGAGTACACCTCAGCTTAGCTCCCTGGTGCCCTACTCGCTGGACACCTTGTCCTTCTTGATGTACTATTTCGCATCCCTCTGATGCCAACCTGTGTAATTTTCTTTGCCTCACTTGCATTGTTGTCTTGTTTCTTGCCCTCCTTCTCGATCCCAAGTGGGGAGGTGGTGAAGTCGACTTGACAGAACTGTCTGGCTTAGAAATGTGACGCGAGTAAAACAAAGCAGTTAGATTTGACTTCTTTGATGGAGGCCAGGTACACTAGATGCAAACAAGCCCCTGCGACGCCCCCCCCCCCCCCCCCCCCCCCGGTAGCTTTGTTGCCTCCTATTCGCTCCCTTGGTTGTATGGGTTCTTGGTGTGTCACACAACATGTATGTAGTCTTGCAATATTCCACGAAAGATCGATGTCACACGGATAACCATTATATCCATGAGTAGGAGTGTCCTATCTAGTAATCTCTTGTTCAGAACCTTCATTCGTCGATTCCTACAGCTTTTGCAAGGCAACACAAGGTGTCATACAGCCTTCAAAAAAGAAGACTGTGAGTGAACATCTATGACACTGAGTAGCCAGCTTGCTCAACTTGCAAACATCTATGTGAACCGCAGTTGTACTCCAGTAGAGAAAAAAAATAGCAAACATCTATCATGAGCCCAGAGAGAGTTGGCCCCATCCCATCTATATAACTCTTATAGTTAATCATGTACCTTTTGTAAATTTTGTGGTGATATCACAGCCACTTGATCACGCCACTTTGCTTCTTTCTGTGCAAGCGCCCAAACAAAACGCAGCTTGTGATTAGTGAACTGGCTAGTTATTTCCTGGTGGCTAGTGGTGGAAGAGGGTAGCAACTTGATGGTATCCTAACAAATTAACAAGAAGCAACAGGGAAAGCTGATAGGGACCTGTACTGCTGAGCAACGGATATATACGAGTGATTGGACACCAGATGATGCTGGTCATAGTTCATCACGCGATGCTAAGCTTTCACGAGATTATTTAGTGTTCGTGGAGTATCTTCTGTTTTTTAATTGGATAAGTCCATTTTGCTCCCTCAACTTATGTTGGTTTTCCAAATAACCCCTAAAGCACCCCTTTTTCCCAGCTTATCCCATTAATAAAGAGTAAAAATAGGGTTACTCTTTTTTCTGCAGGGAAAAATAGGTAACTCTAATAATGTAAATTTCATGAAGACTCCATACCTATGTTAGAAAAATACTTTGAGAAATTTTCATAGAAATGTTGTGAAATGATAGATGTCGTAAACAATATAGATATTTTCAGTACTGTCTTTTCAAGACTATTTGCACATATATTTCTTATTTATGGGGTTCAAATGATGTTAGGTGCCTCAAATCCAAAACTTAAAATTTGACATCTGTGATATAAAGCAACCTGAGTTTTAATCGTTAAAGGGTAAAAGGAGGGGAAACCGTTCAAGGGGTTATCTAAACATATTTAAATTTTTGGAGTACTAACATGCTATTTTTTCCCTTTGTACCGTCCAAACGCCAAACAAACAAGAAGGATCCAATCTGACCCAGTTGTTGGGAGATAGTAAACACGCCCCCAGATGATTGGTCCATCCTTTGTTAAAAAAAAAAAGAAAGATAATTTTGTTCTATCCAATCAAACTAGCAACCTCGGATCCAGCCCGGGTTACCCGGCCATTATATTGGGTCAGTTCAGAATCCATAAGATCCAGCGCGAATTTCAGTGAGGCGCCCAGACCAGACACAAGAACTTAGTCCTGCTATTTGACTGGACTTTTGAAGTTTTATGAAATTATGTACTATATCTGTATTTCCTTCTTTCATCTTTTGCCTGTCCAAATTTTATCTCTTCTTCTTGAGACCAACTAACCAGCTAAAACTCGTGAGCGGTGTAGTTCAATCAAGGATAACACGCCTGCCTGCAAAATTCACGTCAGTGCACGAAAGACAGAGTGGCGTGGCGTGGCTGTTCATGGATGCGAATCTCAACTGGTGATCGTCCACGGTCCGCAATCATACGCATGATGCCATGACTTCGGTTTCTTTTATCGGTCGTATCCCGATCTGCGGTGTCTGTGTATGTAGACAAGTGGATGTTCGTGATGAACGAGCTCGTGTGAATATGAACTCCAAGGCTCCTCGGTCTGACAGCTTGGAGTCAACCAGTACACGATTTGCTGCCATGGCCAGCAAGTTCTTTGTTCAAAATTATAATTCGTTGTGAATCTCAATTCCTATCCACCCTTGAGGCACATGAGCTTGTAGCTCTGGTAGAGCATCCGGCAGAGGTGCCACCCACCTAGGGCTCGAATCCTAGGTGCGCTGCACAATAAAAATCTCCCTCTTGGTGCAGCCAGGGCCGAGGGGAAAGTGGGTTTCCGCGACAGGAAGCAAGTTTGCTTCCCCTTAATAAAATACGGTGGAACGCGTCTTCCCTCCCCGATCATGTTTCTTTTTATCCACCCTTGAGGCATTGGGGTTTGAGTAGTTGAATGTTGGAAACTGTTGTAAAAGGAGGTGCTCACACTGAGCTTTCTTTTTGTTGCTGTATGTTGTTGACTTTGTGTGGTTTGCTGCTAAGGCCTTTTCGAATGGCGAATATGATCTGCTACCACCTAAAAGCCCATGAAACCTAACTACCCAGTAGGACTGGGCCTGCCCACAATTAACCACTGAATATTGATTTGAGGTAGCCCGGCTAAGAAATCAAAGTGAATGGGAGTTGCTAAGTTTAAATATCGATAACCCCTAAACTTTTTTGTTTTGTTTTGATTGACTCCAGCATCATAACTTTAGTTAAAAATATGTTATAATTCTTTTATTATTCCGTTATTTGCACTATTCATATTCTCACAATCTTACAAACGATGTCTTGCCTTGATGGCTTGATGCGGAGATCCTAAATCCTGAGATGCTGAGACTCATTAAATGGAACACTTGCCGCATCCATTTTACCGATCGATCACGCGAAGTGGCGAGATGAGAGAATGGGGTCAAGTCTTCCACGGAGCCCGCGGCCTGGCCGGTAGATCTGATACTGACAGCCAGAAGACAAGACGTGTACTCCCTCCACGTTTAATAAAAAATGCAATTCTATTTTTTCCAGATAGATTAGTCGTGGTATAAAAAGACTCCTATATCCTATACCCTCGTTTGTTTGTCATATGCGGTTAGTTTTAGCATACAAATTAAATCTGATCATTTAATTAGACTAGCATATAAATTAAATCTGATCACTTAATTAGGCAAGTAGTTAAGATCCAACCTCTAGAATTGCACGTGGATTTTTTTTTGGAATTTTTTTAGGAGGGAGGAAGTAGGCCAAATATGGAACATCCTAGGCTGCTGCTACAACAGGGTTCCCATAGGCCTGCAGGTATGTATGTTTTCGCCAGGTCCGGATTCTCCGAACTACTCCTGCGCAGTGCGCTTGCTGGAGTCTTCAGGTTGTTCTATCCATGGCTATCCGCGTCACAGAGCCGCCCTGCGTCTGCCACCCTGCGCAAGCCCAATGCCTGTCTGCACACACACAGTCGACCCCCGACAAGCAGCAACCTTAACCCGCCGCGGCATCAACCGCAGCAGCGCCGGCCGGGTCGCTGTAGCTGCCATTGCAGCTCCCACCACGTCAAGATTCCAAGTCACCAGCATCTTTTATGGTTGCCCATCAGCGTCAACCGATCACGCAGCACGCAAGGAAATATCTCTTCCCCATCAGCGACAACACAACTCCGGGCAGCGCCCAGCAATTAATAACGCTTCGCTACTTGATGATCATCGACCAATCCTTTTTTTCTGAGACGAGCTGAGCTGCTCGTTGCTAATCGATCACAATCAGGAGAGAGAGGAGCCAGCCAAGTGAAGCGGAGTACGCAACTCCACCCCAAACTCCTCCCCGACCCGTCACTCTCCCTCTCTTATTGCTCTACTACCACGACGAATCGTCCAAGGGAAACTAGCCATAGCCATACCCAATTACACATCAAACCAGAAGCCGTACTCCCCTAGCACTACCAGCGAGCGGAGCAGCAGCGGCGACCTCACATCAGTTGGTGAAGTTCTTGAGGCAGGCGTGGGGCTCGGCAGCCCTGGCGGCGGGGGTGGGCTCGACGGTGGGGGAGGGCGGGACGGGCGTGCAGAGCAGCTCCCGCGGCAGGTCCGGGATGCCCCGGAGGTAGAAGGTGTAGAAGATCTTGAAGGGGAAGACGATCTGGTGGAGCTTCACCTGGCCGTAGGCGCCCTCGAAGACGCCGGACCCGCCCGTGACGGCGAGGTACGACTCCTCGTAGGTCAGGTAGGGCCCCTGCACCGAGATGTGCCCGTAGTCGCCGAAGTAGAGGCTGTAGATGGCCTCGTACCGGTCGCCGTTGCGCTCGGGGACGTGCTGGATCAGCACGCAGATGCCGGCGGTGATGCCCAGGCGCTTGTCCAGGCTCCCGTTGTACACCTGCGAGGAGAGCGGAGGAGGGAGGTCAAGCGAGGAGCAGAGCTGGAGAGGACAGGGAAGGAAAGGAAGAGGACGGATCGGAGTCGGACCTTGTTGGTGAAGGGCACGAGGTCGCCCAGCGCGTTCTCCGTCTGCTTGGGGCTGAGCCGCAGGTACGCGGGGCTCTCGCGGTCCCGCTCGTTGATCTCGTACACGTAGAGCTCCTGCGCCTTGGACGGCCGCGCGTCCTTGGCCGCCGCGGGCTTGGGCGAGAACAGCGACGCCCGGACCGCCACGCCGCCGCGCGCCTTCTTCCCGGCCGCCCCGACGCCGCCGGCGGCCGCCGCGACCCGCGACGCCACCACCGACCTGGCGAAGCCTTCCGCGGGCCTGGCGGTGACCCGGGACGGCGGCGCGGCCCTGAGCGCGGCGGCCATGACGGGAACCGGCGACGGCGACGGCAGGCTCGCTCGCTCGCTCGATGAGTTCTCTCTCGATCCGCGCTGGCTTGGGGGGATTGGTGATGGTGGTGGCAGGCAAGTGGTGGGTGGGGTGCGGTCAGTGCAGTGGCAGTGTTTATTTAAGCAGGCCGTGCCAGCGGCGGACCGGGGTTAGGTGCGCCGCGTGCGTGGGCCATCGGTTACGGGTCCTCCTCCTCTTTTCCGCAGCGTCCCCGGCGGAGCCGAGCGCCGGCCACCGCACCGGCCAGGGTGGCTCCCCATAATTGGCACGAGTACAACATGCGCCGCGCGCCGTGTCAAGCGTCCGGTGCAGACTTGCAGCGGCGGCGGCTTGGCCGGTCGCCGTTTCAGATCTGCGCGGCGTGCGCTTCTTTGGGACTCCGACTCTGCTCGCACACGGCGAGCGTGGACTCCTAAAAAGCGACCGTCTCTGAATATGTTTCTTTTCTAAAAAAAAAATCGTCTCTATAGTAAAGTGGCGACGGGCAGGTTCGTTCGCCGCCGATTGTTTTGTTTAGTGGGGAGTGGTGCTGGTGCGCGACATATGGTTGCAATATTCAGCACGAGGTCCTGTGGGGCTCTTGTTTATTCCCCGGACGTCGAGCTGTATCCGTACCTGTACCCATTGTGAAAGCTACTTGGAAAGCATCTCTCGGCTCGGCTCGGCTCGTCTCTGTGTATGGATCAAGGATGGGACTAGGAGATCAGAGCATGGACGGAGA
Organism: Panicum hallii; assembly: GCF_002211085.1. NCBI lineage: Eukaryota > Viridiplantae > Streptophyta > Magnoliopsida > Poales > Poaceae > Panicum > Panicum hallii. The sequence goes on along the minus strand of NC_038050.1, from coordinate 58,601,343 downwards.
CGCCTCTCCGGCCAGGGCGGCTGGACCAACTGCGCCTGCGCGTGCCCCCTACCGAGCTGGACGACGAGGCGTGTCCCCTTGGCGCGTTCCGCAGAGGAGCAGCGCGGGCATCATCGGGTCTCGGCGAGATCGGTCGCCTGATCGAGCTGTTTCACTACTATGTAGAAGATGGTGATGTCAACACTTTCCTTTACTAGCTTCATTTACCTCCGTCCACAATCAGTTGACGGCAGAACAGCCAAGCAAGTAACGGAGCACTAATCACACGAGACCAAGGAGAAATGTGGTCCACTATTTTGGGGTGTGCCACTGGCACTTTCTAACGCGCGGGAGTTGCCGCGATGTTCCTCGAGAACCAGAGTGGCCGAAAGTTTTTGTGTACTGTAAGTAAAGTTCTTTAGGACAATGGTGGTAAAGTTTCAAAGTTTCCATTTGGTAAACGATGAGAAGCTTCTCAGGATAGAGGATCCCGTGCCCCACCCTCCCCACGCGGACGATTCGAGCAGCGGCCAAACCCTAGCCGCCGCACGCTCCTTCATCCCCTCCCCGGTCGCGCTGCCACCGGAGTGGGCTACCGGCAGGGCCGCGCGGCTTGCAGGGATGGTGGTGGCATACTCGCTATCAGAGGTGGACAGCAAAGGCTGGCAGCGTTGATAGCGGGTTCCGGTGCCAGCGACGGCGGCGGCCAGTGGTGGTTGCGGCGTGTGGCGGTGTTGTGTGCGCGGCAGAGGAAGCCCGGTCTCCGTGTGTGGCCTAGTCGGAGGGTGGGTCGACGCAGCTATGCGGATGTGACGTGCAACCGGCGCCGATGCCCCTCTGGAAGGGCTGCTACGGGACATCAAGGCAACAATGACGGTAGTGGCAGCGAGCTAGGGATCCGGCATCCTGGCCTGACGATTGTGCTGGGGCATCTTGGGCCAAAACCTCAACGACGATGACGTCCGTGGGCGCCTTTTCCCTGTTGAGAGCGTCATATCCCCTAGCACGTCTTCCATGGGTGAAAACCCAATCCATATCTTGGACCCGCTTGTTTCGGCATCACTAGTCATCTAGGGTCGGCCCTAGGGAGTCGGAGCTGCTGGCTGCTATGCAACCATGCTCGGCAACAATGACCTAGGATTGTTGTGTGCTCTGCTATGTCACTTAGGTGGGTTAACCTTTGGATGCCGGTGTGGGCGCGTTGTCTGGTTACTCTTTTTTATCTTAATTGAAAGGCAGAGCTCCTGCCATTGTTTTAAAAAAATAAAGTTTCCGTTTGCCTGACCTTCTTTTTCCCGTGCATTGCTAATTACATCATATAATTTTATGATCTTCTGATTAATATTGTTTCTATGAATTAAAAATTCCAAAAGTGTTTAATTTTCTTTTGTATTGAAATTCCATAAATCCTGGCTATATAAGACTTGGAGCATGAAAAGTAAGTGTTTAGCTTGTAACTTAATTCTAGTTCCTGAAATTTGATGTTTTGATGATAATATATAGTCTATTATGTCCAAGTGTTGTTGCACGGATATTGTTTTAACATACGAAGTTACCATCGATATTTAATTGACTAATTTTATCGTGTTTAACCTCCAAATCCACCGAGGGAAATCCATGAGGTGGTAGATTGTAGATAGGGTGTCAGGAACTTGAAGGTGCAAGGAACTCAAAATTTAGACAAGTTCGGACCTGTGAGAGCATAGTACACTACATTCTTTATATTGCCTTAGACGTTGATGTATTTTGAGGGGATTCCTGTCCATCCTTATATATTTCGGGGGATAGGGTTATATGGAAATTCTAGCCACGTACAGCTTAGAAGTCTTACTCGAGTACTACTCGGGTAGTTTTTTCTATTTCGACTAGTCCTACTACGGTACGAGTAGTTACAACTGATGTAGTTATTTTATAATTATTGAAAATTTCTTTATTCGAGTTTTGTTTAAATCAAAATATTTCACGTAGAGAAAAAACAATTAGCATCCCACGGTGGCCATCCACACGTGCAGCCTTTCCTTTCTTCTCTCTCCTAGCTTGAGATGATACTCCAACATTATCTTCACGCAAATACAGCTTCCCCCCACAGCACTGCCTCCTTCGGTTTCCCCACGAGTCAGGACTCTCCCTCTTCCTCACCGTGCGCCGCGTTGTTGCTATCGAGCCCAAGCGCCTTCCTCCACGCAGAGACCTTGCTCCACCAGGATTACGGACTACCACCGAGAAAAGACGAGCAACAGCCATGGTGGACCAGAGCACCAGTGCAACACCACAGCTCCATCTCTCCTATGCTTCCGTGAGCTAGAGCATTGGGGCTAGCTCTTCCTAACCCTCCGCCAGCTAGGGAAGGAGAAGAGGGGAGAACAAGAAAATAGAGAGAGAAGGGGTGGGGAAGAGGAGGGAAGAAGATATCAAATTCCCTACATCTCTTGGGCAGATCCGCCACTGCCCTCCGCTCTGCTTAATTTGATCCGCACAGCTCTACATATTTTCTCCCTTCCTCGAATCCGCAAACCCACAAGTAGCAGCAGCTCACTCACACTACCATGGATCCATCGGCTCCTTTAGCTCCATCAATTTCCAGTAGTACAACCAGATTCAACTCCACCGTAGCAGCCACTCTTCACCAAAGTGTGCTGCTCAGCATCGAGTTCTTGAGGATCGAGAGGTGACGACGACGGCAACCGCTACTTCGGGTGATGATGGCGATTCAGTGACGCTCGAGTATTGCACCGCTCCATCTCTCCTTAGGAGTTTGTTTTGTCAACAGTCGCTAATGACCCGCCAATCTACTATCAATATTATTAAGGTTAGGAGTTCTTTTACGTTTAATTGGTGATTGAGTGTACTAGGATTTCTCGGTGAAGTACAAATGCCGAGCATATTCATTATCAGTAATATAATCCAGTAGTCCCGCTAATAAATCGCAAAGATGTAATGAGAAATGTGGTACACAGTTTTGTTTGTAGTATCACTGTCATTCGCTGACTCGCACGGGAGCCGCCGCGCTAATCTTCGAGAACCATAGACGAGAGGGATGGAAAGGGGTTTTGTCTGCTGCAACTTATTGCAAGTTCTTTATGAACATATTGCAAAGTGCCACCAAATATCCAAATTACGGAACAAGCAAACAAGAACGGAAGGACCCATCCACGGGGGGACACATTAACGAGGGGGCTTGAACTCCACATGTTTTTGGCCCAAAAAGAAAAACACAGTAAGTCAGTAGTCAAAATGCGACTTGCAACAGGTTGCAACTGCTGCCTCCGGCGCCGCCGCTAGTAGAGCCATGCCGTGCCGACGAGATCCTGATCGAGATGCACCTGGGACTGGAATGGGTCGCCGTGCCACAGGTCGGCGACACGTACAGCATAACCTCGGCCGCGGAGTTCGCCGTCGGTAGCAGCATGTGGAGCCATGCGCCGGAGCGCCACACGCCCACACCGTCGTTGTCCGTACCACACCTCACCGCGCGTCCGCGCCCGCAGGCGAGGCACGAGTGCTGCCTACGTGAAACACGAGAGCGCGCGCTTTGGGCGACGTGCGCTGGTGAGCTCAAGGAGGACCCCGAGGGACATCAACCGATCTCAGACCCCAAGATCAATCTCCATGAATCATCAGAGAACGGATTTTCTCCGGCCCGGTGGCGTAGAGTACTTACCAGTGTATGTGTATGTATATCAATCTTTTATCCTATTGATGTGACCACTTTTTCTTCGTATGCTCCTCAAGGAGAATTCTAGAGAAGTGGTGCCGCACGGAGCTCGAAGCAGGTGCACGAACAGGTGTGTGGAAAAGTGGCATACGACGCAGCCTGTGCCTGCAGGAGCAACTTGCACACTTGAATAGTTGCATTCATATTATATCAGTTAAAATATTAGTTTATAAGATAAATAATTAAACCATCTGAATGACTATCGTCCCTTTTTACCCTAAGACGGGCAGGGAGTTTGGCGTCCAATTTAGTCAAATAATAATAATGACCGTGTAGATAGCCCGTATAAAAAATAATTGTGTGGTTAAATAACTAAACAAGAAGTTAAGATGAACTTATTTTTGTGTGTCTGCGCGCGCGTGCACACGATGATGCACTTATTTTTGTTTCGTAAATAAATATGCACAAAATATTTATTACTATTTTATGATTCACACGCACAAATAAGATGGACACGTTGGAAAGTACAAAAGATAATTATTTGATGCACATAAGTTTGTGCTGCAACAATCAAACAATTGTATCGCAATTCATTTTGAATAAAAATTATACTCATAACTCTTAGTCTAAAAGTCCAAAAGAAATATTATAGAATATTTTTGTGCATGGTAGAAACTCTCTAATTGGTTGATACATAAAGATGCACATACCTTTTTGGGTTTTGAAAAAGAGAGATGCACATATCTTTACACATAACAGTACTCTCTAATTATTTCTGTAAATAAGGATGCACATGTTTATTAGTTTGAAAATACAAAAATATAAAATCAAGATGCACATTTTTTTTATTATAAAAGGAACTCACTAGAAAGTTCAATAAATAAGGATGCACATATATATTTGCAACAACAAAAACTAAAATATTAAGTATATGAGGTTGGACGTATTTTTAAGCGTAAAGAATGACTATATTTATCTAGTCATACGAAACACCATGTTTCTTTTGCATGCATGATGCATATCTAGAAGCTGTGTTGTTTTGTAAATCTCTTGGCCATTGGTAGGAAGGAAAATATAATACTAGTATCTTCTTTGTTGGAAATAGATCCTCTTTTTTGTGTTTGTGTTTGAACGTTTTTCAAGATTTTTTTGGATGGACGAGCGTGAGTGCCGATAAGGATGGAAGCGGATTGGATACACATGGAATCAGATTCGGATATCACTTTTTACCATATTTTAATTTGGATACGAATGCGAATACGAATATTCTCGAATACGAATACAAAACGAATACCTCGGATTCAGATTCGCATTCGGATATTTACTCAATTCAACGTGAAACGAATATCGCTAAATTCAATCGAGACAAATAAAATTTTAGTGCCAAGATCATCGGTAGCCAAAGCGAATCAACATCAAATTACACATTTAATAATCTCCCATGTCATAGTTAATTAAAATCCTTGGTGATAATATTTAGTACGTGCCAGATCAAGTGAAATAAATATGAACAATGGTAGACAGCATAGCAGCAGTCTGCCCTCTCACAATATGTGACATAGAGTACTTGAGTACGTCCCTAACAGAGCAACAGGTGGATACAGAGGTCCCTGATCAAAATACATGAGCTTGCAGATCAAACATTTAGCTCATACTAGTAGTGAACTGATAAAATTAAGCAAAACACTTGAAACACACAGGTTCATAAACTGAGAACTACAGAAGGCATGGAAGTCACCTGAAGCAGAAGTAGTCCTAATTTTCTTCCTCTTCCAGATCCATAATATTGTCACCATCAGCAGCAGGAGCAACTACAATAGAAATAATGATATGTACAAACAAATAAATCTGGCCATCTAAAGTTAAAACAACATGTAAATTCTAGCTAAAATTTCACGTACCATCATCATGTTCGGCATTATCATTCATACTAAGACCAGCCAAATCATCAAGAATGGACGATATACCACTACAATCTGAAATAAATTGACAAAAATACAAGGTGAAATCAGTAGTGACTAATCTCTCAACTAGGCACATCTAAAGAAAGGCCTCTTTCTGCTACTCCCAGTTCAGCAACATGCTATAAAAATATCTCTTATTGTTGTGGTGAACTTTTGACAATAAGGACAAGTGCACGAATCTTTCCAATAACTTTTGAAATTGTGCCAACACCATCCCTAGCAATGAGATTGACAATATGAGCAGCACAACGCACATGAAAGAATTTGCCACCACAATGCAAAGAACCATGATTCTTAAGAGTTGAAACTATTGTGTCCACACAAACATTATTTGAAGACACATTATCCAATGTCAATGCAAATAATTTATGATCAACGCAACACTCAAATCAGCTCCTTTATGACTTCCTTGAAGATGCATGAAATTTATAATTCTTTTCTGTAGTTTCCAATCATCATCAATAAAATGACAAGTCATACACAAATACCCCTTATTTTGATTAGAAGTCCACCCATCCACTGTGCAGCTGAAGCGACACTTATAAGAGGCAAGATAATCAAAAAGCTTTTTTTCTCATCATAAGAAAATAGACATTATCCTGCCCCTAGCAGTCTTGCGGCTCTTTGTTGGAAATATTGGGCATAAAGATCTAATAAAATTATTTGTATACTCATGCTCAGAGAAGCTGAATGGATATTCATGCATAATAATTGCAAGATAGTATTTCTTATGCTAGTTTCCTCATCGTACTTCCAATCAGCTCCTTTCAATTTTGTAATATTAGGTTTCCCTTTATTTTCATCATGAAATGCATGGTAATGATTCCATAGACGTGTGGTCCCTTGCTTACTTGCGGCACAAAAAACCTCGTCACAATAGTTGCATTCTACCATCCTCTTCATGACAACCATGTCATCCACCTTTTCTTCATATAAGCACTCCAGTGAAATGTTTCCAAACAGGTAAATTTTTCTTCTTTGGACCCTTTATTTTGGTAACCGGACTTCTTCCTGCTGACGACACCTTCTCAATTCCATCACCAGTTGCACAAGTAGCCTCTAGATCAGGCTCTGTCTCCCTATCACTAGCATCCGGTTCTCTTCCATTTACAGATGGCGCACTTGTGGCCTGCAAGAAAAAAATTACAAGCTCTCAGAAATTCACTTTCTTATCACTCAACTCCACTGCAATTCAGACACCTGCTTATTTCTCGATGACATTGCCCTTCTTGAAACCATGGTTATTGATCAGCTTGAATCTGTAGTTAGACAATAGAGAGGCAAATCGGATCAAATATTATCACTATCATTTAGATGAGAAAGTCTATTACAGAATGCAATCAATGGTCCAAGAACTATCCGGTGGTAGCTAATTTCAATCTATAAAGATATATCAACGAACAATACTGTGGTACCTAATTCAAGAAATAAATTTCTTCTAAACAACAGTGTCAAAAGAAAAAAGAAAATAAAAATTAGATTAGTCGTTGCCTATTCCAAATATCTCTCTATATTTTTTATGTTCGTCAGATAGCATTCGTTTGCAAGATGATGCTACACTGCTACTTGCTAGTCCAACTCCCAAGGCCAAGAAGTAGTCATCACCCAAAAGCAATAATGAATCAGAAAGTCACCTTTACTGGTTGAGCAGCAGATCTGAAGGGGAAGCGGGAGGAGGGGCCACCAATGCTCGATAGGCCTTCAAGCAGGTTTGGCCTCGATCTCGAATCAAATTGGCGCTGTGCTCTTGACCGTCGCAGCAGGAATGGGAGGGTTGTTGCAGGAGTGGAGCCGCGGCCCACCGTTGTGGCCACCGGGAGAGGAACTTGGAAGCACCCTAGCATGGAGCAGAGGTGCCAGCAACATCTGCAGAGGCACGCTGGGCGCCGTCGGCGCCGAGCAGGTAGGGTGCGAGCTGCAAGGGCTGTCAGCTGGGGAATTTTGGAACCGGAGAATAGAATGACTGAATGGGAACGGCTGGATGGATGGGCCAGTAATGGCGCGCAAGGTCGGATTTTCGCGTGCGCACGACGGCCGAGCGGGAATGCAGCACGGGAAACCCTGAATAGCGCAGCGGTGGCGGCGCGAGCGCGCGAGCACGGCGGGAGGCTGAAAAATCTGCGGTGGATACAGATAGTATCCGCTGTAACATCTGTATCCGCGTGAAATTCGGATATCCGGATCCGAATCCGGATTTGCAAATCGAATATGAATACATCCATTTCACCTTTCATATTACAAACAAATATGAATACCAATACGAATATTTATATACATATACGTTTAAGCGGATACGAATATCAGACAATTCGGATATCCGCCGAAGCAGTAAGCCAGCCGGCACAACAGCCGATGCAAGTATATTTGTTTATCCACCATGCGGATCCGCAGACTATTCTATTTCACTTTTTAAATGCCAGCATATGAACTGGAAAGTAAAACGTCGGTTCCCAAATCCCGAGGAAGAGCTGCTTGCGCAGTGCACCGTGAACCGTCGATATACCCGGCGGATCGGCGCCGGGCGGCTACTTTTATTTTCTCGAATCATCACAGTCACTGAGAATCCGGAAGACCCCATGGATCATTTGCGACCCTGAATCTGTAATAAGTTCTACTTTCCATTTGTCTCGGTCCATTCTAGAAGTCAGGACTACCTTTTTCCATCTGGACTAACCTGCCTCGCAACAAATCTGCGAGCTAGGCGCGTGGCCATTGATTGGAGCACCTCTCGTGACAGTGAAACGCGAGGAGCAGTCACAGTCGTTCCAGAGAATGCGTCTTGTGTGGTCTACGGTCGAGGAGGTGCCAGCCCGACTTCCTTGGAACCCTGTGATATCATGCATGCTCCAGATGAACCAACCAACGGGGCTACTTGTTCGGTTCAGATTAAGCGATGGAGCGAATGTTCAACGAAAGATTCAGGCCGTCGTCTAGATTAACTTTTCAGGGCGGCGGAAAGTGAAACGACTAGACTCTAGAGGCTGTGATTATGAAGCTAATTAAGCAACGGGTTAATAAAGGCTCGTCTCTAGAACTCTTGATGGATGAATGGATGAATGAGCTCCTTGTCACTCAGGTTCCCAGTCAATGAAAAGGGGTGTTGGAGAAGGCTGGAATAACTTGTCTGTTCATCTGGAAGGTGACGGCGGTTTCCATTCGTTGTTGTTATTAATAGTACAAGGGATGTTTGGATCCAGTGACTATTTTTTAATCCGGATCATATTAGACATTTAGATGCCAACAATTAGGGGGACTAAATATGAGTTATCTGTAAAACCAATTGCATATACAGAGACTAATTCACGAGACGAATCTTTTAATCCTAACTAATTCAATAATTAGCGTATGTTTACCGTAGCACAACATTATCAATTCATAGACTAATTAGGCTTAATGTACTCATCTCGCGAATTAGACTTCATTTATGCAATGAGTTTTATAATTAGCTATGTTTAATACTCATAATTGGTATCCAAATATTTGATGTGGGGACTAAAGTTTAATTCTGAGGAATCAAACGGATCCAGGTGCATATCCAGCTAACATGTTTGCTCATGTTCAGCTGGTACTGCTGCTCCAGTACAGGCTGACTGTTGCTCGAGTATGATGGTCTACTTGCGATACAGAGGTTTCCCTATTGCCGGGCACTTTTCAGGACCATTGCTGCGCTTTCTATTCTTCAGGTTATGCATGCCATATACTATTGATCGATCTTTAACAAAACGCCCAGCAGCAACACTGAAAGTATAATAATGCAACTAGCACGGTACCCGTACCATCTTTTGAAATGGTTCGGTTCAGACCTCGGCGCCTTCCTCCTTCAAACCAGGCAAGCACCAAAAACACAAACACACCTGCTGTACGCCTGTACGTCCTGTCCCAAACAGGAGAACCCCGACACCTCAGCTTTCGTCTTCTACGCGAGACACGCCACGGCGGCAGTGGAGCCCCCAAAGCCCCTGACCAGCGACCACGAGCTAGAGATACACGAACAGCTCAAGCGAGCTCGCCACCGGCTCATGGGATGGGGACCAGGGACACCACCGGGACACGCATCATCACCCGCGGCACGCTTCCACGGAGCCCTTCCCTCCCTTTGCCGTGCATGCCAATGCGGCAGCATCCATTATCAGGCTCGCTCGCGCAACCTTTTTCTCGGCTCCCTGCAGGATGCAGAGGAGGAGCAGCTAGAGAAGTAGAGAGGGTAGCGAGAGCAATCGATCGAGGGCCGGCCGGCGCGCCACCGCACCCGTGTCCCGCTTTCCGTCGGAAAAGAGCCGAAAGAGGCCGACGGCCACCTTGCTCCCCACGAGGCGAGTCGTCGCAGGAAAAGGTGGCGCCTCGTGCCCGTGCTCTTCCTGCTCGGCACGGCCGCGACGGCAAAGGTGGCGACTGGCGACGCCGCGGCGCGCGATGGGTCGCCGGCATTTTGATGGCGCATGGGGCCTTTTTTTCTGCCCCTCTCCGGTGTCCGGCTTTTGCACCCCGGCCACACGCCGGCATCATTCATTCCGTTCCATCGGCTTCAATAAATCAACAGTGGCGAACACTATCAGTCAAACAAAGATCCTTTTCTTTTTCTTTCAGCAAAAAAAAAAAGATAATGTGCACGAAACCTGTGTGAATGTACCACCAGTTATTCAGAAGAAGCGAGAAATGCTGGAAATTACCTAATAGTACTCTGTGTATTCTTTAGCGCACACACACAAAAAAAACTCATGCCTATTGTATAAGTTTTTCTTCTTCTAAACCCCTCGTAAAAAAGTCGAATCTTTGTTACAATTGGGACCTTCCCATGCTTGCTAACTGCTATAAAGTTGCGCCGCGGCCAAATGTGCCATGTGCGTGCGGCGCTTGCGCTATCCTTTTTTCGGCCTCTATTATGTTTCTACAGCGAGCAAACCTGAAAGACAAATGCACACAGAGTGTAGGAAACGTATAAACTAGCACGAACTCTGACCTGGCTCATCACATGCATGCCGTCCCGCGCCACGACGTTTGTCCGCTAGCAACTCGATCAGATCATTGGGCAAGAACAAAGTGGACTGACGGCGGCTCCAGCTCTAGCCCCAAGCCCTAAAACAAATTCGAGCTGGATTTGCCGCTGATCTAGCACGCCACAGGTTCGAGTCAGTCTAAAGCTGTCTCAGATCCTTGTCGCGTCGCCTCCGATTCGGATTGGTCTTGTTGCCATGTGAAAAACCGCAAAACTGCAAGCCGTCGACAAATGCGTGCTTCCAGGGCCACGTCGTACACTGTAAATTACTACTTGATTAGGCTCAGCAGGATCCTGCATGAATTGACCCGAGATCATGTCATGCTGCCCCAGCCGATCGATTATGATCGTTCCAAATGGCCGCGATGACAGTGATCATTGTGCGAGCGAGCAGGCATGATTACAGTCTGTGGGGGAGATCTCTCGGTAAGCCCACTGGATTCTCCGTGATCTCTGTCACATAATCATGCCACATGTTTGCTTTGCTTTGCTTCGTTCGTCTGAGATCGATCTGATGAGCTGCGGATTGTCTTCTTGTCTTGGTTTCTCGAGGCTTTGATCAGGTCGTCAGGATGTGTCTATGCTGATGCTGTCAAACGTTCTAGTACCAGTAAAAGTTCAAAGTAGTTAACTGATAGAGGAGCATCTAATTCGTTACTGATGATGGTAAAATAAAAATATGCAGTGAAACGTACGCTTTCGATCGAGGGAGTCATGCAGAATAAGAACCCTACGGAAAATGCTTTTCTACACGGCTCTTGTAACAAAGTGACGAGCTTCGTTCTAACGTTACTAGGACTTGTTCGATCTTATGCAAATAAAGACGGGACAGGAGTCACAAAGTTGAAGATTCTTCGATTTCTTCCCCATAGGATTCAGTATTCACCGTGTACGTACAACGTACTCGTTCTAGAAGGCCAGGCCAGCACGTTATACAGACACTGACATGTGGAGTAAACGGCCGGGCTGACAATCATATGCGGGTGATGCTGATACGCAATCCATGAAGGGGACATCTTCTTCTTGTAACGTTTTCCTTGTTGTCGAAATAATAAAAATACTTCCTCTACTGCCATGTGCAGCAATACGAAAGCAGTAAGAAAATAATAAAAAGGAAACTACGACGTTACCAAAGACAGCTGCTGGTCTCTTATTATCTTCAACATAATAGACGACAATATGTTTCTTTTTTCTTCAAAAAAATCCAACATGTCTAGATATTCTTGTACCTTACTAGCAGATAGGACTCTCTCTTGGGAATTTTTTCGTCCATGCTCCAGTAATAGGGCAGAACTTTTCAAAATGATCGCTTGAAGTGTTCCAGTGGAATGGAAAAACAGATAGAATACTTGAAGGTCGGAAATTAATAGAGATGTCTTAAAACTGTGCACGTCACCAAAGGAAACATGGTCTTGTGATATATAGACCCTCTTCGGCTTAGTTCTAAATTTCATTATCTATTTAGTGAAGATACCTGCTATATAAGGGATGATGCCTTGCAAGAAACCTCCTTTTTCATATAGTATTACCTAAATGTGGGTTTTCTTCAGGGGACAAGGTTGATATTTGTGGAACCAGCTACTCCCTCCGTCTTGAAATACAAGATATTTTAATTTATCTTAAATTTAATTATTCTAAGTTTGACAAAATTTATAAAGAAGAAGAATAATATTTTGAATGTCAAATAAGAATAATTAGATCCATTATAAAAGGTCATAATTTATTATTTGATATGTTAGATGTTAATATTTTTCTCTATAAATTTTATCGCACTCAAACTATTTTAACTTAGGATATCCTAAAATATCTTATATTTCAGGACGTAGGAGTATTGAAATTGGAAATTGAGGCGGTCGCTGGAACAATTCTTTGCTCGCATGCGTGCTTGTATCCTTTACAACGTCAGCATTTTTTAATCCACTGTCCAATAAAACGATCAACAAACACGTATAAATAGGGCACAGCATTGTGTAGAGCTCAGCATAGGCACGCATCACCTCTTATCTGTCTTCTCTCTGCCCAGATAAGAAACCGGAATGCAGAAGCAAGAGCACCCCATCTCTTGCTCTCTTCCACCTTCTAACCAAAACAGCAAGAAACCATCCATGGCGAGCCAGGAAAGAACCGCGCCGACAGGCCGATCGGGCGGTGCCGACGACGTCCGCTCGCACACAGACGCCGGATCATTCGGAAATGATCCGGCGTCATCGGCGGCGCCCGAGGACTTTGAGTTCTGCATACTCTCGTCCGGCGGGCTCGCGCTGGCCGGCGAGGACGCGGCCGACATGTGCGTCGCCGACGAGGTCTTCTCCGGCGGCAAGCTCCTCCCTTTCCGCCTCTCCTCGGCGACCTCGGGCGACGCGTTGCTCCGCTCGGACTCGCTGGACGGCTCCGCGACGACGGCGTCCACCAGCGGCTTCAGCTCGAGCTCCGTCAGCCGCAGCGCGAGCTCCAGCAGCAGCAGCAGCTGCGTCAGCCGGAGCACGTCGTCCAAGAGCGCGTCCTCGGACCCTGCCGGGCTCGGCAGCTGTCCTCCCAACAGGGGCGCCACGGCCGACGCAGCCGTGCCGCCGCGGCGGTCGCTGTCGGGCAGCGTGTTCTACGCGCACCCGAGCCCGTCGCCGCGCCCGCCGCGCCGGAGCGCCCGCCCTGCAGCCGCGCCCGCGCCGCGCCGCAGCACCGGGTCGGCGCCGCCGGCGTCGTGGGGCCTCATACGCCTGGGCGTCGTCGGCGCCGCCGAGGTGTACGCGCCGCGCCCGGCCGGGTACAGGAAGGCCGCCGCTGCGAGCGCGAGGGGCGGGAGCCGGAGCGCGAGGTTCGATCAGCCCAGGACCGCCCCCAAGGAGGACAAGAAGCTCGCGCTGGGGCTGCTGGGGGCCGGCCTGGTGTGCTCGTGCTCGCCTGACGCCGTCGCGCCCGTGGGCTCGGCGGAGGTGGCCGCGGCGGAGGCGAGGCGGAGGAGGAAGATGGCGGAAGAGAAGAAGAGAGCGGCGAAGCAGAGCGGGCGGAGCACCGCCCGGAGGAGCAGGATTCTCGAGTGGCTGGAGGAGCTCTCCATTTCCAAGGACAAGAGCGTCGTGTAGATACAGATCGTCTCCTGACTGCAATTGTTCCCAAAATTTCTTCGTTCTTTGATGGCTCGAATCACCCTTGGAGATATTTGTCATTTCGGTTCGTTTTCACCATTTAACTAGTTGATCAATCAATAATATAATCTCCCTCAGGGTCAGGGCATCGATGTCATTGAGCAAAGTTCCTCGTCATATTTGTCAAGATGACTATTACCTCGAATACTGTGTTGCATTAACTCCTTAATTCCCACCTTGCCTTTTTTTAAATTTGGAAGGATTATTTGCAAATTTGATTGAGGTCATAGCTAGGACTTGAAATTCGGACGCTTTGGGGTGGCATCATGATAGTAGCATGAGGCTGGGGATGAAAAAATACAAGCATCGCCTTGGTCGCAGGACAATGCGAGATGCAAAAAGGTCGCTTTCCAGGAAGATAGGGCATGGGGCGCAAACAAAAGTTTGGTCTGCCTTTTCTCGAGCTACCAAGCCAAGAATGGAGCTAAAAATTTTCAAATATTCATGTCGCCAGCAGGACCAGTTCTTGAGCTCGTATTGGGAACCATGGCCGCGTCAACATGACGATATTTGGTCCAATCGTGGCATGAGATTAGGCAGCTTCTCTGGATGGTGCGTGGGTTCGAGCTAAACACGGTACGAAGAGGATTTTTTTTTTCTGCAGAAGTACTTTATTTAGATTGACAAAGCAAATAAAAGCTGGATAATTGCAACATGGAAATGGTGATGTCACTGTGGTAACTAAGTTTTCTACCGATGCTCGAAGTTCTTTAAGGAACCATTTTCTTTGAAATGTGTAATATATGGCTCATGGCTGTCCCAACTTCTAAAGACAAGAACAAGAATGAGATGCCTATGGACCCAATGCTGAGCTTTGGAGCCCGACCAATTAAGTGATCTATTGACTTTCTTTTGCTGGCGGAGGGCACACTTTTGCTGGACTAGTAGTAAGTTGCTAGGTTTGTGTTGGTCATCTATATCTGCCCTAGATTTAGGGTGCTAGTCGGTGAAGCCGTTAGGTGTTAGGTTTCAGTTCGCGATGTTTGGTGGTTACCACCCTGATGATTCCGACTAATATGGGAATAATAACTTCGAGAAAGTGTTTTGTTATAGCTAAACATGCGTGTCGAACATCAAATTGCAAGTATGTTATGTGGCTTTTAAGGAGTATATAGATGCTGAGGTAGAAACTTCAATGTGTTGTTGTGGAAGCAAACTCGATGGCAAATAAAAATCTTGAGTAGTCTTCGTGAAAGCAAATGACGTACGCAGTATTTGTCAAACATAAAGACTTGGTATCTGAATTGCGCTTGGAAAACTAGACAGAAAGGAACTGATTGCCAAGGAAGCTGGAGAACGGCTTTTGCTGGGAGTAATTTAGCTGGTGTTTATATCGTTTTTAATTAAGTCCGGGAAAAGGTACAGATCAGACGTGTCTTTTAAAGAGTAGAACATAGGCCCGGAAAAGGAACTAATTGCCAAGAAATTCTAAGGTGTTGTTGTTCTGGAAGCAAACTCGATCAATGGCAATAAAATGTTGATTCTACGGGAAAGACAAACGAGGCAGGAGTACGGTCTACCAACACATCCCATCATCAGACATGTAAAAGATATGATTTGTGAATTACGCGTGGAAGACCTGTCGGAAAGTTAAAGAAGTAACTAACCGATGCAAGGCTGCTGGAGAAACGCGCGCGGCGTGTGACTTCTCGAGGGATTACGTGCCGCATGCTACCCGAAAGTCTGAAACCATTCAACCGCCCGCCCGCCCTGACCTGGACCTGGACGGTCTCCGAACCCTGCTGCCTGATGATCTCTGCGTCTCGATCCCGATGGCGACGACGCCGATTCTCCATCGACCTGGGAGCGCCGATCGATCGATCGTCGGCACCGCGTGGTCGCAAGAAAGCCTGCTGAATAGTAACTGTTGTACGTGGTCGCGTTCTTCAGCGACTATACTGAATCAGACGTGCTCGATCGAGAACCACACGCGAAGTGAAAGATAAAGAGCCGTACGTGCGCATTAGCTGCAATCACCGCGACGGCATCTGAGATGTTTAGGTCACAAGGAGCATCGCATCACGTCCTTCTTCTCTGAACACTACAGAACAAGGAGCTAGCTGCTAGCATGCACGGCGGCTAGCTTTGTTACTTCGTCGTCTTGTTCCGAGGCACGCTCTAACAATCTCTCACGGGTCTCAGTCAGAGTCAGGTGCAGTTCTCTCTTCTCTGCTTAATTTGCTCAACAGCTCAGGTGGTCAGATATAGGAGAACGAGGAATTCGATAGCAGGTAGGCGCGGCCCCTTAGGCTGACTCCAACGGAGCAGCCATCCGGCCAGCCAAAGCAAAAATGGCTCCCACGCGGGTACTGTAGCGCTTGGATGGGTGTTCCAACGGGCAAGCCATTTGAGCCAGCCAAAATAGCGGCAGGAGAGAGAAGCAGCAAAACTGGATGGTACTGTAGCGCTAGCGATCGGTGTTGGGTCCACGGTGGCTTCCTTCTCCCCGTCCCGCTCCCCCTCCATCTCCGTCGCCTCCGCTACCCTCCGCCCGAAGCCCGCCACCGCGCCTGCCCCCCCCCCCCGCCTCCCGCTCGACGCCGCGCCCCTGGGCCCCCTCCCCCACCCCCGCCGCCGCCCGACCGCGGCTGCGAGCCCGCCGCCGCCCGCCCCCCGTCTTGCCGCCGGCCCCGCCCCGGCCCCCGCCGCCTTCCGCCCGCCGGCGCGCCACTGCCCCCGCCCCCCCACCCCCGCCGCCCCCGCCCCCGCCGGCGCGCCACTGCCCTTGCCCCCCCCCACCCCCGCCGCCCGAAGCCCGCCGCCGCCGCGTCCCCTCCCCGAGGCGGAGCTCCTCCTCCGCCGCCGCCGCCAGCCCGCCGCCGCGCCCGCCCCCCGCGCCCCTGCCGCCGCCGCCGCGCCCGCCCCCGCCCGACGTCGCGCCCCTGCCCCCCCCACCCCCGCCCGAAGCCCGCCGCCGCCGCGTCCCCTCCACCTCCGCCGCGTCCCCTCCCCGAGGCGGAGCTCCTCCTCCGCCGCCGCCGCCGGCCCGCCGCCGCGCCCGCCCCCGCGCCCCTGCCGCCGCCGCCGCGCCCGCCCCCGCCTTCCACCTGCTAGCGCGGCCCGTTTCCTTTCCGTGGCGCGAACCAGCCTGGGCCAACGTCTCCAGCTATTTTAGCTGCTCCGTTGGAAACAGCAGATCCATCGATGGCAATGTAAAATTGACGGGGCAGCCAAACACCGGGATGGATGGCCCAAATGGCTGCCACCCGTTGGAGTGAGCCTTATTAACAGGCAGACAGAAAGCCTGCGTTGAGCTAAGGAAACGTGCAGGAAATCGCCCCCACTTACGTGTAGCAGCCAATCGAAGCACCGACGGCCGTGACAGGCAGGACATCCTGACGTTCAGTTGTGACATGCATGGAACAAGCCAACAAGGTATACGTACCTTCGGGGACAGGCGACGAGGCCGATCTATTCAAATAAACGCTAGCTGCTCCTCCACCTGGCTTCTTTTAGGACGTACAATACTACCAGCCACTTAGTAGTACGCAGTATAAAAAATATCTAACCATCCATTAGAAGAGATAAGATTGTCATTAGTAATTTAATATAAATTAAGGATAATTTTATATTTTTTAGCAATTTTGTCTATTGCAGCCATTTTTAGTATATTGCAACATTTTTAGCCCGTTGTATTAGGGGTGAAATCTTGCAGTGAAATAATTTTTCTCATACTACCCTTATACTACCTGTATTGTCTAAATATAATATCTCATACTACTAATCAATATTTTAGTGGTATAGAAAAATCTGGACCGTCCGAGTCCGTAGCACGTGGGTCTTACTGTGAGCCGTAAAAATCCTCCGGCACCCAGGGGATGCCATAGATAAAACCGAAATTAAAGCACGGGGAGGCATGGACATGCAGGTAGGGTGCGTGGAAAGACCAAGCTAAAAGGGGTGCCTGGGTGTGGGGCACTGGGAACTCTTGGTACACGCGCGCGCGCACTTTGCAAGAAAAGCTCTCTCTCCATGCTTCGCCTCCCTCCTAGCCTCGACTGTCTCGAGCCTCAGCAATTCAAAAGTGGCCATGCATCATTCTTGTTGCGGTATCATCATCAAGCTAATGAGGTAACACTTCAGCCATGTTGTTAGAGTCGGCAATTTGTCGTGTGATGAGTATCGTCGTGCTAAGGCTAATGACAGCAGAAATCCAATGTTGACGGTACGTAATTCAACTGTCTGGCAGATCGAGCTATCTATTACACATCCAGCAAGTTCGTCACAAAATTTTCATCCTCACGAGATACATTGTCTTCTTCAAGCATATCAAAGTGGCAAACTGAGGATATATCCCAAGGGTGCTGTGCTAGAGTGCTAGCGTGGTTATCAGTTCAGCAGGTCGTCCCACTTGCAGTACTGCCCGCCGGCGAGCGCCCGGTAGTAGCGGTCCCGGCAGTAGACCGGCCGCCCGTCGGCCGCCTCCGCCGCGGCCGCGGCGAGGTCGTCGTCCTGCATCACCTCCACGGGCAGCCGCAGCAGCTCCTCCCTCCTGCGCAGGGTGATGGATGATGCGAACCATGAAGCGAAGTGCTAATAATAGGCTCTACCTACACTACACACACGTTCAGCATCCACATGGAGGGCGCACCTCAAGCTCGGCTTGGACGGCGCCGCGGAGGGAGGCTGGTTCAGGGAGTGGAGGAAGTCCTCGACGGGCGCCGCGAACGCGAAGAGCGACACCGCCCCGACCAGCAACGCGCCGGTGCCCACCAGCGTCTGCTTCAGCAGGTTGATCACCGGCTTCACCTGCAGGATCCCTTCGTCGGTGAGAAATC
The DNA here is from genome assembly GCF_002211085.1 of Panicum hallii. NCBI lineage: Eukaryota > Viridiplantae > Streptophyta > Magnoliopsida > Poales > Poaceae > Panicum > Panicum hallii. The sequence goes on along the minus strand of NC_038050.1, from coordinate 58,582,825 downwards.
AAGGGTAGAGCGACCAGTGTTTTGTGGGGTTATGTTTGCAATTAGGTAGAGAAGAAGGGAGCCTGCCAAAAAAAAAGGTTATGTTACCTTGTAAGATCCCAAGAGCCTGTCCCGAGCCAACACCTGCAGCGAAATGGAAATGCAGAATTGTAAAACCTACTGAACAGGACTGTTTCGTTGTGGAGTGACCCTAGAGTGGTTGTTTATGCACGATTCAAGTTGTGATCTATTTGGGACCACTGATTTTCACAGGCCTGTATTTTGAGTCTTAGCCAAACTGATTTTCTTTAAACTAGTTTTATCCTCTCAGAACCAATCAAGGTTTCAGATTTTTTAGCCTCGAACCGTTCAACAAAATCTTGTTCTGATCAAAAACTTAAGATCCTAACAACCCCAAATGTATTGTGCTGGGCTGAGGATCTTGTTCGTTTACCTCTGGTGGCTTTACCCACATTTGGCCGTCGTACCATCCAGTTTCTTCATACGGCACAACTGCCGACAACAGCCTATCACCAACATAGCTCCATCCCTGCACGCAGCAGCATCAGAAACTTGATCAGCAAAACTTTAGTGTACTAATTCACCTGCTCATGCACACTCTGTAGGTCCTGTAAGTGTAACAGCCTTTGCTGAACTTAGTAACAGATAGATCCTCTCCTTTTTCTTGATGAACTTACCAGATAAATCCTGAGAACCACCAATGACACCAAGAGCAGAGTTCCAATCCCAGCTGCCAGCACAAACTTGAGTGGGTCCTGCATAGTTTGGACAGAACAACTTCAGAGATGAAGAAATGGCCAAGGTGATTATAAAGATCCACACAAAGTGACACAATCCCAACTGACACACAATTTGGCTGGGTTCTAAAACTACAATTGGTGAGTCCATTTCTGCAGTTCTGCTCATGAATTCCATCTGCATGTGCTTCGGAGCAGCCTCACGTTTTTGTCAGAGAAGATCGAAGAATGTTTGCGTACCTTCCCGGGATTGAAGCTCGCGGCAGCAATCGGGGCCGCGAGCACAGTGAAGGTGACCATCCACAGGCCGCCTAGGCGCAGGAAGAAGGACCCTGGGCTCAGCTCCGCCCACGAGTACAGGACGCTATCCTTGAGAGCAGAGTACTCGTTCACCTGCACAGACGAAATGGCCCAACCAACACCAGCAACCATTTGAGCCACCGATTCATTATCTGACGAAAAAGCATACCGAGGCTTCACACACATGCCTAGTTTTCTACTATGTAATCCAGCACAAGATTGCTCGCGACTGAACAAGACGGTTACCGGACGTTGCTCGAAGGGGACCTGGATCTCCAGCCCGGGGTCCCAGCTCGGGCCGCCGCCGGCGAAGCCGCTGCGGCTGCTCTCGGGCTCCTCCCTCAGCGCCATCGCCACCGTGAGGCTCCTCCGCCGCCTCGCCACGCCGGCCGCCGGGCTCCGGCTGCGCCGCCGAGGCGCCGCCGCGCAGGCGCCACCGTTATCGTGGCCGCCCGGCCCCGGCGCTGGCACCACCGAGTGGACGCCGACGATCTTCAGCCGGAGCAGCATGGATAAAACTCCCTGCCCCGCTCTGTGGATTATTACTTGGAGGAGCGCCTTGCAAAAATATGCGGCGGCGGCCGGGCGGCGAGCCGTGCATCTTTTACGTGGCGCGGAGGAGCGAGCTCCCGCGACGGGTTTGTGTGGCTGGCGCGGGAGGGGTCGTCGCGTCGCGTCGGCTGAGTCTGGAGGCGCTGGCGTCACGTCAACACGTGGCGGGTGGGCCGGGGCACGTTGCCCGCCGGCTCATCACTCATGGGCTCATGGCCGTGCGTGCCTTACCCACTCGTTTGTTTGGATTTGGGCTGGAACAGGCTCCTGGGCCTGCGTTACACAGAACTAAGTGGGCATTTGGTGGTTTTCACAACAAGTTCACTTATTTCCCCCTTTTCTTAAAATAGGGCCTACATGGGGGATACTGCAAATCAGATGTGACTTCTACAGGGCTACGGTTTCCCTTTTCTTCTTGGGAATGACTACACAATGTCCGAGTGATTTTTGTTTTAGCCTCACTCGATTCTTGGACCAACAGAAACATGCCCCGTATCAGTTTCACTTTCCAGTGATGGAAAGTGAGTGAACAACAAACAAAACCAGTCGATTACACAACAAAGAAAATCGAGTAAAAATCAAACAGAGAAATCAACCAAAAAAGTGGTGATACACACAACTGCAACAATACAAAGAAAAAGAAACAACTAAAAATTTGGAAAACAAAAAAAACCCGACTTGAAACATCACACAAAAACAATAGAAAAATGTGTTGGATAGAAAATGATATACGTACTGATTGTTTTACTGTATGGTGTGCAATGTGTTGGACTGTTGGTGCACCACACATAGGAAGAGGAAAGCAATGCCTTTCTACAGTTCATGACCGCCGCGTGGTGGAGAGGACGAGAAGCCACTTGGGACTTCAGCGACAGCGAGCTTCGCAGCGTACATGTTGCCGTGCGCGGAGTGAGCAGCATCATCTACACAGGCCGTATCCTCTACCAATGGGCCGGGCGGTAAAAAGTAACACCGGAAGCAGAATAAACACACAGCCGCAGCATCAAAGAAAATCGATTGACAAAGAGAAACGATAATCACTCGAGTGATGCATGGTTAGAAATTACGTTCTTTATTTCGAAAAGAGGGCTGTCGAATCTAAAACTAACCACCAGATCTAGTGGTTTTGGGCAAGGATCTAATCTAGTGGTGTTTAGGTGTACAACTCCTCCGTTGTCTGCTTGCATTGGCATGCGGTGTGGAAAACTTGAGTGCCGAGGCATCAAATAATACTCTTGCAGTGGGTCACTCACTGGCTTTTAAAATGGAAGTATCTGATGGGTACATCGGCTTTGACTCTTGATCTTTGTCGCCATCCCAGCCAGCCGGCTGTATGAGATCAGCCTGTGACCTTTTCTCAGCAATGATCTGATCCCGTTCGATCACCATGTCCATCTGACAAAAAAAAATTGAGGTCAGTTGCTAGATCATATGAAGACCCAAAACCATCAAGTGACAAGCGATAAAACCACGGATGACTTTCAGAGGAGCTCTTGCTTTGCTTGCTGCTGCTTCTTCGAAAAATGACCGTACTAGTAGCCTAAATGGACTAATCCCTACATTGCATACGCATTCTTTGCATTTTTTTTACTATCGCTAGTATGGCTGCCAGCAATGACAAAAACGCCGTCCTGCTACCGCGAAGTCCGACGTGGACGGCTTAAATTTTCAAACACAGAAATGAGTCTGAATTCTTATCTAGTCCGATGTGCTTCAAATTCTTTTTGAATTATTGCTTCCGCCCCGTAACTGAGCCGCTGAAAGTTTCTTTGAACTAACATATCTTCGCCACACGATGCTGCTGTGACTGTCTCTGTCTGTTGGCTCCATTCAGGAATCAACAGAGGTTTCTTCTCCCAGTTCGTCAGAAACACTGCAGTGACAAGTGCTTGATGGATTGTTCAGCGATCGCCTGCGCTGCCGCCCTTCTCCTCCTCCTCCTCCTGCTGCGGCCATGTGAATCCGACGACAGGATCGTCCCTGGCAAGCCGCTCTCCCCTGGTGCCACCGTCGTGTCGGAGGACGGCAGCTTCGCCTTGGGCTTCTTCGCCCCTGCCGGCTCAACTCCGGCCAAACTGTACCTCGGCATATGGTACAACGACATCCCCGAGCTCACCGTGGTGTGGGTCGCCAACCGAGACGCCCCCGTCACGAACACCACGTCCCCTGCGCCAACGCTCTCCCTGGCGGCCGCAGGCACCTCGGATCTCGTCCTGTCCGACGCCGACGGCCGAGCTGTTTGGACGACGAACGTCGCCGGCGCCACAGGTACCCCTGCAGCACCGGCCACTGGCGTCGCCGCGGTGCTCCTCAACAACGGCGACCTCGTCATCAGGTCGCCCAACGGCACCACCCTGTGGCAGAGCTTCGAGCACCCGGCCGACACGCTCCTCCCGGGCATGAAGATCCGGGTCAGGTACAGGACGCGGGCTGGCGAGCGCCTGGTGTCGTGGAAGGGGCCCGGCGACCCCTCGCCGGGGAGTTTCAGCTTCGGCGCGGACCCGGATAGGGTCATCCAGCTCTTCCTCTGGAACTGGACGCGCCCCGTGATGCGGAGCGCGCCGTGGACGGGGTACATGGTCGCCGGCCAGTACCAGGCCAACACCAGCCTCGTCTACGTCGTGTTCGTCAGCACCGAGGAGGAGATGTACCTGACCTACAGCCTCTCCGACGGCGCGCCGCACACCAGGTACGTGCTCACCTACTCCGGCGAGTACCAGCTCCAGAGCTGGAACGGGAGCGAGGCGGCGTGGTCCGTCCTCGGGGAGTGGCCGGCCGGCTCGTGCAGCCGCTACGGCCACTGCGGCGCCAACGGCTACTGCGATGGCACCGGCGGCGCCGTCCCAGTGTGCAAGTGCCTCGACGGCTTCGAGCCGGCGAGCGCGGAGGAGTGGAGCGGCGGCAGCTTCTCGCGGGGCTGCCGGCGGAAGGAGGCGCCACGGTGCGGCGACGGCTTCCTGGCCCTGCCGGGGATGAAGTCGCCCGACGGGTTCCGGCGCGTCTGGAACAGGACCCTGGAGGAGTGCGCCGCGGAGTGCCGCCGGAACTGCTCTTGCGTGGCGTACGCTTACGCCGACCTGCGGCTGAGCAGCAGCGCGTCGACGGGGGACGCGACGAGGTGCCTGGTGTGGGCCGGGGAACTGATCGACACGGTGAAGATGGGCGACGTGACCGGCAGCGACACCCTCTACCTCCGGATTGCAGGCTTGCGTGCTGGTGTGTGGCACCGATTTTACCTTGCCAATCTCTTGGGGAAGTGTGAAATTTGTCATTGGACTAATTTGCAATCCGAGTTTTTCCATCCACATTGTGTCACCTAAAACTTGGATCGTTTTTGTTTCGTGGCCTTTGCATCTGCATGAAAGAAAATTACATTTGACTTTGGAACAGGTGAGAGGGCAAAGACCAACGTTCTGAAGATTGCACTGCCTGCAGTTTTGACGTGCAGTCTTTTGCTGCTCGCGGGCATTTCACTCGCACGGTTCAAGTTCAAAGGTACTGACTGCAACTCTACACCTCTGTCTTCACTCGTCCTATGGAGAGTCACTGGTTACAATACTGTGGATGCAGGTAAAATAGGAAATGGGAAAAGACGCAAGAAGCTAATTTGGGGTGTTATGGGTAGTGAACTTGGAGAAACAAACCCTGGTCAAGAGTTTGTGTTATTCAGATTCGATGATGTAGTGGCAGCAACATGCAATTTCTCCGAAGCCTATAAGATTGGGCAGGGAGGTTTCGGCAAAGTTTATATGGTAACTCCTCCATCTGTTATTTGTTTCTACTAATCCATTGTAATTGAATGATCACCTTGGATTGTCCGTATGACAAATGACAACATCCTAAGTTTGATTAGCATTTTCTGTAGGGAATGCTAGGTGGTCAGGAAGTTGCTATCAAAAGGTTAAGTAAGAACTCTGAGCAAGGAAACGAGGAATTTAGGAATGAAGTTATTCTAATAGCCAAATTGCAGCACAGGAATCTAGTTCGGCTTTTGGGATGCAGTGTTGAGGGTGATGAAAAGATCCTGATTTATGAGTATTTGCCCAACAAAAGCTTAGATGCTATCCTTTTTGGTATGGTCGTGTCACACACCAGAACTCTTAATAACATCTCCGAATACATGAGGGTTTTATTTTCTTCTATATGCAGATAATTCAAGAAAAATGATGCTAGATTGGCCAACACGATTTAATATAATCAAAGGAGTTGCAAGAGGACTTCTTTACCTCCATCATGATTCAAGATTGACCATAATTCATAGAGATCTCAAAGCTGCCAATGTTTTACTAGATGCCGAGATGAGACCCAAGATAGCAGACTTTGGTATGGCAAGGATCTTTAGTGATTGCCAAATAAAAGCAAATACCCAACGTGTTGTTGGAACATAGTGAGTGAAATTAAATTTAATTTATCAAACTAATAATTAATTTGGAATACATTCAATAATTTCTAGTAGTAAAATGGTCAAACAGTGGTTACATGGCTCCCGAGTATGCAATGGAAGGTGTCTTCTCTATCAAGTCTGATGTCTACAGCTTTGGTGTGCTACTCTTGGAGATTATTATTGGTACAAGGAGAAGCTCCATGGATGGCATTATAGGTTTTCCAAACCTTATAGCATATGTGAGTACATGACTTCTGCAAAGTTATCAACTAAATTTTGCGTCTCGAGAATTACCACAATCCAAATGGTTCTTTGATTGTTTTAGGTGTGGAGCATGTGGATGGAGGGGAACACAAAAGATTTGGTAGATTCATCTATTATGGATTCTTGTTTGCTAGATGAAGTTTTGCTTTGTAGTCATATAGCACTCTTGTGTGTTCAAGAATACCCAGAAAATAGACCAGTTATGTCATATATTGTCAATGCTCTAGACAATGGAAGCACTACCCTCCCATCCCCCAATCGTCCTGCATACTTTGCACAAAGGAGCAATGAAATAGAGCAAGTAAGGAATGATATTCAGAACTCAGTTGGCACTTTTACTCTTACAAACATAGAAGGGAGGTAAACAATTATATTAGTTTTTTATATATCCAATACTGTGAAAAGTAAAGCTTAATAAAAAATCGTGCATGAGATGATATATTTGATAGTTGCTACTGTTCTTTTCACAAATTTTTGTATTTCCAAATTTCTTTATCTTCCTTAAGGTTGATTTAAGTTTTGTATATCTTGTTCAAATGATTAGATTTGCGTTGTTTAATTGGATCCTTCTCGGATTCTTGTGCCTTTTTGCTCAACTTTTGCACATCCTTCATTAAAGCAACTATAGGCTTCTCTTTGGATTCCAAGACAAGCACTCACCTGATCATGCATATGCTAGCATGACTTATCATGATCGGTCCTCGATATTTAGGTCCTTGATGTCTTGACTACCATTTTGGTCGCTTGAGCGACCAATGTTGTCATAAATTATTTGGTTTTATCCTTCATATAATTCTTCTATTTATGTCATTGATGATCCATTCTCCATCTTCTCCGTAGTATTTTCATGATATGATCACCAAGTAATCATAACCATGAATAATTGCAAGAAGAAAGGAACAACAAAGGTAAGAAAGGGATCATCTAGGGAACCTTTGTCAAAATGGGATTAGGGTTTCCATATGGTGACCTTCCTTGCTATTTATCATACATATATGCTTCATGATTTTCAATGCACTATGTAATTGTGCTGGTGACGATTACCATAGAGCAAGGATAAATTGTAGCATAGTTTATCAACAGCATTCAAGGCTTATATTAAATCTCAAAATAAATTCGACCTAGCATTAAAAAATATCTCCATTTCTCTTTAGTTGACTAGGAGATGTTATGTTGTGAATGAAAAAAATAAGCCATTAGAAATTAAAGGAAAATTAATATTAATTTAAAATAAAACAAACAATGGAAAGTAAACTCTACTTTGATAGAAAAAAGTAAGTAATATAGCCCAAAATATTTTGAAACTATGTACTCCCCCAATCACAAGTATATATAAGTTGTTTCCAACATATGTTGTTCTAGGAATTTTCTAATTCAAATATTTTTAGCTTTGACCATCATTAGCTAACAATTCAAATAGTTTTTCAATATATGGATGGTGCTACTATGTTTATTATAAGAACCAATTTCATAATATATAACTATATATATTTCAAATGATAAAAATAGGGTTTTTCTTGATGGTTATTTTGAATTGTGGTTTCTGGAAGTTTACGGCCATTCTTGCCAAAAGTTAAATCAAGGAAATGTCAAAGAAGAGACTTCTAGATTGGCCATTTCTTTTGGATTCTTTGAATTTCTAAATGATGTAAACTTTTATTCGTGGATTGGAAACAATACTCAAAATAAGTAATATAGTTTTGATATATCCTAGTTTAGGGTTTTACTACCCTTAGCTTGTAAAAAGTTACTAAGACAATCGGTTAAAATACCACTTTCATACAATCTTACGTGTGCGATTAACAATATATTGATGCAAACTTAAATATAAATTGTACATGTATGCCAACATACGAACTTATACAAAGTGGATCGAAGTACGTGCCATGTGATTACTAAAGATTATATCTATGTATAAGAATTATATATGTGTGTGTCTAAATTAGTGGCATGTATGAACAATGTTGTATTTACGAGTTGGACATGACATGGACATGAAATGAGACTCAAATGGTCGGTTTCCATAAAAGAGAGTTTGCAATATGCTCTTGCAAATATGGCAGCGAAAAGATCCAAAATGATGCACCACTAGACTAGTGCCAACATTTATATATGTCTGATATGTTCAAGACTGCATAAATGATCATTGAGCTATACGAACTGAGAGTATGTATAGTGGTACAACACTTTTCGTAGAACCACTAAAGGTGCGCAAAAGATCAACTAAATATAGGGCTATAGTACGCAAAATTATACATGCACATATAAAATTTGAGCTTGAACAAGAAATTATAATGAAAGAAGTTGGCATGTCATATCACACAATATGCACCTTTTTGCATATGGTATGATAATATTTTTCGGTGTGAGAGCATTCGGTACTAGGAATCACACATCTTTATCTTAATCGTGATTTTTAACTTTTTTTCAAATTTTATATAAGATGTTGCCATCCATCTATTAAAAAATAGTGACTCCAAATAGTCAAATTTCTTATTGTTGGATTGGAATCAACGGTCTAGATTACTATGTGCTTCATTTATAAAAAGTAATTACGAACCTATACCCTACCCACTTTCAACCATAGTCATTCATGAAGTATAAAAAAATATAGTCAATCATGGCCTCCCCTCCATTATAGACCTGCCGCCTACTTCACTGATGTCACGTCAATCCATCAATGCCTACATCCCTTATCAAGTAATACCTACCTCCACCCTCCTCGTCTTCTTATTCTCATGCGAAGCAGCTTCTGCTACGGTCGACGCACCTTTAGACTCCAGTAGCGCAACAATTATCAGAGTCACTCCACTCCGCGTGACACCATCACTGAACCTCTACCAAATCGGATACTTTCGCCGCTATCCCTTCCTAGCTACTCCCCTGCCGTATCTCTGCTACCTCACCAACGTTTCTATTACTGTGTCGCTGGCTTTCTAAATCTGTTTTATAGTTGGAAGATCGAATTTATTGGAAAAAATTATTGGCGAAGAAGAAAACTACAGAAATCTGCTATTAAGTTCTACGTTGACAAATTTTGACAGATTCCGGGGGTAGATTGCATTTCATTTGAATAGCCGGAAATTTCCTTCATTCTCATGGAGAAAATGGGACATCGCCACCATAGACGGTTGATAAATTCCTCGCGATTGCATGGACGGCCGAGATCTCCTGAAGAGTCCCTTTCCGGCACCGACGGGCACGGCTTCCGATTAAAAACTCGGCTGGTCGACTCCGCGTCGCCCACAGATCCAAGGAGAGATCTGCCATCGCCTCCTACCCGTGAACTACAAACCTAACGCTGAGCGGCGCGGGGGCGGCCGCCGGGCGGAGCATTACAGCGCACGCAGCGGCCACCGTCGTCGGCGGATCCATCCACCATGGGCGGCGGCAACGGCCAGAAGGCCAAGATGGCCCGCGAGCGCAACATGGAGAAGAGCAAGGCCGCCAAGGGTGCGCCCTTCCTCTTTTGCCGTTGCTTTCCTCCCCGTGACTTCGGGTTCTTGGATACGATGGAAGTTTTTTTCCGTGTGATTGCTCTCGGGGTGCTACGATTTGATGGATCTGCGTGTTTTTGATGTGCAGGGAGCCAGCTTGAGACCAACAAGAAGGCCATGAGCATCCAGGTACCCTATCTAGATCTACGCCTATGGTTTTATGTTTTGATGTTTTGTGGTGGAATTTCTTGATGGATTGGTAGGGTAGAGAGTGCTCATAAGATTACTCTGTTGGATTAGCGGCTGTTGTTGTAACGTTGATTGTAGTTCCTTTCCTACCATTAGGGCTTAAAGTGAATTTAATGTGGGGATGCTAATATGATAAAGTTTGCATAATTCGATCTGTGTTATGTTGATATTAGGTGTACGCCCTGCTAATCGATGATTAAAAATAAGATGATTCTTATGTTTATAACCATTTACACTTGATGTTGATGTACTATACCATTTCTTCGGTTATGTGTTATCTGATTTGAAAAGGCTACGTGCCTGATTCCGTTGTGCGACTTTGTTATGGCCCCAGCCTGAATTAGCACTGTCTGTGTAGTTGGACAGAATTCGGATGAATCCGTCGTGTGTATGGCAATGCTCTATCTGGTTTCGGCAACATTTGCTGCCACTAAACGAGTAGAGTGATGCATCATGACATCCTTGACCCTTTCCCTGATGAGTCAGGCTGACCAGAATCTTGTGTTTAATGGTTCCATTTAAAAGTAGGATCAGTGAGCAAGCCATTCTCATGGTTGGTTATGCTTAACAGTAATCAGTTGTTTCTAGCTGCATTTGGCTTCAGAAATGGCTTGATATAGTATATTATCCCAACTATTGCCAAAGAAAACAGGTCCAGTTGGTTTACCTGCGCTTGGAATTCCAGCCAGTGCTTCGAACTGAACCTGGCTTGTTTTTTGGGAACAAAATGCTAACTGTGTCTAGTTTCCAGAACTATGCGGTCCTGATTTAGTGGTAATATTGGCTTATCGAGTTATCTGAGTTATTACATCATATTAACATTGTTCTTCTTTCTGGTATAGCATTAGTTAGTTTCATGCAGCCTTTGTCAGTTTCCTTGTGGGAACTGCTTGTTGGAGTGCACTGGTTAAAAAAGATAGAGGGTTTCAAAAAATGTCTTGGTGTACTAACTGGATTAATTTAGGCAAAATTTAGTGTTAATTGCTTATGTTGACGAGCTGTCATCTTCAAGTGCTTTACTGATATTCTTTTGGTGAACATGAACACAGTGCAAAGTATGTATGCAAACATTCATGTGCACCACGACTGAAGTGAAGTGCCGGGAGCATGCCGAGAATAAGCATCCAAAGTCAGACGTGTACCAGTGCTTCCCCCATCTGAAGAAGTGAAAACCTGCACTAGCACCAGGGTGCCATGGTCATGAAGTTCTTAAAATGTCAAATGTGTCTGTTAGCTGTGTGGATTGATCACCATCAGTTTATGGGCTCCCCTTTGCTGAGGGAGTTCATTCTGCGTTATCTGCCATTTATCATGCGTCCTGTCCTATGTTAATCTACATAAGAAAGTGATGTGGTGTCTAATGAAACTGTTGTCTGCTGGAAAAAACCTGGTTTCAGAACGATATCTTGATCTTTTGTTTTTGCCTCACCCTGCCCAAGAATTATCTGCAAGTACAATTTATCGTAATTGTACTCTAAATATACATGCATATATATTACGAAATGATGCTGAGTTGTTTTCTCAAACAACTTATTAGTGCAATAAGGATGTAGAATTGTATAGTAGCAGTTTGCGTAACATCGTTTCATTATGTTTTGCGTGCATTTCGAGCATTCTTAGCCCCCTCTGTTGTAATGGAAGGAGGGCGCCGTTTGGTTAGCAGCGCCCAAACAGCGTACCAATGCTACTGTCACTGCTGCCTCAAGCTGGTGCAGCAAACCCTAAGTTATGTAGTAGTATGTCTTAGGTCCCGTTAGGCCCCATTTTGGCACAGTTTGCACCGGCTTCGGCTTCTCACTACAATGCAAAGCCGGAGCTGTGCCAAACAGCCCCTTTTTCCAAATAGGTGCTTTGTTTCATATGTTTCACACAATCACTTGTACACAGCTTTTGCCAAACTTCTAATGATATGTTAGTAAAATCATAGAGATATAGAGATGTAATGCTGCAAATAATTTTTGGCTCCTAGTGACCAATACTTGGCACCTAACTGCCTAAGTGTGATTGTTTGGATAGTAGCGTATATTAGACAGTGGATGATCGTGTTTTGGGGGGCCTAGGAAAACCGATGTGATAGCCATTTGTCTGTACAGTGCTATAAGTCGTGCTCATACCACTGGCTATGAGAGGGGAAAAAGCTGCAACAGCAATGAAAAGGTACAGTAGATGAACTGTATTGCTTCACACGTCTCATCTGAATCAGTTCTTTGCAGCTTCCACCTTTTTTCCCCATATGTATTCCTCCTAGCTCTTCACTGCTAACCTCCATTTTTTTGGATAATGCATACTATTAATCACATGTCAGATCAGAACACATTTGGATCCCTGCTGATTGTGTCTTTGCTTCATCCAAAATTAGGGGTTAATATTGTTTTGCCCATTTCGTAATTGGGTATAATTCTGTTTATATCATTCTAGCAGGAGCAGGCAGTAAGATTTCATTTGAGAACTACATCTTTGAGCTTCAATAGTCAAGCAGTACTACATAACAGAACAGAAGTAGTTGTTTGAAGTTTGAACTTGTTTCTGCTAAACCCATTGAGTAGTTCATTACAGCAATGTTCGCCATGCACTTGGTTTGCTTCTAACCTCAATGTTCAGAATTCTGACTTCTAAATTCTAGTATACGGATCTGGAGAGAGAGGATGTGTGCGGTCTGCCAATCATAATTATTTTTTCACGATGTTACAGCTGCAAACCTCAAATGAAGTCATGCCAACTTTTCCATTAGCAGTTGCATGTGCTTCTTTCTGATGTTGTGTTTTATGCTACATTGCTATTAGCTGATGCTGGGTCATTTTTCAGTAAAAATGAGGAACTAATTGCGCAAACGGAGGGTCCACAATTTTCCTATCTTTTGCCCATTAGGATCATCCATTGGTCTTGTTCAGGACTGGTCAGAGGTGTATTTTGTCTACCAGGAGTCCCAGGACCATCCATTTGTCTACATACCACTAGTGCATATGGATTACCATGTAGTGCTACAATGTTAGTCTGGCCACCATGTTTCTCCCTGACTTAGCGTGTGTTCGTTTCCTGGGGTCTAAAGTTTAGAGGGGTCACATCAAAAAAATCTTGTCATTTAGAAGTATTAAATAAAGTCTAATTACAAAATTAATTGCAGAACCCCAGGGCTAATTCACGAGACGAATCTAATGAGGTTCATGATTAGCGGATGATTACTGTAGCATCACTGTGGCAAATTATGTATTAATTAGGCTCATTAAATTTGTCTCGCGAATTAGCACCCATCTATGTAAAAAGTTTTATAAACAGATTTTATTTAATACTTCTAAATAGTAAGATTCTCTTTAATGTGACAGGTCTAAACTTTAGAGGGGAGGAAACAAACACACGCTTGCTCCAGCTCCAACAGCACTGAAATTCAGTTCCTTACGACATCCCTGTTCCTGCTGGAGGGTACATGCATGGGCTACATGTAAGGGTTCAAGTTTTTGCTTCTTCTGGGTCAATACTTATGTGCTCTGGGGTCATGCCTTTTGCGCTTTAGTTGGGTATCTGCCTGCCGTGATGTTTGGTCTTGTGGTCTCCTTGCCTTTGCAGGCTCGCAGCACGTTGTCCATGGCGGCCACACCAGTGGAGGAATAAAGCTGCACAACGGGAATGGATTGGTTCATCTGGACGACCGAATAGTAAAGAATCGCAAGACCTTTTGAATTGTCTGGGTGGGCCCACCGTAACGCCTACTCCACGGCGAGGACCCAATTGTCCCCTCCGACCCGCTCGCTGGGAAATGGTTCGTGCACCCGGCCGATGTACATGGCTCGGCTACCAGCCAGCTTCAGAGTTCAGAACAAATACGAGGCAGCTCTAGAGTCTAGAGAACTTGAAAGCTACCAGGACAGGTGTAGAGTTTGTAACACACGACATGAAGATCGAACTGCTGCTTGCTCTAAAACGCTCAAACAAACAAAAACATCTACCTCTACTTGTTAGGCTCTAATCATCAAAAAATGTGGTGCCTAGGTTTTTCAGGTGAATTGCCTGGTGTACGCAAGGATCGATAATTCGCAATAAGCAAACACGAGCAACTCAAGCTATTTTGTCACCAGTGAATAAAGTTATATTTATAAATCCGTGGCACTGTCGTCCGTTAGGAGTGGCAAATGGAACCCCAAAAGCATGACAAAAATGGATCTCATGAAACATATCCATCTACAAAAATAGTTTGAAAAAAAAATGGAAGAAGTGGCTACGGCAGAGCTGCAGAAGTAGAGGACGTTCAAGCAGCTTCTTGCTCAGCAGCACTCGCGGCGTTCAAATCCACTGAAAGATCAAGCTCCTGCATTGCATCAGCGTAGCATAGAGTTGTTAAATTGCGTCTCTGCTGTAACAAAAACACCTCAGTACTGAGAATTTGTGATTGTCTTTATGCCTGTGTGAAATTACCTTTCCAGTGATCTTGTTGTACAGGGAGAGGACATCCTTCACCGTCGTCTCAAAATGAGTGCTAGCGTCGTAGCTCTGCGAAACGAAGGCAAACTTGACAGCACTTGCTAAGTGTGGTATTTCTACTGTTGAAAAAAATGTGGCTGCATGTACTTACATTTGTCAAGAAGCAACTGTCCTCCTCAGGATTGTTGATGGGTTCGTATCTGTCATAGATGTCGAAGAATGTCTCCTCCACAGGGCCGAGCAGGTCGATCCCGGGTTTCAGCTCGATCTCGGGCTTGTCAGTCTCAGCTTCAGTCGACACGAAAGCGATGAACTTGCCTTTCGGTGCAACGTTGTGAGCGTACGAGCAACAGAACACGTACCTGCAATGGAACAACAAAGTTCAGATTACCTGAGAAAATAAAGGCACCTATACTTGTGTGTTGTATGATGTTTGTCGATCAGTGCCTTAAATCAATAGTGCTCCATGTTGCAGTGTTATTGCTCCAGATGGCTTGCAACTTACATGTCTGACTTGCGCTTTAGCTGTTTCTTTGGAAGGATGATCTGCACGGAGTGTGAATCCTTGGTGTCGGGGATCGGGTGCTTCATGATGCATATCGCACGCGCCACCCTTCCAACCTTCTTCACCTGCTCATTTTTTTTAAAAAAAAAGCATTTTAGAAACCGAAAACATGTGCAACACATGTATATCCTTTCGCTCTCACAAGAAAACCATGTCTACCTTTTCAGGCAAGTACGAGGGATCACAGACGACCTTCTTGCATTTTGCGGTCTCTCCTTCAGAAGTCACACCATATGCTTTGCCGCTCTCATCAAACTCAACCTGCAAACAGTTGGCAAGTTTTTGGCAAAAAAGTCAGAAGACTAGCATTTGATTTGAGCATTCTCAAGTTGCGAGCTGACTGAAATACTTGAGTTACCTTGCATTCTGGCTTGTTCAGCATGTACGTGCCACCATAAACAGCGCTCAGACGGGCAAAGGCCTTTCACAGCATGCAGAATTTCAGTTTATCATGAAGCTTATTAAAAAGTGTGTTAGTTAATTTGCTGTAGCTTCCTTACCTGAGGGAGTTCTCCTAAACCATATAGAGGGTAGATGTATGGGGACCCGCCTTGGAAGCGAGCCAGCGATTCTGCATAAAGCTATTGAAACAGAGAAGCAGCATTAGATTTTTGTTGATTTTTTTCCTATGGGATAATTAGTCATGAACTAAAAAGGCAATATAAACCTAGATGTCCTTTTTGACGTCCATTTAAATATGCATGTCTTAAACTTGATCTTTGTTTGTGTAATGGTGTATTGGGTGGTGACTGGAGAAGAGGTCACACAAAATGGGAGGAAAACAGAGACCAGACATCAGTAAAAACTAAAAAGGGAAGCACCTTCATTCTCTTGACAGTGTCAATTGCAGGCTCATCCAGATAGCTGTCATCCCGATGAAGCGCTAATGCATGCCCGATAAAGTCAACTGTATCATCCTCCAATCCATATTTCCTGATCCAATGCAAGAATAACCATAGCCTTCGCATTAAGAAATGGCGACAAAATACAAATAAATTGGCCTTATTTAACCTCTATTCAGTGCCACAACGCAACTGAGATGAACTTAACTTACGAGATGACTTCTCTTGTGGTAACCTTGGTCAAATCCAGGCCTTCGTGCGACTTTGCGTCCTCCTCCTCATAATCCTGCACGTAAATGAAGAACTTCCTCGCACGGCGCTTCTCGAAGAGACCCATCAGGTTCGACTTCAAGGCTTCAACATCTGTTGCGGGGACTTTGTGGATCTATCGATCAGCATCACCAAGCAAGCAAGGAAGGTTGAATCGATCAGCATGGATACATGTCGCACGGTTGGACTTGGATCACATCTCGATGCAATAATGCAATGCAAGACCCACTGACCCATACCTTCCCGTTGTTGTACACGAAGCTGCCGTCGACGGCCTTGAAGTTCAGGTACTTTGTGACGCTCGTGTGGATCAGGACACGAACCAGGGCGCCGTTTGCCATCATGAACTGCGAATTCAGAGTTTGTTTGGATCTGCAAAATACCAATAGGAGAGAGTGGAATATATAACAGATCTCAGGTGGTGGCCGGCAAACCTTGGGTATCATGTCAACATTGTACTCTTTGCTGATACCCAGATGCTCAGGAGGGGTGTCGTTGCCTTTGAATCTCTTCCAGAGCTACAAACGCGCCATGCGAGTGGACGGAAAACGTTAGAAATTAGGATGGATAATATGAGATTTCAAAATGGATTAAGAATTAAACATGCAGCACACTAAATGACAGTTCCAGGATCACGCTCATGTGTCAAATAATAAATAACCTTGATCAGATTCAGGGATGAAGATTCTCCTCCGTAGTAGTCGTTCCTATCCATGTGGAGGACCTTGAGGCCGTCGACGGAGAGGAGGCCGCTGATGATGCATTCCTTGAGCCCCGTCCCCAGCACAATCACGTCGTACTCCTCATCCATCTTGCTGCTCTCGTCCCGACGATGGGCTTCTCGCCTCGCTCCCGGCCTCCTTATCGATCTCACTCTCTCCGGCTCACCTCTTCTTGCATTGGCCTGCCGTATATAGGGCCGGACCCCGGACAGGACGAGGACGGGCACGCACGCATGCGTGCGGCGGAGGAACGGGTCGCTGCCTCCCGCGGCGAAATCGCTGGAGCCGGTCGCGGCGGCACGCGACACGTCGCGCGCGACCCCCGCGACGGTGAGCGTTTTTGCCGGATAGGAGCTGAGCTAGTTTGCGCACGACGGCCCTCTCGATCGACCGCGCGCGGCACCGCTTGACTCGGCGATAGATGGCACACAAGCCCAGCAGATCTCGAGATCGTACAGGCACTACTGCAAGTTTAGCTTGGCGATACAGAGTTACATTCAGACTCAACCAGACCAATGACAGACACAGGTGTTTGGCCAAGCCAGACTGCAGTATGATCGTTCCGCCTAGCTAAATGTGCTAGTTCATGCGCTATTACGTTACTCTCTTATAATTGTTATCCCATTTTTCCCCTTGATGAGAGCCAAACAAAGTAGAAGCCAAAAGAAGACGTTATAGTTGTTATCCCATTTTTTCCCTTGACGAGAGCCGAACAAAGAGTTTGTGGCATGCCTCTCTTAAAAACTGTCCACCTTAGTGAAACACGTGAACATTTCCTAGCCAAGTCCTATTTTCTTTACAATGATGTTCGCACAAAAGTTGAAAACGATGCTCAACTAATTTTCTGGATTCCTGCCTTACCTTGCTTTTCTTTAGAGCTTTAACACATAATCTTTGCTTTACTCATGCTCTTCAGCGAAAACAATTAGACTATACTTTTTGAGTTTACATTAGATAGACCTCGTTGTCATCACACATACTATGTGGACTCGAAGGCTCGTAGCAAACTTAGGTATGAGCTTTTACTAGCTTGCACTTGAACTCAGCAGTTCCAAAGAGAATGAGTTTGTGTTCTGACCACTTTAAGTGCTTGTGATGGTTCTCTTCTCGTCAATTACTTGTTTTCATGGGCACAGTGAAATTGCTGAAAGGAAATGTACTGTCTACTACGTTGCCCTCGAGCCTTCCCCTCTTCGTTCTAAAAGTTACAGTTAAATTGCTCTAACTTTGATCATATTTTTAGAACAACCAAATAAATGCACGGATCAAAAAATATTTCATGGTGGATTGAATAAAATTATTGGGTCTTTTCCTATTGACTAGACTGGACAAAGAGTTTGTGGCCCCCTGCCTCTGGTAGAAACGGTCCCCCTGAATCACACACTTTCACGTTTCCCTAGCCAGTCGCATTTTTGTACATTGTTATTGACAAATAGCTGAAAAAGAAGCCCGACCAATCTCCTTAGTTCCTGCCTTATCTTGCCTATCTTTCAGCATTGATTGGCTCATCGTTTTACATGGTGAGTAGAGGATAGCTGGTAAATCCCGGGGTGAGCTTTTACCTATTCAAATTCTTTCAGTCTCAGCTAGAGCCAGAGCCAAGAAAATTTTGTGAACCATTTTTTTTCTGGGCAGTTAGTATTAAAAAGGATGGCCAAACTAATCTCCTGAATTTCCGCCTTATCTTACTTTTATCTTCTCATTAATTACCAAGTTTTCTTTGTACGGTGAGAGAGGTGAGCTGGTAAATCCTTTGGCCTTGTCACATTGAAGATGTGAGCTGGAGCCAAAACCCCAAAAAGAAGGGCAATTACCCCACCCACCCCCACCTCCAAAGAAAATGTTTTATAGGAACTTTCAACCACAAAATTTGCCTTACCCATGCTTTGTAGCAAAAAAACACACACAGCTAAACTATGCCCTGTCATGCTAAAAAAAATGAATATGAACAAAGCACATAATAATGATTCCCAATTTACTGTGGGTACCATTACTAAAGTACTCGCATTAGTACTCCATTAATTATTTTTTTGATAATTAAGACTCGCATTATTGAACATAGTCCTGGCAGAGAAGAACGTGTGAGGAGTTCGGTAGCCTGTCAAGAATTCCATGTTCCTCACAGTTGTCGTGGGACGGTTGGATCCCGGGGTGCGCCTACCATTTTTGCTCTCGCTGCGCCCGGTCCACATTGGACCGTGGACTTGCGGTGCCGGTCCTCGCTGTAGTTGTGTTGACCCGACTGCCCCTAGCTTCCTCCCCTTTTCCTTTTCTCCACCAGCTGAGCTGAGCTGAGCAGAGCGCCACCAGAACAAGAAGAAGCTGAACCGGCGGCTCCACTTCCCTTTCCTTCCATTCACACCGGCAAGCACAGCGAAACGCGGAAGCAGAGAGAGCCCCCCCGCCCCTCCTCCCTCCGGTCCCCGATGGCGGTTCGCGTCGTGGCCCTCGCTGCGCTCCTCGCCCTCGCCGCCGCCGGCGCGCGGGCGTCCAACGACGAGGGGGACGCGCTCTACGCGCTGCGGCAGCGGCTCAGGGACCCCAACGGCGTGCTGCAGAGCTGGGACCCCACGCTCGTCAACCCCTGCACCTGGTTCCACGTCACCTGCAACCAGGCCAGCCGCGTCGAACGCCTGTGAGTCCTGCCCCCTCCCCCATCTCCCACGCCGCCGGCGATCTCCCATCTTCCCCCGCCTTCCGCACCCTGTTCGTCCAAGATTCTGTCGCTCCTCTGCCCTGGCTGAATCTTAACACCTCTGCCCCGTAGCCTTTGGTTCTTGATTGAAAGAATTCGATGGTTGGTTGATTCTTCTTCAAGGGCAAAAACAAAATCAGCGGTTCCTCTGACTGAGTTGATCACGCGGTTTCGAGATCTAGGCGACCCAGTTGTTAACAACGGATGATCTAGTCCTTGTGTTACTTGTTCTTATAGAATTCTCGGTCTGTTGGCTCCAAATCGCGCATTTCTACATCCGGGGACTCTTTTCCCCCAAATATATTTAAGAACATAACTAAGGATTCCAAGCTTTCCTAGTTCGATAATTGCGTCTGTAACATTTCGGTGGTGCTTTATCTGACTCTTCCTTTGACAAATGTTTCAGGGACTTGGGCAACTCCAATATCTCCGGCTCCCTCGGCCCTGAGCTCGGCCGCCTTGTGAACCTCAAATACCTGTATGCGCCTATGTCAATTCAAGAATTTTTTTTTCTGTAGTTCAGATGGCGAGTAGACCTTGATTGACTTAACGGAGATCTATTTGCAGGGAGCTGTACAGGAACAATTTTGATGGCGAGATCCCAAAGGAACTGGGTAACCTGAAGAATCTGATCAGCTTGGATTTGTATGCTAACAAGCTCACCGGAGAAATCCCCAACTCACTTTCCAAGCTCAACTTACTCAGATTCATGTATGATGCCATCTTTTGGTTTGCAAACAGCAAAAACATGCCTTCCTTTTTTATAGAAGCATAAGTGCTCTCAGTTCATTCCGTGGTACAAATGGTTGGGGATAAATTTTAGTCATAGGATGGAAAGAAATTCACCTTTGGATCTCATAATTTTAGCAGGTATATCAAAACCATTTCTCAGCTGATAACTGAAACTCGGTTGTATTTGTCTTGATAGGCGCTTGAACAACAACAAGCTTACCGGATCAATTCCAAGGGAGCTTGCCAAGCTTTCCAACCTGAAAGTTATGTAAGTGTAGACCCTTATCATGTTCAGTTTGTGTTGTTTTCTTAGTTTCTATGTTCACCCATTGTTGGTATACCTGTGACTTGCAGTGACCTGTCTAACAATGACCTCTGTGGAACCATTCCTGTTGATGGACCTTTCTCAACCTTCCCTCTTCGAAGGTATGCCTCAAAGCTGACTCAACTTACTACCAGATACTGTTCAGTATCACAATGTATGTTCTGCGGAATGCACCGACACTCCAACAGCTAGAAACAACTGCTGGATGTTTCTAGATTTGGGTTGTTTAATTGCCATCCCTAAAAGAGTGCTTTGGCAAACGTTGCCCAAGATGGATTACCATTTATGTCAGCTAAGAGTCTCCTGAACCCGTATATTGGCCATTGAGATTAGACGAGTTTATTTTGTTCTTGTATGTATTATACCTTCCAATCTAAACTAACAAAAGAAAAGATTGTTCAATGCAATGCTAGATCATTGGCATGTATCTTCTTCAGCCACAAGAATTTCCACATGAACTGATGCTATTGTGATCAAGGGCTAACACATCTCTACTTTTCAGCTTCGAGAACAACAGCAGGCTCAACGGTCCAGAGCTGCAAGGGTTGGTTCCCTATGACTCCGGATGTTAGATGCTCCTGTTCAGGCTGATGCTGCTGCAGCAAAACAATCAACGATGTGTCCCATCCCTAGTTGAAAGAAGGAAAAACAAGATAGTAGTACAAACAGAAACCTAGCTTGGAGAATGTGGTGATAATATATGTGTGTTCAGACAAGATTTGAGGGATAGGAGGTCCTGATATATATGTGTGTATTCAGACAACAGCATAAAGAAAGAATGAATCGGACAAGTTCTACTTGGCTGACACAGTTATGCCAACTGTATGCTGCTTTTACGGCAGCTATATTGTTATTATGTGCTCCCAGACAATCCATGTAGAAAGATGGCACGCACAAAGCCTTGTTCAAGAATAAAAATGGGCCAGCAAAAATACATACGTTTCAGGTTTTCTATACCCTGGCTGATTCTTTCTTATAATTCAATGGCACGGTAAAATAATCAGAGACTTGGCAAGTCGTATAAGCATCTCAATGAACATTCTACTCCAGTTTCTGCTATACAAAACTGAGCATGACGTTACATGCTAACTGAAGTTGGCTGGACGTTGAGACCAACAGACAATTATACAGAAAAAAATATAAAAGAAGCACATTTGCAGACTGTTCCCTTGAAAAACAAAAATGGCTCCAGGGAAACGCTGACTTGCTAATAACTGCCAAATGCCCGCAAAATTGATTGTCAACCGATCAGCCCCAGCCACATTACTTGGTGTGGGCCCTCATACTGACCAAAATCCCCTCTAAGTGGCAAAGAAACCATGAAATGACACATTAACAAAATTCGATGTGCAATATGACCTGCAATGATTTTACTGCAAATTACTTTGCAGCAGGTTCTGTCGATAGTCTCCCGTATAGCTGGAAAAGTAAAGAGGATTTTGACATCTGAGGTTCTCGCTCCAGTGCTGCTATCACATCTTTTACTGAAAGCCTCCGTGCCACTTTTGTTAGTGATGACCTTCTAACACCACCTAGAGAAAAAGTGCAGAAGATTTAGGTCTAAGGAAACAAACTAGTGCAGGCATGGTAAATACTCAGTTTGATCTAACATATAAATTCAATATTTAAAATGGATTAGTTTCCTAACTAACTTCCTGGAATATTGTTTACTTATATATTATACATGTTTTATCAACTTATACTGTTGGTGGTAGCCTGATAGCAAAGAAACTATAATTATAGCATCATTGTTGTCTTAGGGTCTATTGAATTTGAAATCAAATTCTTGTAGAAGGGTCATTAAAAATATTATCCATATAAAATTATTTCTTGTTTTCACCTAATTATCTTCTTCTCATCTATCAAGTTCAATCCCAAAATTGTGAACATGAGCAGACTGCCGCATCACTAACATTTCAAAATGGATAAATGGACTGCTTAAAGAAATAGATGACAGATGATAGGGCATACAGACGTTTTGCACATTATCCCTGCAAATTCTACATCTGGAACTTACCAATTGATATTTCATGGGGACAAATATATTTTTCTTTGCATAGAAGATTTTCAAATCATTTTAAGTGTAACGGCGATGAGCTGGAAGTGTTATTTCAAGCACTCCGTTCATTCTCAGGTCACAAACTTTTGTAGGAACATGAGCAAAGTGCCACATCACTAACATTTTAAAATGGATAAATGGCTACTGCTTAGAAAAGAAATATGGGGATGACAGATGATAGGGCATACAGACTTTTTGCACATTATCCCTGCCAATTACATCTGGAACTTACCACCAGTTGATATTTCATGGGGATGAATATATTTTTCTTTGCATAGAAGATTTTTAAGTCATATTAAGTGTAACGGCATTGAGCTGGAAGTGCTATTTCAAGCACTCTGTTCATTGTCTGGTCACAAACTTTTGTAGGAAAAGTGATCTCTAAAGTCCTTCCCCATTTTCATGTCATTCACTGTTGTGGACGCTTTCTTTGGGCATCAATATCAGCGCAAGAAGAAGGGCCAGGCGTCCACCAGTAGTTAGGCTTTTGGTTTGTTAAGATATTTAGAGATATAGTTGGTTTGTTTCAAGTTGTTAGGGGGGCTCGATATATAAGAGACCCAGTGCAATAATAGAAGGCAAGGAAGAAGTAGTAGATTCAATCTCAGAGCCTCCAGCGTGAGGGAGAGATATCTGTCTACCTCAATCTGTATCATCTGAATAATATAGCCATATCATTCACAAAGTACATTTTGGATGGATCTCAATTGGTACTACCACTTCATATTTCCTTTGTTTAAAAAAAACTAACTGAATGAACTTGAAAGCACTAAGTTCTTTTTAATCCGCACGTAGACGTTAGACCAATTACGGCTGGGCATTTGATTTAATTGGTTTTTATGCTACTGTTTTCCCGGTGAATAAGAACTTTGCTTTTTGGAAATTTGCAACCGAAGTTGTCATGAAAAGACCAAAAACCAGCGTTATCGGTTTCAGTTCGATGTCTCAGTTTCACCAAAGAATGCTCTCCATGTCACGAATATTAGACGACTAGACTCTCTTTGAGTTCCCATCCTCACACTGCTCAAACGAAATCAACTCCACCACCACCAAATCTAGCCATGCGGCTCACAACAATAGAATGTACCATGCCTCTTCTTCAGACTACTGGCCATGGCCGCGCCAGTGGGGCTTTGGATCGTAGTGGCTGCGCTCGTGATGCGGATTGATACGGATGAGAGTAGCACACACGTGTGTAGGCAACTGCTGGGACACCAATTTGCACTGGGTCTAGGAGAGAGATTAAGAACTAACAGGCCACATGCAAAGATGAAAAGCAAAAGGCAACGGGAGAGAAGGGGATCAGAAAGTCACGGCACACACGTGAATGTGATGATGTGAGAAAGGAAGCGTTGCTTCTCTGCTGGCTGCTAGTAGGCTAGGCCGATGGATGCATGATGGACCATTGGGCCAGGGTTGTGATGGCCTAGGCAGATCGACGTAAGGACACAGCAGATCAGTTACTTCAGGTGTTCAGTGTTTCTGGCCTAAAAACTGAGCTAAACATTGTACACTGAACAATGGAGAAAGAGGAACCAAACTGAACACCAAAAGAACCAAATTTCAGTGTGTCGATTTTCGTTCGGTTCCTCAGGTTTGGTGTATTTTTGCTAACCCCTAAGACCAATTTCCTCAAGAACGTTAAAATATTTGCAAGTCGCACCGAAATAAAAATTTAGGTTCTGCTATGAAGTCAGGTTGTGTTCTGACAACATTATGCTACCATTTGGATATTAAAATTGATTATATAGAAACAAAACAAAATCTTCAACATATGAAAAGAGTATTGAGCTAACCCACACCATTGCACACTTCTAACAGCAACGAATGAAAATAGAAAGATACAAAACATGTTGTGCACTATATTTGCCCATTTACTGGGAAAGTCTATGTACTACAAGTTAAGCTTCAGTATGTCAACAAAAAGTAGAATAAGCATCTTACTGTTGATAAATCCCTTGACTACTAATATCATTGTACACCTGAATACAAAAGGTAAGACTTAGCCTTTAATAACTTGATTTACACAATCCAACCCATGATTGTGTACACCAAGGTTTCTGAGATGTTGTGCCATCCTGAGGCGTTGGGGGTACACGCCTGCACATCTAGGCATTGTGGTGTAACTAAAACCTTGTGGCGTCCTGTGATGCCAGGGGTATGGCTGGAAGGAGACGCCTCATAAACCATGGTGTACACACTTGGAACCCCACTACCCTCAGAACTACATACATCAAGCAACTAAATTGAGTACACATTATGTTAAATTTAGTATTTACATCAACTAAAGAAATCATAAGTTTTATATGCATACATAATTATTTGTTGAAAATTTAAAAATTGTTGTGCCTTTGATGTGCAGTGCACTCTTGTTTGACAACAAGAATACAAGAGAAAAAAGGAGATCAGGCTTACCAGATCCAAGCATTGTGGAGTAGCCCCTCTTTTCATTTTCCTGTTCCTCCCTCGAGTCTTTCCCAGATTTTGGTGATGGCTTGTGTTGCAACATGTTACCTGGTAGAGAGCCAGAAGAACCGTCACCTCCCTCACTTCTCTGTTTATTTCGTTCAGCTAGCAATTGCCACTTTGACAGCATGTCATCTCCTCCAGCAGCAACCCGCGCAGCAACATTTGCAGCTGTGGTTCTCATCTTATCATCGTCCTCCTTGTACTGTATATGATAAACAGAATAGTCACCAGCTCAGGACACATATTATGGTATGATGAATATCCCAGGACCACAAATAGAGACTAACCTTTGCATGCTTTGACGAGGCACGGGTCTCATTCTTGTCTTTTTCTAGATCGATATTTGTACAGCCATCTCCCTGCATGTAGCAATATGCTCATTAGTAACACTACCCAGTCCTGAAAGATACACCATGAACACTAATATGGAAGACATTTGATAATTGTGGCAGTATCTTCCACAAGATGCATTGAAGAAGCATAATGCCATCATTGTTAAGGTAGTATGAGTAAAGGAATCTCACTTAGCAAAGAGATCAAAGGCGGTTTATTTACTGGGGCAAAAAGATGAACAAATGCAATCTGCCCCATGCTATATGTGGTTATTGATTAGTCTTGTGTAATTTGGTGTGGATTCCAAATGAATCATGCAATAATGGATGCAACTTTAGAGTCATACACTCCAGTTATCAACTATATATTTGCTAGCAAGCTTGCTTGACATTAACATTATCACGTACATGAAGTGTTACACTACATATAACCAAGGTTTTTAAGGTGGCAAAGCATCTTGTGGGGACTTGGGTACACCTTGTCACCTAGGTGACACCTAGGAGACAAGAGGCCCTTGTGGTAACCTAGATACGCCTTGTCAAGTAGGCGATACCTTAAGAATCTTGCATATAATACACCATATATTGGCAAATGAATATTATGAATAGTAAAATTTCTGTTCCAGTAAATGATGCAATAATTCCGTATTTCAAGTTAGATCATTTTGAATCATGATTTATGTCAAAAGAGATTAAAATTCGAACTGGAACATCACGCAGAAGCAGAACTAACATCATTTTGTTTCCTTATTCTTTCAGCATCTTCAGCCTGCTTTTTGTCCCACTGTTCTTTAGCTTCTCGGTTCACCCTCATAATATGACTGCGGACATCTGAGGATAATGGATAAAAACAATGCCTTGACTTTTCAACATCAACCCTCTACAAACAATGAGAACACATATGAATTTAATATATCAGATAGCTTATTTGGGAAGGAAAGCCGAATGAACTTAAAATATCATACCTGTTTAGAGAACCTTATTATATTGCTTATAAATCCTCGTAACCTCTCCTCGACACACTGGAGAAAGCTTAAATTAGATATGGCATAACCTAAAGCAACTGGAAAGGATGTACCGGATAACCTCTCACCATTGATAGACAACGTTCCACATCAGTGCCAATGACCTTTAAATTACATTTCCTCACTGCCAAAATATGGTGGTCAGAGAATATATGGCAAAAGATTTTTGCTTTATCAAGTAAAACTTAAATGATGGAGGTATTAACTGATTTCTGCTAATTTCTTTGTCAAGGGTCCCTTCTGTAGAATGAGCTTTTCTTCTTCTAGTTGAACAACTCTCCGAGCAGCTTCGGAAACTCGACTCTCTTCCTTTGGAGCAGAGAAAAGTTGTTCCTCTTCTTCCTGGAAGAAGGCACAAGCTATTATTGCTTCAAAATTCTTCAAATGATAAGTAATACATGGCATCACAAAGCAAATAAATATAACAGAAGCATAAGAAGTCATATACCCTCAGATTAACACCACTAACTGCAGTGACATCATTAAGCTGGTCAATGCTTTGTTCATGGAAACCTCCGGATGTCTTTTGCTTTTTGCTGGCAAAAAATAAAACAATCAGAGATAAAACGTAAAGTAATTTGAATCGAAATTCCTAACTAAGAAAAAGCATTGGACGTACCTAGATGGTGGAGGAGAAGAGCCCAATGCTTCCAGAGGCTTCTTCTGTCCAGATGCCTTCCTCTGAGGTGTTTTAGAAGCTGCTGCAGGAGGTGCTTGCACAGAAGATTGAACCTAACAATACAACAAAACTAATAAGAACACAATGGCAAACAATCGTTCAAGAAGCTGAATTATTCCTGTGTGACAATTTGAGAAGTAGAAGGCACAAAATGAATGAACACATAAAATTCTGTAAGAAATGAACAGAAATCAACCAAGCATTCAGCCGTGATGCATACATGGATTTAACAAGGTATCAAATATACCATTAATACCTCCATCAAATTACAAATTCTTACTGATATCCACTCCACCATCCTCTTGCCTGACAGAATATTTGCCGCATTGCTAGTTTATAATAATTGCATGTTTTCACTTCATAACGTATAAATTAGTTCCTTGTGTGGTTATGTGCATTCACACATATACATGCTACTCTGAAAGATCTGATATGTGTCATCAGTATTCAGTCATACAATCACAAATCTAGTATGGACTGGACTTGGATGAATAGTTTAAGGAGTTCTCCAAATGGAAGTATTAAGAAATATGGGTTAATAGGTAAAGTCATAGACAATGAGCTTTCATCTGTTGAGGGCACACATCTAGGTTTTGCACTTACATGCACTCAGGTAGTCAGGTTTATGAAATGTGAGGAACCTATAACCCTACAAGGCTACAACATGAGGACCATGTACCTTGTCTTTTTTCTAAAAGAAAGAAACATCCACAAGTAGGTATTGTTCGAATAAATTACATGTTTATGATAAATTATAATTCAGAATTAATCATTGAAGTTCCGCTTCACAAACTATTTAGTTCACTTCAATATAAAATGCTCTGCACAAACGAACCAACAAGTATATATGCATTTAGAAAGTATGCTGATTACAGAAATTACTCATCCTTACTCAGCACAATACTTCTCAGATGATAAAGATCAAACTCTGCATGCAACAACTTTATTTTCACGGAGTGACAGGAGACTCGTTTACTAGGTTGCACACTTATCAGATTGCCTGTTGGTATATCTTAAGGGGTACCTTTGAGAATAGTCTCAAGTTTCACAGCAACGTTATTTGGAGTTACTTGCCTATGTTTACTGTTATAACCTTGACAGCATACATCAAAGTTAGCTTGAGATCTAAATTTTGATCTAAATATTCAACTAGGTGAAGAAATCAATCAGAGTCTACCATTCAAGTACGTGTTCCAGCTACTGAGACTAACTCTAGCTTCAGGTTCCTCCCTTACTCCTAGTTACTTAACACGTTCTGGTAAACCATATAAGTACATGTAACTAATAAGGTCACACGAGATTTTACATGGAAGTTTGGAAATAGCAAGATCAGCCATTTCAAGGTTTCATGTCAAAACATATCAACACAATGGCAAATCAATACATACCTGCAATTTAGGATCTGCTTGAGTGCCATGAGATTGAGTCTGACTTATGCTTGTTGTGGTCGAAGACTTAGAAGCACTTAATTTTGGCTGGTTTTCCATGCCGCCGCCACCTTTTGAAGAACCCAGGGATTGATTGACTTGTTTTGTATGCATTGCAACAAAAGAATTCTGCGAAGATTCAGAGTTTTGGCTAATAGTTTCTTTATTCAATGCTGTTGGAGCAAAAGAATTAGTTTTCTGCTCCTTGTTTGCTGATTGTTGCCATTTAGGTTGATTAGTTGCCGCATTTCCAGGCACTATAGATTGTGTTGGCACACTCCCAGCTACTGTGGTCACAGCTCCCTGGACCAACTGTGCTCTTTGATTGGAATCTGTCATTTGTGGTCTAAATGATGCAGCTGGACTTCCAACTGGTCGTGGAAATGGGCGTGCATGAATACTATTTGTCCCAAACATCGGTGAGGATGTTTGTGGACGCTGCACATGATGCTGCATTGTTTGCACCGGAAGTAAGTTATTGGGTGGGCGGGTTTGTAGCACATGCACTCCTTTCCCATCTGAAATGTTTCCCGTTTCATTAGCCTTATGTGCATTGCTTTGTGAAGGTGAAAAACCCCTAATACTCTGCATTTGGCCAGACGAGGAAGGCCGAAATTGAGGTGCTCTTAGGCTGTCAATAGCTTGTTTTGTAGGGATGGTTTGAGCCCCTGGATATGCCTCCTGCTCATCTGTCATAGAACCACTGGGAACAGTCTGCTGACCAGAAACTTGACTTAATAAAGAATAGTTGCTTGGATTTGTCTGAGAATTTCGCTGTGCCTGAGCAGTGTGCTGACAGACAAGAGTAAGTAACCCCCCAAAAAACCAAGAAAGTGCTGGTACGAGTAATTATAATAAGACTACATGCAATGCTTATACATACATAGGCAGACCTAATTTAAACACTACAAATACAAGGTTAAGCAGCATTTATAAAAGGCCGAGAGCCAGGCTATGTTTTACATAGATCAAAATGAAGTAGAAAGATTATTTACCTGCATTTGATATTCTGAAAGTGCTAACTTAAGCACCTTATCGCCAACAATATTCCTTACAACTTTTAAGAAGTGTTCCTTGCTGACCTCATTTTTCTATTGACAATAAAAGATCAAGTTTACAAAAAATATAAGCAGATAATGGCTTACATGCAACTTCTACAAAAAATAATAATAATAATAATCCCAAGTGATTACTAGTAAGTTACATCACTACATGCAAATCATAACAGAACATTAGTGTTACTCTTAGAGAAAAAGTAGTGAACAAACATAAATTAAGAAAAAGGATATACAAACCCGCAGCTTGGCAAAAATGGACTGAACTTGCATATCCTTGTCTTTGTCAATATACCGTCTCAAAATAGGTAGTAACATGTGAAATGTGACAACTGGGGCTTTTGCTGTCGTAGTTGCACCATTTGTTTGGTTTGTGTGTGGTGTTTGTTGACTCTTCATTTGCTGCATAGGCTGCTGCTGAGCAACAATTGGTGTTTGTTCATTCTTCATTTGCTGCATAGGCTGCTGCTGAGCAACAACTGATGTTTGTTCACTCTTCATTTGCTGCAAAGGCTGCTGCTGAGCAACAATACCTTGTTGAGATGTGTTTCCAGGCTCTTGCTTTACCTTCAGTAACTCACATTCTTTTGGTGTATTAGAGGGAAGGTGTTTATTATCAGAACCTTGAGAAACCATTTCAGGTCTTGATGGCTGATCATTCCTATGTAGATATGTCTGTTCCTGTTGTTGACTATCCTGGTTTGCAGTTTCATTCTTTACTGGATCTTGCCACTGTCCATGACCATGGTTTAATAATGACTTGTTTTCCTGAGGTAAAAGTGCTGAAAATGGAGAACAAATTAAGCAATTTGTTTCAGGAAGCATGTAATAATAAACTTATAAATTGACAAAGAAAATAATCACAGCATAACTCAGGAGCAAAAATTATGGAGATATAGATTTGAGAGCAGGAAATTTTGATAAAACTACACTCCTGATGCAATATCCCCCACATCATGAAAGGGGACATTTAAGATAATAGTACATGGGAAAAGTGCATCGTGATCGCTGAAAATTGTGCACGTGTTCTCATTGAACTAGAAATTTTGTGAAAACCAGAGACTAATCTAGATTTTTCGCACATTCTGGTAATAACATCCTTTTATTTATATAGCCATCAGTAGATTCATCATGAATTTACTCTAGCAAATTTTACATATATATAGTGAGCTGATTTGAAAACTTTTGCTGCTAGTAATCAAGATTACTGAAATTCTCCTTGGAGAAAGTAGTTTGAATATGCTTGCGGCGGAATGTTCAGATTTCAGTACTTCAGCATTGTTTTTCCTACTATTTTTATTCCCACTGCAAGAAGAAATAAACGTCAAATCCTATTCAAATTCAAAAAAACTTGCTTCCTGTCGGTGATGTCACAGACTTCATCAAAGAGTTGAGCCAACCCTATTTTTAAATAAGAGATTCATCGAGGCACATTTGTTCAAATTGCCTATGCTGTGCACACACTAAACAGAAAAACTGGAGTCCAGCATTTCCAACTCTGTAGCCGCATTCTGTTACCATGGACAGAAACGTTTCTCGAGGTCACCTTTTCCCCCAAACCAAGAGCCAGATTATCCAAAACCACCCGTGCCGCTTCTTGATTCCTACAAACCCCTCGGTTCTGGCCAGAAGTAGGGCGTACCCCGAATTCGGTCCAAGGAGAAGAAACCATTCGGAAGGGACAATTAGGTCTGCGGGCTCACCGGCGCCGTGATCCATAGGCTGGGACGACGAGGCGGCGGCCGGGGCACTGATGGTGGTGCTGCTGCTGGCGCTGGCCTCCACCTCGCGGTTGAGCGCCGCCGTGAAGGCCTCGACGTCGGCGCCCGAGTGCAGGCTCTCGTCCTGCGCAATTCGAACAGCGAGATGGGCACCGTTGCGACCAAATCCCCCGCCTCCACCCCCAACAATCCCAAAAGAATGGCAAGAGAGGCTCGGGCCGGGCGGGGCACCTCGTCGTCCTCGAGGAGCTTCATGATGGGATCCATGGCGCGGGGAGCTCGGGCTGGTGGCGCGAGGCCGCCTCCCCGTCTCGCTCGTCGACTCGCGTCTCCGCCGGCTTCAACGAACGGGAGGAAACGAAATCCCTTGTGCGGGCAGGAAGGACGGACGAGGAAGAAGAAGGCCGGCTACTTTTCCCGAAGGCGCCTCGTGAGTTTTATTATGATGTGATGGCCCACGCGCTTACTGGGCCTGTGGGCCTTCCTGGATCTGTCGCGACGGATCTTCTTTACGAAACAGTCTGGTAGAGGCCTACCAAACACAAGGCCCAAAGAAAACTGCAATGGGGGTCCGCATCGGGTTTCACACTGTTGGACCGAATTCGTTGCTGCGTTATGTTGTTTCTGCCGTTTCGGCCCATGCTCGGCCATGTGTTACGTGCTGTCAACTATGGGCCAAATGGGCACCATGTGTAAAACAACTGAAACTGGACGAACTGTAATTTTCGGCTCAAATTGAGGCAATGGAAATCTAGGCATGTCCGCACACCAGTTGAGGATCAGTGGATCACTCTCCTTTTGAAACTTCCACCGACAGAGGGGAAGACGATGCTCTCTTTTTTTTTTGGGGAGACAGAAGACGATGCTCTCTCTCTACGACTCCACGTGGACGGCGATCACTTGTCTTTCCTTTCTATAGTAGCAGGCCGTGTGTTTCTATTGCAAGGAAGTGTTCAGAGAAGATCCTGCAATGTCCAACAGCAGCAATGCATATCGTCAGATCAAACTTTGGTCACCACTCACCACACCCAACCAGCAATGCAATGTACACTTCTCTGCTCTACGTCGCTAACCTATGCTGATCAAACTTTTTTACAGGTGATTTTTAAGGGACACATAGGCTTCGGTTCTGGATTGATGACAAACTCACAGAAGAGAACACTAGTCGAGGTATGCCAGCTTCTAGAGTTTAGAACACTCTCTTTGGAGGCGTTTGAAGTCGGAATATCTAAAAATTCTGAGTCGGGGCTCTCTTTTTTTTTCATTTTTTCCTTTCTTTTCCAGTTAATTAAAAATTCACAAAAATAGCCAGCTGTTACCTGATCAGTAGTCACTGTGTATGGTCAATACCGCCGTGTTTTCGAAAAATCGGGGTCGCCGTTTGACCCTTCCCAAAGAGATGAAAGGAGGGCACGAGAACAGATGCTGTCGGAGTGGATAATTTCCATTTTGCCAAGAAACCAAGGAGAAGGGATGGACCATAGATGGTCAAGGAAACAAGCTGCAGGATAAGCTACTGTCCCGTCGGCATGCCCGTGCTCCCCACTTTCGGCTGCTCGGGCTCGCGCGGGGTTGCGAGAATCGGGGCGCCGGCGCGCCGCTCCTTGGAGGTCGGACCGGCCGGCAACGCGTGCACCGATGTCGGAACCATGCGGCCTGCAGGAGCACTTCTGGATTCTGATGCCTGATGTGGCTGATGCTTCCGGAGGCCTCGTACGTACGCTCTATTCTGAAAAGGCTGGTGGCTCCACCACGAACTCCGCTCCACCGCTGCGCCTGCGCGGAGGCAATGATGCCGGCCGAAAGCTGAGGCGGCATCCTGGGCTCGAGCGTGGAGAAGGATCCATGTCTCTCTGCTCTCGGCGGATCGACCGGAGCTGCTTTTTTATACGGACGGCAGATAGATATCCTGTCCATGTCGAGATGGTCTGCGTCTGTCCGGCTGGCGACGAACATTGCTGCTGCAGGGCCTGCTGAACACTGCTGCTGGGTTTCTCGGAACAGAAGCTACTGGTAGTGGTTCCATGATAAGCCTGCAACCTTACAGCGGATACGGCACATATCCAGACTCCAAAATACCATAATTTTTCATCGATGTCATTTGCCATGCGTATATGTCAACAGTTGAACATTAACTAGTGAGACCAGAACTCTCAAATCTCAGCATACGATGGTGTCAAATGAAGTGACGGTCTTTAGGACAGGCAGAAACTTTCAGAACAGACACAGAATGCAAGGACTGTCTTCAGAACAGGCAGAAACTTTCAGAGCAGGCAGAGAATGCGGTGACGGTCTTCAGAACAGGCAGAAACTCTCAGAGTAGCACAGCTAAAGCAACGAATTAATGAAGTAATAAAATGTGAGAAACCGGTTGCGGTACGCTACCCTTGTCCTTGGGCCTATGGATCGCGACTCGGATCCCACAAACTGCATGTTAGAATCTAGGGTTCCAGGCCTTAGGGATATCTTTTATCTTTGCTTTGCTAACCTGTATATATAAGCGAAAAAACCGTAGCAAAGAGGGCAAAATTCCAGTCCTCTTTTACTGCACACAATACTACCATTTAGTAGTACGTAGTATAGCAAAGATTCAACCATTCATTAGAAGGATAAGATTGTCATTAGTAACTTAATATAAATTAAGAATAATTTTTATAAATTTTTGAATTTTGTCTATTGCAACTATGTTTGGCATATTGCAACACTTTTATACCGTTGCACGAGGGGTGAAATCTTGCAGTGAAATAATTTTTTCCATATTACTCTAATACTATCTATGCTACCTAGATATATTATCTCATACTACTAATCAATATTTCAGTGATATAGAAAAATTTCGACCGTCCGATATTTACATGCAAATTCTTTTTAGACACAGACAGTAATATATGATCATATTCTGTGTGCAGTAAAAGTCCTCAAATCCCATGTGTTCCTTTCATGTGGCACATGGTGCCTGAACTCACTAACATAATCGCTGTGCAGGTTGAGCTAGCTAGGTAGTCGCCATGTACCTTCCTACAGAAAGCTAGATCAGCCGTAGCAGCAGCTCCTCTCAATCATCCAAAAGGCGATGAGTAGATGTACAGCTTCCGGTGGTTCGTTGTCTCAGTTTTGGGGTAAGCGCTGCCCCCTTTTCGAGGCAGATTCCGGTGGCACAGCAAGGACACTGTCCCCAAAAGGAAGCTCTCTCTCTATCCCTGCATCGATCTGTATCAGTATTGTTTGGTTGGCTACTGCCTACAGGCCTACATCCATGTACTGTAGACACGTAGGTGGGTATCCTAGGGATTAAAATTCTCACAGGCAGAGCCCCTTGATCGACCCATGCCTGCATGTGTGATGCGTCCTGGGACGATCATCTTAATGCCGTGTCGAGCTTAGGTAGTTGGATCGGATCCACCGGAAAGAATGTAGCAGACACGCATGAGCCAGCCCCTCATGATCTAGTCAGGGATTGTGTGGAGCACTGACTGTCCATGTCTGTACCTCGGCCGTTGGGGCTGTACCCATGCCTCTCGAATCATTGCAATTGGATTCTTGTTTACTCCAGCTGTACTCGCAGCTTAAGTGGATCTGTGCGTGGCATCTCCGCATGCATCTCTATGGGGTGGGTGGGTGTGTGTGTGTGTGTGTGTGTGTGTGTGTGTGTTCATGTTGCCCCTGCAATCGGTCGAAGGCATTATTTTTGTTTTTGACGGTCATCGGCTGTGCAGTAAAAGGAGAGAGAGCTGGACAAGACATGGGAGCTTAGCTTGCTGCCCTTCTGATCATTGTTGATGGCTTTTACCTTGTCATTGCTTGTTCATCTTTCGATTGGACGGGAATTCAGAGAGAGAGAGAGAGAGAGAGAGAGAGAGAGAGATTAGCTCCCAAGGTCAAAAGATTTTTATATTCAATCTTTCGGCAATATTGTATGGCATTCATACTGCAATGATTTCTGCTTGTAAGTTCAGTTTAGATCCGTTTCTCAGTCATCATGAGAGATCTGTAGATTTTCAGAGGTTTAAGTTAGCACTAGAATCTTTCGAGGAAAAAAACAAGGTTTGCACTAGCTAGAACCATCGATGCCGCGATGGCCCTTACCAAGCTCATGTAATAAGTTGAGCTTATAACATGAAATCATTCATCGTGACAACTGACAACCATGAATATACAATAGTAAAACCAGGCCCGTGTTTAGGTTTTGGAAACCAACATTTTCAGTACTGCTACTGCTTTAGCTTCCGATAGAGGAGACTGGCCTCCATGATTTTGTTCGCCGCAGCCAGTTAACCATTTATATAAGTATTCAGGCGGGCAAAAACATTGATGGCTATATATTATACTGGGGATGATGCCATCCTCTGCAAAAGGACACACCAGAGAAGAGAAGTGAATTGATGCCCATCCATCACCTGCTCCACTCCAGCTCCAGTACACCGACTCTCCAAATCACCAAGACATGGCGGACAGCTCCAGCTCATGTGTGGTGCTCTGCTCGGCGAGGAAGTATCAGATCATGGGGCACATGCCGCCACATCCCCCCAAATCATGCCCTTGTCTCCAGATTCCCCGGCTTGGATGTTAATGCGTGAGTTGTCCGGGCAAACCCACATCCCCCCAAGGCAGAGAGCATACTATGCACAGTTCAGGATCCGCCGTGCACGGTGGGGTGGGGGTCCAAATCTCCCATCATTCATTCCGATCGACCTCGCAAAAGGGCCTTTCCTCCCATCCATGGCTTCTTTTTCTTCTAATCGGGGCTCATTGTCGCACGTGGTGGCGATCGGCGATCGGGTTTCTTGGGGAGTTGCGGGAGTGATGTCGGTGTCGGGTCGCAAATAATTCGGGCTGATGAGAAAAGGATGGAGAAAACTAAAGTTTGGAGGGAAAGGTAAGCAGCTATCACCGGTATTCTAATGCTCATGTGAACCGAGCACAGCATTTTATATCTAATTAGGTATAGCAGTAACTAAACCATCATAAACCATATCTAAGAGTGCTACTTTAGTTAGGTTGATGGGATAACACTAGAACTAGGAATTTGTATCTTTTGTGTTGAATTATATATGGGATGGGCCCAACAAGTATGCATGATAGCTTAAATCTTTTCGCCTGAACATCATGGTCATTTTCAGAGGCACATCATCAATTCAAGCCAGGTGGTCTAGACTAAACCACTGTAAGGACGCATGGACGGCTGTACTTTTTCACTTGGATGCCAATGAGATCTACAGATCTAGAAGCGGATATAACTGATCCGACATGACAATTCAACAAGATTGAGAAATCAAAAGTGGCCGTCCGTACCCTTTTCTCTATTCCTGAGTGGAGGTGTGTGATGTCAACAAGTTAGGAGCATGATCCCAGGCCGGGCAGGCAGGCAGGCATGCACACATGTGAACTGGCCTGGCCACTTTAGCTGTGCCTGTCCCTCTGCTGATTCTTTTAAGCCTAGTGCCTCCCCATCGATCTGTTGTGGATAGATACACGGATGGACATATTTATAGCAAGTGGGGGTTGCTATGCTCCCTGCTTTTCTAGTCTGTCCTTTGCTCGCCAAATTTGTGGTGGGGGCATCATTCCTTCTTCGCAAATGCTTGAAACCGCAGTGACCAATCCAAACTGCATTCCCTTCTCTCTTTCTCTGTGCCCGCCTTTAAAATAGGAGGTCGTAGAGTGTCGAGAAAGCTAAGTGCCTCTCTAACCCTACCCTCCTCCGACCTGCACCGGAAAGCGCCCCCTGTTCCAAGGTTCTTCGAGGCCTCGATCCCGATAAGCATCCGAGTGTGAGAGGTCTCCACTTCTTGACTCGTTGTAAGTAGAGCCTAATCCCAGTCTCATGGTTTCCACTTTTAGTCCATCTAAGTTTAGTAGTTTTCATGACTAAAAGACATGAATGGTAGAACAACCTGCGTGCTGATTTGTTCCCAACTCAATTTTGCAGCTTCTGTTGCCACAACATGTCAAGATATCATCTGAAGCAGTACGAGAAGGAGCACATGAAGATGGCCATGCTGAAGCAGGAAGAGACATTCAGGCAGCAGGTAAGAACAAAGCAGCTTGGAAGTTCGAGGATTAATCAAGAACCGCACATGCATGCCACACAGCATCGTCCTAAATTGTTTCCAGGTACCCTTCAGCAAATTAACGAGCTATATGCTTTGCTGTGCCCATTCAGGTTCAAGAACTGCACCGGCTGTACCGGGTCCAGAAGCTACTGATGACCGACGCGGCGAACGCAGCAGCAATGCCCGCGGCCACCCGCTGCGACCTCGAGGACGAGAGGCGCGCCGCGGAGAACCACGCCGGCTCGAGCAAGTCGTGGGACGACGCCTACCCGGAGCAGGGGAAGGCCACCACTCCCCAGCTCGCCCTCCAAGAAAGCGAGCTCGAGCTGACGCTGTCTCTAGGGTGCTTCGGGACGGCCGGGAAGAAGGCGGCGGCCAAGAAGGAGACGTCGTCGAGCGTGGATTCCAGGACGAGCATTTCGTCGTCGTCGACGGAGTCCGGCAGCCCGGACCGCAGGCTCGTCCTGCCTGCTCCGTCTCTGATCGGATCCGCGGCGGCCATCAGGCCTGGTGCTGGTAGCGTGGGGCAGCGCCTGGAGCAGGACGGGCTGCAGCAGCCTCCTTGGCTCCACAAGTGTCTGAATCTGGCACGATAGGCTAGTTCATGTCCCACTGTATTCATTGTAATGTCAACCATTCTGCAATTCTTACGTCACTACAAAAAAAAACTTCTGTTCCTATTCTCATCTGTGTTGCTTCTTCTGTCTAGGCCCCAGCTTGATAAGTACCGGGTCCAGTAGCCAGTGTGTGCCTAGAAATCCCCACGAAACTCAGACAGGTTCAGACTCGGTAACCACATTTCCGTGCGCCTGACCTGCTTCATTAGTACTCACGCAAGGCCCTTTCATTTCCAGCTTGCAACGTCTGATTTTCTTTAGAATTCCAGGGAGATCCCTAGTCCGTTCCGCATTGAAACAACTAGACTTCCACAACGTCCTGGTTGCAACAGGAACGATCACCGACACTCGCCCTCGTGAATGTGCAGCTCCGAGCACATCCCTTCCGATCATCTCCGCTGATCCATGAGCGTGTAGCGTCTCCTAGCGCGTGGTGTCCTTCGCCATCGCCTCCCCCCCCCCCCCCCCCCCCCTTCCTTTTGAGTCCTGTCCTTTGCCGTCTTGTTTCTAGGGTGTGCCTGCGGCTTCTTCTTCGGTAATGTATGAATGACATAACTTTCGCCCGTCTTCCAAAAATTCTGAGCAATAACATTTCAGCAAAAATGCAATTACATGATTAAAAATTTGTCCGGCAAAGAATACAATTGTAGCGTTAGGATTAACTTGAGTGCCAAATTAATTAAGCTTTTTAGCTTTTGCATGCACAAGTAATTGTGCTCTTTTCGTAAACTTCTATACCCAGTTTTAAATTTACGCATAAAGAAACGCCATCTGTATGCGCATGGGAACTCTCCCCTAATAATTAGGGACATTATCTGAATTATTTTCCAGCTATCACTAATGTGTTTGATATTTTCTTTGCGGGACGGAGAGAGTACGATAAGAAGATTGGTAAAATCATGTCAAAATTTTTTAAGGAATATGTCGGGAAATCAGGAGGATCGGAGAAACCTGAGCCTTGGCAGCAGCATTCGAGCTTGTTATGCTCCTGAGCTTGAGTGAGCTTTTAGCTCGACTCGTTTAGACCTCTAGCAGATCTCTCCCAGCAGCAAATGTGTCAGAGAAACAACATAATGAAAGGCCTGAGACGAGGATTGGGCCATTCAGCTTGTGTATGGGCTAGAAAATTGAAGCAACTTGAGATGCTATATGGGCTTAATGTGGGCCTAAATGGTATACGAGATGCTTTCGTCGGTCTGTCAGAACAGTGGTGTTTCCTCTAACTTCGTTCGCTCAAAATCAAGTTCAGGTCACTTTCCTTCACTCCCTAATGTCATTTTCCTTTGTTTCCTTATACAAGTATGGTTTAAAGTGAAATTCCATGGGAGATAGACGCCATAACCCCATGTTACAAAAAAAGCATACTAAAGATCAATTTTCATGATTATATTTTCATATAGTTTGGACAAATCAAACAGGTTGACCATGGGTATACAAACGATTTGCATACGAACTACACGTAGGACTGCATGCGGATGCCTCCATCAAGGATCAGGTTGCAGTAGTGCAAGATCAGGTGGCCGCACCCTCTTCACGTGCTGGCACATGGCCCCAGACGCCGACGCGTGCACGCGCCCCGTGGGAGCGGCAAGCGCCCACCCGCCGCTGCGGCTAGCCGGCGATTCCCTCCCGCGCGGCCCACGTGAAAACGTGACGGGCGGACAGGGAGGGAGCGGTCAGGTGCATGCATGCATGGAACCAACCGGGGCGACCGGGCCTCCAGCGTCCAGGGGCCGAATCAGACGAGACCACGTCCGCCGTCTGGCGGCCACCGGCCGTACGGCGACAGCGCCTCGGGCCGCGGACCTGGCAGGCGGCAGGCGGGCGTCCGCTCGAGGGTCGACCCGTCGCTCGAGCCGGAGGGCGGGGCTGGCGGTCAGCAACTTCGGCGGTCGGCATGGCAGGCCGAGGCACGTGAATCGCCAGGTCGCCCAGGGCTGCCCTGTCGGGGATTAGCCCCGCACGGCGCTCCGGCCGGGGACCTGGTGAGGGCACCTCGGATGTGCAAGGAGAGGGGGGGGAGCACATGCCGCTGCGCTTCGCTAGATCGGAGCCACGCCGCTAGCACCCGGCCGGCCCAGGGATGGCCCTCCCTGCTGGCTTCCCCGTCGGACCCCTCGGAACAGCGCAGCTGGTCACTTGGTTTGCATCTTGACGTCATTGCTAACGCAGAATGAACCACCGGTATAAAGCCGGTCCGTAACGGTTCTAGCAAAAGATTCGCGCTCAGAGGCAGGCCAGGCCACCAAAGCATTGAGGGGCACCGATGGTACAAGTCAAGGGAGCTAGCTAGTGCCAGAAATATATTTTTTGGAGGTCGTCAAGGTTTTGAGGAGAACATAACCAAGTTAAAACAAGTGCATGGATCCTGGCTTCGCTTACTGCGGTGTCGAAAAGTTGGAAACAAGCCGAGTTGAGCTGTTCTCTACATCTCCAAGCTCTATCGAATAAAGGGGCGTACGCTAGATGATTAGATTCTACATGGATGCGTGCTATAGCAATCGATCATGGTTGTCGCTGCTTACAGGAGAACGTAGGCGCCGAGTCAGCGGTAGCACGGCGGATGGATCGAGCGGCCGTCCACTTGGGTTTCGCGCACCGCGACTCCAACTCAGATCTTGTTTAGATGCACCTAAAATTGCAAATGTTATAAATTGGAGTAACGTAGTGCTTTCGTTTCGTTTGTATTTGATAAATTTTATCTAATTATGGACTAACTAGGCTTAAAAGATTTATCTCGTGATGTACAATTAAACTGTGCAATTAATTTTTTTACATACTTTTACTGCTTCATACATGTGTCCTAAAA
This sequence comes from Panicum hallii, assembly GCF_002211085.1. Taxonomy (NCBI): domain Eukaryota; kingdom Viridiplantae; phylum Streptophyta; class Magnoliopsida; order Poales; family Poaceae; genus Panicum; species Panicum hallii. Next base: position 58,542,089 of record NC_038050.1, on the reverse strand, counting down.
TTAATGTGATGGAGAGAGAGTAAAAAGATTGGAATTTGGAGGGATCTAAACAGCCCTCCAGTACTCAACCACGGGAGCGGGGCGGGCGGGCGGCAAAGACGAGGACCCACCCGAATGAAGGAAAGCCGTCCCATCCCTTGGCTGCGGCGGAGGGCCGCCGGCCGCGCCGCGCGTGCCCGGGGCCCACCTCCCCGACCGCGGGGGGACGCGACGAAACTTCCCCCTCCCTCTCCTCCACTCCACCGCTGCTGGCTCGGGTCGGACGAATCGGCCCATCCGTCTGCCGAAACGGCGACGAAAGCTGCCGCTGCTTTCACCGACGCCGCACGGGACGGGCGGCGACCCCACCCAGGAGGCTCGCGGGGGCCCGGCCGGCGGGCGGGCCCCCGGCGCGCGTGGGCGCGTGCGTCCCCTCGTCGAGGCAACTTGCGCCGCGCGCTCGAAAACTCTAGGCGCACCCCGTGGCGCGCACGCGCTCGCTGCTGCCTGCTGGTGATCGCCGCGCCGGATCCGCGGTGGGACCCCGGCGCCGGGCGCGGGCAGGAGGAGGGCGAGCGGCCCAAGTTGCGGTGCGCCTGTGCCGAGGGGACAGGGGCAGGGGCCCCTCCCTCCGGCTCCCGGTTCTCACTTCTCCGTGCGCGGAAATATCAGGCACCAGCTAGCTCTTCTGGGGTAGCAGTAGAGGTAGAGCTGGAACTTGCACACTGACGTCTAGACGACCGAAGGCGCATGAAGCAACAGCAATCCGACCCCCGCTCCCTCTCACGGAGATCGGTGGTGGTGCGTCGTGGGGCGTGCCCGCTTTTGTCCCTGTTCGTGCGGTACAAAACCCGGATGGACTTTGGGGCATCCGTGTCGGCCACTGCTCCCGCTCGCTCGCATCTCTCTCCTCGTCAGCCGCGTTGATCCCTCGTCAACTCCGTACCCCCCCCCCCCCCCCCGAGACGCGGGGCCGCGCTCCGAAGCCCCGGCGCAGACGCATCGAGACACGGCGGGCTGTCGTCACGGCGTCGCTACCGGTTGCACAGTGCGTCAGCGTTTCTGGCGAGGGCCTCGCCTCACGTAACGTGACCCATCCATCAGCGGGTCAATCGCAACAGTAAACCGCATGGCGCAGCTCCAATCATACGGCGGTCACACCCAGGATTTAGACGAGATCATGGTATCGTTGAGTTGGAGAGCACGAAAAAAACGGAGCTCACCTTGGTAGTGCTATTTATTATATTTATATAATTGTCCAAGAGAGAAGGAAAATGGTTACTCGGGTGGGGTGGCCACCGGCGCTCTCATCTCGCCCACGCAAACGGGGCGTCCAGGCCGGCTGCTAGCTTGTTTTCTACCACAACTACACAACAAAATCAAAGGCCGCCAAGGAACGAAGGGAAATGGCCTCGCCGGCGGCGGCAAGAGGAACCACTAAACACTTGGCCGCCGGGAACGTCCGTCCTGATAGCACGCGGTGGTCAGGGGAAGAGGTTGAGCAGCACCGGCTCCCTGTCGCCGCCGGTCGTGGTCGTCACGGACTCGTCCGAGCTCATGGACGGCGTGCCCGGCCGCAGGAGGGGCGCCCTCCGCTCCCCGGGCGCCGGCGGGGACCCGGGGCTCAGGCACAGCCCGAGGTCGCACGACGCCTCCGCCGCGGGCGGCGCCGCCTCGCCGGCCGTCCGCACCCGCTTCGCCGTGGAGAAGGTGGACCAGCCGCGGGCGCGCTTGCCGGCGGCCGGGCCGTAGAGGTCCCCGCTCCCGGCGCCGGCGCCGCAGTCCCCGCCGAGCTCCGGCAGCGGGCCGATGGCGCCGCCCCGCAGCACGGTGTCGACGGCGGCCTGGCAGAGGTGCCAGTTCCCCGTGCCCAGCAGCCCCACCGCGCCGTGGACCGGGTTGATGGTCCGCCCCGCCGCCTCGTACAGCAGCGACTGGAACAGCGCTGCGAGAGGTCACAGGGATGGTCAGCTTCGCACATCATGCACAGGCAGGCACTAGGAAGCTGCTTAGCGATAGCTAGCTAGCCGAACCGAGTGATGGAGGCAGGTGCGTAGTTGCATACCAGGTCGCTGCGCGTCGGGCACGGCGGAGATGAAGGAGAGGAGTCCCGCGCGGCCGAAGAACTTGGCGACGAAGACGGTGGCGTGGCCCTGCGCGTCGGCGGCGTCGATCCACTGCAGGCAGGGGCGCAGCACGCAGCCCTCGCTGCAGCCCTTGCGCAGCACCCGGCACCCGTTGCAGCTCATGCCCACGGAGAGGCAAGCTCATACAACAGCGCTCACTACCACTGCGGGGCTAACACGGGTAGCTAGCCAGAGATCTCTCTCTTCACCGCCTTTGCAGTTCGCGCTAGGGAACCGGAACGAAAGAGAACGGCCGGTCCGCAGCCGGGGAGGGGGATATATAGGCACGGGGGAGGGCATGGGCATAGCTGCAGCGCAGAGCCCTGGACTGGACGCAGGAGTAGGGAGGCGGACGAGAACGAGGCCGCCCAAGCCCAACCAGGGTTGGGTAGGCTAACCAACCAGTCTTGGACCCGGGTCAGGCTCCGACAGGTGGTGGTGCGGTGACCGGAGGTGAGGTGAGGGGCTGCGGCGCGAGGAAGTTCCAAGGTCCTGGGGTGCGCGGGGGCGGGCGGCTCCGTGTCTCCGCGGCCGGTCGGGCACCCCGCGGGCCGTCGGATCCGATCCCGGGCGGGGCGGACGGTTCCATGCCGTGCCAGCCCACCACGCGGCGCGGGGGCCGGGGCCGTGGGGATCCTTTCGACCGGGCGCCGCGCGTTCGCCCCGTCCGCACGTCGCGTGGTGGTGGGGGTGGGCGCGGTTCGCCGCTTCCGCCCTGCGGGATCCGCCCCTGCTTTTCCGTGCGGCGGTGGGGCCGGACGGGGACGGGTGCGTGGATTCGCGTGTCGGGCGTGCCCCGCCCCGCCCCGCCCGGGTGCGTCTGACTCAGCGTGCCGTGGACCCTTGCGCCCGCCGGATTCGTGCTCGCCCCCGCCCCGCCGCTAATGGCCTCTGATCGCGACGCACTCGGCCGCCCTCGGCGTTTAGGAAATTTCGCATCATCTTTGCCGCTGGCCCATTGTTTGTTTATTTCTCAGAGAGGATGGGCTTCCTTCCCGGCGCTCGACACGTGGCAAGGAGCTGTAACCTTGCTCCTCGATCCCCTCTTTGTTGCGAGTGGATAGCTGCAGCTCATCATCTTATCTGCCTGCGTGGTAAATATCATTCCTGCGGCACTACCTAAGGGGCAATTTCATTCTGCTAGCACCGTGCTTCTTGTTCTGCCATCCAAACAGGCTGTGCTCGGTACCTGCCAGGACGGCTCCGGCTCAATGTTATCGAGAAGCAGCTCGCCCGTTAGAATCCAAACGCACTCATCAGGGCTTTCGCCGTGGGTATCGGCCAACACAGCAGTTGCAGTTTGATATGGCTGCACGATCCTGAACATGGCGGTGAAGGAAATAGTACCGTGATCGCACTTCCATCGTATCGATGTGTACTTTGTTTTTTCACGGCTTGCCTTAAAAAAGAGGCCATAAAATCGAACCTTTCAGTGACCTAACAACAACGTGGGTTCATTCAGGTTATGTTGCAAACAGCCCAAAGCCTGCAGCTTGGTTCTTCCAAAGTTACTACAAGCCCAAAGGGAAGCTGGAGCGACCCCAGGCTCAGGTTAGAATACCATTCCTCCCAACAAACAGTCTCAGCCCAGCTCCTAGATGCACTGCATCTAGCAGGTACCAGACCAAAGCAAAGCCTCCTCTTCCAACTTTTGTGGCTTTCTTTTGCACATCCCGGGCCATACATCTAATGCCCTCTTGCCCCCCCCCCCCCCCCCCCCCGGTGGTTGTTTCTTGCACGTAAGCCCTCTCGATCCGATGGATTTTCCGGGGGATTTTTAAGGCGCGCAGCTTTTGTTTGGCCTGTGGGAATATTTTTGTTTCAGCCCGCGCCGCAACTTGCAAAGGCATCCCATCCCGTCCCGTCCTTTTCCGCCGCGTATTTCCCTGTGCGCTGCGGTTTGCGCCTGGGCCCCCTGACCCCTGCCCTGTGCTCTGTTCCTGATATGATGCTGCGTTCCGCCTGGTGGCAACCGGCCAGGGGTCGCATCGCGATCGGCTCGGCTACCCCGCGGATGTGACGGCGATCTTCTCAGTTGGTGCGGTGCGCGCACTGACGTTTTGCAGCGTCCGCCCGGAAAATCTGGTCTCCATGAATCCATTCTCACGGTATATAGGGTAGGAATAGATTCATATAGCCCCACAGCTCCCCTTCAGTATGTCTACTAATTTTAGTCTTTAACTCTAAGACTTTGGTGCTTATATTATGGAATATTAATATTGTTCTAGTTTGATCCTCTGGGTATATTATAGATGGGTTTTCTAGTGATGTGTTGACGGACTTTTTCATTCGAGTGTATCTTCTCCACCTCGGCTTTCACGATGCCCTAGGCTCAACTATCATTATCTCCTCTCTATAGCCTGGCTAGAAAAAGAAGATAGCCAGCTTAGAGGGAAAGCCGTCGCCATGTCACATGAAAACCAGCTAATAACGAGCTTTGGATGGAGTTCTTGATCCAGGCGGTATTAGAATTGAGGATCAAAATTAGAAGAATGGAAGAATTAGGGGTGTTGGGTGAGCTTTGAGCTCGATTGAGTTATAGGAGTGGAAGTGATCAGGGCAACATCACCGGATGCACGGCAAGTTTTGAACGGTGTGTTTAGATCATAAAAGTTGGGGAACCATAGTTTGAATCAAAATTTTGGTGTTCACGATATTATCAACCGGTTTATTAATTAATTTGCTTGGTTTTATTTGCTATATATGAGCCCACCATTCTCTGGCTAGTGCCCATGTATCTTTTTGTGGGTTGAGATTTTTCAACGATTAAAGCCTAAGCCCTACCGGCTAACACTAGGGAGGATCGGGGCCTCTTTCTTTCTCCCCAAGAAAGTGGGCCAAATCTAGGGTAAATCCTATGCACATCATTTTCTATGTAGATTACGACCCATCACACATATAGCTACTAGGCCACCATGGCGCGGGCAGTATAATCAGGACTCGAAAAGTTTCATTACTGCGGAAGAAACGCCTGCGCTATTAGCATCCATCCATGACCGGAGACTTTTATTATGAGAGAGAAAGTAGATAGCGATCCATGGCCACCAGTAAGCGACCTGTGTGCATCTGGATTACGTTGACAAGGTAACCGGATTTGGCTTCAAGTTAATCCTTGCAGCAAGCGTCGTCGTGGTCATTAGCCATCCCCAGCTTTATTGCTCATGGAGAAAAGAGGATGGAATTATTCAGATTCTAGCTAGCTCAATTGACACCTGAGCAACCACCGCGGGGGCGCCTTAGATGCAAGGCCCACGAATCCTCTGCCGTACGACGACATGACCAAGCACAAGGCTGGAACCTGTGACCCAGAAGCTCTTGGCCCGGACATACACGAGCGTACGCGCGCACAGTCCCACTCCCCCCTCCAGTCCATGACGCGCAGTACCTCTGCGAGGGGAGAAGTGCGGGGCGCGACACGAGCCACGAGGAATCATTGCCGCGGCAGCTGCCCGCGGACGCCGGTCGGCCGGCCCGTCCAGCTTCATTGCGATGGGAGCCGAGCATTTTGGAAACCTTTTGCGAATGAGAGAGGAGGAGAATTGAATGGGCAGGCTTGGCTTTGGATCATTGGATTGGATGCCTCGCGGGTCGCGGCGCTTTCTGTTGCGAGAGGAGGAGAATGGGCACCGTGCGCGGGCGAGCAGGGGATGATGGATGGGATAGATTCATAGATCGCCGAGGGGACAGCCATATATTCCGCGAGGACTGCAAGTTGAGGGCTGGGGGAATCATGCCGGGAGGGTTCCGTCAATTATTGTGCTGCCCCGGCCCAAAGGCTCCGCTCCTTTTAATTTTCTTCTGCTGAGAGAAGAACACTTTGAGAGTCCATGGAGATACGACGTCACACTTGATCTCTGATGACGCACGAGCTGAATGCGAGATGGAGTTTGATTTCCCGCACGAAATTTGACAAGATTACCCTGCATTGGACACAGCAGGTTACAACTTACAAGCGCGTCAGGCTTGTTTGGATGAGCTAAAGTTGGATAATTTTAGTACCTATTAGCACTCATACTCCATGCTAAAGTTTCAGAGTTTTAGCTAAAATTTAGACCACCCTATTAGCACTTCAATTTGGAGAAGCTAGTGCTAAAATTTAGCACTTTTAGACATTAGCACTTGGATCCAAACACCCCCGAAGTCCGGTCTCTTTTGTTTAGTTCTGCTTGCAGTTGCAGGTCGGTTCAGCAGCAAACACTCTAGAAGCTCAACAAAATCCACATGGGCAAGTTCATCTCTCCGTGTAACAGGAATAGGGTAAATCATTCTCTTAGCAATTATTGTTTGTCTGATCCTAAAAGCAAAGGGAACAAAAAAAAAATGTGAACTTAATAACATTCTCTGCCGCTTGCCGCTGCAGGCGATGCCATCTACCAGTGGGTGAGCCAGGGCGTGGCAGTGGTGAGGGCCGGGAGCAAGAAGGTGGCTGGCCAGCTAGCGGCAGGAAACGGCGGAGGTGAGCGAAGGGTCACATGCCGTGAGCACATATGAGCGACGATGTTCGCTCCAGCCGATTTCATAGGGGGCTCTCCTATCTGGCGCTTGTGGTAGCCAGATTGGAGCTATGATTTTGAGACCCAATTCAGCCCACCACCTCCTTCTTCTTTCCCAGTTCATCTTCTTCCTTCTGCTCCTGCCCCCTCGTCCTCCGCCCTGGCGGCAAGTGCTGCCCACCCACCACCCGCCGCCGCCACCTTCAACCCCGTCCTTTTTCTTGCCCTTGCTGCCGGCCACACTGTCCGTCGCACCGCCGGCCAAACCACCACCACCGCCGGGCTGCAACCGATTGTTGGGGACGGGTCCGCCATACGCGAAGGACAGGACGAAGACCATGCGGCAAAGCATCGGGCGATGCCAGCGAATGCTTGGAGCAAAGCCCGTGACCGTGCTTGCGTCAGAGTCTTAGGCGGGATGCTATCGGCGCATAAGAAGGGAGTTGCCTGCAAACGGGCCTAGGGACGGAAGCCATAGCCCATTGGCGAGCCCAAGCCTCAAGAACTTTGCGTGACCGAGTAGGTTTCCAATTTGGGGGAGAAAAGGACCACAGTGCCCCTAAATGTACGTAGAGTGTATAGGCTATTCGTGGATTCTATTGTAATTTGGCAAGGCCGCTGGGCCTATAAATAGAGGGGTCATATGGCACTTGTAACCTAATTTTTTTTAGAGTGAAATAGAGCTCTGCTATATTATAAAACCCAAACGTGCCTTACTTAAACTCTCATCTAGATCCGGGTTTGTATGGTTCTTCTGGTTGATCTCGGTGCAATATCCAACACCTACCTCCTCTAGAGCCACCGACCATTGGAAGCTCGGCAACCCAAAAACCTTAACCCTCGCCCCACCGATCTTGACCATCACCCTAGCCGCTGACGAACTTGCCGGCAGCCACTCCCACTACCTCCCACCCCTCCCCTAGCTTGTGTGTGTGTGTGTTGGGGTTCGGGGCGGGGGGGGGGGGCAGGTGGCGGGTTGAGGTGGCGGCAAGGTGGTGGTAGCCACCGGCAATTGGGAAGACAATCGAGGCCGGGGAGTGCGAGAAGGTGTTGAGTTAGCGCGTGTGGTTATTCGACAGTGGATCCGGCGGTGGGAGTTGCCGGAGACAGAGGAGGCGGTGCTGGCGAGGGCGAGCTGCAGGTGGACCTTCTGTGATGCTCCCTCGCAGTCGTACACGAGAGACCGAGCAGCCCCGGGCCGACACACCATTGTGGATTTGTGGTGCAGGAGCCAGGTCCACATTCTACTTCTGGGCCCGGTTACTCATTTTGGGCTAATTGTATTCTCTATTGGGCCGTTCTAGACGTCGCAAGTAGAAGGAGATGGCCTGACGACACACACACAGCGTGCCGCGACCAATCTGCTGCCTCGTCATCACCAAACAAGGATCGTCGTCTGAGCTAAAAAAAGAAAAAAAAACAAGAATCGTGTGCCATATCAATCCAGATGGAAAAGTATCGTCTTCTGAGCTAAAAAACAAAAAAAAAACAAACAAGGATCGATCGTGTGCCATATCAATCCAGATGGACTACAGTTACATGCAGCTAGCTGTTTAAGTGGAAGCTACACTAATAATTAAGCTGGCCTTCCATTTCAGCAGTACATGATCCGTTAACACCTACTACCTAAGATGTTTGTTCATTCATAGTACAAAGACCCTATCTGCCCCAGCACAGATCGTGTCGAACCGTAGTGCTAGCTATTTCTCTTAAAAAGGAATGAATGCTAGCCACCAAAACAATGCAGAAGATTTCATTTGTGTGCCCGTGCAACGACACCTCCACCAGCTGCCATGCCGCTCGTCGTTCACGCTAGCTGACATCTTGCATTGTGCATGTAATCCTTGAGCTTTTCGCGACGCAGTGTTGTGCATGCAGATCATGCCAGCCGATCGAACTGGACTTGGCATTCGAGTTGCCGTACGTGCATATAGGGCAACTTTTAACTGCGTGCTAGGATCACATTCAGAGATGCACGGTGATGGGAGGGCAAGTATATTGCATATGTGGCTAAAAATGTAAGGCACTGTTTGACGTGAAGCGCTGGCGGTCTATGATCCAACGTCACACTTTAATCATTAACTCTCATATATTATCGTATATATAACCATAAAAAATTATCAAACACAAATCCAACAACGATACTGAATTTTTATGTTATAATGTATAAATGCAAAAACTAAGTATTGGTCAAATATTAAATTGTTTTGATCCTGGCTTGCGTGTATGCCTTGCATTTTTACGACGGAGGGAGTATATATTGTGCTTTACCTACTTTAAAGACCCATATCCATACACCCACAGCCTCACACTTTCCTATTTTTGCATGCTGTATGTATATTAATAGAGCCAATTTTATTTCAACCTAAGATTCTCTACGGTGCTAGTATGTATCAGATGTCACGCTACCGTACAAAATAAAAAATAAGTTAGACGTTACACTAGCTGTCAGATCTTTTAAAGGAATGTTTGGCTGTTCATTATCAAATGACCACATAGCTGTGTTGGGTTCCAGCTAGCATAGATGGTGTTTCCCGTATTGCTTCAAGTGCAGCATCCAGACGTCTATAAGAACCAAGCGAGAGAGGGCAGGGTTAGAGGGGAGAATTGTTACCAAACCACCAGAATGCCGGGTGACAAACCAGTAATCGAGATCTCAGATGATAAGCGGGTGGAGGAACCAGCCATGGTGAATGAGAAGGATGCTAAAGAAGAGGAGGATATAGAGGCACTGGCACGGGCACCAGATTGGCTACCAGATGGATGGATCATGGAGGTATACCGTGAAGAAGATGGCACGATTCGCCGGGTATGTAGTCTTATCCCTAATATGCATAAACACACACTGTTAGGTCATGATGATGCTTGTAGATATTGTTCAATACACGGACGCACCTATGAAATGTTCAACCTTTGTCGTTTAATCTTTCTGCTTTTGAGATTTCTGAATTGTCTGTAACTCCATTTTCTTTGTTACAGTATTACACTTCCCCTGTGTCGGATTGTACATTCACCACAGAGAAAGAGGTTCTAGACTACCTTTTTTCTGAGGAGGATGAACATATACTGGAATCCAAGGAAGAAGAACCTGCTGCCGCAGACAGCACACTTCATGTGTGTGACTTCTTTTATAAACATGACAGTTTTTTTTTCCTTTATTGTAGGCATGCTACTAGAATTTACCTTGTATATTTCTAATCGATTGTGACATATGTCCAGGAAACACACCAGTGGCTTCCAAAGGGGTGGGTTATGGAGATCAGAGCTGGTGGGGAAAAGATGGACAAGATGTACAAGGTATATATATGTATAGCTATGGATTGGTTCCCTGTAACCTAGATATCATGTCTGGATCTGGTTTCATATTAGCAATATATCAATTTTTTCATATACCTTTTTAGAATCCTATAGTACATGAGTACCATAAAATTAAACATGCTGTGTATTATGGGGATCAGCATTAGAATCTAGCTCTGCTATTTGAATTCCGAGTTTATCAATTACGAAAATGGCTTGCTTATACCTGTAATTCGAGATAGTTCTTGCTCATCTCATCCAATTAAAGACATGTAGTTTCCTTCGTAATTGTGTTATATAAGTAGTTGCATACACAGATCAGTAATAATATTCATTTAAAATGTGGAAGAAATTATTTCGTTATGTAATTTCTTGACTTTTGGTGCTATAGCAGGAGGCACTAATGTAGAGATTTGCAAAAGCATCACCTGGACTTTGCAAAGAAACTGTAATACCACTCTACCTTAGTATATGGAAAAGATTGTGCTGTGGGGGGGCCAAGGAGTACAGAACTTCCCAATTTGAGAAGCTTACTTTCCCATTAGGATACTCAGAGAAACATATTTATTCTGTATTCCTTCTCACTGTGCAGTCTTTGAACCAGTTGATTTATCATAAAAAAGCCATTGCCTTGAAGATTTAAAACTGAAAGAAACGAATATGAGCGCCAGTATAGTTAATGAACTTTTCATGCCAGTAATGAACTCATAGATGGTAGTAATTGCAATTACTGACACAGTATATATCTGTGTGTCACATTTGCAGTTTTATGTTCATTCACAAACTGGAGTGCGACTGGTGTCAAAAGAAGATGTGCTACTCTATGTCAATGATTCAAGGGTATCTGCAGAGTGTGATACAAAAGGCCAATGCGATACAAGTTCTGATGATAATGTGTGATTATGCTAGATCTTCTTCTCTATCTTAATAGCACAATATATTTTATGATTTTATACATATTTTATCTTTTTGTAGATACTTGCAAAGGTGGAGCTTAATCCAAAGGAATTGCCGGATGGATGGGTAAAAGAAGAAGTGTTTAGAAAGACAAAGGAAAGAGTCAGGGGAGACCTGGTAAGAACATGGTGCATCATTTGTCTTCACTGACATCAATAAGACGGTATTCATCTTATATTCACATATTTGTCTGATTATGCAGAACTACACGGATCCTACTAGTGGCTACACATTCCGTTCGCTGAAGCCTGCCTTAAGCTATCTAAAAACTGGAGAAATACCTAATCGTGCCACTATCCAAAAGACAAGTGTCCATGACCTTTACTCCTTTGACAAATCTGCAGATCTGGTAATTATCATATCGAATCGTAAGAAGTTATGCTTTTATTTTGATGTTTCCATGCATATAGATCTAAAAAATATCTGCACCATGTTGTACTTTTTGTACCACTGCTTGTGCTGCTCACATTTCATGAAAAATCAGTGAATATTTTATTTCTTTTCTCCCAGCTCTTTGAGCTCTTTTATATTTTTTTACTTCAAAATTTCATCTTTCTTTTTCATGCACATGATTGTAGGACTATGTCTAGGATTATTTCCGATGGATCTCTATTATAGGTTGGACCCACCAAGTGAATGACCCAAGTCTTTCTCTTTCTTCCCTTGCTTAGCTAGGTATTTATTCTTGGTAGCAATCATGGTGGCTCCATTTGCCCCGCAATTCTGGTTCAAAATAATAATATGTGTCATACTTCTGATCCGCCAGATCAGCACAGTAGAAAAAACATCTTTTTGTATGAATATATATATAATCTACTTAGCATAAAATGTCACTAAACTTTCAAGTAAAAAGTGGATGATTTGCAGTAGCAAAATACTGTATTAAGAATTGGTGAGATTGACAATTGTTGTACTTCATACATGTCTGGTTGGTGACTATGAATAACACTGACCCCATGTCCAGTTCTTGCCGCATCCATGCTATCATAGCTAAAAATCATTAGAGTAAAACACACTTGTACGAACTGATGGGTGTCGCTAATTTGGGGCTGTGGTATAGTGTGGGCCTTGATCATTGAAGAAATAGAGGCCTTGATCATGATAGTGTTCAACAGTAATTAGCGTCCACTCACCTCATCTGTGATGTCATCGCAAATTGTTTGCTAGCTGCTTGTGGTTGTGGTTGGGGTCAATAATGATTAGCAGCTATTGGAATCAAACAATTAAATGCTTATTTATGTCTGAATTTATGGGGTCATTATCATCAAAACCGTGATATATTGTTTCTGCATCACCGTGAGCCATTGTTACAGGCTTCCAATCATCGATGTTCGTCATCTTCCGATCCAGACTTCCAGTAAAGCCATTGTAGAGTGTAGACAAGACATTGTGCTGTGCTGTCTACTTGATATAGCTCGATCATTTCGGTCTATTTTTAGTGCTGCAAGAACTATCTTATTGTTATAAATATGTGTGTTCACTTGATTTATTTCCTAAGAAGTATCAATTATTTAGAAAAGTGGCTTGTGGGATTATCTATTTTAAATAAAGTTCTAGTAGTAGTATTTTGCATTGTATCAAATAGATCAGAGCCATCAATTTGAACCAACCATAACTTATGGTGTAGAACTTTTGTTATTGTGTGTAAAGAAATGTTTTCTAGACCTTGGTGAGATGAAGTGACTTCCCCGACTAATTATTAAGATATAACTGAATTCCATCCTATACCTCACTTGCACTTGCTTACAAACATGAAAATCTTTTACAAATGTGACATAGTTAGGAAATATTTGATGTATACTATCTTTTATGGATTTTTTCCAATATAGGTTGTGGATGGACATAATTCAACATTTTAACCAACGGCTTGTGTAACATTAAATATATTGTGCTTTTTGTCAATATGGTGGTTTTGATTTGTCCATTCATACTATATTGATAATGAGAAATTTTTGGGAAATCATTGAGGATCATTTTGTATTATATATATGTCGGTACATACAGACAGGGGTACCTCCTACTAGAGCGTCCAGCCCGAGGGGCGCGAGGTTACCCGTAACCTCGCACTAAGCGTTTGGGTGACGGGGCGTACGGCCCGGGCCTGACAGCTGGGGACACGGTCTCCGGACCTCCCCCTACGCTCTAGCAGGTCCGACGCCTCCACGTGCCAGCGAGGACAAGGTGCTTAGAACGGCTACCGCGGGCCCGTACCACCGCGGGGTGGTCTTGGGCTCCTACGTGTGGAAGCCGGACCCCCAGGGGGCCTGAGCGCCTGGGCCAGCTAGGGGGTTCCCACCGGGAAGGAGGTCCGGTGTCGCCACGTGCCCCTGAGGAAGCGGCCGCTAAACCAGCACCGCCACGTGTCCGGTGGTAGCCAGCCTTCTACAAGAAGCCAACCCAACTACCGCATTGAATGCGGGTGGTTGGGGTGCGCGTGCCTGAGACAGGGCATGGGCTGCCCACTGACACGTTGGGCAGGTATGCTGACACCACGGTTAGCCCGCCAGTTACTGAGGCGGCGCGTCGCATCACCGCACCGCGTGCGTGGGCGAGGGGCGTGTAGTCACATCACAGCGCCACGCGCGTGAGCAAAGGGTTATTATGACCTGCTGCAGGAAGGCCACGGCGTGCGCTGCTACAGTGCATAGGGGCTACAGCACGGCAGGTCAATATAGCTCCTTCGCTTGTCAGCGGGAACTGACCCTACAATGACAGCACATCTCCCACTACGCATGTCACAGGCAGCATACCCTGTGCTAGCGAGACGGCATATGACCATACCCTGGTGGAGGATACGCACGGGGGCCGAAGAAGAAGATTTCCAAATCTGCGGCATTTAAGGCTCCAATGTATACGTTATTTAATATGTCGCCAGGTCCACCTGTCGGGACCCCGCTCAATGTACGCGCTCCCCTTGAGCCTATAAAAGGGAGAGCGCACGTTAGAACACAAGTTTTAAAAACTCACAAGCTTAGACACACACACACCACAAGTTTTACAAGCTCAGACAATACATCTCACAGTGAACGTAGGGTTTTACGCTCCGGCGGCCTGAACCACTCTAAAGAATACGCCTCTTGATCTAGCATTCCTTGACTTCCCAAACTCATCCTAAACTAGAATTAGGCGGGTGCACTCCGCCATCCGGCTGGAGAAATCCTCCGACAATATATTTAACTGATTTTATTTTCCATGACAGCATGAACTTGCGCAAATGACTGACAACAAATGCTAAGCATGATCAGAATCCCATAAGATCATCTCAGCCTAGAGGAACTTCAATATTGAGCAGTACCTCAGTACAGGTGGCTGTAAGTTCCTACTTCCTGTATATAGATGGTTTTTTGGTAAATTTTGTGTGTACACACCCTCGCAATTCTTATGCTATTTCATTTATGTGCTATAGATTTTTTGACATGCATAGCCCCATGTCTTAGAAAAATCTTATATAGTATGTGTCCATATACACACACACATAAAATTGAAATGTGGCAACATTTTGATTTAAGAGCAGGGGAAGCACTGTTTGAAAAATCTGGCTAGCTCTCAATCAGCTCACCTAAAATTTGCATATTTTTTGTCTACACATATGTCGCATTTTATGTTGAAGTTTGGAATACTGTTGATGATTATACTGTTCTAGCATAACATTTTGGAGATAACCATCGGCACTTTTTTCTGATCTGTGTGTTATTAGTGCATTAGCATCTTGTGAATCGGTAACACTAGACATGTCTGGTGAACGTGTCTCGGCAATGTAAATATAATTTGGTAACCTCCAATATGTTTGATCATTATATTTGTGGAGTAAAATCCATAACTTTGTGCTGATCTTAACTTCAGTTAAAGTATGGGTTTCAATTTCTCGAATTCAGATTATGACTGTAACTCTAGAACAATCAGTATGCTATGAGTAAAAGTCACAATATAAATAAACTCAGGCATTAGATAAATGCTTGACATGACAAATGCAATTAACCCTAGCAGAGAATGAACATAGGTTCCAGCATGTGTACTGGCTGGTTCACCTTTTTTCTTTCAAAATACCACTTTGTAGATGCTGTTAGCAAGTAATCTTTGAATGGCTATGTCAATGACTAACATTCATGTTTCGATCTTTTTCTTCCACTACGAATGCTACTAATCTATATTTTTCTTCTGTTCTAGCTGAAGATGATGACACATCAACTGGCTTAGATTGATCACCATATCAGCGCAAAGAAGAAAAAGGCAAAACGGTGAAAAGAAGCAACCTGCTAAGAGACTATGAAGCTTCCAATAGGAAGGCCACCAAAAATTTGCAGCAAGAGGAAGGCTAGTCCAAAGGAAAAGTAAAGAAATCACACTCAATAATTTTTTTTTGGCAGCACTTGGTGCTGCATTTGTTTCATTTCTCAGTGTACTGGATAAAGTAACTGCCAGCACGAGAAGAAGGATTAACTGCGAAAGTTCAAACCAGCATTATATTATCTGATGACTTGCTTCAGATGCAATGGTTATTCTTCTATAAGCTACCACATGACCCAAATTTATATGTAACTGTTTGCAATATTTCTTTGAGCATTTTTCATGTTGATATGGATGTGTTTGTTAAACATGTTAGCTGAAAATTGGAATGGAAACAATAATTATGTTTGCATACAACACTCATGTATGGTTAGTGTTTTTTAAAAAGGTACACTCGTTGACGGATTTGTTATTAGCCAAATGGGGGTTGGAATCAGGACTTTGATACGAAACAATTTGGTCCAAGTTGTTCGAGCTAAATTGCAACAAGTTCTAGAGCATCCAAACAGACCCATAGAATTAGTTTATGGTTGGTGTCACTACTATAAGGTACTCCATTTGCCCTAAGTATAATGACTTCTGCTCAAGTTGGTCCTATGTTCGACCAATTTTATAAAAAAGAACAATGACATTTTCGATACCGAGCATAGTCAGATCTATTACCAAAAGTACTTCTATAGTTTACTTATTTGATATGGTAGATGCTAATACTGTAATATGTAAACTTGGGCAAACTGACCAAGGACAAACTCCGAGATTATTTAGGGACAGACGGAGTATTATGTGCTCCCCCAGATGGACCATCCAATAGATCAGTATTGTTTAATTCAAATTAAACTGTAGTGACAAATCTAATAAAATGGAAAACTGTGCTAAAAAAAAGTGGATACATACAAGTACTTATTTTATTTCTTGAGTTTTGGGTCAGGTTGCTGGTTTAGTGTTAAGCACCTACCAGGCTACCCATCATAGGCCTGATTAATCCACCTAGAATCACTAAGAAAAATTTTGGTTGATAGATTTGACTTCACACTACTGGAGGAGGTATTTGAGGTTTTAAAAAAACACTAGCAAAATCATGACTACACAGATTATGAAGAAATGATGTACTTCTCATTTATAAAAACCAAATACTAGTTAATAGGCTCACAATATTGCAAGTTTAATTAGACCTTTTTAAGATAACTAAAGTTATTAATATAGTTGCACTGCAGTTTGTTGCGCACTAGGTTGCTTTTGGTTGGTATAGCTAATTTTTTTTTGGAAATAAAAGTATAGCTAAAATTGTGCTTGTGCTCTTTTAGGTACCGTCTTGCCATTACTGTTGAGAAACACTTCCATCAGTGTGGGTGTGTGAAACGGATAGTGGCTGCAGCAGTTCGAGCTTGGGGACGGAGAGGCGGACGGGGACAGAAAGCGGGAGCGCAGCAGGCAGGAGAGGCTGAGCGTACCAGGAAAATAGGAGCGCGGGTGGGATAATCATCCAATGATCCAGTAGGGAGAGAGTAGGATCCTATTAGAATATAGACCTGAGTAGGATCCTATTAGAGTGAGTTTTTTTTTTCAAAGTAGGGACTTTGCAGGAGTTGCTCTTAGCTACCATGAGATCTTATAAGTACCTCGACCATCATGCAAAACCCTAATTATGCATGCTGGTATTAGCAGACTCCTGTACCAAACATTTAACTCGGAACATACACAGCCGAACTAACACTAAATTGATATAGATGCTACATGCCAGGATTTTTCTTTCCTCCAGAGTTCCAAACTCACTAAAATTGAGAAACAAATAACTTCAAGTCAACATAGAATCAAAATGAACTAAAACACAGTCTCTATCGAAATATACAATCAGCTGGAACATGAAATGTTTCCACGGGCACAATTGGGCAGTAGATGGATTAAGATACTGACATTCCACCTCAACATAATCAAGCTCTGCGTCAACTAACGTAATTGACATCAAGAGAAGTAAGGATCATCTAACCATCTGACTGATACTGTCACCAACTGATTACAATACTACTGTGGAGCGGCCAATGCCTTGGGCTTCGGTTTTACCTCGACTTCATTCACCGTCCTGATGAATATTGCATCAGGCTCATGCCTGAAAAGCGTAAAAACTCTGGTAAATAAAAAAAATCTTAATTTAGGAAAGCAGAGATTTCTCAGACAAAGTAGTTCATTATTACGATTTTTCTCCCTCTTCGTAAGTGTAGCTGGATGCCACAGCAAGCAGATGGCCATCCTTACTGAATGAAAGAGCAGCGATGCTTGATGCGTACTTTGAGTACTGCAATCAGAAGTAACGAAATCATGAATACAAGAAACATCTCAGACAGTAGCATCCCAATAAGGCAAAACTATCACTTGGATTACCTGATACAGTCTTTTCTTGTTAATGCCATCCCACACATTCACAAATCCATCACAACCTCCAGTGGCAAATGTTCCATATCTGCTCAAGGACAAGAAAATGAGAACTGATAATACCATGAGATATCAAGGTGCCATGAAAAGTGAAGACCAATGCTTTTACATCGGATGGAAGGCAATTGCATTAACAGGATAAACAGTGTCCCGCCCAGCTTCAGATTTTCGGTGACACTTGAAAGCATACCTGCATGAAATATAGACAAAAATCAAACAAATACTAAAAGAAGAATGTCACACACACCAATTTCCAGTCTAGATTTCCAGAACAAGGTAAGCAGACGGTACCTCTATTGCATTACGTTAAGACGTACAAAATTGGTAGTTTGATACTTTCTACTTGGGATATATCTAATGCAAACTATAACAAGGGGCAATCATAAAGCTCAAATTACTACCTAATTTAGCAGAACCACCAAAAACTAGAACATCGGATAATCTCTTTTAGGAGATATGAAAAAGATAATTTTTCTACAAAATTTAAATAACAGGGAAAATTGTGTTTTCATTCTTCTAACAGCTCTTGAGTTTGAATGTGTATAACAAAATGTTGGCACAACACTATATAGATTGCCATTGCCTCGATCTTGTTTGAATGAAGAACAAATTTCCAACCAAGGTGCAGGCATGCTTCTACACAAGATATGCTAGCTTCTAGGATGAAACAAATGGTCAAATGATTGGCGTACGAAAGTTGTGCAAGGGTGTTTGCATATGAAGTTTCTGTCCATTGTTTCAATTGATGTACAAGAAACATATATTAAACCATTCAAGTCATAAATATGAAATCAATACAAACATGAGCTCATCTTTTGAAGTTAAGATGCAGAATACATACTTTTTAGATTGTGCAGACTCAGATAGATCAAAGAATTCCATAGAAACTCGCCCTTCTACAGAACTTAGAGCATATCCTGAAACAAGATAGACAAGACTGAGATCAGCATACAAACATGTATATATAGTCAAATACAACATAGAGGAGTTTGAAAAGCAAATATACGAATATTGGACAAGTGTTTCAAATCAAGGCGATTTCACATCATAACCATTAGCAGCATGAAAACTGCTCAACTATGCCAGCTAGTCTATAATTATGAAGACAAGCCAGGACCAGTAGTCCAACCAAAAAAAACTAAAACTGCATCCTGACCAGTACTCCATACTAGCTGGACCACTGCAGATCAGCTAAACGCAATTAAAATTTAGTTGAATCAGCATGTTTCCTGCAAACAGGACTTTAAATTCACCACCCAGTTCCCGAGGAGGTAAGGAATATTTGCCAAGAGTGTCAAGCACGTGACTTTTCTAAGTTCATGAAAACTTGTACTCCATGTACACATAGGGAAATATTTTTGTCCCAATTTATGTGACAACTGACAAGCAGTTCTCTTGTGAATTACATTGGGCAAACTAAATATCTAGAGCACAAGTGCATTTTCAGATTCAACCTGCTTCCTCCAAACAGGGGTAACACTTCATCATAATCACATTCTACCATGCTACATAGCTCATATGTGTCATGTGGGTCATTCATAGCTATTCCATTTTTTTCTTCTAGAAACAAATGTATAGCTGAATTATAATGCTTAAGAGCCCTCTTTGCCTTGTATAATGCTTGTACCACCTAAATGCTCGTGTACCATTATATACACATCTTCAAGTAATATCTTGACACAAAGAGGGTTAAATGCATAACTGCATTAGCACTTTGTAGTGGGGTGATCTCTAGCTTACCTTACTTTCCAATATTTATAAAACTAAGGGATGATATGCCTTTTATTTTTCATTTTGAAAATGTTAAATACAGAGAGTACATAAAAAATCAATGTACAAATTTATTATAGAGGCATTGGTTTAAAATTTTAATAGAATTTAAAGTGATCATTGTTTAATTCCAGTAGATCAAGGCAGTTTAAGAATATTCAGATTTCTAATACAAGAATAAACTCTCACAGCAAGGAATCAAGATTGACAGTCATTCTGGGCTATTAACACTGTCGTACTACTGACCATGACAAACTAATAACAAACAATAACTAGAAAAAAAAAATCTTAAGCTGCAACTTGAAATTTTAAAGGCCAGAGACAGAGAAAGCACCAGGAAACTATTCGCAGAAGTTAAATGAACCGATAAAAATTATAGTAGTCCTGCTTAACATGTGAGAAAACCATACCATAAAAATTACAGAAACAAATGTTAATAATCAACTTTTAATAGGTTTCCTCATCATCCATTGGTATGCAACAACTTAAAGGACAGTGACACTGACATGTGCTGTCACTGTTTAGAATATTTTACTTTGTACTTAAACATTCATAGGAATACAACATTGAATTAGGAGGAGCCTCCTCCATAATCCTCAAGTCAAACTCACAAATAAAATTTGAATCGCTTTTATGGAATCTAGAGGTGCCCTTAATTTTTATCCCAGATACAATGCCCAAATAGAGGGGCTTGAACAACTATAAAGGATAGATATGAATATAAATTGGCAAATTTACTGTTTCTCTACTATCCGTACAGTAGGTACAATTAAAAAAATGAAGAAATGTTGTTGATTAGCATCCTAATCAAGAATGAAAGCTGTTACCTGTTCCGTTTGGGAAACATCGAACGCATCGTGTTTGATATTTCAAAGACGAGTCTCTCTTTTGCTCAGGTTGAGACATATTGCGCAAATCATAAATATTGACATGCCTCCCTGCTGTTGCAACAACCAACCTATTTCCTACTAATGACAGAGAGTATACACGCTCTGGTTGAGTATATGTCCCGACAAGTGTACGCTCTGGCCCACTCACTCCTCTTGGATCCCAGCATTTAACAGTTTTATCCCAGCTGCCAGTGATGACTTGTCCTAAACATACAACAAACAGTTCAATTCAGACTTATTAGGTGGTGACTGATAAAATAGAACGAATCAAGTAAGTAGTGCATTTAAGTTTTTGAAGAGTTCTACTTCATAATGACTATATAATATATTCTTATAAGTTGTTTCAAATAATATGAACACAGCTCCAAGAAAAAGACATGCTAAATCAAATTTAGCAACTGAAAGATACATAGGGAAAGAGTTTGTGTCGCAGTTAGCATAAGTTAATACAAACATGTCAAATAACATCAGAGAAAGAGAAACCAAAGGATTTAACTGGTAGCTTAGTACAGCTAGAAATTCATGGCTGTCTAATGATCCTAGAGATTTGTTGAAACTACAAATGAGCATTCATCAGTATAGGAAACTAATAACATAACCCCTTAGATAGTAAGGGAACAACTACTCTTCCATGACAATAATCATAATACAACAATGGCAGACCACTACACCATCTGATAGGGATTGTGATTAAATTGAGAACCATGCTTTGTTAATTTGCAGAAACCTGAAAGAAACCAAATATTCCAACACACAACACCAGTAACTAGGTACCATAGACATGAATGACAAGGGCGTCTGTACAATTCTCAACCCAAATACAGAGCTAACCAGTCATTGTAAACCGTGCAGAAAAATACATGTAGTAGACCAAGTAAAAGGAAACAAACTTCTCTACCAGCCTAGGATTAAATGCTTTTTAATTCAGAAAATATTTTCTTAATTCAGATGAGTACAGTTAGCAATGCATTCCAGTTACTGAAACATAAGGTTTGACTTCATCAGGCTGCACAAGTACCTTGTAGTGAAAAAATAAAACCATAACATAAATTCAAAAGCAATTCAATAGGGACAGAAGTACCTGCAGCATACGAGTATTCCATGCAACGAACTGGACCATCATGTCGCCCCAGAACATCTTCTTTGGATGAACTAAATACTAGCCTGAAAGATTACTCGGGCATGGTACTTTTTAGTTGTACTCAGATCTCCACACAAATGAATATTTTAAGAGAAGGCAAATATAAGCGTATTTACAAGCAACCAATTATGGAATTAGTTGCATTCAATAATCAGATCTCTATATAAATGAATATCCCAGACAATACAAGTGTAAGTGCATTTACAAGCAACCAATAGTAGTATTCAATTGCAAGAAATGGGCATACTGCTTGTAAATCTTACCTGAAGCATTTAATTCACATGAAACATAAAGGTAAACATTCACATATTGCTTGTCTGTCTTAGCTGCCGCATTTAGATTTGGTTTCATTAACAGTTGAAGAGAAAAAAAAAGAGAGGACCGGACATTTCCCAACTTAAATACAACAACAACAACAACAACTTAGCCTTTTGTCCCAAGCATTTCCCAACTTAAATACAAGATACCTAAAATACCATATATCTGTAATTCTAGAACGGAATCCTGTCAATAAAAATTGACATACATTTCTTGATATAAGTTTTTTTTTTAGTTATGGCTATAAACACTCCTCCTCCTTTATGTTAAAGAAACATTAAAACACTGCTCTATAGAAAGCTTAAGAAATGAACTGCATAGCCACACTTATTTTTTCCCTCGCAAAAACAATACATTTACTTTCAAAATTATCTGCACTACAAAAGACATTGGCCAACTAATAACTATAACAAAAGCCTCTCGTTGGACCACATGCGATTTTTACAATGGCATTGCATTTTTCCACATCACCTTCTCGATCCCCAAATCGGACGGAATGCAAGTGCAGAAACTAGGCAGGAATGGGGACGAACATTAAAAAAAAAACCTCACCTCCGCACGGTGTGGTCGGCTCCGGCGCTGAACCCCGAGGAGTCGTCGTGGAAGCAGCAGTCGAGGACGGCCCCGGGGTGCACGAACTCCCCCTTGAGCACGTTGGCGTCGGCGTCGTAGAGCCGCACCGTCTGCAAAACCCGGAGCCACCAGATCAGCCGGATCAAAGAGCTAGGGTTTAACGAGCGGCGGGAAGGGGGCCGCGGACGAGAGAGGAGGGGCCGCGGCTCACCTTGTCCCACGAGGAGACGAGGAGGTTGTTGCTGTGGTTGGAGAAGCGGAGGTTGGAGATCCCGTCGGAGGGCGGGTTCGCGAGCTCCTTGCCGCTGCCCATGGCGGCTGGCGCGGCGGCGGCGCTCATGGTGGCAGGCGGTCGAGGAGGAGGAGGAGGAATCGAGCTAGGGCTTGGGCGCCGGAGGAGGAGGGATTCGAAATTTGAACGCGCAACGGGCGAGGCGAGCACGAGGGGGAGGTCGATGGGGAGCGGACGGTTTAAGGAAAGCTTGGAGAATTCTGGATTCGAATTTTGAACGGCGGTGTAGAGAGCAGAGTGGGAGAGAGAGAGAGAGAGAGAGAGAGAGAGAGAGAGGAGGGAGACGACTCGAACAGTCAGACGAGGCCAGAAGATTCCACGGCGTGCTCTTCGGCCCCGTTCTCTCAGCGGGGGCCGAGGCGGTAATTTTTACCTTCGTGACGTTTGTGATGAATCTACGTCTCTAGATAATAAAATCGTCCACCTGAATTCCTTAAACGTGTGATATCGGACATACGATTTCCTTATCCACTAAGTGGTTTTGCTCTGTTTATATTTATTTTAGCACAATCTTTGAAAAATTATAGTAAATAAAAAATTATAAAATAAAAATCTAATTTCTTTACACTCTACGTGAGTAGATCTATGCGGTGAACATATGATACGATATAATTTAGTAAAAAATTTATTATATTTTAGATATATATTTTTTCTGTAATTAATTCATAACTACAGTTTCGTGGTCCAATTATGGTGAAATTTTTATGATGGAATAATTATTATATATTTGAGCTGTAGTAAAAAATTCATACTCATTGGATCATGTATGCTTAAGCAACTGAAGAATATCTGATATAGCTTGGAATTTAGTTATTTAAGCAAAAATGATCAAAAGAGCATGAATATTTTACTGCAGCTCAAGTATATAATGATTGGCCCACCATAAAAAATTCACCATAATTGGACTCCGAAACCTGTGGCTATGAATTAATTAAAAAAGTACATATCTAAAAGTACAACAAAATTTATTTACTAAATTATATCATATCATATATTTATTGCATAGATCTACTCATGTGGAGTCCAAAAAATTTAAATTTTTTATTTTATGATTTTTCTACGATTTACTATGATTTTTCAAAGATTCAGCCAAAATAAACATAAAAGAAAAGGAGCAAAAGCACTAAGAGAAACCAGTTAGGGAGATCATATGTCCGGTATCGCGAGTCCAAGGAGTTCAGGCAGGCGGTTTCATTATCTAGACAGGCGGTTTCATTATCTAGGGAGGAAATATAGACTCGTCCTAAAGTTTAGAGAGGTAAAAAAGACCTTTTTCCTTTCGTAAAACAATTTTCTCCTTTCGTTTTGGCATTTCTGTTCCTTTTATTTTCACTAGTCAGTAGTCACTATGATTCTGGCATACTAATGTAAGAATGAACGCAGTCGACAACAAACTTTAATATTTCAAGAAATTTTTCTACTATTTGTTGCAGTTTGGGAATATTGATTAGAGCACAGGAAGAAAAGGCAATGAAAATAGTGCATAAAAACACCCTAATATTGCTCTGCATGTTTCAACTTTCAACTGCAACATAACGCATTCAACTTAACCGTTGTCTTCATTTATGTATAGCTTTCCTTGCTGCCTGCTACTTCTATATCCCTCTATGTGTTGCCTCCTACTTCAACCCCCTTTTTAAGGGTACTTCAAGCATTCAACTCATTATTGTTCGTAGCGGAACAACTTTGTGCACGTGCAACTTCCAACAGCATGCCTTTTCGCGCACGTGCGTTACATTTTAGGAATATTTTAGGAAGGGGAAAAAAATGCTAAGCATATATGACATATGCTAAGCTTCACAACGCGTGTTGCATGTGCCTTTTGGCACGTCGAACCTGTAGCTCGTGTCTCTTAGGCCGCCTCCAACAGGGTGAACAATATCGTCGGCCTACATGCAGCTGAGAGAATGAAAGAAGAAGAAAAAAGTTCCCAGCGCTCCTACTAACGAGGTGGGACCAATCAATAATACGCCGCGCATCCTGGTCGATCTACTTCCTTGATGCCGTATTCCCCTGCCCGGCCCAGAGATGCAACGTTTTAGAATCATGGGCCAATGTAGTAGCTCCACGTGGGCCAAGGCAAGGGCAATCTCACTTCCCTAAAAAAAAAAAAGGGGCAATCTCACGAGCAGAGAAATATAAGAATCATGGCCTTGCTGATAGTCGACTTCGTAAGCAGAGGCAAACGTGTTGCTAAACACAATACAAACTTAACATCAAAAGCAGCGAGAGTTTTGGCTTGCGATTTGGCTGAGCCTCGAGGTTCTGAATAAAGCAGCGAGAGTTAACATAAAAAAAAAAGAGGCAAACGTGTTGCTAAACACAATACAAAGTTACAAACACATGCGCTCATAACCTGAGTGACGTTCATAAATGACTGGAACTGTTCACAAACGACTCCTGATAGGCACGCAATACTTTCTATAAAAACTGGCTGTTTCGAACAAACAATTTCAAACATCACGCTGTGCAAGTGTTTCTCAGCATGAAATTGTACTGTAATGCCCATCAATACTGGGCAATACACTCAATCAATGCATAATACCAGTACCATACACAGCACTCAACAATCTGGTAGTAGTTCGACTATACAAAACTCCAGGCAGGCGGGAAGGTTCTAGTTCTACCCGTATTGCTCGTTCAAGATGTTTTGCTTCCTCTCCTGCGCAGTGCAAATTAGATACAGTTCCGACAGTTAATAATATATGCTGCACCATCATAACTACGACAGAAGAAGCATATGCTCACCTGGGCGAGACGACGTTCTTTATTCAACTTAAGAGCTCTTCCTTTCTCTTCCTCAGATCTAAAGATTTTCTGAATGCAGACAGGTAATTCTATTAGCGACATCTAGACTCTAGATGGCTATTTAAACAAAAGACAGGTGAGTAGCAGACCAGCGCCTTAAGCACTTAACTGAAACTCACTTCAGAGTAAGTTGAGAAGTTATATGAACCCAACTTAAATAGAAATTATAATTCCTTTTCGATCAACTTAGAGACAATATAATATAAAATGTACCATAACAGTGGTGATTGATTTTTCACAGCGGCGAAACTTATTATAAAAAGGGAAACAAGAATCACAAATCCAACAACTTCTTAGTTTGATGATACTTCAACAGATCCTTTTGACCAATAATTCTCAAATACACAATACCATCTAAACACAAAGGGTAGCTACATCCACCAGATTACTCCACAGAAAACTGAGAATTGCTGAAGGTCATAAGTAATTGTAGCTGACAATAATTAGTAAAGACCACTACCGAAGTGACTCAGTGATCCTGATCTTTCGGCGGTTCAGTAACCCCAAAGGTGTAGGATGGCTTTACTGTATCAAACTAACCTCTGAATAATATCCCACGAATTATAATTAGAAGGCTAGGTCATGAGAACTAAGCAAAGCTCGGTTGGTAGAGTTCATACTGAACCCGGGTGCTCATAGGTCGTGCAACTGTCTCCCTAACATGGGCTCAGTACTCCCCTCTCTTAAGGCAAAGCCATGGGGACGTCTTCTCCCCATGGCCAAGATTTTTTAGAAGGCAAGGTCAGCCAAGCTGTGAAAACCTTACCTTTTCGGTGGTTGACATGTTTTCAACACGATCAATTTTGATGTCAAATATATCATGCAGCAAATCATTGTCCTGTACACAAAAAAAGAAGCATTAATACCATTACACCATAATACAATATTTCACAGATGAATCAATAAGTGGATGGTTCTGCTTATAGCAACCTGTGCATGCTTAAGGAATCCTCGCCCAAGAAACCGCCTCAAATAGTTCAACTAAGCAATGAACAAATATCAGAAACAAAATTATATTTGGAGCACAGCAGTTTATGAAATCAATGCAAGAAACAAGCACCTGTATTGATTCACGCCATGATGTAACTCTTAAAATGCCATTCTTGCCTGAAATCCTAAGTGATTCTTCAGGGCACTCACCACTCTGGAGAAAGAGAATTAAGATCTGGTTTAGTCTGAGATTGAAGGATTCAAGAAAAGAAAATGAAATGAATCTAGACCTTAATAAAATCTGAGATTCGTTGGAACAAGTCTCTCTGATCATTAAGATTTTTCTTGTCAGCACCTCTGCCCCCAGCCTCCATAGAGAGACTATAGACCAGACCGGATATTTTGGCCTTCAATGCTTGCATATTCAAGAAAAGTTGATTCTTAGAACCACTGGTCTCTCTGATGTCACTGTCAACATCAGCTTCTTCACTAGTGGAAACATCAAGCAGTTTTAGCTCAAAACATAGAGCTAATGCTTCACCAGCAGCAATCCGCACAGCGCGATCCTCTGCTTCTAGAAGACTAGTGAGAAATGTAATTGGCCTACATGCAGGCAGAATATAAAGATAGAATTTCACGAGCAATTTTACAAATAGCAGAAAACAGTGATTGAGGAAGCTTTCACTAACTCTTTCCATGAATCAGTATTTCTTCTAGATGAACCAACAGTTGTTAAAAGAAAAGCCCATGCAGATACAGCAGCTGCTAATAAAGGAGGCTTCGGTTTTCTGACAATGCCAACCTACATAACCACCCACAAAATAATTAAGTACAG
This sequence comes from Panicum hallii, assembly GCF_002211085.1. Classification (NCBI taxonomy): domain Eukaryota; kingdom Viridiplantae; phylum Streptophyta; class Magnoliopsida; order Poales; family Poaceae; genus Panicum; species Panicum hallii. Next base: position 58,514,963 of record NC_038050.1, on the reverse strand, counting down.
AAAAACTGGATGCCATGCTTTTTGTTTATGACTATAGAAAAAACTGTGGAGGTCAGTCGACAGCCGGCCTTACATTTGATCCTGATTTTGGGTGGATCACATCCCAGATGGCTCTCATAGATAGCTGGGTTTCAGCAAGATCAGTTGCACCAACAAATGTGATAACAGCTAAACAATCAAGTACCTACAATCATTCAGTTTATATTAACTAGACTGAATTGCACATAGATTTGCTAGAATCACACAAAAACAGAGAAAATTTCGACATACAGATATCATCTTGGGTGCATCGGGCCAGGTTTGGAGGATTCTCAAAAGCTGTGGTTCTGACTCATCCATTATTTCGTGTGAGCTACTTCCAGCACCTAGTGTAATTGCCAGTAAGCCTGGCCAGCACAAAAGGAGGGAAAAAATGAGCATATCACACATTCTGCTACAGTGAAAATACCTATAGGTGGAGAAGAATACTAACCTATGGCACGACAAGCCAGACGCGCCTCCTTTGTAGATCCCTTTTTAATTGAATTAGTGAATTGGCTCAGTAGTGTGACATATCTTTAAAGAGGAAAATAATCTATCAGATAAAGTTAGCAGAAAAACGGGTACAGTTTTCCCAGAAAAATATTGATCTCATCCACTCACACTTGCATATGTAAGCTCACTAACTTTTTAAAACTAGAGTATAACAAAGGCCAACACATGTATACTGCATTTCTGAGGTAACATTTTCCAGCCCTGTGGGAGCACAGGATATAATAATATCCTTTCTCATCACTGATCTAGTTATACAAAATACTAAGGAATCATCAATTAATGAATCATATTAACTTACTTGTTTTCCACTAAACCAAGAAGCACAAAACTTTCAAAAGCGTCAACAAGAGCACCAAGTGCTTTCTCTCTGGTGGATCCCCTGCACGAGTCATGCAATATTATAGTTAAAAGGAAGTTAATAATGTTATTTGATCATTCAATTAGCAATTGGTAAATTCTCTGAACAACGTCGGACAGATATTGCAAAGAGAAAGTCCACAAGCAGGTCTTAATTATGATAATACAACTAAAAGGACTTCTTTTTATTCTTCTCAAGGAAAGGAACCATGTTAAGTGAATGTAAGATGTGGAGAATTGAAAAAAAATGCACCAGAGTCCAGAGAGATGAGATGAACAAAACTTTTAGTATACTAAGCAACAAATAGAACTTTGAAATGTGCTCCATTTCTTCCTTCTTTTGATAAATTTACTATAGAGAAGACCGATGTAATGGTCAATAGATATTGATTCATCAATATTAAACAAACCTGCCAGAGAGTACAGCAGGTTCAACATCAGTGAGCATGAAGCAAAGCATAGAGACATGTAGTGCCAAAGCGTGTTTGCCAACATGGATGATGTAGTGCCAAAGCGTGTTTGGCAACATGGATGATAAAGCATAGCAGTATGCCTCACAAGCTTTGGTTCTGTACCATCAACTTTCAAGGGCATATCAAGATAAACAGCAGACGGCAGCTAACAAGTTGAGTAAATGTTACAATTCCATTTTACAATTCTTTTTTACAAAATTTTTCCAAAAAAATGATATAAATAATTGGCTATTACAAGGGAAATGAGTTGTAGCGAGTTTACCAGTAAATATATTATAAACACAACATATAAACAAAAAGAAAAGGACGCATATGCATTTCCACCATTTGCGAACCAGCATCAAGGATAAGGCTTAAAGGCAATGAAAGATGCAACTTCCACTATACTTGAGTCCACATCAAGGATCAAGTTTAAAGAGCAAGGAAATATGCAATTCAAAAATTACGTGAAAGGTGAGATATTCCTGGGCATGCTAGAAATGTGGTCACATGTCCCAACAATTCGTGATAATTATACAAAATAAACTATAAAGCCATTTCCACATTGCTAATTACTAGCCATAGGTTGCAATTATGAGAGGATAAAGGTAAGGTACAGATAATTGGAATGAGGCCTATTTGAGCATGTAGAAATCGTAAACCTCGCCGCCTACCGACTTCTGTGCAAGAGAAAACTTGGCACAAGAAGAGAGAAAAGAGGCAGAGTTGTTTTGTTATCTCTCTAACACGCAGTTTAGCAGTATCGAATAAAAAAACTAGACAACGCATCGAGTTCGTTCCAGGAGAAAACGTATTGTAGAGGTTATCAGTTAAGTTGTCTAAATATTTCATGTGGTTACTTCTGAAATAATTTTTATCAAAGCTAGTGTTGTAATGGAACCTGGCAAATCATGATTCCACATTTCAACAACAGCATGAACAAGTTGATAGCCAAGCAAGCATGAACATTATTACATTAATAGCTCTGCGCCTCTGCACGCTGAGATGATTAAGGTTATGCAGTTTGTACCCAAACAATCAACTAGTGGCCCAACCAATGGTCCATGGATACACTAAAAGTAAACAGGCAGCGCTAACAACCATCTGAGGGGCTCACCTCTTCTCGTAGAGTTCATCGATGTACTTGTCAAGAACGAATTCCTGGGAGCTGACATGCTCGGTGGCCTGCGCGAGCTGAAGGTCAGACAGCGCCGTCGACATCGAGGCCACGCTATCGGCATCGCTACCGCCGTCAAGCTGGTCATCGGCACCACCACTACCTCGGCCTCCTTTGTTCCTCTTACCTGAAACAAACCACACCAAGTTACCAGCCAAAACAATAAACAACCAAGCAATAAGACCCACGAAATGGACGGTGCGATACATACTTTTGCCCATGGCGACGGCTGGGGCGGCCCAAGAAGCAAAGAGTCAAAGAACCGGGCGGGGATCAGGCGCAGACGCAGCGGAGAAGAGGTCAGCGGCGGGGCCGACAGAGGGAGCCGTCGTCGGCGGGGGCGGCGAGGAGGAACCGGGAGGAAGAGCTGGAGCTGGAATTGGAAGCGGAGAAACAGAGGCGCTCGCCGTTGGTGAGGTCGGATTGGCCGTGGAGACGCTGAGCCATGTGAAATCGGGCGGCGGGCTGGCGGGAGGGGTGGACGAACGGAGCAGGGGGGGGTTGCTTGTTTTTCCTTTCCCCTTGGTTTTCGTTTCCTTGGCGACGAGAGGTGGGAGGGTGGACTCGGCCTGGCACCCACCAGAACAGCGTGCAAATCGTGGTGGACGCCGCTCGCTCTCGCTGGCATGGACAGCAAATCCGCCTTTTAAAAGAAAATCTGCGAAGAAACTCATTTAACTTTTGGAAGTCGGTTAAATTTCAACCGTAATTTACAACCTCGTAACCTTACAGTTATAGCCCTCGTGTCAAAGTTTCGACGATGCATGGTGAAATTCGAAAATGGGCTCGAATGCGCAGGCACGTGACATGTGCCGAGCGTTCAGTCTCTCTGTGTCATGCGTATACAGGCATACAGCACGTGGAGACTATTCACGAGAGGATTGCTACAGTATTAGTATAGATCCTATACTGCAGATAGTACATGTTATTTATATAGATATATGGTTTACAAGGTGAAGTTTTAATATCCATAAAAATTATGATATTTCAAATAACATAGTAAACTATCTTAGTTTCGCAAAAAAAAAGTAAACTATCTTCAAATTTCTTTTCATGGTTAATCTAGCAATGTATATGCAATTTTAAACTTTGATGGTCAAAGCTAAAAATTCTAAACGACAGCAATCCTAAAACGAACTGTATTTTGGACATGATGGAGTACTCAAGAGCCTAATTTGACGACGCATGTAGGCCTAAGTGTTTCAATGGGGCTCATAACCTTACGCAACAGACTCAACCTCAAAGCATCGTCTCTAGTATATAAGTATAGACAGAACATTTAAACATTATAAATCCTTTTAAAAAACATTATAAACATAATTGACAACCTTAACTCCAAAACTCCAACTCTCGCATTTTAGACCCAACAAATTCCCCCATAAAAAAAAACAAGTCTATAAAAAAAAATACTGACATCCTATCCTCCTCCCCCACCAAACCCCCCCCCCCCCCCCAACCCACCACGGGGAAATATCCACTTGTCCATCTGCTGTATGGGAGGTAAAACTCCAGGGAAGAAAAAGCCTGTTCCCTGTTCCCCCTTCACTTGGATTTAGAATGTCCAACTGGGTCCAGAAAAATCCAGATCAAAACATACAAAAATTAATAAATAACCAGAAAATGCAAGTAATGCAAGAAAGAAAAAAACTCAGTTACATGAGAATTTAATTACATGACCTGTATCAACATTGTGAGATAAATAGATAAAATCTACACCAATATTCAAATTACAGTCCTCCCAAGAATCTAATTCATGCAAAAGTTAAATTGAAGTACCATCTAATATCCAACCAAGCTAATCCTTCTCAGCAAGTGTGGTCCTTGAGATCTGCAATCAGCAATGATCACATGCCAAATTAAACAACACAACGAACCATAGTTATAAACAAAATATGCATGCTATCTTGCAGTTAACTAATTACTACCATTTATTTGCCTAGAGATGCATGCAAATCTGAAGGGGAAGCTCGTGAGGTGTCAAAATTCAGTTTAGCACAATAACCTGAGGTAAATTAATTCTTTTGCAGCAATTATGGTCCTCGAGACATCTGCAGTTGAGATCAATCAAATGCTTTGATTCAACATATATATTGGAGTTATCCATGTCCAATGTAAATGCACTTAAGTACTGTGTGCACATCAAGTAAAAACTATTTTGAATGGACTTTAATATCCTAAATTTCAGAAGAAAAAAAATCTTTCTATTTGTGATAATCCAGAAGATATAACAACAACAATCTTTGTTAGAACAAATTCTCCTTTCAAACTCCTTGCATAGCATAAGGGAGAAGACCAAATGCTAAGACGATAATATATTAAAATGATATATACACTCAATCATAAACCGTTTTAACAGCTAGGTGTGACTACACGTACAGAATCATTCTTAGCTGAACTTTACAAGACATGAAATTCCATGTCTGTAGGAAGATGTTTAGATGAAGCATGCATAGAGTGCTACTATGGTACTACCTGGTGATCTACAGAAATATGATTCAGGTTAAGTGCATGGTCCATCCTGTTGACAAGATATGTTTGATATAAAAATAAAATGAAATGGCAACTTTGAAGATATAACAAGCTCAGCTATACTGCTATTAAAACTGAAAGTGTTACCTCAAGAAAGAAACTGAAATTGCCCTGGAACAGAATACCTCAAGTGAAAGATATCACTCTGAAGTTTGTCCAGAAGAGGTGGTTGAGCAATATGGTTTTCCTTGGCCGGGGAACAGAGGCTCATAAGCTGTTCTGAATTTAAATACTTATATTAAAATAATTTGTAACATGGCATAGTCATGCGAGACAAAGTTACAAACATACATCCTCATGTGAAAGCAATTAAGCAATCACATAGCAAGCAATAGATTAATGAATTGATTCTAGTTGTACACTGAATATCGTGTGCACACACACACACACATCATAAGAAACACACAAGAATAAGACTAAATGACATGGTTCAGACAATTAAAGTGCACATGGCATGTACACACATGCACACATGGTAAATCCATGAATTCAATTAAACCGATGCTGCGTTATGTGTGCTTTGTTTTAACTTACTTCTTTCAGGTGGTCAATGACAGAAACAGTTCATCAACCTTTTCTTCCTCCTCTAACGTAACACGAATCACCTACCAAGAGTCCATTATCTAGTATGCAGACAATATTGTTAATTAGCAAAAAACTAAAGATAGTCTCATCATTACTGATTATGAGTAACAGTGACAGTAAAAACATTAGCTAGCTAGTATTGTTAACAAGCTAGCTAATGTTTTTAATGAAGGAGAGAGTAGTACCAGGATGAGATCGAAGTGTGTGGCTAATCTCCACGAACTTGGCAGCGGTGGCGATGTGCTTGTTACAATACTCGATAACCTTGGAGAGTATCTTGGAGTTGATGGTTCTTCTCACCAAGATCTACAAGAACTAGGATATGAGTAGAAAACCCTAGGCGGTAGGAGAGGAAGAGGAGAGAACTAACACTGCAAGAGGTGGATATGCCAAGGAAGAAGACTATGTGAAGGAGCCATGGGCCCATGGTGGATGCCAAGGAGGCGGTGGAGGCTGCCGCGGAGGTGGAAGTGGCTGCTGCGGTGGCGGTCATGAGTTTCTGGCGAGAGGGATTCGGTTGAGTGCCAATGGAAGGTCCCAATTTTCTTGTAAAGCTCAACTTTGAACTGAACGTATGCTCTCGGTGCACCAGTGGTTTGCTTGGCCACATAGATATTTGACTGCACATTATTTGACCTGATGCAGCAACCCCATGTTCATCCAATGCCTGTCCAAAAAGTTATTTTGTTGTTTGGGTCTACTATGACACATGGATTCTTAGTTTTCAGACTCCCCAGAGACTCAAAATATAAGAAAGAATAAATACATATGCTAAAAAATTGTAAGTTTGTCAAAAACTATCAGAAACCAACTTATTTAAACTGTTGAAATTATCACAAGTTCCTCAGCGCCAAGAGCAAACGAGGAACTGGTAGTTTATGTCAAACAGTGGTGTGGAGGGGTACCAGGCAAATAATCTTACCAGACGTTCCAGCTTAGAGCCCTTCCATCAGGCATGGAAGTCACCGTCACATGCCCCACTATCAGTAAAAATGGCTTCCTTGCTAGAGAAGTTTCAATTATCTACAAACCAGTTGAAGACATAATAACTTCAGTATGTCATAAGTTGAGCTACAAACTACAGTTAACATGGAGCTAAAACAAGTGATTGGGTCATTGAACACCGTGGTATATTAACAAATAACAATTAATATGTAGGGCCAATAAAAAGTATCAGTGTAAGGAAGGGCAGCATCAGCGGCAAAGGAAGTGATCTAAGATATAACTTTTGTTAAAAATCTATAGACGGACAAATTTTTTAAGTGGAAACAGTAAGACAGGTCCCAATCTGTGGTATTATATTATTATATATAGAAAGAAGAAAAAACTGTACACGTGCAAGAGCCCAAAAGAAACAAATAAAAGTGTACAGCAAGATAGAATTCCAGAATGAAATGTACAAATTGACCACACTAAACAGAGTAATATGCGATAAATAAATTACTTCATACATATTAAATCGTGCAAAAGTTTACCATAAGGTATGGCAAGCAAAGGGCACTATATTAACACAGACAAAATCATAATCAGCAATGGTCAAAGGTCTGAAGTCAGAAAATCTTAACCCTTTAGGATACTTTGTACGGCTAATTATGCAATAAGATAGCTGTACTTTGCTTACTAAAAGTTATTTCAGGATTATATAGTTGAGAACAAGGTCTAATAAAGAGCTACATACTCCACCTCCTAAAAAATAAGGCTTCTTTAAGCTCATAATCTCCTTTTTTTTGTGGAAAAATAGTTTTCAATTCAGTTAGACTATTCTGTATTTAACTATAACATAAAACAGATAGAAAGATAGAATACAGAAGACGTACCTCTAAAGTTGAGTAGCTAGTAGGTCACTGCAACACAACAAAATGAAAAGAAGCAAAAGATCCGATAGGATTTATAGGAAACTATGATCAAAAGCACATATGTTAGTGGGATCATTTTTTGTTATCACTTCCTGATTAGCAGAAGATCCCATTGAAGAAACCAAAGCCAATAGTGAAGAGCCTAGAAGAAAATGGACTGATATGCCTGCAGGGGGTGATATTGGCAGTTTCCTCTATGCCCTGTCAATCCAACTGCAGCCAGCATTTTTTGAAATTCTTCTGTCACGCATCATACTCCTAATCTCTGCTGACTTGGCCCAATTCCCTTGAGCTGCGAGCGTGCTTGACAGCTGCACATATAAACTGGAATGTGGTGATACTTCCGTTTCCATCAGTTTCTTTGCCAGCTTGTGCAACAGAGCCTCATTTCCCTGGGCTTTACACCCTCCAATAATAGAAGTCCAACTAAGTGCATCAGCTTTGAAAGGCATGTTCTCTATGAACTCAACTGCTTCATCCAGTCGACCTACACGGACTAACAGGTCAGTCACACATGCATAATGCTCAGCTGATGGATTCACGCCAAAATCTTCCTTCATCTGGTAAAACCATCTCAGTCCCTCTTCCACAAGTCCAGAATGGCAGCATGCAGAAAGGACACCAACAAAGGTCCGTTCACTTGGTTTCACACCCCTGCTTTGCATTAACTTTAGAAGTTCCAGTGCCTCCTGTCCATACCCATTAGAAGCATAACCTATCAGCATTGAGTTCCACAAGACTTCATCTGGATTATCAATTCCATCGAAGATCCTGCATCCATTGACCAAGTTGCCACATTTGCAGTACAGGTCAATGAGCGAGGAGGCTACAATTTGGTCAGACTGCAGGCCAAGTGCAATAGCAAGACCAAAAATCTGCTCCCCAAAACTTATAGAGCAGATGCTGCTTGATGCACTCAAAACACTGGCTATAGCAACCTTGTCAAGCCGCAAGCCAAGCCGATGCATCTCACAGAACAGCTCCATTGCATCAAGAGCATGCCCATTTTGGCTGAACCCAACAATCATAGAATTCCATGAGATGACACTCTTGCTAGGGATCATATCAAAAACTCTTCTAGCCTCATCTGTTCGTCCACAGTTCGAGTATACAGTAATCATTGAGTTGAGCACAATGGTGTCATAATGCCTAAGCTCACTAAAAGCTTGGCAGGCATCTGCCCAGAGGCTGCATTTTGAGTAGAAGTCAATGAGAGCGCTTGCTGCTATCAAGTCATTGACAGCCCCGCCCTTTAAAGCACACCCATGCGTCTGCTGCCCAGGCTTCAGCATGCCAAAAAACCCACACATATTCAGAACAATGGCATAGGTTGAAGAATTAGGCAACATGCCTGACCGCAACATCCTTACAAAAAGAACAAAAGCACCATCTCCATGGTAAGCAGGCACGCAACCACTGATAAGAGAATTCCATAGTGCAATTCTGGGGTTCTCCACCTTGTCAACAAGGCATAACGCCTCATGTAACTGTCCACAAGATGTGTAGCCATGGACCAGAGCAGACAGTGAGAATTCATCAACATGTTCTAATCCATCATGGACGCGGCGAGCAGAGTCCAAATCCCCACACTTGCAGTACATGTCAATCAATGTGCAACCCAATACCGAATCGATTTCGATCTTGGCAACCACCATTCGGGCATGAGCTTGCCTCCCAAAATCATACTTCACCCGGTCAGCACAAGCGCCAACAACTGTAGTAAGCACGAAGGGGTCATTCCAGGGCGAGGAGATCATTTCAGCATTGCACCGCGGACCAATCCTCTTGAGTAAAGCAAATGCCTCGTCCACCCGGCCACACCGGACATATTTATGCAAGACAGCGTTGCAAGCCACGGCATCCTTCACGGGCATTTCGTCCAGCAGGTTATGGGCCGTGTCAAGATCCCCAGCCCCGGTGAAGCCGGTAATCACCACGTTCCAGGAGAAGGTGTTCCTGTCGGGCATGGAGCGGAACACACGGAGAGCCCCATGGAGGTCTCCAGATTTAAAGAGGGCGGTGATGAGGGAGTTGTAGGAGAAGCAGTTCCTCGTGGGCATTTCGCCGAACAGGAGGTGCGCGTCGCGGGAGTGAAGCGGGGAGCTGCGCGCGTACATGAGGAGGACGGAGTTGGTGGGCGGGAGGGAGGAGGGCACGTGGCCGGACTTGAGGAGAAGCTGGTGGAGCTGCCGGCCGGCGGCGGCGCTGCAGGAGCGGAGGAGCTGGATGCAGGAGGGGACGTCGACGGCGACGGCCATGACAGCAGCTCTAATGTGGGGAAGCGCCGTAAATTCTGATGGATGCCCACCTGCGCAGGATCAACCAAGCCAAACAGGATTTTCGTGCAACCTTCAAAGGGATAAAAGCATAAACTGTGATGATAGGTAGAATCATCAACCAAACACTCAAAAGTAACATGATAATAGGTTGATGAATTAGAGTGCATTGTGCACACGGCTTACCTTGCTTTGCTTTTGCTGGTTGTCGTGATCACGCCGGACCCTCAAGGTCAGGCCCGCTCACGAGAAGCACGGGAACCACTGAACCAGCCACGGAGGCACCAGGGCCCTGACTGATGGGCAGTTGGGCCCGGGCGCATGGAGAAGGCACGCCGCCGGCCGCCGCTACGTCCGCGAGACCGCGACGCCGCAAGCCCAGCCCGAGTACCCCGCAGTGCCCGAACCGCACGCCCTCCACCTCGTCTCGCACAGTCGCACTCGCGCCGCGTTGCGCCGCCTCAGCGCCTTGCCCCGCGCCCTCGGGAAGTCGGAGCTGCAGCCTGCAGCGCACGCTCGCTGCCCGCACACGCTCCGCCGCCGGCCGCGGGTCGGCCCCGGGGTCGAGAGGATTCGGGATAGAAATGGTTGTTGGGCTTGTGGCTGTGGGCTCAGACATGAGGCCCACCAATAGCAAATTAGCAAAACCTTTGCTAGGCCCAGCTCCGCCAATTATTGCTCTTCTTCAACCTCCAGCTCCGCGAATTATGGCTTCAGTTCCCCAACCTTTTTCTCCATGTTTCAAAAAAAAAAATTCATCTAAAAAAACTTTTCTCCATGGCGCAAAAATTCTGGTATAATTTGAGTATACCATCCAGGATAATTTTGGTGAAAGAATAAAAATAAGTTTAACTTTATTATTACTGGTTTCACGGTACGACGCAGCTATGCTGGTATAGACTGTTGTTCCATATCAATTAATTTATGTATAATTCCAGGAACCTAATGAGGCACATTTCACATCAGTCGATCATTGCACGAAGTGATGACACCTACACACACGTCATTTTTAGCATGACAGACAGTGATGTTGCCACTCCATAACATTCCAATTTGTGCCTCTTTAGTGATATAAATTATTCTATGAAGATGCCATATACCTAGATCCAATTAATTGGACGCGATGAGACTTTGTAAACTGACCTCAATGCCTATTGGAATTTAAAATTTCCAGCTAACATCTAAATGTACAGATAATTTTGTGCCTCTTGGAATATGAGTTATGGAATTCATAAATAAAGCTAAACACATTAAACATTTGCATTTACGTATTCAGAAATAAATTTGAACTTTGAATCTAAATTCAAAGTCAACATTTTGAACTGTTAATGTTCCATGTTTTTGACATTTGAAATTCATGACCTGATCGATAACTTCAAAAATTTAAATTGAGATTATTTGAGACAAAGAGTCAAGTTGTAGAGTGGGTTATGCACTTATGCTCAACCTTTTCTTTTGCAATAAAAATTTAGCCCTAATCTGAAATATTCAAGTGTCAGATGAGAGTCATCATGGTGGATATAGTGAGCACTCCCCAACTAGTGGATATGAAAAACTCACAAAAAGTTGCCGGTGTTAGTTCTAGGGTTTCTTTTTTTGGCACGCATGCACTAGCATGTGTTTGGTTTGGGATCAAGTGGGATGGGTTGATTCCATCCTACTTTTTTAGTTAGGTTCAACCCATTTCGTGTTTGGTTGAGAGGTATGAGTCTAATCCGGTTGTTGTTTGTTTGGAGGGTTCAAGAGAGATGGGATAGATGGAATTTTCACACCGTTAGTAACATGTCATCGGTGGACCACACGTTTCATCCTCTATTATTTTTTTTCCTCCCTCCATGCCTCATCTTCTCCCTCAATTCCGCCCGCTCCTCCCTCCGTCACGTCTAGCCAGCACCTGCTCCTCCTTCCGCCCCGTCTCACCTGCTCCGCCCCCTGGCTGCTCGCCTCCGACCACTCCTCCCCTGACGCGCCCTGAGCTCACTTGCGCCGCCCGCGGCGGCTGCTCGCCCTGAGCACGACCGTGGCGGCCGCTCGCCCGCGCGGCCTCGCCCCCCCCCCCCCCCCCCCCTTGCTCCTCGCCCCGTGCCGCGACGCTCCTCCACCCGAGCCGTGCTGCGGCCTCGCCTCCTCCCGCACCCGCACCGGCTGCGGTCCGCCTCCGCCTTCACCTATGCCGGTCGCGGCCGCGCCTCCGCCAGCTTCCGCATCGGCCGTAGCCTCGCCTCCACCCACGCCGGCCGTGGCCAGCCCCATCGCCAATGCGCTCACCTTGTGGACGAACTCGAGACGGCGCTGACGGGTCCAAGTGGGTCGGGATGGTCCGCTTGATTTCGGGGGGGCCATCTCGACCCGCATCTGATAGAAATATTCCCCTCAGGGATGGATCCAGCCTACCTTCAATTGCAACCAAACGTGGATCGAAGGAGGTCGAACTTGTTCCAATCCATTTCAACCCACCATCCACAAACACGTGCTCATAGATCTTAAGAAATTGGGAGAAATGCATTTTGAAAACCCCTCTACGAGAAGGTAAGGGAGTAGCACTGTGGTGTCAACATCAGAAAGTTAGTAGCTTAGCTCCTGTACTGTGCACATCAAGACGGGCAATTAATTATTTTGCAAATGCTGAACACTGAACAATGGATCGGTGGATCTTCCAAATCACACCCCATTAACTAACGTACACCCAGCGGTTTTGGATTCCCCAGCAGATGGTGCCCTTGTGTCCTCGCGTTGCGCTGTTCATCTATCACGTCGTACCTCCGAGTCAACAGAGATCCCGCCAGCTCGCGCACGGGTCTCATCACAGCCGGAGCCAGTTTGGCCGCGACCGCGACAACGTCGGCGTCGGTCGCCGCCGGCGAACATGCAACGAGCAGCACCGACCGAGCGCGATGCCTGAGCTAACCCGAACGACGCATCGCAATTAGGCGCGCGGAGAATAATTAAGCATGTGACGCGTCCTTGCAACAGAAAAGACGGGCGTTAACAATGAATGCATATGCCCGCCACTGATTGGTGAACCTTTAGGATTGTAGTCACGAGAATTATATATATATATATATATCATATATCTATACATACATACATATATCTATACATATACATATATACACATATATATGACAAGACTAAAATGCAATAATGGACATTCTCTGTACAAAATGCACCCACCCTGCAGTTGCAACCGAGAGAATACACCGATTGCAACTGGACGCTAACAAGTTGCAACTGGGTTGCAACTAGACGCAGCCCGGTTGCAACTCAGATCGATCCGGTTGCAACTGAATGCGAACCGGTTTTAACTCAGACTGATCCTATTGCAACTGAACACAATCTAGTTGCAACTAGAACTGTCACGGTTGCAAATGAGAGAGTTGGTACATTCTCTGTGCAAAATACACCCATATGCATTATAACAAAACTCTACACACATATATATGTACTGTAGCAGCATAGCTTCTGGCCGAAGCGACTTGCATTGAATCCCAACTAACAACGAACAGCGCAGCTCGATCGACCAGGCATCATCTCGCGTGTGTGGTTTGTGTACTCCAGAAGGGAATGTGATCGATCGATTATCCATCCTCACCTTCTTCTTCCTCCTGATGGCTAGCTGCTCGCGCATGTGCACTTGCTGGGTGTATTTATGGAGGCGCATGACTTGTATGCAAATGCAATAGTGAACACTCAACCCCTACCCAACAAAACCCTTTTTCCGTGCGATGGATGTTTTTTTTTTCCAAATTCAGAACGGCAATAAGATGGAGCCATTATGTATATTCCTCCTCTCCTCCTTGTCCTATGCATCTTATTTTAGTTTGCGTGATCCTTCCATTTCCGGTCATCTTTAATCTGTTACTCAGGTATCATGGAGAGTTCTAGGCTTAATTATGGCACTTATTTTAGGTTGCAAACTAATTTAAAGATGACAGGAAATGATAGGATCACGCAAACTAAAATCAGTGTCATAATAAGTCTACTTAGAGGTGATGCAGCCGTGTTAATAACCCGTCCACACACACACACACACACGATGAACTGACGATGGAGCTGGCACTTAATTCGTCCTCTTTTTGCTTGGTCACAACGCATGGCGTTTTAGGGACCTGTTACTTGCCAACACGTTAGCAAAGCTACCTCCTTTGTCTAGTGCCTCTAACCAGCCAACCACCCGCCGGCAAGGTCGCGCAGGTTCCATGCTGAGTTTTTGACACATCATCGGAATGGAAAAGTTTTGGCATGTGATAGCAGTCGGGCCAGTGATGCAACACACAGCGGCCAAGAAAATAACATAACACACAGATCATCAGATGTGGTGGTAATGCACCAATGCAAGGATAGGAGTCTTTTTTTACTCTAATGAAGTGTGCGTATAGGATGAGTTTTTTCTATACTCGTGTGTAGCTACTCTCATCATCAGTATACCACCGTGCGTATGTCCGCATACTCATTTATCACTTTGAGTATGTTCGTATACTAATTCTAAGATACTTCAAAGGGATATGTCAGACCCGGGGCCACCGGGCTGGGCACATTACGTAGTCTAAGAGATTAACCCCGTCTTATCTCTTATTCATTTTGTTTATCTCTTGTTTATCCCGTTTAAATAGGAGATAGGGCTAACCAACACGGAGAGGATCTACTCGAGATCAGTTCTGGTGTGATCCCTCGGTGGGGGTTGGTTAGCATCTTTGTAACTCTGACCTCTCGGGTATATAAGGGAGGTCAGGGACCCCCTCAAAACAGAAGATCATTAGGTCATTCTACACCAAAGAGAATACAAACCACCGTACAGGACGTAGGGTGTTACGCTCCGTGCGGCCCGAACCTGTCTAAAGTCTTGTGTTCTTTGCACCTTCGAATTCCTGATCTCGGCGTTCCCTCACCCAAAACTTACCACCTTGGGTATATCCCTCGGTGGGCAGCCGGTTAAACACCGACAGCTGGCGCGCCAGGTAGGGGAGCGCGTCGAAGATCCACCGGCGAACTCGATAGCATCTTTCTAGTTCACCAGGTGGTGGATTGCTACCTTCACGCATGCGCATCGACGGATCCATTCATCGAGTTCGAGATCGGATCCTTCAGCGAACGGTCATCGATCTCGACTACTCGGCTCGACTTCACCTTGCGCTGCAACGTCGATGCACCGCGGCCGTCGACCTCGACGACCCGGCTCAACTTCGGCTTGTGCCGCAATATCCGCGCGCGCCAGCAACGTGTTCGACTACTTCGACTTCGCGAGGACGATCGGCAGCTCGCCGACGACTACATCAACTACTCGTCTCGATTTGAAAACTAGTCGGAATCGGTTCCGACTAGTCGAGCTTCATCAACAAATCGTCGCAGCTTCATCAACGAGCTCCACGGCTTCGTCGACATTCGTCCACGAATCAAGCTAAGTGATTTATACCTTTTCTGACTTGTTCTTCACAAGATCGGCTACCTTTTTAGGTACGCCTCTCGACAGGCATGAAACCCTCGGGGGCTACACCATGATCGATTACTTGTCCATGTACGACTCTCGATGGGCATGAAACCCTCCAGAGCTACACTTCGCCGACTATCTTTGCGCACTGCGCATCCTCTTTGTCTCATGACGACTTCTTTGTCTTCTCTTAACGGTTGCTAAAGTACTCGGGTAGCACACGCCTTAATCCGTGAAACCTCGACTCTTCTGTAAGCCTATGCTCCTACGCGTGCATGCGGCTAAGCTCCCTACGCTATGGTCTACGGCCATCAGGGATCAGGTGCTTAAACGTAACAGGCTAACTGCCCGGGGAAATTACATGGCCTAGCAAGAGCAAGACGCGAAATTTTTACACCAAATAAATTTTGGTGTATTTATATTATTACTGAGTACTACTCGGTATCTTCGCATTATGCTACATAATGTGTGCATTGTCTTTTTTCAGGTCAAGATTCAGCAACAACCCTCCAGGCAGCGCGGCGTGCCATCGCAGTTTCGCTAGTTCTCAGACTCGGGGGCCGGGCGATGCGCACTATTCGACATGACTCATTCGGCTCTCCTGGCTTGTAAGCTCGGGGGCTGGACGCCGTAAAACTACTCGAAAACGACTCATATGAAGACTGAGAGTGCAGAAGAAACTCTAAGCCACCGCACGGTTAAATAAACCAGCGGGATGCTTAATTTCGCTATGCAGAGGCGAAGAGTTTTTTCTCAGAATTCCAGAGTAACACCAATGCCACGGTTTTTAGATCCTTATCTCCATATTTGTGGGATTTGGATTTAAGGCTCGGGGGCTGCGGGGTACGTGGCATCGACTACTTATTTTTCAAATTTCTTTGAAGGATAAGGAGGATTACAGACTAATGGGACCCTCAGCCTGATTCTCCGATTCAACCTAAGGCTCGGGGGCTACTCCATATGGAGTGCGATTTTTAAATCGCACACCATAACAAAAATTCGGGGCATGAACACCTCATAGCTTCGATGCAGCCAAGCAAGTACTCGAAGAAGGTCTTCAAGACGAAGCTTCAGAAGAAGTCGAAGACTGCTTCGAAAGTACTCGATAAGCCTGCGGTACTCAGCTACGAAGAGCTCGGGGGCTTGTCAGACCCGGGGCCACCGGGCTGGGCACATTACGTAGTCTAAGAGATTAACCCCGTCTTATCTCTTATTCATTTTGTTTATCTCTTGTTTATCCCGTTTAAATAGGAGATAGGGCTAACCAACACGGAGAGGATCTACTCGAGATCAGTTCTGGTGTGATCCCTCGGTGGGGGTTGGTTAGCATCTTTGTAACTCTGACCTCTCGGGTATATAAGGGAGGTCAGGGACCCCCTCAAAACAGAAGATCATTAGGTCATTCTACACCAAAGAGAATACAAACCACCGTACAGGACGTAGGGTGTTACGCTCCGTGCGGCCCGAACCTGTCTAAAGTCTTGTGTTCTTTGCACCTTCGAGTTCCTGATCTCGGCGTTCCCTCACCCAAAACTTACCACCTTGGGTATATCTCTCGGTGGGCAGCCGGTTAAACACCGACAGGATACGTATGAAAAAAATTCAAAAGCATCCCTATTTTTTAAATATATCATGATTATATATTAGCACTGGTATATAAAAATAAGTATGTCTATATACATGCCCATGTGTACCTCATGATGTAGGGCGTATCTGACCCATCGAAAGGTACTTACGAGGTGTATATGATCATACTAGACCATCTGTGATGGTATATACTTTGTATGTGACCATATATGGAGTATATGGACATACTCATTTTTATATACCAGTACTAATATATAATCATGATATATTTAAAAATAGGGATGCTTTTAAATTTTTTTCTTACATATCCCTTTGAAGTATCTTAGAATTAGTATATGAACGTACTCAAAGTGATAAATGAGTATGCGGACATACGCACGATGGAATACTAATAGTGAGAGTAATTACAAGCGAGTGTAGATAAAACTTGTCATATATATATATATATACAGTGTTTTGTTATAATGCACCTGGGTGCATTTTGTATAGAGAAGTCACCTACCCTCTCAGTTGCAATTGTGAAAAGTTCTAGTTGCAACTGGACTGTGTCCAGTTGCAATCGAATCGGTTTGAATTGCAAACGGTTCATATCCAGTTGCAATCAGGTCGGTCTGAGTTGCAACCGGTTCGCGTCCAGTTGCAACCGGATCAGTCTGAGTTGCAACTAGTTCGCGTCCAGTTGTAACTGGTTCGCACCCAGTTACAATCGGTTCCGTCCAGTTGCAATTGGTCTATTCTTTTAGTTGCAATAGATGTAGTCTCTCGGTTACAATGGTAAGATGGGTGCACTTTGTACAGAGAATGCACCTTGTTGCATTTTAATCTCGTCATATATATGAATGATGGGACTGCAGCTTCTTGATATATATATATATATATATATATATATATATATATATATATATATATATATATATATATATATATATATATATCAAGAAAAGTCACTATACAACTATGCAACAGAACCGCACAGATTGACAGAAAATATAACTAATATAACAAATGGTTTTCCCAAGCTGATAGACTTGAGAATTCATTTTAGAAGCTTGAATATTTTTGAGTAAACCATTTCCGGTATACATGTACCCCTGACATGTACATGAGGTCGTTCATTCTAGTATTGTACCTACGGAGCCGGGCTTTAATATAGAGAATTGTGCACACAAGCACGACCTAATAAGTTATGCCAACAAATCAGTTTCCTTTTTCCCATGGCTGTATGTATTCCTTATTAGCGCAAGACTAGTACTCTTACTCCTAATAATATCCAGGAAAACATATTTTCTTGGATTTAATCCCTGTATTCATCAATGTTTATTTATTACGTCTAATCACGAACAATACATCATTATTTTTTATAAATCTACGTGTGAGTATGCGTGTATTGTGAGTATCTGAGTTGTACTGTGTAATTAAAAAAATAACAGAAGTGTAATAATGTCATGAACAAATGTAGTGGATACTCTGTTTTCCAACAAGAAGGGGTGGCATATCGTGTCATGCATTATTAAGGGGCTGACTGTCTCTGTCTGTGCACCCTTCTTGCCTATAAATATGTACTCTCTGGCATCACGCTGCACTGCACTGCAGGCTACTCCCAAACCAGGACTGCGCGGCGAGAGCGAGACGCCACTTTTACTGCGACTACGGCATGGCTCCTCCAGCTTCCCGCAAGCACCACCCCCGCTCCCGGCCTCTCCCTCGCCGCGTGCCGGTCTTGTTGGTCCTCGCACTGGCGGCGGCCGCCGCCACGGTGGCGAGCGCGCAGCTGTCGTCGGAGGACTACTACGACGCGTCCTGCCCCGCCGCCCTCCTCACCATCAGGTCCGCCGTGGCGACGGCGGTACTGCTCGACCGCCGCATGGGGGCCTCCCTCCTCCGGCTCCACTTCCACGACTGCTTCGTGCAGGTAATGATGAACCATCATGCATCTCGATCATCCTCCCTAGATGAATCTATCTAGTACATATCTACTCCATGATACCTATAGTAGAGTACATGGAAGATCTATGTCTACTACGCTATCTGATGCACGCACGGCAGGGTTGTGACGCGTCGGTGCTGCTGGACGACACGGCGGGCTTCACCGGCGAGAAGGGAGCGGGGCCGAACGCGGGGTCGCTGCGCGGCTTCGACGTCATCGACAACATCAAGATGCTGCTGGAGTTGATGTGCCCGCAGACCGTCTCCTGCGCCGACATCCTCGCCGTCGCCGCCCGCGACTCCGTCGAACAGGTAAGCCAGCCGCTAGCTACCTGCTACCTCGTCTCTACTACTCCTACTACGCAAGAGGACCGTGTATCGATCAGCTATAAATGAAGGCACACCTCTATCTGATTTACATCCCGGTGCAGTGCTTAGCTAATTTCTTTCTTTCTTTTTTACTTGCACTACATAAGTGAGAGAATGTGAGCATCAGAGCATGAATCTGTCAACTGCGGCCTATCATGGAACTGAACAGACAGTGATGGCGCGCCGATGTCAAAGTTTAACGGCAGTTTTAATTTCTCTTCTACTTGCATTGCCCACATGTGAAAAATAAAAGAAAACGTCAAAGAGAAAAAGAAGGTTTCTTTGACGATGTCATTGTACGTCCGGCCTGTTGGTGCAGCTGGGAGGCCCATCCTGGACGGTTCCCCTGGGCAGGCGGGACGCGACCACGGCGAGCGCGTCCCTGGCCAACAGCGACCTCCCTGGCCCCACCGCCAACCTCAACGGCCTCCTCAACGCTTTCGCCAACAAGGGGCTCAGCACCACCGACATGGTCGCCCTCTCAGGTACATGTGCACATGTTATTATTACACTTGAAGATTGCAATCCGATCGATCTCCTTTTTCTGCATTGTGCAACGCACGTATAGATAGGTTCGCAGCAGGCAGGCTAAGATGACGGATGGCACGTCCCATCCTAGATCTTGCTCGCACTGACTGAATTCGACATGGTACGCAGATCATCATCATCTACAGCTCTAGCTAGATAGATCACATGGCATGTCCCGGTAAAAAAAAAATCTAAAAACACAGGGAGAGCTGAAATCGACACTGCAGCGAACTAGATCTTGCACTCATTCCGGGCAGTGCGATGCGACCAAATGAGAACACTCCTCCCTGTCGTCAGGTAGCTACCAAGATTGAAGATTCACAGTAAGCTGTAGAACATGCACCACCCGATTACCCGGCGTCCCGACCTCATGATCTTAGCTACATACGTGCACATCATATATGATATATGTATAGTATGCGTCGTGTACCAACGAAAACATGATACTAGCTATACATCTATATGCATTCATGATACTACCTATACATGCACGATGCATCATTGTTCGTCTGCATGCACGGACTAATTCAACCCGGTGATCCATGACGTGCTGTGTTGTCTCTCTATCCTACTCACCACCACCTTTTTGCTCGCAACTTGACCTGCCAACATTTGGACGAGCCTGCGTCACCTGCCTAGCTACAACCCCTAGCCTCGTACGTGCGCGATCATCTCGATCGATCACGCGACCGCCCAACCACCAGCTGCGCGCTTCCGTCCACAACGCAATCATGCATACACGCACGCGACAGCAAACAGCCTAAGGTTTTCCATCCCTCCATCCATGATCGCCTCATCGGTCGATCGTCACCACGCGCATGTCGTACGTTGCAGGAGCCCACACCGTCGGCCGGGCGCAGTGCAAGAACTGCCGGGCCCGGATCTACAACGACACCGACCTCGACGCCGCCTTCGCGGCGTCGCTGCGGGGCAGCTGCCCGGCGCGGGCGGGGGGCGCCGGCGACGGCGCGCTGGAGCCGCTCGACGGGTCGTCGCCGGACGACTTCGACAACGGCTACTTCGAGAACCTGCTCTCCCGGCGGGGGCTGCTGCACTCCGACCAGGCGCTCTTCGGCGGCGGCGCGACGGACGGTCTGGTCCGAGCGTACGCGTCCGACGCCGGCCGGTGGGGGAGCGACTTCGCGGCCGCGATGGTCAAGATGGCCAGCACCAGCCCGCTCACCGGCACGGACGGCGAGATCAGGGTCAACTGCCGGAGAGTAAACAATTAATTAAGCAACTCGCGATCGCATTGATTGCGGCTCGTGGGGTATATTTGAAATGGAGTATACGCTCGTATGTATATCATTTTTTTTATTAATTAGAATTCATATATACTACATATTTTATTCATATACTAGGCTATTGCATTGCTGCTTATGATCCAATTGCCAATCCAGGGCACTGGATGACATGGCCTCTTCTGTTTCAAACAAAATGTAGCAGACATCCCTTCAATTGCAAAGTTCATCTACATATACATTCAGGGACAGGAACAAGGAAACAAACAATTTGGCAAGACAAGTAACTCAAATGGAAAATCCAAGTTACATGTACTATTATGAACCATGTAAACTTCTATGTTATTGACGAACTCAGTTGTAGTTGATTGTTCTCCATCCCAACAGATTAGGGTAAACTCCTAACATCTTTTTCAAAGAAAAACCTTCAGGGTTTTCATCTTCTATTTGGTCTTCATCCATGCATGCATAGGCCATTTACCTTGAAATATTCAGGTTTCATAGTTGGACAGGGGAACCAAATTAAATGTTCCCCCACTAAACAGAGTACTTACGTTCCTGGGCCCAATTACAGTTTTTTTTAATGATCAAGCAGCAACTGACTCTAGGCAAGAAGGGTGCCAACCATGACAGTAACAGCTTTTCCTCGGATTCGGACTCTCTGGGCTTCCTCATCCCATTGCAGATACAGTGTTCCAGTCCTTGGGGAGGCCTGACAAGTGACAACACACAGACAAGATGTGTATGTATTATGATAAGTTCCAATCTGAAGGATGATATCTCATATCAATGTATCGACTAGTTTGAAAGCTTGTCCTTAATACCATGAAGGCTATCATGTTTTCTTTCCCTAGCTTCTTGCCCCAGTAAGGAACCAAGGAACAGTGTACACTAGCACATACTGGATCCTGAGTAAGAAAAATGGACAAAACAGGACATCAGAAAAAAAAGAAACTTCACTTTTTATCAGTTACAATTACATAATATCCAAAGCAAATAGAGTTCTTCTATCATCATCTAAAGAAAAATAGAGGGTTCTTTGATGCTAAAGTAACTTATTTTGTGTGAGAACTAAGAACTGAGTCCAGGATGTTTATGTGATTTAGGCCGAGGCTGTGTCCTAATGTCTCTCAAAGGCACGGATGTAAACTGACAACCTGTGTGTGTGTGTGTGTGGAGTGTGTTTGTAAATTGTAAGGTTTTTTATACCCTCTTTTTCTTCTTTAATATAATGATACACAGCTCTTCATGTTCAAACCAAAATATGGTTGTAGCTTGTCATGAAATATATAACTCTCAATATGATAAAGTTATGAAGGGACTAGTTGACCAGAATCTGTGGATGCTGGATTCCTTCCTAACTCAAACATTCATTTTGACGAGAGGTGAAACTTGTTGCAAACTAAGATACTACATCCCGGAATAACAATTTGAGAAGAAAACTCCCTGAATAACAATATTAGCATGATAGAACACATGTTTATATTGCATTATTACCTCATTTATTCCATATTTTGGGCTGAAGAAACGTGTGACAAAATCATAACTCGATCCTTCACGAGCTGGGCCTGTAACGGCGACGCCTCTTCCAGGACACTGGACTAACTCAGCAATGTTAGGACAAACATTACCAACTTCATCACACGAACTAACTTCCACCTGAAAAGGAGAAACTTAGTTTTACAATATACTCATACGATTTTAATATTTCTAAAAGGTTAAAAAATTGCAACTGAGGATTAGAAATAAAGAAACAAACTTATGTATGAGGGTTTGCAGTCAAAACAAGAGTTTTAATTTGAAATAAAATGGGGGGATTGAATTAGTGGAGGATGAGAGGAATTACAATGAGATCAGAGAAAGCAGAGACAGTTTGCAGCTTATTCATAACCGAAGCTCCATTAAAAGTATCAGGAATTGGTAATATCTCTGCAGAATTGCACTTTGCCACCGGGATAACAGGAAAATCCAATTCTATCATGAACTTTGAGCAATGTTCTGCAGAAGGACTTGCATCGTTCGATACAGTGACTTTCTTAGCTGTTAGACGTCCAGATTTTGCTACGAACTCTATAGCATCACACTCCACAAGGCCAGATGCTATCAAGTAATGTGCAGCAGCTAATGTTCCATGCCCACAGAGTTCACTCTGCACAATTAACCAAGTAAAGTAAGTTTTCTCCAAAATTGAGTGAGATAAAGATTAAATTTATAAAAATAGGCTCTCCATGTATGGAAGTATTAGAATTAATTCTTTTCGATGTTAGCCTCACATGCTGTTGTCTGAAGGGATACATGACCAGGAGAAAAAAAAAACTCTTCAGAACATATGGAGACTAGAGGGATATCAAAAGTTGCAAGGCAAACAGAATGTTATAAGAAAGTCGCAAGAGTGCTATTCTAAAAGAAAAGAGTTGCAAGAGTACGTATTTAACACTAAAGCTCCATAACATGTCTCATCAGTCAGAAACTAACAATTTTTTTTAAAATAATTATAATAATTAGCAAATAAACATATGCATCTCTTGTATAGCCTCTTATAAAGGCCGCCCATAGTGCTGAAAATGACTTCTATATTCTAGATACATTGAAAACATTGGATCCATATGAAACTGAATTTATTGAACAGTATCGCACAGGAGCATCGTATACCCGTTCCTAGGCCAATCAGACAACATAAAAAAAGGCACAAGGTTACTCTAGAATACATTCCAATTTTGCCAGTCCTCCTACTAACTGCTGTCACAGAGCTACGAATGCATGCGAAGGCCTGCCATATCGCTTCTCTGTTTCGTGACACGGCAGCTCATGTTGCTTGATTCCATTTCACCCAGTCACCCCAAAGTCAGCAGATTCTGAAGCAAGGAAGTGGAAGATTTGTGACGGAAACAATCACCTCACGAATCGGAGTGAACCAGCGGATACGGAACTGGGCAGCGCCACACCCTGCAGCGCCGCCGCCGCCGCCGGCCCCTGTGGGACCGGAACGGACCAAGAACGCGGTGATTGGGGTGTTGAACTCTGCCGCCACCGCCTGCATCCACCGCTCGTCCACAGGCTCTCCTCCGTCGCCGGCGCCATCCTCCAGGAGGCAGACGGCCGCGGAGTTGCCCTTGAACGGCTCGTCCGTGAACGCATCGACCTGCAGAGATCAAACCATTGGAGAAACAGTCAGAACTGCTGGTTGGTGATAGGAGCGGATCCTTGCGAGACCGTAGCAAGAAGCAAGGTTGACTGACCACAGCGTATTTGAAGGCTCTTTTCGGCATCTCGTCGAGCACCTGGAGCGCGGATGCGGAGGCGCTGACGCTGCGCGGGAGCTGACGAAGTGACAGGCAGGAGGCGGCTAAATATTATAGCAACTCCAGCAAACAGCACCTCTCAAATTTAAATTTAGAGAATCAAAAATAAAAAATAAAAAATGCACTCCAGCATATTCTCTCTGCTAGGCTCTCTATTTTAACGAGACATACAAATTCTCTCTTCTAGAGTCTTCCAAATCCCTTCTTCCACCCTCCATTTATACGAAGTTCTAGAAATCCTTTATTATAGTTAGAATTAAGGATTATTATTGAAGTTGAAATAAATTTGAAACTTCTGGAAAACACAGGCATCTCCTATTTGGCACTTAGCACTTGGAGCTTGGAGGATCTGATTTTAGAATTATTATTGGAGTTGCTCTGCTTTTGACCATTTCACTATGATTTGACCCTTGTTTCGTTGGACATTTGCACTTTCGACGAAACTAGCACGCCCAGCTCTACAAAAAAAGCTAGGATATAGTAAGAATAATTGATTGATTGTTTAATTTAAAGTCACCAGATCTGAGCGAGGTGCCTATTCCGAGGTTCTTGAAGGCACGCAAGCCGGCTGACAACAACTGATGAGTCGTCGTTTACGAGACAACAACGCTGTTGATAGTAATCGAAGAGAGAGCTACTTTTATTAATCTAGTTTTGCTCGGCTATGTAGTACTCCATTTTTATTTTTTATTTTATTTCTTTTGCAAAATATAGTACAGATGTAGATGCTCATATACACGTAAGCACACTCACCCTTACGAATACACTATACGCATGCAATTTTACTATAACGCTGGTTAAATTCAGAAAAATACGAACACAACTGTCAAGATTTGAACTCGAACTCAGATGTACATATTCCAACACAAGACCACAACTAGCTAAGCTCTAATTAGTTCGCTCACACGCACATGTTTAGTGAACCTATTACTTAGTAGAGAGGTGACTCAACGTTTGTGACAACTGCAAGTATTGAGAACTCAACTTCTTGCTTAATCTTCATGATTAATATATTACTTATGAGCGAATTGAATAGTCAGCTGATCTGATAAAATTTCTTATGGTGAAATCTGTTCACCTATGCTTGAGTATTCGACTCGGCATGTTGCTCGAATTTTCTAGATTTATTTTAGAAATTAAACAATATTATCTTTTTTACTAGCAAGCCGCGTGCCTGTTGATAGCTAGATGTTTATGGTATCTTATTCAATCTTAAGATTTGTGAGGTCAATTTTTCAATCTGCTCATAAGGTTACGTGCATGTATGATATAGGTAAATATACGTGCATGTATATGAATAAATGCGTCTTGTGTCGTGTTTTGAAAAAAATATATTACACGGAGCACTTTGTTCATCATGGTGACAGCCTGAGAGGACGACGATGAGTGAGATGCGGCAAAGCGAGTATTTGATTCGTGGGCCGCCGTAGCCGCGGAGAGGTTTTCTGATAGGGTGGGCCTCACCTTGTTGCTCTTCTGCTGCTATAGAGTTTTCCGTAACTTTGTTGGCCAATCCATCCCCTGCTCGCTTTAAATTCAGTGCGTATACATGCTTCGATTAGAATGATTTTTTCTTTGGCACATTCCTGGATTAATAATAATTTTCATTATAGAATGGAGTTCTTGAATTTCGTTTTTGCGCACCTCGTCCACGTATGGCATGGCATGACTAGTTTCACACGCGCACCTGACTGTTTTTCTTCTTCTTCTTTTTTTTTCTTTTGGTGTTGCTAAAGTGAGCGTGCCGCCACGGTTTCAGCACGTCTCGCTCCTCTCTTGCGCTGGGTGGTGCGCCTGCAACGGCACGCACTTCGGCACTTTGACTGTTTTTTCGAATGGTGGGTTCCAGGGATTCTTCATGAATAATCTTAGCAAAGAAACTTTACGATGCACCAGTGCAGCAGTGGGTAGCCAACTAGCCATGTATGTTCATTCGAGACGAGTTGGAAAAAACCGCCCCAAACCTGCTAATGGGGAAAAAATAGTGAAGTAAATAAACCTGCACATTCAGCCTGATTTACCAATCCGGCTTGAACACCCTAGAGGCCTAGATGCGCGGGAAGAGCAGGCAGAAGCTGTAATAACAATCGGACTAGGCTAGGCTACTGACAATCAAAGCTGAAACATATTCATAGATCATAACAGGATTTGTTCAAAGGTCTTTTTATGATTAGAAACGAACTAATGGCTCAGGAATCTTTTTTCTCTTATTTTGTGGTGAAAAATGTGAGGGTATAACTTCACCAAAGTTTAAATTCTAGTATCAATGGATTATAGACATGCGGGATTATTTATTTAGGTATGTATTAGGAGGCGTATTTGTGTGTGTGTTTTTCAGCCCAACAGGACGTTACTTGAGGAGTTTGTGTGTGTGTGTGTGTGTGTGTGTTGGGGGGGGGGGGGGGGGGGGGGTGGGTTATAGAAGCCTACAACAGCTCATGATGTGCTTGCCCCTGCCCCCGTCCTCTATCCCGCCAGTCTTCCTCGTTCGCCACCTCCGTCTGCCGCCGCCGGCCGCCACGCTAGTCCAAACGGTTGCCGCGCCTTGCCTTGGCCAACCGGATGTCTCACCGCTGCCGCGCCACACCATCCAACAACCTACCACCATCGCCTGTCGACCTCCCGACCCCTTCCCCTTCCCCTTCTAAGACCCGAGGCGCTGGAGAACCCCGGTAGCCCCTCGTTTCCTAACTCCGGCGAGATGCGATGGAGAAGAAGAACATGGATTGCAGGCCTACCTAGCAGCGGCTCGGACGCTGCTTCTACGGTGCGATGCATCGCACTCGTGCGTGCCACTCCGAACATTTCCGGTTTTCTTCCTCCTAAAGACCTAAATTCACGGGAATTTTCCTTTCCATTAGCTAGCTATAGCTAGGTGCGAGTCAATCGCACTCCACCCAAACAGGCTGAAAGTAGCCCACTAGCCATTTTGAAACAAATTCATCCCATTAGGTCTTTTTTACATTTTATTTCCTCTTCCTCTTTTTCCCTATTCTATGCTACGCATCTATTGTAATCTAAATTTCGAAACAGTTATGTCACTTTCTTGGAACATATTCCATTTTTTGGTTTGGAACAAGTTTTTATTTGACTAAAACGTTTTGATTTTTTTTATTAAAACAATATATGGCTTATTGGTGGAACAGTTTTGCTATATTCTTGGAATATTTCTCTTCTTCTTTGGAAAAAAATCATTCCATTTAAAAAATATTTTTAGCGGCTTGCAAGTGGAACGAGTTTGCTGTATTCTTGGAATATATTTTTTTCGCAGAAAGTAAAGAGGCTTTTAAGCCTTGGGAGGGTAAGGGTGGTAGTTTGTTATCTCTTAGGCAGAACATGCATAGCACGAAAAAAATTCTCTAGACTCCCGATCCAGAGCCACCGTATTGGAGCCCCTCACAATCAATATGTGCAGGCCCACCAACAGAAACCGCGTCCAGGCTTCCGTTTCTCTTGTGGCTCGGTCGTTCTCCAGCCGGCTCGCACATCCGTCCTGCCGTCGCCCTCACCCGTCCATAGCGTTCGCCGCCTCTCCCTTTCCGACAACAAGCTCACCCGTCCCTGCTTGCCGCCGGCGCGTCACCCGTCCGTGGTGGCCGCAAAATCCTCGCCCGTCTCTCTCGACAAGAGCATCAGCGTGGTCGCCTCTCCCATCCCCATCTACCGTCGCCGCTTCTCCCTTCTTCACTGCCCTTTCTTCCTTGCTCAGCTAGCGCGCAGGCTGTTTGCCACTGCCTATTCGGGAAGATTCGGTCGCATACAGAGCAGCTGGTTCAGTAGAGGTTGGCGCAAGCACTGGAACGGAGCGAGCTGGTGTGCGATATACTTGATGATGCAGCACAGGAACCCGCAGCTGATTGGATTCGTTGCTTGGCTTGGAGCCTGCAGCAGGAGGATGATACGGATCAATCGGTGCACCTGTACCTTCCTTGAAGCTTTACCCTGTAACTTCATTTTCAGAAACTACTGATCGCTTGCCTTTTCTGATCGTTCCTTTTCGAAATGGGCTCAGATTATGCTTGAGCTACAAGTGTCTGATGATGACCTGGGGATTCTCTTCACTCTTCAGCAGTAAGTACTTGATTAGGTCGGAGCGAGAAATTTTTAGAGAAACGCTCACGCTTACACAACGATGAATAGAAGAATTTTATTGTTATATACTGGACAAAAGAAGAAAAGAAAACTGAATACATTGACACTGAAGTTGCTTATCATAGACATATGTTCCATACAAAATAATCAGCAAAATTCGAGACAACGGTCGAATATCAAATTAAGCTACTGACAAAACAAATACGCACACAGAACTCAGTGTCTTCACAGCAGGCAGGCAGAACAGCTGTATATTGTACCATACACAATGTATTGAATTTATTAGTGTAACAAGGAAATTTCAGTGACATGGCTGTCAAATTGTATCGTTTGCTCCCGTGTTAAATTGTAATTTCCGTGCAGCTGAAGCATCTTGATCAAGACCAAGCAAAAGACTTGTATATCCTCCTTGCACAATGGTTGGAAAGTTGATCAAGTTATTGGTAGAACTGTTTGGTATTGCCACATTACCACCACTATTGTCCCAATGTTCCTTGTTTCTTCTTCAACGACGTCTGAAATATATTTGCAGCTATTAAAAGATATGAGATGCTGCTAAAAAATAATACATGTAGGAATAAACGAGTACCTTTTTCTTGACGACTTTTCTTTATCTCCCTTATATTCTTTTCAACAACATCTGAAATATATTTACAGCTATTAAAAGACATGAGATGCTGCTAAAAATAATACATGTAGAAATAAACCAGTATCTTGATGACTTTTCTTTTTCTTCCTTGTATTCTTTTCAACAACATTCTTTGCTCGTTTACTTTTCGGACCTTTTACTGTATGAGGAACTCTAAATGATATTGCACTATTTTTTGTACCTATAACATGGTCATTCAAACCAATGAAAGAAACTTCATTTTCTCGCATCTTGTTTAATGAATCATCAGCCATCGATTCCAAATTTTCTAATGCCCTCTCCAAATCATCAGGAAGTGGTTCTGATGTTGAACACTTCAATGCAAGTGATGTTGCCATTCAAGAGATACGTGCAGCACGTACTTTCAAATTTTCATTCTCCCTTTTTCTCAACATAATATCCTCTTTTTGCATATTTTGTCCATCTGTTTAGTATATATTGAGATGGTAAAATGAAAACATTATTCATATTGAATACTTTGAAGGCATGCTTGGACAGTATACCTATAAGAAATGGAAGCTAGTGGTCAGCAATATGTATTAGAACTGAAATTATAATTTGATGAGTAGACATACCTATTGATTCAAACTTTCTGCAAGAGCATGTAATGGTCATATCTGCAATGTTCAACACAGTTGTTGCTCCATAATCTGAATGCATATGCGTAACCATAAATGTCGATGTTGACCTCTCAGTCCATAACAACTTACAAGAATATTCATGCTGTTATTTAAATTCTGTTTCGAACTCTGAATATATCCTCCTAGTATATGATTCTAAGGCGGACTTTAACAATGGTAATTCTGGGACATAAATAACTGTCACCTTTGAAAGTGATTTAAAATCTTCATCCAACTCATTTTCACGTAGAGAAGCAGAAACCTTATCACATTCTACAAGGAGTTCAGAAAGGCCTAGTTTCCTACAAAATCTTTTCTTAAAGATATTATTCATACCTTCACTCCTTTGAGTCGTGGTCATATCACTGTAAAAGAGTTATGATAAACAGCAGCTCACTTTCTTCTCAAATCATATAGATTTAGCATCCACGAGTTCTCTTCCAATCCATATGTCGACAACAAATCATTCCACTTCTTTGTGAAATACTCCGCTGATCTATCTTCATAGACACATCTTTTAAAAGCATATAGAAATTCAGGATGCTTATGAATTACATGACCAAGATGTTTAGCAGCATTATGATAGATGTGCCACAAACAAAGCCGGTGACATGTATTTGGGAATACATAAGCAATTGCTCCTGCCATGGCTGCATCTTGGTCAGTGAAAATTGTGCTTGGATGCTTGCTTGACATTGCAGTCAAAAAGGTTTGGAACAGCCAAACAAATGATTCAATAGTTTCATTAAACAACAACCCTGCCCTAAAAATTATTGTTTGCTTGTGATGGTTAGTTCCAAGGAGCGGAGCAAAAGGTATTTCAAACTTATTTGTCTGAAATATGGTGTCAAACGATACTGCATCTCCAAAGCTTGCATAATCCATGATGGACTGACCATCGGTCCAAAAAAATTAGCTATCCTTCCATCGTGCTTATCAATTTTCATGGCATAAAAAATGCAAGATCCTCTATCTGCTTGTTCTTCAAGTATTCCAACAATATTTGTGCATCATTGGATTCTAGGTACTTCTTTCGCTCGCGACCAATCTCATTATTGCAATCCATCTGTAAGAAGGGAACTTTATCAGCACCACCGTAAAACTGCTTCATGAACTCATAAACTTGAGTTGGCTTCATCCCTGCTTCCCGTATTTGAGCAATCAGATGTCTGTCTGCATTTATAACTTGTCGTTGTGACTTTAGCATGTGCTTTTTTTTTGGTGTCGCTAAAGTATGATTGTGATTAAGTTCAACCTTTTGCACTGTCCAAATTCCCTCTCTGCTGACAGTAAACTTTATAAGAGCTTTGCAACCCGTCCTTACAGTGGCATGTGATGATCCTGTTTCTGCATGTCCTTGGCTGCTACAAACTATAACTCTGTTGTATATAGTTTTATCTGCTCGACGCTTTATAACACTCTTTCTAATGCTGAACCCAACTGTACCAGCATAGGTGTTGTACATCTCATAAGCATCATTCTCGGACGCAAAAGACATTCCGACTTTAGGAACGATCACATGTTGTCCATCTTTATCAACAACCTATTGTAAAAATATGCTTAGAATAAAAGACACATTATTATAATATAATTTAATTTATTACAGTACCGTGTTGTCATTGCCTTGAGTGTTTGCATCGACGGACAACGATGATGCGTGCGGATCTGCCACTTGTTCCATTGTGATAGAATCGATGTTCATTGTCATCTATCATATATATGCCGTATGAGATCGATAGTAATTAGAATACGATTGTAATTACAATACGTGTAAAAAGGAGTGCCATCTACCTGTGTTATCTGCTGTTCCTCGGTTGCTACGGAGTTTTCATGGCCTCCTTCCTCCATTGTTGCGGCGCGAGTCAAGACTCCAGACCAAGTCTAGAAACGGTGGAGAGGACGAAGCACAAGAGAACAGGAGGAGGATCTCCGATCCGAGGCGATCCGATCGGTAAATCACGTGGGCGAGGCCAAGCGCCGAAGTTAGCGAGGTGATCCGATCGGTGGCAGCACCTTGATGCCTTCTGTTCCAACACCATGCCACCGCATCTACTAAAATCACGGAACCTACCTTGCGTAGCCTGCATCGTTTCCTTCGGGATGGATGTGCGAGCTGGCTGGAGAACGACCGAGCCGCAAGAGAAACGGGAGCCTGGACGCGGCTTCTGTTGGTGGGCCTGCACATATCGATTGTGAGGGGCTCCAATACGGTGGCTCTGGATCGGGATTCCAGAGAATTTTTTTCCGCATAGCAGCCCCTGAACTTCCTGTATGCCAAAGCATGCATGCATGCATGCAGCTTCGTGGACGCCATCCTGATCAGTTTGTGATAGTTTTGGAGGATATATAAATGCTACGAATTATAGAATTTATCCGTTCTGTACATGGTCGTTTGGATCTCAAGCAACCTTAGGTTAATTTGGAGATACAATCTAACAGGTTTGTGTGAAACCAGTTTTGATAGGGCTAACATTTGGCATACCCAAGCAACAACTGAATTTAACTGACGCCCCGTTGGGAACTGCTTTGGGCCTTATTTCGGGGGCCCTCTGGAACCCATTTGAATGTCGACAGTAAGCTGGAAAACGTTCGCGTTCAGTCACTTCTAAGTTCAAGGATGGGATCCTCCGATGGGCTTTGACCTGTTGTCATGGACAACGTACATGCTCCTTCATTTCCATTTCAAAATATAGTTCATTTTGAATTTTCTAAATTTATAAATTTTAATATGCACTTAAACATACATTATATCCAGATGCATAGCAAATTCTATCAATCTAGAAAACGAAGGGAGTAGTATATATCCTCCAAATTAAATAAGCTGGATCCGGCAGTGTTGCATGCACACCGGAGAAAGCAGAGACGGGGACACCAACCAAGGATTTTAATTTTAGCATACATTTTGTTGTCGACACGGCCGGGCGGTAAGCGTGATGGCTCCGCGCATAGCACGAGACAAAACATGATGATGGCGGTGGGCGAAGATGGTGCAGGAGCAGGGGCGCAGGGCCCTTGCTTGGATTCAAAGGAAAGGCCGGGAAGGAGGAGCAGCAGCAGCAGGCGGCTAGAGGGCTAGGCGGCTGTGGTAGCGATGGCCGATGGCCGGGAGGGAGGAGGAGGGAGCAAGAGGCCGCCGGAGCATCATAGGCTACGGACAGAATGTAGCCAATTCCTGGATGCCCGCATAAATCCACTTTGGAGATTCTCTCCATGATTGGAACGTCGAGGGCTCGAGGCCGCTCGCTTTTGCTCACCACCATATGCGAATAGACCCGTGTAGTAAAAATGTAGGCTCGGTGGTGCGTGGTGGGCCCCCGTGAAGGCAAAGCTTGGTGTGGTGGCTGTGGATTTGGGCTGGTTAATGGTCATGCGCGCATGCATGCTCCAGCTCCAGATCGATGAGGAGCCTATAGGCAGCTTGTTGCATTATTAGTCCAGTATTTGTAGAAGAAATACTCGATGAGCACATGTGCTGCTCACGAAGTGATGCAACCTCAGAATCAAGTCAATCAACCCATGGTGAGCGACGAAGAAACTTGCAGCCCAGCCACAGGATTCGTGCACGCGACACCGGTCAAAAGAGGGCGCTAGGTAGGCAGTACACAAGTAGAATCAACAGGCAGGCCGAGCTGCAAAGCCGCAGCAGCGGCGGCGGCAGAGCGCAACATCCTCAGTGCCATGCCCTGTCTTTTCTTTAGTCCGCAGCGCGCGCGCGCGCGGCCGGCCGGGCTCGGCAGGCGGCAGCCGCCTGCCCGCGCCACACGGGACAAGGCGCAGGCGGCCCCCGGCCAGCCAGCCAGCCAACCTCGGAGTCGGAGCCAGCGCCAGCGCGTACGTCGAGCAAAGACCGGCCGGCCGGGACGCCCGCGCGCGGTGGCGCTGGCACTGACGCCCGCGGGGGTTTGCGCGCACGACACGGCTCGACCGTATGATGGGGGGGTGCCGATGCCGATGGCGGAGATGATGGCCGGGCTGACCGGCTGGGCGCCCGCGTGCGCGCGGCGCCCCAGCTTTTGTCGCGCCATGCCTGCCTCCCCGGCCCGCTGCTGGACTCAGCTCGGCTTTCTTCTTTGCTGCTAGCTAGCCCGGCCAGGCCATCCACCTCTCCGATCCAGGGCAGCCAACGTCTGGTGCTTGCTTTTTCCTCAGGAATCTCGTGCGCGCCGTGCGATTCTTCTCTCGCTGCGCCTCGTCCGGGAGCTAGGTCACTAGGTGATCCAAGGCAGGGGAATATTTCTCTCCTCTCGTCGCCCACCTCAGCCGCTCGACGTCGTCTTCGTGCATGCCATTGCCGGCCCCCCCGCATACGCCGCCCAGTACAAAGCCTGCCTGTTGTGTGCCATCCCAAACTGCCAAATTCATGCTCGGCCGTGTACTAAAAGGTTATTGTACCTTTGCTCGTCGTGTACTACTACTCCAAGGAAAATTTGTAGGAAAAGCTGAGGATAGGGGCGCAAGGGGACTGATGGGAAATCCTCCAGTGGTTTCATACGGAAAACTTAGTGTTTGAAACATTCACCTAGACACATATTTTGCTTGCTCTTCTTCCTCACAACACAATGCTACTATGTCCCATGCAAATCCAGCTATTTAGCCCCACGTAACTATACCTAACTCTCTAACTTAATCGAAAGTTATGCCTACCCATCTAGTATGTGTCCCGAACAGTATGGGCTAGTTTGGAGCAAAGGGATCAACAAAAGTATTCTGAATGCTCTGAACTCATACAGAAAAAAAATATAGTTCCTACAAACACTTTTGGATCTTATTATGGATAATAGACAAAATTACGAATGGAATAGCTCACTCATTCCATTGCTGGCATTTGGGGGGATTTCTTTCAGCATAGCCCTTTGGGAGGATTTCTACCATGCATTTGTATATTATACTGCCAAAAGCCTGTGTATTTTATGTTCTAGAATTTCAATCATTCATTTGTTTGTCGCTGTCAGCAGTCCAATACTTTTACTATCACCGACACAAGATTTGGCAGAATTGGCCTTCGTTTACCTGAAACTTCGTGCATGCATGCCTTCTCCTACACAGTGATCTTCTAATTCTCGCTTACAGGTAGAACAGCACCGGCAAAGTGCGAATTGGCAGGTCGATCGTTGTACCTAGAAACGATCAGGCCTCGGAAGGTAACTGCAGGCGGATATCCCACAAAAACATTTTGACCCATCTCCCCGCGCCTCCGCCTGCTCTTCGATCTGCTGAAACGAACGTTCTGGCCGGCCAAACCCTGCCTGCGCTGCGACGCCCACCCTGCGCGGTCATGCATCTCAGAGCTTTCATAATAAGCACTGTAAATTTCCCCCGGGCGGCAGCTTTAATCGTCGCCCGCACTGGGATAGTCCGCGCGGCTGGGCTCGAATAAAGACAGGGCCGGGCTGGGCCAGGAGAATTCTCAAATGCATCCGGGCGTCGGGTTGCGCACAAATCCTACTGTCATCATTGGCTTTAGCCTCTCACCGAATTAAAGCGACTACTACTAAAGCCAGGATTTGCGAAAAAGCTGGTCTCCATCTCATCAGACGGTAAAACAAGGGGAGGTCCAAGAACAACCCCTCTCTCTCGCACGCACACACACTTTTTCTTCCTCAGTTCATCGATCGCGGAAAAAGCGTGCACACAGGGAGAGAGGAGAGTAGGTTACGGGTTGGGGACTCCAAATTTTACCTTATCTGACGGCACGAGCAATAGTAAAAGAAAAGGAGTGGTGGTGGGGTGGCCACTCTTTTGCAGGTTATAACCACGGCGTTGTCTGTGCTGGAGTGGTAGGAAGGAGCAGCAACTGGGGCAGCAGCCATTTTGCGCACCTGCACTGCACTCCCCCCCGGTGGTTTAGGTCTGAGGATTTAGATGGATACGCTGTTCCGGTTGGTTAGCCTCCACCAGCACCACCACCACCACCCACAGGCGCCCCCCGCGCCCTCCTCGCCGGACCAGCACCACCACCACCACCACCACCAGTCCCCCTACAGCTCCCGCTCCACGTCCCGCAGCACCACCTCCACCGGCTCCCGCTCCTCCCCCGCCTCCCACCACACCCACACCCACCACTACTACCCCCACTCCCACTCCCACTACAACAATAGCAGCAACAGCAGCGGCAGCTACTACTACTACTACGACCCCGCTGCCGGCGCCGGAGGAGGCGGCGGCGGCTACTACTACGACCACCACCAGCCGGCGCCGTACCAAGAAGAATGCGGCAACGACCACGGCTTCTACATGGATGAAGACTTCTCCTCCTCCTCCTCGTCCCGCCACTTCCACCACCAGCCGTCGTCGGCCGCCCCGCCGGCGGCGCCCGCGAACCCGCCGCCCGCGTCGTCCCCGGCGCCCACGCCGCCGCAGCCCCCGCCCGCGCAGTCGTCCGCGGGGGGGCATGGCGGGCTGTTCGAGGCCGCGGACTTCTCGTTCCCGCAGGTGGACATCGACCTCGACTTCAGCTCCCCCGCGTCATCCTCCGGCGCGGCCGGCGGGAGCGGGACAGCCGCCGCTTCGGCGTCGTCGGGGGGAGGCGGCGCCGGGAGGTGGGCCGCGCAGCTGCTGCTGGAGTGCGCGCGCGCCGTGGCCGCGCGCGACAGCCAGCGCGTGCAGCAGCTCATGTGGATGCTCAACGAGCTGGCCTCGCCGTACGGGGACGTGGACCAGAAGCTGGCGTCCTACTTCCTCCAGGGCCTCTTCGCGCGCCTCACCACCTCCGGCCCGCGCACGCTGCGCACGCTCGCCGCCGCGTCCGATCGGAACGCGTCGTTCGAGTCCACGCGCCGCACGGCGCTCAAGTTTCAGGAGCTAAGCCCGTGGACGTCGTTCGGGCACGTTGCCGCCAACGGCGCCATCCTCGAGTCGTTCCTGGAGGCGGCGGCGGGCGCGTCGTCATCATCCTCGTCGTCGTCGTCGCAGCCGCCGCGGCTGCACATCCTGGACCTCAGCAACACCTTCTGCACGCAGTGGCCGACCCTGCTCGAAGCGCTGGCCACGCGGTCGTCGGACGACACGCCGCACCTGTCCATCACCACCGTCGTGCCCACCGCCGCGCCGTCCGCGGCCGCGCAGCGCGTGATGCGGGAGATCGCGCAGCGCCTCGAGAAGTTCGCGCGCCTCATGGGCGTGCCGTTCAGCTTCCGCACCGTGCACCACGCGGGGGACCTCGCCGAGCTCGACCTCGACGGCCTCGACCTCCGCGAGGGCGGCGCCACGACCGCGCTCGCGATCAACTGCGTCAACGCGCTGCGCGGGGTCGCGCCGGGCGGCGCGCGGCGGCGCGACGCGTTCGTCGCCTCGCTCCGCCGGCTCGAGCCGCGCGTGGTCACCGTCGTCGAGGAGGACGCCGACCTCGTCGCGTCCGAGTCGGACGCGTCGTCGGAGGAAGCCAACACGGACGCCGCGTTCATGAAGGTGTTCACCGAGGGCCTCCGCTTCTTCTCCGCGTACATGGACTCCCTCGAAGAGAGCTTCCCGAAGACCAGCAACGAGAGGCTTGCGCTGGAGAGGGCAGCCGGGCGCGCCATCGTCGACCTCGTGTCCTGCCCGGCGTCGGAGTCTGCCGAGAGGCGCGAGACGGGGGCGTCGTGGGCGCGGCGCATGCGGTCTGCCGGCTTCTCCCCGGTGGCGTTCAGCGACGACGTCGCCGACGACGTGAGGTCGTTGCTGCGGCGATACCGGGAGGGATGGACCTTGCAGGAGCCAGGCACGGACGACAGCGCGGCGGCTGGGGTGTTCCTCGCGTGGAAGGAGCAGCCCGTCGTCTGGACAAGCGCGTGGAGGCCATGATCGTCCATGATGAGATCGTGCTCGGCAAAACAAGATGCGCCATGCTCGAGCTAGCGTAGTGCATGCATTGCTCCGCTCGTGTGAGTGGCAACACGGCAATGCAAGCAGGTAGCGCGCGATTTTTTTTCCCTCGCTTGTCGGATCTTTTAGCACGTGTCTACCTTGTTACTTAGGGTTTTCCAGCGGCGTAAGTATGTAGGGAGAAGCTAAAGATCTCAGATGGTTAGCATTATTGTTTTTAGAGATTTGGGAGGAATTCATGACATTTGTTGCAGTTTCATTCGTATTTGACTCCAAGAAAAGATTGTTTGGATTGGATGTGTAGGCTTTTCATATATTCTCCATGCATTTGGTTAGTTTTTTGTCAGAAATCTGGGAAGACTTTATGACATTTGTTGCGGTTTTTCATGCATATTCTCATGGATTTTTTATGCTTGTCCGTTGATCGATCGATCTGTATCTTTTACCGGTTAACATTGACCCGTCAGTCGTGCATGGTTCTCGTCATGCATGTCATTCGTTTGGACTCATGCGAGGAACCCTTAGCTTGTCGCCTTGATCTGATGTGTTTGTATGGAGAGAAGCTGCTTATTGAGTCTTGACAAGATCTTGCATGGGAAGGACGATCCAATTGCACGGACTGCTTGCTTCTAGTTTTTAAACGTAGTATCTCATAGAAACTAGTAGGCGTACTGCGCTGGTTTTGCACCCTAGCTAG
Organism: Panicum hallii; assembly: GCF_002211085.1. NCBI lineage: Eukaryota > Viridiplantae > Streptophyta > Magnoliopsida > Poales > Poaceae > Panicum > Panicum hallii. The sequence continues at coordinate 58,476,955 of NC_038050.1, read as the reverse complement.
TTTGTTCGCCGTTATCATTATTTATCGCAGCAGTATATCCCCTAGCTTTTTCTATACGCATGCACATACATTATTAGTTCGTTAACTATACGTAAAAAATACGACAAGCACGGGATAACATTGATCATCGCAATTAGGTAAAAACAAGATTAAGCTCGGTTCATGTCAACATCCGTTATTCCAAGTAGTGTATATGATTGTTGTCGACAGAAGGATATATACAAATACCACAAAGAAAAAGGAACCATGTGTACAAATGTTCTTGGAGTAAATTGACTATGGATACGAAGTTGCAAGTGACAAATGGCAACTGTGCTGCTACATATGCCAAGAACTAATATAATCCTCCAGCTGCAGACAGCTGATAGTGATCGGTTATCTGTTTTGTTTGTGGTGTTGGACCTTGTAGTTTTGTTCTGTATGGTCGAGGATCTTTTTGAGTATATGGGTATGGTATACGCTGGACTTGACCATAGGATATATGTACGTTAGTCTTATTTAATTTGCTCATTATTATCTAGGTACTACGTATACAGTCGATAAAGGATCGTTGCAGACTTGCAGCACCATGGACGGTAATGCAGGAAAAAGAATACAATTATAATATGGAAATAATTAATTCAAGATATGTTGTCCCTTACAACAATAAATAACCCAATTGCATGCTGTGCACAATTTGAAAATAAAAATAGTACACAGTGCAACACAGGTGGGCTATGTGACTTTTGTTGTTGCTAACTAATTTATCTGCCAATGGCGAGCGAGGATTAGCGACGCTCAATAAACAAATCAATGGTTCTTATTAATTACGAGCCAGTCAGACACAATAATACTAAGTTATAATTTCTTTCTGGGACTTCTATGTGTCTTCTACTCATGTTGGGCCCTTTTGTGAAGAACATTATTATTGTACTGTGTACTTTCGTTTTAATTTCTTTAATTTGCCACCAACAGGTATTAGATATCCATTTAGAAACAATTTTGCATGAAATTATTTGCGAGTGGACAACAGTCTTAGTTAGTAGTGTTCATCATTCTCCATGAGCGACCGATAGTTTCTCCAGTAGAGTTTATATCTTTCCTGACGGTATCTAATAACAAAGCACACCAACATGTTAGTTAGTAGTGGTCAACAAACTCAATTTCTCATATAGTACCTGGCCACATCACCAGAGAATCACCATCATAGGGTAAATAAAAACACTTACTAACAAAAGGGAACATCCCATATGCGAGTGCGAGGAAGGAAGTGAAGAGCAAAGCTAGCAAGACACAGTGCGTGTCCCGTACAGGCAAGCACGCAGCCGGCCCGCGAGAAGAAGACAAGGTGCGAGGTCCCATCCCCAGTGGGACACCTGATGGAACAAAAAGGCACTCCAATGCGCGCGCGTACACAAGTCACCACCCCAACCCAATAATGTGCAAGTGATATGGGCAATTTGGAAGGAAAGGCATGCATGGTGCCTTCCAGTGATGGATGGGCCATCCCGGGCCTGTAGCTAGCCGCGGCAGAAAGGGAGGGTCGTTATCGCGTGAGGAGGACTAGCTAGCATGAGGAGGAGCGCGAGAGCGATCGAGATCGAATCTGGACGACGAGCTAGAGACTGCCGCTGGGATGGAATCCAACAAAAGGAGGTGGCGTTCAGTTCGTCGTCTGATCCTACCTTGGCCACCGCCCCCATCCACGCTCAAAGTCTTGAGCTCAAAGTGTACATGTGCTTGCGTGAGTGCCTTGCACTGCACTGCATGCCCACGCTACGTGCCCTGGCTGCATGCGCGTGCAGCGAGCGAGAGCCCACGCCAAAAAGCAAAAATCTTTTTCACCCGGCCGCCAAACCTTTCATGATTTCGTCAAGTAGTCTAGCTCTATATATGTTCAGTTCCTCTTCAAGGTTCTTTCTCTTCGATCGGTGCCTCGCTCTTAGATAAGGATGCGATGCAAGCGGGTTTGTCTTTAAGATCGTAAATAAATAGTTCAGTTGTTTTTGAAGATTCGATCTCATGACGGACAAACCTGTTTAAATTTCACTAGACAAAAATTGTAATAATTGCCTTTCCGAAAAAATTCTAACTTCAGACGACGATCGTTTGGACGCGGCCATAGTCGCCATTTGTCGCTACCTTGTTTGACTTAGGATATGTACTATGGGGTGTGGTTGGCGGCCACCGGAGCAGGTCGGGTGGCATAGCCGCAAGCAAGGCGCCAGACCATCGGATCAATGGAGCGTCTCGGCAAGCTTGGTCAGAAAGTAGGGACACAGCAGGAGACAAGTGCTGAAGTGTAGGGTGAGGATGAACGGAGAGAAGCATGCATATAGTGAAGCACAATAATCGACAGATGAAGAAGAAAGATGAGGATCAATGGACGGATGTATTAGGATGGCTCCGCTATGTATGGACTGAAACTGAATCACACCTTTTTCAGATGACTGAGGTAGCAAATTATTAGCACATCCTTCTATTTTCTCTCTTTGTGTTTTTTGATATCTTTTATCTCAAAGATGTAACATTAATCACTATTTTTTAATTTTATGTAGTATTGAAGTTGTTTTTCTTGTAAACATGAATGTAACTGATCTTCTGGGATGGTACCATGCATCCCAACAATTTTGGATATATCATCAATAGGAATTTGGCGGCTTGAATTCAAGGATGTCAAACAGAAAAGAACAGAGACAATATATCTAGCATCAGTCGTTCCCTCCATTTTTTTTAAGAACGTTTCTTAGCACGTATCTCATTAAAAGGGCAGAAAGATACAAAACAAAGCTGCCGTCAGTACAGAGGACTAGCCAGCCTGAACGTAAGCACAAACTCTAGTTTTATGATTATAAAGAAACAACTTGCGACCTAGAAGCCCGCCAGTACGGTCGTTCCCTCCGTTTTAAAATAGTATATGACACTATGTTAAAGGTCATATATTTATTATAGAGGGAGTACTATAGAATAAATCTGTTTCATGCATAGTCGGAATTTAGTACAGATTGGAGAAAGTAAATGGGGTAAAGTGAACTTCAAGTATGAACACCGAAAGCAATCTATTATATCTAAAAGCAACCACCACGTTCACCGAGAGGATCTAGAAATTCCATATTACTCTAAAAATAAGATAAATTTGTACCGTTGGATTTTGTGAAAATCTAACGATCTAAACTAACTCAAGAGTTCATATCAGATATGATTAATAAGTAGCTAATTTCGGAATTAAAAAAGTAAAAAAATAGGATACGATCAAAGAGTCCATGCCGAATAGTAAATAGTCAAATTCAGAATTATATTTTTTTTAAAATAGGATATTGCCAAAAAGTCCATATCGAATACAATTAATAAATAGCTAACTTCACGATTAGTAAATACCTAAATTCAAAATTAAAAATATAATACCTGATCTTCAATGTTCGAGTAGTGATTATATCCATTGCTTGGAAATTGGCATGAACCAACCAACACCTTCGCTCCATATATATAATGTGTCCACATATGATGTGTTGTGTTTGCCCATATATGTATATGCTGTGCCGGACTGCCGTTCACATCTACCAATTTCCAATGCATGGGTGGATTTGGTTCCCAATCATTATTATCTTCAACAAGATAAAAATTTCATCTCTCCCTCTCTCATACCCATCCAACTAGCGTGCAAACAGTACACAAACCAGACCAATTTTTTCCCATAAAACAATACCATAGTGAAAAGTGAAACATATCAAATTAAACGCCTAGCCACGACAGTTGACGCATCACATTCCAGTACGATCTGGTCCATACCATGGCCAAGACCAACTTCATGCATCAGGATGCATTCAAAATGTAGCTGAAGCAACTACAATGACAAGAGAGAAAAAAGGAAGAGAACATGATTTTTTTAAACAAACCATGACGTTTGCCGAGAGGATCTAAAATTCCCACATTAATGAAGAAAGAAAAATATACATCATTGAATTTTATAAAAATCTATTATTGTAAACTAACTCAAAGAGTCCATATCAAATATGGTTAATAATTAAGAGTCCTTGCCCAACAATTACTAATCTAAAATGTAAAAGAAATTAAGAGTCTCGAATCTAAAAAGTAAAAAAATTACAGCTTGATCAAAGAGTCCATAACGAATACGATAAGAATAGCTAAACTCCAAATTAAAAAAGTGAAAAAATAGCAGTTAACTGAAGAGTCTATATTGAATACATACGACTAATGAATAGATAAATTTAGAATAAAAAAATATATTAGTAGTTGATTTGTATAGCGATTAAGAATCGAATTAGGAAGGAAAATAGCTTAGTTAAGAATTGAATTAGGAAGAAAAATAGCTTAGTGAATTGTATATGTCAAATACAACTAATAAATAACCAAATTTAAAATAAAAAGAATTCGCAAATTCACTAAATATTTCATATCAAATTTGACTAATAAATAGCTAAATCTAGAATTAAAAAATAAGAAAATGAGTAATTAATTTTATATGATTTTTAAAGAAAATAGCTAAATAAAAGTGTGTGTCAAGTATAATTAATGAAAAACAAGATTTAGAAATAAAATAATAAAAATAGATATTTGATTTCTTTTGAGTTTGAAAGCAAAAAGACATATGTGAATTGTCCATATAAAATAAATTTATTTAAGGTATGTCCAAAAGTATATGTTGAAATGCCCAATCTAATATAAAAATATTTACAAAGTTAATTTTTATAATCATCCAATTCCTTAATATGATGAATATATACATTAATTTGAAAATAAATTAATAAAAAATTGCACTATTCTACATTAATTTGAAATAAATTAAAATAATAATAATTTAATGTAAATAATTAATAAATAAATAAATAAATTTTAAGACAAATAATAAAAAATGATATTTTTGTTTTCATTCATGTTTGGAAGCAAATTTCTTAACTTAAGAGCAAATGTACCTAAATATTCCATGCTATTTCCATTATTGGAACTACTTTCTTTGCTACTTTATCGCGAGTTAATATTTGTCTCGATTACGTATGCATACTGCTTGCTTGAACAATTATCCGGTATTGCAGAGTATATCAACTACTACGCGTCACGATAATTGCAGTATTAGTTTGGAAAATGTTAGAAAGATGCATCCTTCCCTTTCCGACCGAGCTACAAATAAATAAATATTAAATGTTACATATCAATCATCATGTATCGGTAGCTAAGTAATGGCTTGACCATGATATTCATCAAGTCTTGACATGACATTCATCATATTGTCAACATCTCAGACACCAGTGCGGAGTTGACGATACTACAAGTGATACTGATGATTGTTAGAGTGTGTTTGATAGGGCTTCGCCCAATATTTTTTTGGTGAAATTCTACCAAATAAGCTCACATAAAATTCCATAATAACTTACAATAGAGAGGAGGACCTAAAAAAATGGCTTTATCGACTTCTCCTCCCTCCTTGAGCACTAAAGTGTTCTTCTTAGAATTACCATATTATCATTAAGAAGCTGATTTGCTAAATATTTTTTTAAAAATAACTTCAGCTCAAAAAGGTGGTTTTACCATTAAAGCCAAATCTAAAGCTATTTTATAAGGATATGAAACACTACCAAACAAACCGTAGTATTGCAATTTAGAGAGCTTGTCAGCAACCATGAAAAATTATTGGAATGACCATGGAGAAGCACAATTTAATAGCAGTGGAATAACTATGATAAAACTAAAGGAGAGAAAAAAGTTATAACATGTTGGATTCCGAGATGGTGATGACGACCATAGAGAGTAGTGAGCATAAAGTAGAAGATTGTATCTTGCCAACTGCAATATTAAATTTGTAGACCCAGACACCCGGTGCACGCGTGATGGAAAAAAGATGCAGGAGTCATACGCATATATGCATGGAGCTTTTGGAATCGAAATTGGAAAATAAAAAAAGAAGATTATTTACTTCTACATTGAACACTCATCTAGATCTTCTTCTAAAAATTTATGGATATTTTCATGCACATCACCAGTCAAAAATAAAAAATTATTCATAGAAAATATTTCGATGTGATATAAGCATGAGGCGTGAAATATCAAAATATATGTTTATACATAAGATATCTCATTTTCTTCTAAATTCATATTCCAAAAAATATTTTACAAAATATGACTAATGCAAAAAATCATAGATGACCCTTGGTTTGAGCCATTAGAAAAAATAATTAAAATGACACTATCCAAAAAGTATAAAAATTGGCAAAATACTGGCTACCCGTGCTATTTGCACGGGCTGCCTTACTAGTTTGAAAAATAATGCACAGTACATATCCTGCCCTGCCAGTTATTTAGCTGCCCCGCACCGCCCCCCCAAAAAAAATACCAACATATGGTCGTCGCTTGTCAATGTTCGCACATCATCAGATCAAATCGCGCATGTTCAACTCCAAAATACATTGCAATTTCAAAATCTTGTTGCGTAGATTGATGTGCTCATCCAGTCTTAACTAGCTAGGCCAAGCGTGAATGGATATTATAATTTTAGTGCGGGTATATTTAGGAGCCTAAAAAGATGATGGTGGCATATATCACTAACACAAAAAGGCTGCAGCCGGCCCCGAAACTGGGCCCGCCAAGTACGGCACGTTGAGGCATTGAGTGTGCTACGAAAATGTTCACCTCCTGGATAGCTACAGCATAAATAACCTCTCTCTCTTTTCAAAGAAGCATATATATATATATATGTATATATATAGAGACACACGTACATAAATAATCTGTGTGCACCCTGATGCCTGTACATACACCAACCACCATTAGTGCATTATTGTCAATCATGCTTAGGATCTTAGGTTTTAGGGGTGTAACATATACTATATGGATTGACAGTGATGAATTCAACCAGGGAGTGAAGAGGGGCCTTGTCCTCCTTCTCTTCTTCTTTCTTTCTCTTTTTTCATTCTTTCTTTTCAAAATGAAGGGGAGCTTAGGGGGTATCCATTAATCTTGGGGAGGTAGGAGGGGCTCTCCCTACCCCCTTGAGATTCGGCCCTGTGGATTGGAGATGCACACGCTCTTAGGAAGCAGACACTTCCGATAGGGACATGAAATACATAGTTGGGTAAATGGTTGTACGTGAAAGTGTTTCGAACGTGGAACTGATGACCAGCGAACATGGGGATAGATATATGGAGGATCATGGATACTTAAATAAAAAATTATCTTAAGTGGGATGGCTTCATTCTGAATAAACCGGTACGATTCAGCCAACCAGACGTAAGCTGGATCACCACATCCATCTTGAACCATTATATTATAATAACATGTGTGATAGCATGAATTAAATGTTACATGCAGCAACCAGACACGTAATGATTGTATGAACTAAATGTTACATGCAACCAAACACGTAGTAAGTGTCCGGGTTCCATCTCGCGCTACGTAGCAAAAGCAAAGCGATGTATTTTGCTGGTTAGTGCTCAGGTGGGCTAGAGCTAGCTGCATGCATGCTTGGACCACGACGGGGTACGTATACCAGCAGAGCAGGGTCGTCCAGGGATATGATGGGAGCGAGAAGAGCATAGTAATACATGCAACAGCAGGTAGTGGGAGCCCCTTTTTAGGTTAGGAGAGAGAGAGATTGGGCACCGGTCGTCAGTACATGCACGCACGGAGAGAGACACACGCATGTACAGCTTGGTCCTCGATCTCCTTTCTCGACCCCGAGAATCAAGATGCACTTTGCTCAGGATCTCTCTCTAGCTTTTAGGGCATGGGCTCATTTCCTGCTAGCCCTTCGGGTCCCCCCTCCACCTCGTTTCTGCATTGGCACCGTTTGTTTTTGCTCTAGTGCCTGTGGTGAGCAGCGTGACCCACGACATGCATGCAGTGATGGCTTGCATTGTCGCTTTTGCAGTGAGATGGTGTGGCGGTGCAGTAGCAGACTAGGGCGTAGTTGGACGAGAGGGAAGAAGTTACGACCTCTTTTCTCGTCCAAAAAAGGAGAATTGTTCAGTTCTCTGTTTATCATTGGATTAAACTTCATCACTATCAGAAGCGAAATGTTGTACACGATTCTGTGCACCAGGGAGTAGTGGAGTAGTACTGGAGTGAACTCCACGTACTTAGGGGTGCGAAAAGAAATTTGAAAGTCGTTGTAGCTATGCATGTGCGTTTTGTTGCGTTTTTTTTTGGCTGCAACTGTGGATATTAAATTGGATTTTGTTCTCGCGCTGCTATAAAAAAGAACACAATATATATGCACCAACAGGTGCCCTCTGGCGGCTTCCTCACGGTACGCCTGCTGCTCCAATCAAGCACATTCTTGATCTTTTGCACACGGTAGTCTGCTCCAACTTGCTAGAACCATTTGGCGTTTGATACGGGTGCCATCCTTCTTCTTCCTTGCCCTTCTTCCATCTCATCCATCTTCGGTGTTTGTTTTGCTCCACCAGAGCCCCGTCCCCCTCCCCCACCTCACTCTAGCGCCCTGAACCCTCTCGATCCCTATATGTCTCATTTTCTTCACCAAACTTTCAATTCAATACAAAAACTTTCAAATTCACGGAAATACGTATAATTTGGTCTAAAAATCAATTGAGAAATAACCAATGAATTTTAAAAACTTTTACCTCCATGCCAAAAAACTTCAACACCGAACATTAGCACCTCACGCTCGCCTACTCTACACGTTGGCCACCGGGTGTGTGTTTTTGGCTACGTAGGGGACAGGGTAGATGAGGAGGTGTTACACCTCACATATGCGATTGGAGGTCAACCCGCAGCACTCCCTAAACTGCTAGAATATTTTTCATCTTTGGAAGATTTTTTAATAGAACCTTAAAAGAAAATTTATTTTAGTTGGGGAAAAAATCAGCCCATGATATGAGAAAAAAATAGAAGGAAAACTAGAACAAATTGTACCTGTTAGGAAAACATTTTTCACATAAAAATATTATATTAGAAGACATACGTGGCAAAATAGCTTCTAGTCGTGTGGATCCTATGGGCCTAGTTGGTAGAGTTCCTACTGCTTCCGATTTACTGTAAAAAGTGATTATTTATGATTATATAGGTTAAATTTGAAGTAAATTTCTGTTCCCAGCCCTTTAGTTTATTTCAAATATTCACCTGATGAAGTTGTAATCACAGTGAAAAATTGTTTGACAGAGATTCTTCTAAGTTTAGCCTGAAAGCTGCTCTATGAAGTCTGCCAAACAAACCATTAAACCTAGGGGAAATTTCCTAGAAGGCCCTAAAGCAAACGACGCTTCCTTCTATGGCCCTGGAAAACCGAGACGCCCTTCTGTGGCCTCCTTTTTATTTTTGTTCCCTTCCACGGCCCTCCCGTTAGATCCGTTAGCCCAATCTGTTAGGGTCTAAGGTTTGAGGTGAGAAGAAAAATATCCTGGACTCAACTACCCCTGCCACTCCCACACACGCCCCCGACCCCATCTCCCCCGTCCTATCCCGTGAGCGGCGGGCGGCGCCGTGCTGCAGGCGGGCGGCGAGCTGCGGGCGCCGGGCTGCGGGCGCGCGGCGCGCGGAGGGCCAGCGCGCGGAGGGAGGGCGGCACGCGGAGGGCCGGCGCGCGGAGGGCGGGCGGCGCGCGGAGGGGCGGCACGCGGAGAGGGCGGGCGCGCGTGCAGGCGGAGGGCGGGCGTGCTGCGGGCGGGCGGCGCCCGTGCAGGCGGAGGGCGGACGCGCGGAGGGCGGGCGGCGCGTGTGCAGGCGGAGGGCGGCGATAAAAGCAAAAACTCTGACGAATCATAATACCGGTACTGAAATACTTCAACTTAGTATTAATTAGTCAGTTTGTTGGCTAGTCATTTCCTGAATCTATATCAAGTTGCAAACCCAATTAAAAGCTCTGTCACCTGAGCCTAAACTCTAAAAACTAGTTTCAGACGACCTGTGTTGGCCTGATGAAATTTAAATCGTCTTGCTTTCGCCAGCTGATTGCAGTCCTCAACTTGGCTTCTTCTAACCTCCATCTGCCACAAAACTTCTAGAATTGGCTGACGCTCGTCAATTAGTACTGCAGATTATATAGTTTTAAAGGGTATATGTCATGTTTAAGTGACTATCAATTGTGGATTCATAAATGGAGTTTGACAGATTATATAGTAGAACTACACGTTATCTACTCCATGATCCGCGCACAACAGCAACAAGTAATGGCCAGGTGGCGCGTCACAACAGGAGCATCTATCGTATGCTCTTCTGTATATAGTATACAAAAGAAGAACATATCATTTGCATCGCTCAGAAGCTAGTTAACAATTCTCAAACAATTCTCAAACAAGTGGTGTCTGTCATAATATCAGAATAAACATCAAGCAGTGCCTATTTTATGGGCGCGAGGTTTCAATTTAGCCATGCCTATCTGTTGACATTACAGTGTATTGCTCAGGTGTGTAGGATAATATAATTGATAGGATGGATCCAAAATCAACTTATTTGTTGGAAATTAAGCTTCTTAGCAATCCAAAAAAGGTCAGAAAGGATGTCCGTTGTTTTTGCTTTGACAAGGTTGTTGACAGTGATACAACAAATTTGAAAGACATGGTCGATTAGATCACAGATATGTATCCACTAGGTTATCTAGAAGTAGCACATGTTCAGTACTACGATGCAGATTTGAAAAGCTTTCCAGTAGTTAATACCGACCAAGGTTATGGGCATCACTGGCCAAGTTGCAAGAAGGGCAACCCAGAGGATATTGCAGCTCTGCTGGCTGTGAGGTAATAAACTATACTTTATTTTAGTACTGGGCTAACATGAAACCAATTTGTACACAAAAATGACACCTTTGTTTACCCCATACTTCTGTAGAGGACCACCAAAGAAGAAGAGAAAGACTACCAAGGCATCAACTGAGGAAAGCATAGTACTTTTTGACGGTGAAGCACCAGCATCCTCTATGACTTTTCCACCAAGGTTCTCTCTTTCACAATCTTTTTATGTGCATCTTAATATTCATCTAATTATCTCTCTTTGTTTCCAATAGCCAAAGTGTGCAACCTACAACTAAGAAGAAAATTAGAAAAGGCACATTAGATTCTGGAGACTCGATCAGGTAATATATGCTTCTAATTCTGATGTATTTTATTTTGCTGCAATCAGCCTTGAATACAAATCAGTCTTATTTTATCTACAACACTTGATAATTTTTATTTGTAGGTAGTACAGACCAGCCTGAGCCCATTAGCTCTGAGTTTCCCATGGCTAGGGGAAATCCACTTCTTGCAGCCAAAGAAAAAGGAAACAAGCTAGCTAACAAGGCTAAAGATAAGGGAAAGCTCATGAAGCCCAAAGCCAAGAAGCAAACTGAAGACAAAGGAAAGAAGAACGATGTGTCATTTGAAAGCCCTGCAATGGCCACAAGAAGCAAAAAAGTTGATTCTTGCAGCCCTGCAATGAGCACAAGAAGCAAAAGACAGCTCAATTTGTGATTTACCATATTCTGTACTTGTTGAACTCATTTTGTGGAGCTGTATGTGAACATGCATGTCATGCAGTATTTAGGTGTCTGAACCTACTATATGTGAACTCACGTAACAAATGTGGTTGTGAACTCATTAGTATGTTGACTGTGTGATTTTTACTCTCTAAACTGCAGAGAATATACCGTCTTATAGTTTTTTCTCAAAATTGTGGGAGTGTGCAGCTGTCCTTTTCTTTATCTTATATTACGTATCAGTTGATGCTTATATTATGTATATTGGTAAACTTGGCTAAACATTCACTGCAATGTTCATCTCGCTTAAGGTTTACAATTATTATTTCATACGACATTTCATATATACATACCGATTTTTAGTTTTTTCTCAAAATTGTGGGAGTGTAATGCTGTCCTTTTGTTTATCTTATATTATGTATCAGTTGATGCTTATACATAGCAATGCTACTACAAGATATCAAGCTCTGAGTGTACCCATAGAAGGAAGCGTGATTTGTTTGAGGGCATTGCAGGGGATTTCGCCCGGGGGTACTACGGTCTTTTCACAGTCACTTAACTGGGACACTGGGACTTAACTGCAGATCTAACGGGAGGGCCGTGGAAGGGAACGAAAATAAAAAGAAGGCCACGGAAGGGCGTCTCAATTTTCCAGGGCCACAGAAGAAAGCATCATTTGCTTGAGGGCCTTCCAGGGAATTTTCCCTTAAACCTATCAATGGCCCAAGTCGCCGAGCCTTTTATTAAATTGATTGTTGCAAAAAGGCTTTAAAATTATCATGGCCCAAGTCCCCCAAGCCTTTCATTAAATTAATGTGTTCCAAACGGGTTTTGAACTTATGCCGCATATTTTCTTTTTCCCATGAAGCTCCTCAGCAATGAATCAAGATCCGCAAAACCAACCTGGCAGGGTTAAATTTATATAACACTTGCCCGCCCATGCTTATTGCCGAGCATCAAACATGCACTCTTCAGCTCGCAGCGCATGTCAATGCTAACATAAGTTCAAGCAAACCTGGGAAAGGAAACGACGGCTGCAGCAGCTCATGCTGATGCATAAGCAAAGCAAGAACCGACTCAAATCAGCAACAGAATATGTACAGAATGTTTGTAAGTAACCACTCGCATCTTTTACAAAGCTATAGCACAATGATGTGTGACAGATCGCATTTGCACAAGCGCACAAAAAAGGTAGGCTTGGTGACAAATCTTCACAAAGATTCAATCTGAACTCAGATCACCTATCTATATTCCTCTGGTCAGCCTTCTCTTGACCTGAATTTTTCAGGCTTTGTGCTATCTCGTCTTTCGGTGAAGAAGCAGAATCTACAGTTACGGTGTCTGGCTCAGTCTCGGATAGTGATAGATAAGGGTTTCCTTCTTCCATAGGCAGTGTCCTCTTGGAGCCCTCAAGAGCAATGCCCAGAACAATGTTGTCTTCGAAAGCAGGTCTAGATTCTTTCTTCGGATTAGCCACGGACACGGAACCATCCTGGCGTTCAGTGACCTCAGCTTCATGTGTCTTCCCTTTACCAGTCTTAGAAATTGACGTAACAGGATCTGAAGATGATGTTACTGGCATCACATTATCACTCTTGCTGTTCTTCACCCGAGCATCTTCAGGTACCGATTTTTTCTGATCCTGCTTTTCAGAGTTGTTTAAACTAGCGTTTTCAGGTGAAGCAGACTTGACCTCTACCGAACCGCTTGTCTTGACTTTCTGCTCCTCACGTGATGATACCGGTTGAGGTTTGCCCTTATCATCACTGATCCTTGCAGATGTATCAATCAGAAGTGGACGCCCGCTGACGCGACTATACATGCCCTCTCCAAAAGGAATGTTATCGAAATCTGCATTGCCATATGATTTCTGAACTGTTCGAATTTGGGTAGCAAGCCTTGCTTTGTGGTGACCAACTATTCTAAGAAGATCCAACATAACAGTTTCCTGTGTAATTTGGAACATAGAAAAATCTTATTAATTATTTTTTAGTATGGCGTGACGCCTCCTAGTTTATATTAAATGCAGCTTAAAACCCAGCTGAAATACTTTGATTTAAATGCATGGCATGCTGAAATGGCATCCTAAGCTTCTAGCCTTCTACAAGGAATTTTAGTCAAGATTAAAAAAAAGGAGCAGCCCTTGAATAATTTTCCCATATAAAAAAGTCTAAAAGATATTGATGCACAATAGGATGAAAGCAATCAGATCAGTTCAGAAATCCTCTGCAGTTATAATCAATATCGGAGTTCAAGCAAAACCAAATATACCGGGTTCAAGATTCAACATTGGACATGCTAAGGTAGCCATACAGTTTTATGCCGAATGCATTTATAATTTTCTATTCTTTGCAAGAATTATGTAGCGTTATATGGTTACATTTATTTTGCCTTTTTATGTCATCTTGATAACTGTTGACAATAATGGAAATGAGATAGGAAACTGAACTCTCCAAACTGAAATAGCTCTGAAAGCTCCAATGTGGTGACACTTAATCGGCGATACCATGAAAGTACCCTATTCCATAACCATTCCTACTGATCTGAGCAAGTATTTGAAGAACACGTGCTAGAAAATAATGGTCATGAGTGACAGAACATATTTGTTCAGCATATACCATAAGCATATGCCTATAGAACATATCCTAGGGTTTCATGCAAGAAAAATATGTTGCAATGGATAAACATAATACCTGGACATTGAGATACTCCTCAAAACGTGATGTCTTCACAAAACAGGATATGTAAATCTACAAGAAACACAGCAAAAATGAAAGGAAATGAACTGAGTTGATGGTGAATATGAAACTCAAAGCAATAGAATAGTATTCTAAGAATGTATAAAGATAGATAAATGTGCATGAAACTAGGATATTGACACCATTTGCATGCAAGCAAGCCGACAATTTAATGGGAAACAAACGGAAGGCAAAAACATGCCAAGGTTGGTGGTTTTAATGCCATTATTCCATAAAGCAGGCGAACTTAAATATCAGGAGAGACTGGATTTCATGCTAAGGACCTATTTGGACAAGGAGGATATCATAAAGCAGGCCAACTTAAATATCAGAACATGGTCAGATTTTGATAATGCAAAATATTCGCTGAAAAGCTAAGGACCTGTTTGTACAGGAAGGATTTGGATCAAATTTGAAGATTCAGTTTTAACATGCACTAAATACCAAAATTTCCTAGAGAAATCTCTCATCTAAACAGCCCTAAGAAAATAAGACCAGCATATCTGAACCAAGTTGTTATGGATAATTTTGAACCAAGTTGGTAGAATGGTAGCTAAATTCAGCACTTATATCGACTCGACACCGCATACCTATAGGCTACAGCCATATAGAAACAAGCAATCCGTCTAGCACAAATTCTAAAAGGACAAACACAATGAAATGGCCTTGAAGCACTGGGTATTTTGCACAACTAAGGTAAGTTTTATAGGTGATATAAACAGTAAAACGACTTTTAAAAAACAGCAAAAAGCCCAAAGATAAGAATAAGGAGAGGGAGGTCTTTTGCAGACAGCTCAATCAGGCTATTATGCCTAAAAAGATGTACCAATGCTGAGCACACAGTTCTTAGTGAGAACTGATCGTGTGATAGTACTTCAACCCAAAGATGGAATTTCTCATTGTAAGGAATTACCATAAGTGCTTGATTTTTTGGATCAATTTTCTCAAAGAATACTCTTCTATGCAGCTTCTGTTGTTCTATATGTGGATTTTTCGCCAACACTTTCCTCATGTCTGCAACAATAATCTGCCAAAGAAAATAAAGCATGGCTAAGATAGTCTATTTAATACACTGGAAAAAGGTTGAATAGAAAAGAGATATGGATTATGCTAAGTAATTCATCTGGTGCTTACCCCAATTTTTCCAGCGTCCATGTGGCTTATAGCAAGATAGGTCTTAATACGC
Organism: Panicum hallii; assembly: GCF_002211085.1. Classification (NCBI taxonomy): domain Eukaryota; kingdom Viridiplantae; phylum Streptophyta; class Magnoliopsida; order Poales; family Poaceae; genus Panicum; species Panicum hallii. The sequence goes on along the minus strand of NC_038050.1, from coordinate 58,461,627 downwards.
CAATGGGTCCTCTGAGTGTTATTCCTTAATATAGAAACTGTAAACTTATGATTAGGAATGTATATAGCTTCTCGATCATCACCTCTAATGATTGTTGGAGACCACCAACCAACATGCTGAAAATCAAATCAATTTAAGTTAGCAATCTTTTTCCTCAAACATGCAGGAGAGCTGTGTATCATTATATTAAAGAAGAAAAGGGTAGGACAACCTTGACCTAGCACCTAATCTCCTCCTGGAGCTAAGGTAATCAGGTAAGAAATGTCATTTTGCTAACATCTCTGATATACAAGTTAGATTAAATGAAGCATTGACCAGACCTTTTATGGGGATACAACTGATATTAGTACAAACAAATAATACCTTAAATAATCCTACAGATAATATCATAAATAGATGGTGTAGTTTTAGCCATACAATATGAGAAACAGAACCAAATATTTTATATTTACACAATAGATTGAAAACTTAAAATAAGGCATGATAATACTGACCTCAACAATGCCAGAGAATTCAACACCATCTATCTTTGCATTGATCCATTCATTGACTACAAATGGGCGTGTGGCATTGATCATGACACTCGAGAGGAAGTTAGTGAAAATCTGCAACAAATTATGATTGCTATTAGCACAATAGGACAAAGTAATCCTATCAGCAGAATGTGTTGTAGTACCTCACGACCAGCAAGTGTAAGCAATACTGTCCCAAAACCTCCAGCAGTTATCCACTTCTGGGTATTGAAACCCAGCAACTCCATAAAGAGAGAAACAGCAGCAATCCAAATACCAGTATAAAGAGCTTTCATGGTAAAATCAAATCCCATCTGCCAGAAACAATCTCACATAAGAAATACTGCAACATGAGAAAAAATGTATTATGTGATAGAAATATTACGAATCAGAAGATACCTTGACTTTGTTACTTATTTCTAGATTTGGTAAGGTTAAATATCATACAGGACGCTCAGAAGTATAGCAAATAGACATTAAGGCTGCTAGCAAGTAAATGTTGGGCATCAAAATTATGTGATCGAAATACACAACTCATTCAGCAAAGTTTCAATCACTAATTCTATATTATTATTAAGAAGGAATCAGAGTGCCATCTCAGAGTGCCATCTCTCTATAATCATACCCCCCACTCAATGTTCTGCAAGGGCTCGGTTTGCAGGCATTAGCCCCACGACCTGATGAAAACTCCTTGGATGATTGGTGGGACAAGGTGAACAGCAGGGTGGATGGGCCGGTTAAAAATGGGCTTAACTCAATTATAATCTTGGTGGCATGGTCGCTGTGGAATCATCGCAACCGCTATGTGTTTGATGGCTTGCAGCCAAACCTGAATGGAGTTCTTTCATCCATCAGGGAGGAGCTGCATTTGTGGGGTATTCCTGGAGCTCGAGGAGTTACTCACATCCTCGCCCAGTTACCAGCTGGCTCCTCTCTTAATACAAAGATACGCAGCTCTCCTGCGTGTTCGAGGAAAAAAAAAGGATAGTTGATCCTGGTCTTGGGTCTGGAAAAAAGTGTTAAGGGTAATAGAGTGATAGTTTGTGTGTAAGGGGGTTTATTTCTACAGAATTTGTTTCCCCCCGAAAAACAAAACAAAACCTGTGTACTCTGGGTGTTCTCACCCACATTCTTAATATATTGATACTCAGATCTCCTGCGTGTTCGAGAAAAAAAAAACTTATCTACTGGCCCTGGGGCATTTAGACACTATAAATTGGAAGGGTTATTTCTAAACAGACATTAAATACATACATTCTTCTCCGAGAAAAACTGTGAATTGGGGGTGCTCTCATATAACCAAGAGAAATTGTACTATAGGTCCGTAAGCTAGCATGATTCCATCTAGCTAACTCAACTAAAACAGTAAACTATCACAAACTGGACTTGCTAATAAGTTAGCTGACTTTCTCACAATTGCTATTGAGTTGCAATATAGTGTCTTGTCCAGTCAGCTTGAGGTGGCGACTAATTTTGTTGGATGATGAATTGCTGATGTCATATTCATGGAACTTTCTCTAGCAGCTCACAGCTCAAAAAGGAATCTGCTGGCGCATGTCAGCAGTGCGCAACAGCCGGCAGTATGACTTTGATGGTGGATTTCATACTTGTAAATGTTTTGTTGGTTTATTTAGCTGCACCTTAAACTTTTTAGGGCATTATGTGTTACATAAGAAAGTTTCTGTGTTTTGGGTTGCATACTATTTCTTTCAAAATGCTCACTTCTTATAACTTTTAAATTGTTGGCTCTTTCTGATTCTCTCTGATGCCTTTGCCAAAGGCAGTGATACTACCATAGATTCGGTTGTCTTGCTGGTTCCTGGTTATGACTTGTTTCAAAAGAAGCAATGTTGGATCCTGCATCTCCTGAACCATTATTTGGAGATCAAGAGATAGGAGTCAAGAAGATACATAAAGAGAGTTCTACATAACACAATCGGTTTGCCACGCATTGCTATGAGTGAGTGAATGAATGGTTGGCAGAGGGGGAGGGCCCTAGTGAATAAAGAGAAGCAAATTGCATACGAAAAAAGGTAAGTTCAAAGAACTATGGTAGATACCATAATTTACTTGTTATTATATAAGGATCTTACATTTCTTGTATCATTGGGATGACGATGGTCCACAAGAAACTTCTGTACCTGCTGAATCAAGCTAAAAAGAAGAAAAAAAATATGTTAAGTGTCAAAAAAAAAGGAAGAAAACTAAACACGATCAAACCAACTCAATCATACAAGGCAAGAGAACATAAAATATACAGACCCCTTCAACATCATGCAAATCAGGGTAGCAATCACTAATGTTGATCTGCACATCTTTCCATTGCAATATGTGATATTTAGCTTAAGTAATATTTCAATGACTTGACTCCATCTAGAGATGTTCGATAAAGCAAAGAAAATAATTCCACATGAATATATCCTTGGTTACTTGTTAAACAATGTTGAAATTAAACCCTCCAATCACAAATATAAGTAGTTTTAGGATTGTCCAATGTCAAACTTTTTTAGCTTTGATCATCAATACCTAAAAATGCAAATAGTTTGCAACATAAGGTATTAAGGTTGATGCTGTTAGATTCATCATGGCTGAAATTGTAGTTCCAGCATGTGCTTTTGCAATTGACTCCGCTATCTTGAGTACTTGACTATATAAACTGTCTAGAAATGTTGTTATAGACTTTGCCATTACCTTGAAGTAACTTACATGAGCATGACTGAATATAAAGCTACAACTTACAAACAACACCTGAAGTTTTTTAGAATGTAGCATGTGCACCTTGTGAAAATATATGCAACAGCCAGGACAGTTGATAATGATCTCACGAAAGTAATCAGGCGTGTTTTCACAGCTTGGCTTGCTGCTGTAGGCAACACAACTGGATCCAAACCCCTGTAATACATTGCATGGACAAAGAGAAAGATAAGTAACAGAAAACAAAACTAGAGATAGATAAGTAACAGAAAACAAAACTACAAAAGGGTTAAAGCCCAATTGGACCACATAAATTTTGCAGGAACTGTAGGCAGGGCAATTCCTATGGGAAACAGGAAGAATTATCAAGTGGATAGGATTGCAACAATGAAATATCAAGTGGATAGGGTTGCCACTGCAGAAAACATATGGTGGAGCTATACCTGCATATTAGTGTTGCTCCAGTCCAGAGAAGTAGAGGTTGAAGGTAGGACGAAGAAATTAAATATGTAGGGCTCTTCTTCCAATTGCCTCCATGCTGCAAGGTCCATTATGAACAGTTGCCATATTTTTAGCTAGCCCGATATATGATCATGTAAATCAAAAGAATGGTTGCATGTAACAGAAACATACATCAAAACGGTTTCTAATATCCCTCATTAGTGGCAAAAAACCCCATAGAGCAAACACAATAATTCCAATTGCAGGGACCACAAGTGAAGTAGCAGGATTTGCAAGTAAAGTATCGCATGACCTGTCAAGGCAAACAAAAACAATTACTACAAAAATATGAATTACATACAGATGCGATATTAAAGTGGACAGTTTTTCAAGTAAATAAAAATAAAAAATGTTCCACATCCTGAAGTTTTTAGATTTTTCAATATGCGTTCCTGCAGAAGTGAGTACAATGGTACCATTCCATGGGCAGATTTACATTTCGCTCACTAAAACCATAACAGACAATTCAAGCATTAACCTAATAAATTTGCATATAGAGTGTAATAGTAACTTTAAGAAAAAATAAGTCAGGAACAAAAAAAGTCAACTAAAACTGTCTACGGAATGTAGCCAGTGCAAGAGCATGACCAGGCTTCAAATTGACTTCCAATAAATTAGCTACTAAACTATATTGTCCAACTTGTATGTAGAGTTGCAGACTAATCCGTAAGTTACTTTAGTAATGAATATTTTAAAAAGGGACTACAATATGATATATGTGCGTCATCATATGCCAAAACATCAAATTTAGTACCATTGTTCTCTTATTATCTAACTTCAATAGGATACTGAAGAGGGAAGACCTCAAGACTCGTAACAAGAGGTATAAGTCATCCCCCTACTAAATGCATATTATTATATGCTCCCCTTACCAACACAGTGTGAGATACTAAATTACAGACCTGTGGTACTATGTACTCCAGACAATTGTTCTCCAATGTCCTGACTAACTGACTTTGCAGTCATGCAAAAATAGAAGGATCAAAATTACTGTATTTATGTTCGCTCTACTGCATCAGTGTAATCATGGATGTTGGAAACTTCCTCCGCATTCAGGAACTTCATAAATAAATAATGGTACAAGGGGAACTACCTAGTCAGTGCTACTGCTGCGCTCTTGACAAGAGGGTTTTCCTGCAAAGGAACTGGCAACGCAAAAGTCCTAAAGCCCAGAGATCTATATTTGTGAGGTGTATAAAGCATGGGCCTGTAGTTACTCTCCAACACATTATGCCCCCAACAGTCTTGTCTCTGCAAAAAAAAAGAAAAAAAGGGAATTACTCCGTAAGATCTAATATGATGGGAGCAAAACCAGTGAACTTTTTATCAGTGTAACTTGGACACCAGCATCCTAAAGATTTGTCCAGCTGATCACCGTCAGGCGACAACAGTGTTAGATTCCAAGTGGTATTTAGTATGTGCAAACAAAAGTTTGCCAAGTCAAAGAGACAGAGACCCACACCCGAACCGGACTCGATACCTGCAGCTGTGTCCATGTAACACTGTTCTTAACCATCGTACTGGCACAAATTTAGAGAAAAAAATAGAACTAGTTCCATACAACAATAATATCATAGAACTGTTACCTTGGAACAAATGGCAACACTCAAGTTAGGATGGAAGGAAGAGTAGGCTTTAGATTGCACATTATATTCTGAGGGATAAAGTATGTCATGTATTCAGTCATACAGCCTTTGATACCTATATGTAGGTTTTATGGTTTCAGTCTCCAAGGCACACATTTGAAAATAATATTAATTCCAATAAGTTGATAAAACCATAAATACAATATTGTAAAGTAGTTTTGGAAATGAAAGTACAAATGTTATTTACTTATTTTCATGAAGTCAACAAATTTTCATTCCAAACGCCCAAAAGTATATGTATAGAGAGCTATTGGGGAGTATGATTTAATAAAGAACAAGCATTGTTGCTTCGTTGAACATATGTGATGGATGTTGGCACTGCTAAATACATAAGAGTTATAAACATCAGTTACTTCCCATTTCTCGACCTTTCAACAATTGATCAAAAGGCATGCAGATAGGCCTTTAGTTCAAAAACAAAACTTAGCAAAATATTGTTCAATCGTATTTCCCAGTGAGTATGACTATAACCTTGCGATATGGCATGTGGATGTATGCTCATGTAACTCAAAATCTCAAACCAAATACACTCAACTGCCTCTTCTTTCAGACTAGGTCTAAAAAAGATCAGCAAATTTGAACAAATGCCTCTTCTTTCGAACTAGGTCTTAGATAGATCAGCAAATTTTGCAAAACCAAAATAGGTTTATAAAATAATACCATGATATACACAGAGTTGTCCGTACAGCTACAATTGAGAAACAGACAATAATAGTTAATTCCCTAACTCTTCTGTCATATACAAAATTGGAAGAACCATTTTCTCCACCTAAACTGATTGTACTAAATTACACAACGAATATTTAATATGAACAACAAGGGAGTGATTTTTCAAATTTCGAAAACAAAAGAAAAGCGGGAGAAGGGCACACGAACAGGGCACACGAACAGTTAGATGTCTTCCACTAGAGCATGATAAAAGAAGTATCACTAGTCAGTGCTCCCCTTCTAAATTGGTCTTAGAATGAATGAACTGTGCTGTTAACTTAGCAATTGAAAAAAAAAAACGTACATCAGCAATTGAAGGAAACGAAGTGGATGACAAGGGAAGAGAACTCCTCATCTCAGGGCTCTGAGTAAAAGAGAGAGAGAGAGAGAGAGAAATTTGTAAAACGACAACAAAGAAGATTATGAATAACAAGAAAAGCAGGGAGCAATATGTACCCTAAGTTTGTTCCTTTGGCAAAATATGTCAGTAGCAGGCACTCTTTGAAACAGCTGGGATGTCAAACCAACGGCCATCTCAAGCAAAACTCAAATCGAATGAAATTCACGTCCACCGAACGCCAGTCTTCTATCAGTCACTGATTTGCCATATGTGCTAATGTACACACCTGAAACATAAAAAAACAACTAGAATGGCTTTTATTTTAAAAACCGCTAAATGTCACTTCAACTGTTTATGATCTTGTTCACACTATAGAGTACTCAGTTTGCTCGCAGAGATGGATCATCAGCAGACAATGGCTATGGCAGAGGGATAAGAGACTAAGTAATTCTTGAAACTATTACGGGATGAAGAACTCACTATATTACAATCATACAGCACAAGATAGAAGCTGGAATTTCAATAGCACTGTGGTTGTCTTATGCTGGTGGCAATAGGTGATCTCCGGCCATTTGGAAATTAGACCCTCAGATCCTCAGGTACGATAATCCCACAAAACCATTAATACAATGGCAATGTGGTGGCAATGCGTATGTTTGCTTTTATGAAACTTATTTATCCTGCCAAAAAAATTGTTAACACTGCCTTGTGATATTTGGTTTGCTTCAGGCCTTCCCCGCAGAATTTTAATTCCCTACAGAACCTTACTGAATTTTTGACCAACATGCCGAGTAGCAAAATTTAGTCTAGCTAGCCAACACACTGCTACTTGGTCTGATATCAAATTGCTCGAGCACAATCAATATTTTATGATTTTAGCCGTGCCAAAAATACCAGGAGTGCCAGTTAGCTGAACCAAATTTACCTACGGTTAGCTGGTACTACAGTCTACAGGGGTCTACAGTGGTCCTCCGACTGACCTAATTACAAACGTAGGTTCCTAGGGCCAGCGTCGAACAGCCAGGCATCCTATAAACTGTTTAGGGCATGATTAAGCACGCTAAGCTCGATATCAGCATGAACCTCAAGGTGAAGTCTAAACTCTAAACAGCTATTTACCGAGGAAAACGGCTGCAACAAAGAGTTGCGCACGCGAGGCGGCCGGAAACACCTTACCTGGGCAGAGGGCGAGCAGGACCGACAGCGCCGGGTCGGGAAGGGCGGCGGCGAGCGGTCCGGCCGCCGAGCCCGGCGGGGGAGGGGCGGGGGCCGCGCCTGGGGCCCCGGCACCGCGCACGAGCTCGCCGGGAGCCGGTGGGATTCGGGGGGGTTGGGACTAGTTCCTCCCGGAGAAACGGAATGGAGGAGGGGGGTTGGCTGGGGGAGGGGAATAGGAATCAGGAGGAGGGAGTGTGGGGAGAGGAAGGCGAAGGCGATAACGCCGTCCGCGCGCGGCGACACAGCGAGGAGGACGAGCGCGACGGGCCACACGCCACGCACGTGGTGCCTTATCGGCCGCGCGAGTTTATGGTTTTGGTTTGGTTTCTCCGCATCTTTTCACCCCCTTCCTTCCTTCTCCGATCTCTCTGTGCGCTGCTGTCCATTATTGACTCGTCGGGTTCTTCTTTTGTCAGCGTGCGGCATGCCGGGTCCGTGTGCCAGAAAGAATGAATTCCTCTTCCCTTTCTCTTTGTGCGTCTACGAGAAAGATCGAGCTGCTTGATATTTTGCTCCAAGCCTCCAAGGCTGGCTCGGCATACAATACCAGGGCCCAAAACCAAGAAGTGTTGAACTCCTGGCCGGGCCCTCACACGGTAAACGGTCCACAACCATGTTCAGTTTGCAACTCTTGCTCCAAAACCGGTGACTCCTCAGCAAGTCAGCGACTCAGCGTGGAATATGATTTTTTTTTTCTTGTGTCGTTGCTTCTCTATAGTAGTTTAAGAATCAGTAAGGACATTATAACAACTGCTAACTGGCTCTGACATTTGGGGTAGTTTTTATTTCAATCTTTTTCCAAAGAAGCGGTGTCCAAAATGCCTTAAAAAAGTTCAGACTAAAGTAGGCCGTGCTGTAGTGCATACAAAGAACTCGAAATCCAAAAGGACCGTTCTTTTTTGTTTTTCTGCGATCACTCAGGAATTGAGACATTCAGATTTCAGTAGAAGAGCCTCGTTAGCTCCTGGACGCATTATAAATAGAGTTTCATGTAATGGATCCATAGATTCATCATCGCATAAAAAGCTAATAAACTCTACTTATGAATCCCAACTTTAGCTCGAAATTTAAATTCTCTACGCAAAACTTTGAGGTCATTAATTCCAGGTGACGGTGGTCCAGCCGTCCAGCTATGGCAGCGTGAGGTGTGTGTTGGAGGCTGCTACAACGCGCGTTGAGCGATGGGAAGGAAGGAACTGAGATCAGGTGCCCCTCGCTTGTGTTTTGGGCCACAAACGGTAGAGCGCGGTGTACCACCACCGGCCTAAGGCAATCTGACAGGCATGTCATCATGTCCCGTGTTTTGCAAGGATATCAGGGTGGCAGGTTGGCACGATGCCGCTATCAGACGAACAGGCGAAACCAGCCCAAGAAGCGGGAGGCTGCCAGACCGAAGATTGGGTCGGACGAACGGGCATATGCTGGGGATCTCCATGTTCCCCACGTTGCCTCTTGGGTCAAGCGACGCGACGCGGCAGAAAAGAACAAACCAAGATCACATCACTTGCGCTAGCTTCGAAGGTTCAGATCACGGGAGGAGAAGAAAATCCGGTGCTCAAACCCTGTCCACAGCACTGTTTCAACCGTGGATAATATAAAATCTTAATCCGTATCATCAAAACTGCAATTGGTTCTCAATTCACTAGCAAACCAGGATACAAGGGAACGCCGGCATCGAAGCATATAGTGGCCGGTAGTCTGAGTACATGGCAACCGCCTCGGTTTCGAAATTCCAATGTCAACAACTCAGATTAAAAAGGAAAATGTGATCAGCCATCTAAGCTACTCCATGTTTGCTACAGAACTGTTGAGGTTAGTAGAGACTAAAGCGACGTCCAAATAGCTCAAGCTCAACGGATCCATATGGCACTCGGATCATCTGACATTCTCGCATGTATGAGGATCCCATCCTAATGCCAGAACAACCCCACAACCACAAGGATATGATGGGTATATATTTCCGTACCAGAACAATGTGTAATTTCCTCATTCTGATCCATCAGGGAAACGTTGCAGCGCATCTTGCTTTCCATTCACATAGAACTCAATAACAGCTTTCATCCGGTCTAACTTGTCTGGATGGTAGTTCAAATGCACAATCACTGGCTTTAGCTTCTTGAGCTGAGCATCTTTCCTCACAGTCTTGAAGAGCACTTTGCTGTTCATGAATAGATAAATATCCATGGTTCTTCTGGATGCATGAAGGCCTTCATAACCTGGATGAGATGGGAAGAACAGTTCCTCGTTGAAGACTGCTTGGTCCCATGCCTTCTCATGAGAAAGGCGGTAAGCTACTCGATCTAGAAGTTCAATAGAAGGAATTGTTGGTCTTATATAAAAAAAGCCGGAGTTGTAAACCCAGATCCGCATTGTGTGTGCATATCTGGCCCAGCCCATAGATGGCTCATCAAACACATCGTTGAAACCATAAGCTGTCATGTTGTTGTGGCCATCACTCATGGACTCTACATCAGAATCTCTGTAAAGATGATCGAATGGGTTCCTCAGGAAAATAATATCAATGTCAGAGAGGAGAATACTATATCCAAGCTGCAAGAACTCCCTTAAAACACGAAACTTGAGTCCAGAAACGGCATGGTTCCCACCAGTTTTTGCAATGTTGTCGATGCCTTCATCAGGATCACGCCGGTAGACCGGAACACCTTTAGATTTGCAGAAGCTTTCTATATTGTCATCCAATGCCACAACTAGGAAGTTTGGAATACCAACTCGTTTGATATTGGTAAACCAAACTTCAAGCATCTCCCTGACGTTGGAATTTGCCAATGCAACAATAAGCTCCTTCTTGACAGCAACCTCTTCCATTATCTTGGCCAACCTGGGATTAACAGATTCATCAGGCATTACTGTCGGATTTGTTCTCAAAGCCTTGACAGTTCCGAAAGGACCAGGCTTGTACAAGGTCTCATCTTTTCCTTGTCCAGCCAATTGAAGTTTCATGGATAATTCATTAATCTGCCTCCTCATTTCAGCATTCTCTCTCTCCAATGATGCCAACTGGGACTTAAGGCTGGTAACTCGCCCCGATGATTCGCAAGCAGTTGAGTCAACCTAATGAATGAGCAGAATACACATCGTATATTAGAATTTAACTACTCTTCAGGATGGTACAAATACAAATAAAAACTAAAGGTACAAAACACAAAGAAGAAAACAAAGGTATTAATGATGATGAAAGTGTGCACAGCAGTTAATTCTATGGCTATGTTGCTACTGTAACAACACAGACAAAGCAAAATAAGTTAGCAAGAGAAACAACTACGGGGTTAAGTCACAATTCAGAAAAGGTAGTACCAGGAAGAAGTTGTTCTGGTCATCTCTGTAGCTTCTTAATGTCTAGTTTAGAATACCAATTATTGCATTACAAGTCACAGACTACTAGACTAGAAGAAATCACTTATAAGTTACATAATAGCAATTCTTTAATCTTTATATACGGCGTGTCTACATTCACTTATTTTCCTCGGTAAAAGAGTCCTGTTATGTAGCAGAAGTATTTATTATCTTTAGAAATCAACAATACAGGTATAGCAAAACATTGTTGCTACCGAACAGTGATTGATAACAACTAGCCATTAAAGAGCAGATTAAGCGGCCAATTAATCCAAAATATAAATGCATTAGAGCAGGAGGCGGGAGATTCATCTGGGCCTCATGTGTGGCGAAGACCCAATTAACAGCACAGGGATGGTGCTCAAATGGCCCTGTGGGCAAGACCCAATTAACAGCACAGGGATGGTTCTCAAATGGCCCTGCGTGAATTAAGTGTTCTTTTTTAGAACAACAGATCAACAACAATCTTAAATTGGAGAAACTTTGTTTTTCTATACTTTCTATTTAGCATACAAAATAATCCCAGACTTCGCTCATATTGAGAGTTTGGGACTCTAAACTGAGCTCAACTTGAATCCAATCTGATCTAGCTCTTAATGCCATCCAGGCTGGACCTTGAGCCCTGATGTGCACAACATGAGCAGGATTGAAAACATGTAAATGGGGAATCTCATGACCAAAGTTGATTGCTCGGCTGACCTTCCTGTGTCCCATACCTCACCCTAATTAAAACATAAGTTGCAGGTGAAACCATTAACTCTGGGCACTTAAGACTCATTTCAAAACAATTAAGTCACTATGCCTTGCCATGGCTTGCTGATGCAGCCTCAACACATAGAAAGTCAACCTTCCCTATTCTAATAGCTACACCGCTCCAGCGCTCAGAAGATTTAGCATCTCTACAGGGTGTTGGAGCTGCTTGCCTGCTTCCTATCCATCTGGTTACCAAATATTCTTACAGTTAGTTTTGCAGAGGTATACTTTATGCTATATTTGGGGATGGACTGGAGGAGGTTTAGCAAGAATTGAATCAAGCGCACTGCATTAATTTTGGTACTGTGCCGATGAGGAATAGGTAGGTCAAGTGATCTCCATGTAGCTAAACATAGTAAAGGTTGGCAACCATGAACACAATTTTTGAGAATCTCAAATTGCAATGTGATCTAGGCACACATAGCTATCAGAATCATTGATCTGCATCCAGGTTTGTCAATACTCCTATCGAATGACACTTTAAATATGAAACAAAACAAATGTTGAGAACCGAACCATTCCCACAAGGCCGCAACAAACTTTTATCTGATGCCAGAACTCAAATTCCATGCCCAGCTTGACACACCAACAAGAAACTTCTTGTTTAATCTCTCATCGAAACCATCCTTCAAAAAGGTAGACTAAATACTATTTTGGCTAAGGCTAATCTAGAGGAGTGCCATGGATCTATTTATGGCATGCTCTTAGACATAGAGCCTTCAGGTTCCTCACATCGTTCCTGGTTGGTCCAAGGTAGAACGCTAAAGTGATTCCCCATTCACTTATTAACCCATGAGGCACGACGAGCACAGTTACGACCAAGATCTCCGTTTCTAACCAGATGCAGGGAAGGTAAAGAAACAAGAATGAAAGAGTGAAAGAGCAGTACGTGGCGCGACCATTGGAGGGCAGAGGCAGATGGGCGGAAGAGGCCGTCGGGGTAGAGGAAGGCGCAGACGCAGCCAAGCCCGATGCCGACAGCGACCGCCACCGCGATCCGAGACCCGCGCGACAGGGGTTTCCCGCCGCCGCCGCCCCGTAGCATGAGGGGGCCGTCCCGCCGCCCGGCTAAGGCCATCCTGGAGATCTCGCCGTCGGCGGTGGGTGAGATTGCAGCCGGCGGTGGGGGTTTAGAGCTCCTTTTTCTTAGTGGGGAAAAATGATGAGGCGAGTCAGTGGATCTTCGCCTCGTTTACGATTCATCCCCCAATCAAATGGACCGTATCCCATTCAGTGATTTTTTTAAAAAAAGTGTCATTTAGTGAATGTTGCCGATGCCGATGCTGCGAAATATGCCAGGATAGTCCCCGTTTGTTTAAGCTTTATCTAGACATACCGTGCCGCAACCACAAACTTGCAACAGCTAACATTGCTACTATAAAAGCTGAGAACCCAGAAACTAGTCAAGACAAACTTTTATGAAATTTAGCTTTTGGAAAAAAAAATTGTATACTCATATTTTCTATGTCCATTCAGCGCCGCTCGATCTTGTTGTTGTAAAAGCGCAATCATATAGTTGTTAAGTAAATGTGAAAAAGATAATATCATCCCTCTACAGAAGAGATGAAGTACTTTTGTTGTTATCCCTTCTATGCCTTGTAGTCAACAAACAAGCGAGCCACATCCATTGTCACCAAGCTCACGAGACGATAGGGTCGAGGAACGGTACAAAAAGAAAATGTGGTGCTCTATTTTTCAACAACTTGGAACGGGGTATATTTTTTTTGGATGTTGGTTCGAAAAGTAGAACGTGCAGCAACTTTTTTTAGGATGATCCTCATTCTATTTTCAAACATAATAAGTAATTATTAACGTAGTTTTTTTAGCTTTTTTGGTGAAGCGGCTTCTACTAGTAGAGAGCTATAGTAAAAACGTTCGGTAGAATAGGTTGTTAGATTCATTGACAATGCATGAAATCTATTAAATGTCCAATATACCCTTACTTGGTTGTACATATGAATTTCATTTTTTTCCTCAATCTATAATATAATTCATATATTAAAGACAAATAAAAATATTAATGAATATAATTAATCTTTTTCTCTTCCTCTTTTTTCCTTTCTTTTTTTTTCTCCCTTCTTTTGTTAACGTTTTCTTCTCTTATCCGTTCAACCATTCTTTATCCGTTCACCCTTATCTCCTTGTTTCCACGCCGTTGCGCTGCTGCTCTGCCATGCGCTGTTGCTGCCGCCTGCCGCACCTCCGTCGCTGGCCAGGCACTGCTGCGCTGTTGCTGCTGCTTGCTGCCGCGCCTCCGCCGCTGGCCATGCGCTGCTGCTGCTCCGCCGGCGCTGCCTCCAGCCGCAAGATGGATCCGCTGCAGCTAAGTGAGGCCGGTCTGCGTGCTCCCGCCGTTGGTTGTATCCGCCCCCACCTCACGCTCCTCGTCGCCGGCCGGCTCCGCCTCCACCTCGCGCTCTCTTCGCTGGCAGCTGCCGGCCACCTCGCACTCACCTCGTGCTTCCGCGGCCGCTTCAGGATCCGTTGCCGCCTCGAACTCCCGTGGCCGATCGTCGCCCGCCGTCGACTCGCGCTCATGCTCGCGCCTCCCGTCGCCGGCCCCCGGCCGTCAGCTGTTCGCGCCACCTGCGGAGGGCAAAGGAGGCAAGTGATGGGGTGGAGCTGCGGGGAGCCAGTTTTCTGGGCTCCCCTCCCCCGAACTGCTCTAGTCAGCGGGTTTTGAGGAGCTTCTCTACTGAAGCCATTCGTCTCAGCGGTGTTTGGTAGAGCTCCAGTAGAAGCCGTCGACGGAGCCGGAGCTGGAAGCCTCCCAAAGAGGCCCTGCAGCGATGAACGTGGAGAGATGCTCCCATGTCGTACGGCTGCGGGCCGCTACTGGGAGGAGGGGCGAGAATAATCGATCTAAGCGACTGTTTGCCACCGCTCTGGTTCACAGATCGTAGCTCAGCTTTATAAACTTCACAGCAGCAGCTCAGCTTTGAACTTGCAGAGTTTTTGAAAGTATTTAGCTAGCAGACCAACTTCAGCTTTAGAAAAAAGAGATTCGATTGGAAAAGTCCCTTATACGCTTGAACGATGTATTATGAGAGGATTTCATTTATAATTTTTCATCTAAACGCTTAATTAAAAATAACAGTACATTATAAATAGATAATAAAGTACAAATATTCCAAAATAATTTCATTACATATCAAGTCTCAATGATCTACTACTCATACTACATCCAACTTTAAGAAATAGCCGTTGCTAATGCATCACGAAAAACATCCATAGTAGGCGCATTGGGTACTGGAGATGATCCATCCGAGGGCACTACATACTTGTTATACCTTTCCGGTATTGTAGGCTCATAATTTTCATCACGCTCCACACGTTCAAAGTCTAAATCACCACTATTATGCTCACGGATGAAATTATGGATCACCATGAGTCCTATCGGTATCATCTTTTGCTTCCATAATGGATACATCGGCATTTTATAGAGAATTTGCCACTTCATTTTCAAGACTCCAAATGACCTCTCAATGACACTACGAACTCGTGCATGAATACGATTGAATTTTTCCTTAGGAGACCTTGGTTCTACACCTCTATGCCATTCGGGCAAGTGATACCTCTCACCCTTGTATGGTGCTAGGTATCCTGGTCTATTAGGATATCCGGCATCAACAACATAATACTTACCTACAAATAAAAAGTATATGATATGTTTAGATAATAAAGAACTAGAGTTGCAAAATTAAAAATGTAGAAACCAGCCATAAATTACCTACCCTTGGGAGGGTGTGGGAAGAACTTTCGATCCAACTTCATTGCATTATACAACACAGTGGTGTCATGCACAGAACCCGACTGCCCCACAGAAATATAAGTGAATCTCATATCAAAGTCGCAAATTGCTAGGATATTTTGAGTCGGTATCCCTATTTTTCCAATATACCTTACTTGTTCACTAGGGGGTAGAGACACCCTAATAGGTGTCCCATCTGGAGCACCAATACAATCTTTGCAGTGTGGAAGTCTTTATTTTGCAGCGCTTTGTTCTTGAATTTTCCAGAACCCGGCACATCCTGAGCAAGGAAGGTAATCAGAACCCCAAGAAGGTATTGTGAACATAGATGAACAGCTAAAATTTGTGAACAAAATAATACTTACCACTTTCATTTTTTTTCCACCATTCATTGTCCATGTTAATTACTCTTGTATTATCCCAACCGGTTCCGGTTTGATTCCGCAGTAACTTTTGCCAAATTGATCAATCATTCTTCAACCTATCCCACTTGTTCTTGATTTGTGTCTTTGATAACTCGATTCCGGTCATTTGGTAAAATTTTCCTGACACTTCAGTGTAACCTAAAATGTTCAAATGTGTATTTGACCTATTCCCTCTCCTTACTTGTTCAGCGAATAACTCACATACAATGCGATTATAATCATCCGTCCATTCTACAGAATCACCCTAATCAACAATTATGTGGAGCAATATTTTGAAGCATTCATGACAAGACAAATTATCTAATTGACTAGCATACATACACTTAGCAGCAATGAAATTGACCAGCAGCCATAGAAGAAATCGAGCGAAAAAATTATACCGATTTCGGAAGACTAGAGATGCGGGCACGACCCCTGTTGCCTCCCGCGCCGCCCCTCCCAGCGCCTCCCCTGCTTCCTCCCACGCCGGCCGCGCCCTGGGCCGCGTGGCCCATGCCGCCCGCGCCCCCCGCGCCGGGGCCCGCGACGCCCGCGCAGCCCGCGGTGCCCGCGCCTCCCATGGAGCCCGTGCCGCCCGTGGACATGGCCGGCAGCTAGGGTTTTGAGGGAGCGGACAGAGGAATGGGAGCGGACAGAGGGAGGAAGAGGGGGGGGGGGGGCGGGTCGCGGGTACGGGAGATAATAGAAGAAAAACGTTTCATTCCAGGTGTGTAATCAGTGGCATTGGTGGGTAATTTTCCCCCAACTTTATGAGGGAGTTCAAAATGACTATTCGTGAAGTACCATTTTGGCTGCTTCATGAATTTCGTGAAGTTGGGGCCAACTTCACATTTTTTGGTGAAGCTGAGCTGGTGAAGCTATGGGTGTTTGGCTACAGTTTCACGAAGCGAAGTCGAATTTGGTGAAGTGAAGCAGTCCCAAACAGGCCCTAAAGGAGAGGGAATTACTTTGTGCATATCTAATTATGGGTTGGATCAAAGAAAAATCCGGTATTCTTTTCTTCGGCCGATCCGGCCCGGTCCTATCACCGGAGCGGACCCGAGCCGAAGTGCCTGACCCGACGCGTGGTCGGATCGGGTTGGGTGGGGTTATGCTAAACATGACATTTTGTGTATAATTTTTGGGTTAGGTGAGATGTTTTCAGGTTTCGGATAAAAAATTGGCCGTCCCTGTCCTGATTTTTATTGTGGGTAGAAAATTTCAGACCGAGCACAACCGAGCACAACCCACATATTGATTGGGGTTGTGTCGGGTCAGATTTTTTCAGGCGGGTCATGTCAAGTTCACCGAGTTGCCCGGCCCGTGTTCAGGCCTACTTGTGTGTTGGAGAGAGAGACTGGCTAGAGAGAGAGAGAGGAAGGGGATTGAGTGATCGATCGGTTTTAAATAATGCATTTTTTTCTGCCCATACGCGGTTAGGTTAGATATCGATTTGGGTAGGGGATTGAATAATACTCCGTACAACGGGAAAATTGGATGTGGATTAGTGATACGAGGATTGAATAATACCCAGCGACATGTATGGTATTGAAGACAAACTGAATCTTTGTTGATGGATGAAATGCAAAAAAAAAGTAAAAATGGAAGAAAAAGGCATGAGTACCGCCATATCATTCAAGGTCCTAGATTGCAATTATAATTACTATAATGCTATAAAAATCATTTTAGTATATCACATCACTCTAATTGCTGAATTTCCTCTATAAAAAATATTAGTGTAGCAATATATTTTATAAAAAAAATAAAGTGCTTACAAGAAACTATTAGTGCAGATATGTTATGTATTTCCATCAAAATGTATTAATTTATCTAAAGTAGTAAGTTACAGAATAGAATCTTAATACTGTTTAAAATGCATTGTTAGTTATGTGATGATTTGTTAAGGAAATATTTTCATGTTTGTTAAACTACAGAAATATACACTTGGTCTGGATGATGGCTGATGGCACACAAAAATTCTGTTTACTTTGACTTAGTTTTTTTTTATATATTACTACTATAGAAGTTGATAATTTGGAGGCATGTATATAGGAGTACATTATGATGTTTTTCAAAATAGCATATGTGAATATTTAGATGCTTGTTTTAGGATAAATTTTAGTTTATGTTTAGGGTTACTAAGGGCGGGTCTATGTCCAGCCAGGCGAGCTGATTTCGCTCTCCCTCGACGGCAAGCGAGCGTCGCAAGCTGAGAACGTGGGTATGCAAAGCTATTGTGAGTTTTTTGGAAGTAGCTTGGAGGATCAGAATCCCAAACACGACCCTGCTGGAATGGTGAAATAAACTAGCTAGTGAAATGAGCACAATCCTAATCAGTCGCTGCTCGGCTGCTGCGACTATCGCATAGGATCCATCGCCTAGCGATTCACCCTGCGACAAGGAGGTTGACTTGATGGGCAGTCAAGCCGGCAAAATGTAAACACCACTTTCGCATCCAATGCAATAGAAGAAAATATATATAGGCATGCACATGCAGCTCACATGGTTTATTTTCAAGTATATCTATCAGAAGGGCTTTGACTATTAGGGCGGATCCATGATCTAAAGCAAAGTGGACTCATCTTCCCCTTCTTCTTCCTTCACCTTTTGTTCTTCCTTCTCCTCATGCATGGCTGAAAATTTAAAGGGCGGGACTGCATGAGGTAGGGCCGTCTAGGGGGCCGCCATGTTGACTATCATCAGCTGGCTGGTCATTACTTTTTTGGTAGGTAGCGGGTAGGATTCAAGTATTAGTAACGACAATGGCAGATTAGGGACGGAGCAAAGGGAGTGGTATATATTGACAAGTTAAGAATCCTGCTAGCATCGCATTTCAAGCTAAATTATATCATAGGCCTGGCATGCGACACAACAAAGAATGTAAAGTATTTTGTGTGGACAAGTAACAAAGATGGAAGATTTCTTTTTATTAATATGAGGGATGAATTCCCTACTGGTTATATATATATATTAATAAATGTAAAAAGATTTTTACAATAGCAAAAGAAAAGAGGATTACAGCACTGATGATAACAAAGATGGAAGATTCGATCCATAAGTTGTATTTTTGTGCATATTATACTCTAGATAACTAAGAGGTGACAAATGGAGACACATGAATTTTATGGGCCAAGGGGATGTTGCATCACCCCAGCACAGGATATACTGTCACACCCCAAAATTTGAATATTTGGTTGTATCCCGGGTGAGCAGTATACTCGACCACACATTTCTAAACACGATTTGCTGTAGTTTTTTAGTTTGGCAGCACTCCGAACCTATTCCCCTCCGCTCCGCTCCTCGCTTCCAGCTGCTCCTCTTCCTTAAATACACCATTTGGTGGCGCTTTCCATGGCTTTAGCTCCAAGCGATGGCTACGCTTATCCACATGCAGCGAATTCAGCTCCACTCCACACGAATCGACCGCGCCGAGCAGCCAATCGAGCTCCTCCTCCAGCGGATCGACCGTGCCAAGCAGCAAATCAAGCTCCTCCTCCAGCGGATGGACCTCGCCGAGCAGCGAATTGAGCTCCTCCTCCTGGACTCCTGTGGACCGGTGGGCAAGGACGAGCAGCGCAGGATGGCAGGCGGACAGGCGAGGACGAGCGGCGTCGGGCTGCCAGCGGGCGGCCGGGCAATGACGAGCAGCGTGGAGCGGCCAGCGGATGGGCAAGGATGAGCGGCGTCAGGAGGCTGGCGTGCGGGTGCGTGAGGACAAGCGCATCGGGTGGCCGGCGTGCGGGCAAGGATGAACGCTGGGTGAATGAGGCACGAGCGGCCAGTCGGAGATCGATGAGCTGCCGGCAGGCGTGCAGGTTCTCAGCGGATGTGGCTGAGAGGGGCGGAAGCTGAAGGGAGGAGGCGGAGCAGGTTTTTTCCGCTCCCCACCCGAGGGTGCAGTTTTTGCCGTTTGTAGCAATCCACAGAATCTGGCAAGGAGTGGAGTCGAGGGAGAGCTGCCAAACGGGGTAAACTAGAACTGGATAACGAGCCAGGTCAGCTCGGCTCAATCCATCTCGTTAACATAATGAGCTGGCCCGGCTCGCAAAATGTTGAGCTCGGCTCGGCTCGATACGAGCTCGAGCTAGCTCGCTGAGCTCGCGAGCTGTGCAGGGCAGAAACACAACAAGTCAATAGCAATGCAAATTGCCTAGATTCGAAACTTGGCAACGAGCCGCAATGCGAAAAAGAAAAGCAAAGAAGCAATCCAAAGATCCAGATCTGCTAGGCATGCCAAGCCATTGTCTTACTCAGTAGGGGAGGCGCTATTGGGGAGGTGCTATATGTTTCCATGGGTGGGTGGTGGCATCATCCGCTCCTAGAAACGGCCATAATTTTTAGAGATGGGTGAAACCATCATCCGTCCATAAAAGTGATATTTCTAAGAGCGGCTGATGACATCATCCACCTCTAAAAATACATTTTAGGGGTGAGTCAGAAGCTACAGTAACCCTATTGTAATTTTTGGAGCAAGTTAACTTTTGGACCGCTCCTATATAAAATGAAGGGGACGCTCCTCCAAATTATTTTTTATAGTGTCTCCTCAATATATAGAAGCCATAGGAAAAATTTTCATTAAAAAAATATTTTATTACAGCGTGTGTTGATCTTAATTCCCAGAACTAGTCTATTTCATCACATCAAAATTAATTGACGTGACCCCTTCTCGGTCACCACCACATGTATTGGCATGATCCAAACGCCAACTTCCACATGATGCTGACATCTCTACCGAATATTCATAAAAAATACCTAATTTTTCTTTTTAGAATGCAGGAATCTCAAAATGTAGAAATAGGAAAAGGTTGTCAATTACAATTCTACAAAATTCGAAAACGCAGGAAACTTTCCAATTGAACGTTTGGATTAAACACAGGAAAAATATAGGAATTTAAGGAGAGAGCGGGGTAGACATAAAGGAAAGTTTACAAGAGGTTGGAACACATGTTAGATTTCCTTCAAAACTCCTATCGATTGAGCCATTTTTTTGACACCCGGTCCAATTATGGTGTGGTCCAGTAGTGACCCATGAGTGCTATGTGCACATATTTAGTAGCACCCTACTGGTTGAGCGAGGATGGAGCCAACTTATAAGTCTTTATCCTCCAACCATAGCACCTTCGGGTTGACCCTTTTACACGAAGCGAGGATGGAGGTGTAAGCAGGGTGCTATGTGTATGCGGGCTCGCCCCTCGAAAGGGTTGGGTTGTGCGGTTTTGGATGATAGGTGTGACAAGTGGTATCAGAGCCGATCCTCGCGGTTGCGCGTACATATCAGTGTGCGGGCACTGGACGTGAGGTCATGCGTGGCACATGGCGCCGGCACTGAATATATGGCCATAGAGTTGGACCCTTGAGGGGGTGTACCTGATACCCGGTTCAATTTGGATGTGGCCCAGTAGTGGCCTATGAGTGCTATGTGCACATGTTTAGTACCACCTTGCTGGTTGAGAAGGGTGGAGCCAACTTATAAACCTTTGTTCTCCAACTATAGCACTTTTGAGTTGACCCTTTTACACGAAACGAGTATGAAAGTGTAAGCAGGGTGCTATGTGTATGCGGACTCGCCTCTCGGAAGAGCTGGGCTGTGCGGCTTTGGAGGATGGGGTGTGACACATTTCATGGGAAATTGTGTAGGATTCTTGGATATCCAATCCTTTCTTCCAAAGGGCTATATAAGAAAAAAAATCTATCAGAACTAAATCCTACAAAATTTCTTGACCAATCCGGCATTTGTTCCAAAACGAGTCTATCAAAGATGAGCCCAACGAAAAGCATAAACTAGTACTGACCATTATATATGGAAAATAGCGTTAATTTCATCAAGCATATCTCTCTGCTAGGAAAGTATGTTGTAAATAAACATGCATGGATAAGCGCGATGCGCGATGTCCTGAACATTAGGCGACGGCAACCACATAGTTGGGCAGCTTGTCATTTCCAGGTCGAGAAAATACAATCTGCAAGCGGTGTGTAGAACAACAGGTAGTCAGAGTCCGGCACGCAAGTGGAGTTCGTTTATTATTCCCTTTGATTTCATTATATAGCGTGGATACATACAGTACCTGGTAATTTCCAAGCGTGCGCGATTTAAAACCAGCTGCACTGTAAATGAAATAGTACTCCCATGTACGGATGAACCTGTCATCAAATCCTAAGGCCAAAACTTTACTGCAAAAAAAAAGTGAATACAATCAACTAGTATGCTCATGTAGCTTTTCCGAGACAGAGAGCTGTACTTACTCTCTGTTGTCCGTTAAGTTGTCCATCCAGCGCATCAGAGTCGGGTAGTAATGGTACCCAATGTTCTCAACATGTTCTATGCTGCATGCAGACAAATACATGTCAAAATTGAGCTGATCAGTTTGTAATTGTACGCCAATGTACGTAGACTTGTAGATACGTTAGCACAAACTATACGATCGGTAATTAGCTAGCCAGTGCTGGTGAGTACGAACCAGAGCCTTGATGCCTTGGACATGGCAGACGTTACTCGGGCCAGAGAAGGAAGGCAGGCACCTGGGAAGATATATTCCTTTATGAAGTCAGAGCTCCTCCTATATTCATCGTATCGCTCCTCTGGGATTGAACTGAACTGCTCATATAAATTTATATCATTTGCAGATGAAAATTAGTTATGGTCAATTTGTAGCATGCAAATCTAAAAATGGCTATACAATCGATAGGTGTTGTATTTTCCAAACGGAAAAGTGTTGTATTGATGATGAATGCCACACACCTGGAGGACAAACAGGCCATCTTCTGCTAAATGGTACTCGCAGGAGCTAAAGAATCCGTTCATGTACTCGTGGCCAACATGTTCAATCATCTCACTGAGTAATCAAGAGAAGAGGATATATATCTGTGAGCCCTATTTGATCACTCCTTCAATATTAAAAATTGTCAGAAAAGTACTCACCAACTTATAATCCTATCATATTTATGGCAAGTTGGTATATGACGGTAGTCGCACAGCAGGAAAGTTACATGGTCCTGCAAAAATAGTAGGATTTGCCACCTCAAAACTTTTACCATGCTGATCGAGATATATATGTTGAAGATTAAGAAATACTAAATCTACATGTTAAACTAGAAAGGTAAAGCACCAACCTCCAATCCAGCTTCTTTCACTTTCCTCTGGGCATACTTGAGTTGCTCTTCAGACAGCGTGATCCCAGTGTATTTACAGCGTGTTCGCTTGACCACCTCTATTGCCAAAGTGCCCCAGCCACTTCCAATCTCAAGAACATGATGGTCTCGCTCCACATTAGCCTTCAATTAAATGGATTTGGATATACATATACATATTGCAAGATTGGGGCACCATCAGGTCATGTATATGCATATTATATATGCAAGTGAGAAATTAAGTCAACACTTATGTGATGATGTCAAGATCATGAGACGCAATGGATGAGTGCAAGAAAGCACCTGACCACATTTCGAAGATCATATATATAAATATTACCTTGTCGATTAGAACTCTAACTTTACGTAGCTGAGCTGCTTCTAGGCTCTCATCCTCCACCTACCATTAAAGCCGACACCAAAATAAATAAGCTAGTTCAAGAGCATACCAATACTCACAACGGAACTCTACATAACTTACAAGACTGCAGATCAAATCACAAGATTGACAAACCTTGAAGATACCAGAAGAATAATTCATTGTCGGGTCCAGGAAAAGGGCAAAGAAATCATTACTCTGCACGCACATATGTAAAAAGAGAAACAAAACTCTTAACAGTTTGTCAATTGTTTTAGATGGATAGGAATGAATGATTATTGAGATGTAGAATTAGGCTCGTCACAAGAAATCTTAAGCATATATCTTTGTGTCCATAAGAAAAATAAATTAAAACAAGACATGTGGGTACTTACCAGATCATAGTGTTTAGAGATATTTCGACGAGATTGTTTTACAGTATTCTTCCTCGAGACATGTGATAGAATATATTTTGCCGATGCAACCCCAGCTGTTAAAAGCAAAGGCGTCCACCAACCCCTGCTTATATAGCTTCTGCAAGAGACGTTTCAAGGAGTTTGACCACAATATATTCAAGTATGATACTTCACTTTGATAAACTGTTCAGATAAATTTTGTTCAACACCTTTTGCTGGCGATGTTGGTCGAACTCTTGTGCACATCTCTATTAGCAATGAGAATCTGTATGGAAATGATTCATGAGTTCAGTTATACAATAAAAATGAGAAATAGTTGTGTGAATCTGTAGATGTACATCATCTACATCATCGAACGGAACAGAACATAATTTTACCAGAAAAAGATTTAGAAGGCCTTCTCTTTGATCAGGAAAAGAGAAATAGCCATTAATGTAGGCATCCGCCAAACCAAGATCTGCTTCTGTTGCAACCTGACAAAACGGCAAAGGCAGGCAAGAGTAGAACATGCATCACAGGTGAGATATGACCAAGAAATAGTAGAATAGAGCATAGAAAGTAGACTTCCAGCAAGATATAGGAGAGGAGAGAACCTTCCAATAGAACCGGGGGTCATGGATTTGCATGACAGACTTTACATGGCATTTTTCGCATGCTCTACCAAAACTGAATGTAGTGCCTCCTTCCTCAATCAAGCTAATCATGAAACTGAAGTGAGAACCATTTACTAGACATTATTGTATAATATATGAATTCAAACAAGAAAACAAACCTCAAGCCACCAACGGATACGTATTGATCGAGAAATCTTGCTACCACAAGACGTGCCCCAGCCTCGGTCCATGATGGGACCATCACTTTTGGGTTCATCAGAAGGTCACATTTCTTTCCAAGTAAACCTGCAGCTACTGCTTTTCCAGCCTGCATCAATAATTATTCTACAGTATAAACTGATAGTGCTCATATAAATTAAATATTTGCAAAACTTTTTGCTGCTTATATGTTTGAGCCTACAAAAGTACAGGTTGTGCAGGGAGTACCTTCACACTATCCTCATGGAATCCATAGCCTGTTGTCCAACACAAAAGGGACATTTTAGAATAAGAAAATGAAATGCAGTAAAAGCTAAGAGAAGGATGTACTGTAACG
Organism: Panicum hallii; assembly: GCF_002211085.1. Classification (NCBI taxonomy): domain Eukaryota; kingdom Viridiplantae; phylum Streptophyta; class Magnoliopsida; order Poales; family Poaceae; genus Panicum; species Panicum hallii. Next base: position 58,436,695 of record NC_038050.1, on the reverse strand, counting down.
AGTGTACCTTGATATGACCCACAGAACCATAATCCTCTCTTTCCCTGGATGTAATTGAGCTCAAGAGAAGCCTTTGTAGCAGCCACAGAAGGATTTGGATGGCTGGTATTCCATTTATGCAATACATGGTCGGGAACACGAGTTGGATTAAGTGTCACGAGAAAAGGCCTGGCAGATCCAATGTTCTGGCAGTTTAAAGAAAGCAGCAAGACACCACCACGGTGATCCATATTAAACTTAATCACACTGATTGGTAATAAATATAGATAGTTGGCACCGTACTTCTAGCTAGAGCTACCTGAAGCAGATTTAGCCAGTATGTAACACACACTCCCCTGCTTGTTGTCCCTAGAAAGTTCCTGGCACTCCATGCCGACGACCTCCGTGGCATCAAACTTGCATCCCGGTGGAGGTATACATCGCTGCAAAAGAGAAAAGAGAAACATATATGGGACAAGTATACCGGACCATGCAGACTACATGCATATTCCTCACAAATACCACAAAAGATCTCATATACATTTGATTTAGATTCCTATGTCATAGCATGCTGCAGGGTTACCTGCTAGTATAATGAAATGCACCTAGAATTCTCAATTCATCATGTGTTGCTTCAGCTCCAAGTATTTTTAGAGCATCAGGTGCAGGGACGCTAAACATGATTTGGTCGTACATCTCCTCTGAACCATCAACCTCCAGGACTTTGTAACCTGTTGACAGAAACATACAACATTGTTTCCATTAGTGAATGAATAGAGTAATTTAAAATGGGATAAAGAACCAGTATGCTTGATTTATCTAGGGAACATTTCTTTCAGAAACCCACATGTTTATCACTACTGCACGTAGTGTAGAATCTAAGTGACAAAGCTAGAAACAATAAGCGCTGCCTTATACAGGTAAAAGATCTTGCTAAGCTCTCTATAAGATGCGGTGCCCAGTATGTTCCATTTGGATAGCTGGCACCACGGTCAAACTTTCAACCCCATCTACTTCCCGAACTTTGATGTAGTCCATGCACAAACATGCATAATCTGGATCAAATTTTCATATCTCAAACAAATAATAAATGCATATTGGGACCGTAAGAAAACAGCCCGATGTATAGATATTCTGTTGAGTTCTCTATAAGCTTATGCATGCGAGTATTACAACATGATGACACAATGAGATTTACTGCAATTAGAATCCCATTATGCTAGGCACATTGGTGGCATAACCGTGCATTCTAGAAGAAATAATGCTTATCTAAAATAATCACCAAAATAAACCATTACCCTTAGTAACAGAGGAAATAAATTCCTGAGAAGTAGGAAAAACGTATGTGTACCTCCATCTAAACTTGAAACAGACTTGACTTCACAGCTGGTCTTAATTTGACAAGCCATGCTCCTCAACTCTTCTCTTACCTGCCAGTATAATGTTTATACAATGATCAATCACATTGCACCATAAATGCAGATGAGAACAACTATTTTGTACGGCAGCTCCTTTTAAGGTGGAAAAGATTCAATGCCTTTTTTTTTAAAAAAAAGATTCAATACCTTGTTCATGTAGGACTCCGATCGGCCCTTCACAGTGTGCCACTGGGGGCGACCAAACAACTAAATGCATGCACGATCCCAATGAATGAATTAGAAGCCACAAATGAAGGAGGCTAAAGAGTTATTCGGATGCACGGTGAATCAAGAAAGAGAACTGAATAATAAATCTGAAGGCACCTCAAGAAGGTGATTGTCACGGCAATATGAGAGCACAAAGGAAGCGGGGAGCCCTAACACTCCTTGTGACGGATAGGACCAGATGCACGAACACATTGGAATCTGCAATGAATATGCAATTTTATCACTAACTTACTACTGGCAACAAGCATGATATGAAGAGTACAGGTAGAGATAAAAAACTTGGTAGCAGTACAAGGTAAGCATCCTGGAAGAGCTTCGAATAGCCGTACAAACTAATGAACTGCCCCAAGGTTTCGTTTTGGTCAAGGTCAGGATTCCTTTCAAGGTCCTCAAGGTACCTGAAGTTCCAAATAAAGGTTGCAACAAACTAATCAGTCAGGTTTCATGCATGGATATTATAGATGGGCAACACAATGCACAAGCGACGCGGAGGCTAGCTCACTTGAGAGCATGGTTCTTGAACTTGAATATCTCTACGATCACGCGCCAGAAGCTGGGGCTAAGCGAGTTCATCTTCTGCGCCAAGAGGCTGGATATGCCATTGCGAGTGCCCCACTCAAAGTCTCTATTCCTGTCTAGCAGCGTGCTCACTGAGAAGGACATGTCCGATCTCACAATCTCCACCCCGAGCCCTTCAAGCCACTCCATCATGTTTGGGCTTGTCACCTGCAATTAGTGAGAAAAAAAATCCAGTAGAAGAATAGCCCTTCAAATCACTTCATCATGAATGTCTTTTGTACATTGGTTGTAACGTTAATTTCAGTTGAAAGCTATTTTTCTCTCTTTAGTGAAGAACATCACTTAAATAAGAATAGACATTTGAAATAAGCTATTTTCAAGGTCAGTGACAAAATGGATTCATACTATCAAACCAGGAAAGGACAGAGACAAGGTGATCCCCGTCGCCTATACTATTCAATTTAGTTGAGGATATGCTAGCTATAATTATCACTAGGGCCAAGGGTGACAATCAAGTGAAAGGGGTGATACCACACTTACTATAAGGTGGGTTGTCAATCCTCGTAGTACACAGATGATAGATAATTTTCTTAAACCATGATATTGAACAAGCAAAGAATATGAAAATTATTGCTTTGTGCTTTTGAACAATTATCAGGTCTAAAAGTGAAATTTTCTGCTTTGGACAGGATAAAGAACAAGAGGTGGCATACACACAACTATTTGGATCGTAAGTTAGGCTTGTATCCTTTTTGTTATCATAGACTGTCACATCTTTGGATGGGTTTGATGGGAGTGAAGGACCAGTTCCTTGAATTAGGGGAAATTATGTTGAACTAGATTATATAGATCAGGTTGTTGGAGGACATATGGCTGGGTAAACATACACTACAATCCCCAAACTTGTATAATATTATTTGGAGGAGAAGTGAAATTGTAGCTGAGATCTTTAGTGCAATTCCATGAAATGTTTCTTTTACAAGAGCGTTAATGGGTCATAAATTATATTACTAGAATGCCACAACTTGGTAGAAAGAAATAACAAACAATAGCTTACAAGGGGTAGGGACACTTTCACCCAGGACTTGCACAAAAATGGTCCCTTCACTGTTCGTTCGACATACAAATGTCTCATCAAAAGTGGTATTAGAGTCACATAGAAAATTTGACATACTAATTTACCACTGAAGATCAAGATTGTCGGTACGTTGATGAAGCTAGGGATGTTGGTGTGTCGTCTTTGAGGTTCAGCACAGGGGATATCGCTAGCCGCTATGAAATGGTGGAATCATTCGCGAGGAGTAGAGAGCAGTGTCATCTATTTGTCTTTAGGTTCAGGCCTCGCAGAAGATAGAAGCCCTACATCCCTAGGGTGTGAGTGACTTAAAATGTATGGTTGGGGTGTTATACTGTTATACAATGGTGACTGGAGATGGTCTTCCCTAAGTCCGGCCAACCCCAAGTTCTATGGAGATCAGCTCAAAGCTAGCTCGTGTCTATCTAAGATCAACTGAGATATAAACCCCTTCTCCTCTCGGGCCGTAGAAACTTCTTTATAGAAGTACGGGGCAACCTGCATGTGTGACACGTCATGAGGAGAAGGAGAACAGATGATTATCTAGGTGCGACACCTGCCAGCTGATGGTGGTAAAAGGTGCTAGTGATGAGGTAAAAGGCCAGTTCTGCCCTCAGCCCACAGGTCTTGGTATGGTCAAAAGAAAAAAAAATAGGAGGGGGCTATCCTGGCCCTCTCCTCTATTCCCGGTTGCGCCAACCATTCAAGACAGGTGGCAAGTTGCTTACCACACAAGCCGTCACGCCGGTGGCCGGTAGATTGCTTACTGGTGAAATCTTTCTTGTTGTGTTCGAATCAAAAGTGATCATGAGGTTAGCATTGTGCCATGGAGTGATTCCATCCATCATGATTCCATCATGATAGCTGTCTATTGATGGCGTGCCCGTTTGCCCAGATGAGAGGAGTGGGTCGGGCGGTGCGTGGCATTCTGTCTTGTCCTCCCTACCTTATCATGGTCAGGTAGCCGCGGTAGTGCGCAACGACAAGTTTGTTAAAATCACGATTCTGAATTAGATCGAAATTCCAATAATAGGATCCGCAAATCAGAGGATCATAACTACTAGAATTTGTAAAACTGTAGATTCTACTTAATAGAATCGTAGAATCAACCAAATATTTTAAGATCATAAAGTCGTGAAATCACACTGTAGAATCACGATTTTCACAACCATGCAAAGTGGGCTCCGCCCTGAGGTGAGGGTTTAACCTTGCACCCAAGGCAGGTGATCGATGGAACCAAGGAGTGGCCCTGCCAAGCCGTGGCCACGTACGGGTGTCTAGGTGGTGTGCTAGGATCGTGCAGTCCCCCGAGCACCTGATCGTGGTCGCCCCGGGAAGATCTAGTGTTTTCCCATGCATAACTACTCTTCTGGATACTTCTATAGGAGCTGGTAGAGGTTCTCGAAGATATCGTTGATAGAGTTCATGATGGACATGGCCTTAGAAGGATCAAACCTATGGTCAACACTTTGTAGATGTGTATATTTATCTCCACGGCGGGAGGCCTCTTTATCTTCTTGTTCCCAAGCAAACAAAGACCCGGGTCACAAGTCCTACGCCTGAGTCGTAGAAATGAGTTCCTTGGAGCGAGGCTAGCCACCTCTAGGGGTGGGACCACCAGTCAGGCCGGTGTTGTCATACCACGGATAGGGATAGCTAGTGTTCTGTCATGCCAACAAAGATCTTTTTATAGTACATAAGAAGGGGACTCATTCTTACAAAGGATAATTAGTAAAGAGAAGGTAGAACTGAAGCAATTATGTCAGTTTTTGCAGTTGTGTGAAAATCATAAACCATCTATTCTTTGAACGTTGTCATACCAAATTTCTTGGTGTGCGTATAAACCCACCTATAGATAAAAATAGTTACTCAATCATCGGACCAAACTAAGAGGGTCGTAAACCAAATCTAAATGCATTGATGGGCTACAACTTTCTGTTAAGCAATTTGGCTCATATGGAATTAGGTTGTTTTTGACAAATGCCAACCTAAAATGTCTTTGCTGGTTTTATTTAGGGGAACATATTGACTCCAGCATTGAACTGATCAGTTGCAGCACAGTGAAGACCAACCAGAGGAGATGCTAATCCATGTCAAATTTTGGAGACGTCTGCGCTGCAACTTTTTGCATCCTTTCAATTTAAGAATTGTAATATTGGCTTTGGTGTTTTTAAAACTTTGTGTTGATAGTGTGTAGCGCTATGCTACTACGTGTAATAAATAAATGTGGTCTGGTTCTTTCTTCACGGGGAGGATGAAGCCGGAACTCTAAAGTAAAAACTCATGCATGCTAAAGCATATCGGGTGAGGATAATCCCTATAAAATATCAATAATTGTGAGATCTCTATAAAGACACGCAGAATTCCAAGAGCAATAATTTCAATCGCATTTATGAAATGTAGTTTCTTGACCGTGCAAGTCTAGAAGACAGGATCAAGACAAGATAGGACGCACAAATGAAGATCTTAGTTTGTAACTTCGCTTAATGCATGGATGTTCGCACCCGGTTGAAGACCATGAGACCGAGGTCGAGGTTGACAGGACCGCAACCACCATCGTCGATGGCCACGGTCCTGGCAACATCTCCACCGAGATATGGCTCCTTCTCGTACAGAGTCACCCGCGCGCCGCCGCTCCTCGCCAGTTCGTGCGCCGCGGACAGCCCCGTTACGCCGGCACCCACCACCGCCACCCTCATCTCTCTCGCTCTAAATTGCTCTATCTGTGCAAACTCTCGTTAGACCGCCGGGCGCTGGATCTAGTGCAAACACATGCGACTTTACATTTATATGCATACTTTGCGATTGCTGGCGCGCACATGGTTCCACCACCGAAACTCCACTTTGTGAAGCAACTAGCTGTGCCATGTCAAGTCATTCATAAGATATTAGGGAATTATTAAATCAAGAATGCATCCAATATTATATTATTCCCTCAGTTCTAAAATATCGGTCGTTTTGGCAAATCTAAATGCATATTTTTTTACTATATATCTATATAAATATAGATGCATAGTAAAACTATGTACGTAGATTTGTCAAAATAGCTTATATTTTGGAACGGATGGAGTATATGATTAGAATCAAAGGGTTGATATGCGTAGTCGTAGCACGTGCTGATGACCTTATGGGATCTAATATTTTTGATATTTCCGAAGTCGGTTATGATATTTTCAATAGAAATAATGTATGAACATCAGCTGCCGAGCCGGAGGATAGTTAATTTAGCAATTGCTAAGAGCCTCCTTGCTGCGGGGTCAAGCAGCCGGCTGCTGTTCCGCTGCTGCAGCTGGGGGGCGGCTGCTGTCGCTACCGGATTCAGACTCTTTGCCGAGTGTCTGCGATACTCGGCAAAGCCCTGATTACACTTGGCAAAGGTTTTGCCGAGTGTAACACTTGGCAAAGGGCACTCGGCAGCGATTTAGTTGGCAAAGACGTCTTTGCCGAGTGTCTTTTGTCGGGCACTCGGCAAAGATTTTGCCGAGTGTCCGGGACGGCACTCGGCAAAAGAAAGTAGTCGTGATGGCGTTTGGGGCCGTGACGGCGTCTTTGCCGAGTGCTCTTGAGTTGGCACTCGGCAAATGCTAGGCTCTTTGCCGAGTGCCTGGGACGTGGCGCTCGGCAAAGACTAGACTCTTTGCCGAGTGCCTGGGTCGTGGCACTTGGCAAAGTCTAGGTCACTTTGCCGAGTGTCTGCCCTTGGCACTCGGCAAAGTTTAGGTCACTTTGCCGAGTGCCTTTCCTCTACACTCGGAAAAGTGTTTTTTAAAGATTTTATTTTGTTTTTTCTCCATCCCCGGATGGGGAGCCTCCATTTTACACAGGCACATATTCACACAGGCATATTATTTGAAATTTCACGTACACAACCAAATTCACCCAAGTCTTATCATCACACAACCAAATTTACCCACAGCTCATCATCACAGAACTAAAATCACGTACACAAGTTCACCATACAAGAGTTAACAACGATAAAGGTTCTCAAATGCCAAGTCTACAAAGTGCAATACAAGTTTTACAACTACTAGTCTCTTTGCCATCGCCAACAAGTCTTTCCAATGTCACATGTGAAGAATTAGGGATGGCTGATTTGGAGTTGCCTGATTTGGAGATGGCGTAGCATACGGATCATTTGATGCCGCCGATTGTCTCTACACAGAGCAGAAGAGATTGCATATGAGACAAGATAAATGACGATCATACATAAATACAACTTATCCCCACTCATAGGAGTAGAGTACGGATCAGGTGGTGGAGGTTGCGCGAACAGAGAAGCTGGTGGAGGCACACCCGTTGCAGCGCTAAGACTCTGCATGTAAGTAAGTACATCACTCATCATTTGCTCCAACTCCTGTCGTTTCCTCGTCTCTTCTTCCAGCCGGCCCTGCACAGTTTTCACCCCAATGTGTTTTTCACCCCAATGTGTCTTTGACTAGGCCTCTTTGCCGAGTGTCTTCGACTAGGCACTCGGCAAAGACTCCTTTTTGCCGAGTATCTTCGACTAGGCACTCGGCAAAGACTAACGCCGTTAATTGCCTGTACGTCCTGGCGCTCGTTTGCCGAGTGTCTACCTTTGCCGAGTGCTCGACACTAGGCAAAAAATTCTTCGACTAGACACTCGGCAAAGGAGAAGTTCACCGTGTGTTTTCCTTTGCTGAGTGCAGCACTCGGCAAAGAGGCTCTTTGCCGAGTGCCCGATAATTTGCACTCGGCAAAGCCCTGGACACTCGGCAAAGGCCGCATTTCCGGTAGTGTGTAGCGGCAGCCGAGCAGGCGCCGTTGACCATTTTGCATAATAAGTTTCATATTTTAAAAATTAAGTTCCACCTGGTTTGGTATCAAGAGTTTCACACAAGAGCTAGCTTTGAGTGTTCAAGCATGCATGTTCGAAAATTGTGTCCAGCAAAATTCCAGAACAAGTTTCAAGATGGCACTATATTCTGCTGTTTCCAGGCAAGCTTTACAAGTTTAAAAAGAAAAAAAACACTAATAACTTCAACGAGAAAACAGTAAATTACGATGATATAAGCTTGGGGGTGGACCTTCATGTTGTCGACTTTGTCAGTAATTCGTGACTACCAAAATACTAATGGAACAGTCATATGTATCCAAGATGCTTTTCTAATTTCACACTCCAAATGGACTATGTAGACACATTCTTTGCTAATTTCATACATAAGCGATCATTGGACAATCAGCCTCGTCCTAATTAAATTTGCCTCACATGCTCGCAAGATGCACGATCGCCGCCCATACCCATGGTCACCTAATAGCTACAATCTGGCATTTCAACTACTTCCATTAGTATATTTATTTTTTATTTAACCCCCAAATAGACGGCACAACTCATCATGCTCACATATTCTTGCCCTCCTTGCTCGTAAAGACATCAACGGCTCAACGCACTTGTTTCCAGGATTTTCTGCAGTAACATACAACAAGTTGTTACAAGTAAGCTACATAAACCGGAACAAAAGTTAAGGCAGAATGCAAAACGAAATTCATACATGCGAAGTAAATAAAACTTGCGAAATAGAAATACATTAATTATCTCCACTAATCCACTACATCACAGTACACTAATTAGCGACGACTCTAAAAACTAATTAGCTATGGTAGTTGTATACGTCACTGATGTGAACGCATCAGTGATTCAAAAATCACCATCGCTTATTATTAATCCTAGTTCGTGACGGGTTTAGCCTAAACACATCACTAATTAGGATATCAGTCATGTATTTAGCCAAGACACGCCACTAATTGGGGAGCGTTTGGTCGAAACCGTCACTAATATATCATCGGTGATGGGATTAGCTAATACATATCACTAATGAGGGTCACATCAACGACACGTCTCAGATGACGAATAAAAAAACAAAAAAAAGGACTGCAGACATCCATTGGCCATCATTTGCATTCCGACATACAAAATTAGCATGCACTTTGATATTTATGTAAGGTCAATTAAAGAGCTATTTTTATAGCGTACAATACTACTATTTAGTGGTACATGATATAGAGATGAACCCACTATCCATTAGTAGGGATAATATAATAATTATTAATTCGATATTAATTAGAGGTTCGATTCTTTTTTTACGTTTCCTGACCTGCCCGCCTCCTCTCGCAACCATTTTCCTCGCCGCCGCCGCACGGCTCTCCCCATGTGCCCGAGCTCCAGCGACTCCCCAGACCCTCCTCACACGCAGACCAGCGGTCGCCGCGCGCATGGTCCGTGCCGGCCGCCGCCATGTGCCCGTTCCGGCCGCTGGCGCATGCTCCCCTGCCCGTGCCGGCTGCCGTCGCGTGCCCGTTCCGGCCGCCGCCGCGTGCTCCCCGTTCCGGCAGGCGCGTCTCGTCCGGGTGCAGGCAGCAGGTCAACATTCCCCTGGCCGGTTCCCGCTGCACTTTCTCGCCGCGGCACTCCTGACTGTTCCCCCGCCCGGCCGCGAAACGAATGTCGATTGATTTGGTCGCTCGCTTGCACAGGTCAACAAACAATTGAAGACTGGCATAGTTTCTAAATCAGTTTTAATGGATTTGGTACAATCGAATTTTAGCTCGATTGTTATTAGAGAACGGGAGAAATAAAGAAATGAAAATGAAAATATGAAAAGAGAAAGATAATTAAAATGAAATGAGGATAATATATAGTCTTTTTCATATTACTTTTATACTACCTGTACTACTTACATATATTACTTACTTCCTCCGCTCCGAAAAATAAGTTATCCTAAAAAATTTCGAACAGATCAGCGAGGGGCTATAATGACCATGCAGCCCTACTGCTTGCAGACTAGTTGCTGCGGTTGTTAATCTTTGGCCCCCTGCAGGTTTGTTGCTAGCTTTTCTTTAGCTCCATGCATATCTGTTACCGTCCGAGATGGATTTCTTAAACTGTTGTGGGCCCACAAAATTCTCTAAAAACTAGCATGAATTTGAATCCTAAGATGACTTGTTTTTCTGGACGGAGAGAGTATACCACTAGTTAAGATTTGAGTGGTATATAATTAGAGTCCGTTTGGTAAGTCTGCAGCTACTCCAAAAACAGCTCCGACTTCTTTGATGGAGCGGCTTCTCTGGTGGAGCTAAAGCCATTTTAGAAAACTTTTAACAAAACGGCTTCACCCTGCTTTTTATGAATAAATTGAAGAGGGGGAGCCGGTTGGAGCCATATTTTATAGCTCCACCGCTACAGTGGAAGCCGGTTTGGGCCTCACCAACGGCTTCTTGCATGAAGCTGCTCCAAAACCATCCGTTTGGCAGAGCTTGAGCTGGAGCCAGTTTTGCAGCCATTTCTTGAGCCATGCCAACTAGTCCTTGGAATCAAAGTACAACACCAAATAACAATTAACACTACCAATTTCTAAATCCTAGTCAAGCTTGATTGTGCCTCTTGCAATGATTTCACAGATTTCTATGACTCTTGCAGCTTAACAACCAAATCTGTAGCAGTTGTGCCATTTTTTACTCCTTCAGATTCTTTGCACATACGCAGAAGCCATCAGGTTTGACCATCAAAACATGTTGCTGAGTTTGCAATCTTTTTAGCACAAGGAAATGAAATCTATGAATCTCAACAAACAACAAGACCCACTAAATAGACATAGAAGATTCAACTAGAAAGTACATTTATTGAGAATACTGAATGAACCTGAAAGGAAGTAGCCCCAAAACTAGTGATTCAGATATAGAATGTCAGATCCAAAACTTGTTGAAATCTGTGAAGCAAATGTCACATATTAGATCCTTCTCTGATCCTATAGAATATTCGGAAAGGCAAAAAACATGTGCCACGATTTTGTACAGTCTAAGTTCAAAATAATTTTTGCTTGGATCGATTCAAGTTCTGATAGCCAGGCTACAATCCAAACCACCTAAAACATAAGACCCTTCTTTGGCATCGGGGGATGCAATTGTGGAGCAGATCAAAGAAACCTTGCCCCTGCTGTTCCTTGTCATTACAGATGCCTCTTCTTTCTGTTAACCCCTTGCGTTAAGAAAATAGCAATGGAATTAAGTTCAAAAAAAGATTTCAAAGAGTACGAAAGTGCTGACATTATTGCCGAAAAATGAGAGCAACTTTGAACGATCAAAACATTCTACAGTTATTTGGTTTGCACAGATTCCAGAAGCTTCATCACTGATTCTGTCAGGTATGCTGGGTATCCGCCCCTTCACTTGAACATCTAAAGAGGAAGCAGCTGCAGCAGCTGGAATTCAAGAAAAATTGTGATCCTTCAGTAATCTATTTTTACAGAAAGATCTAACTGAGCTACACTAGTGCAGCCTAAATCTAGCATAAACATTGATATAACCCCAAAACCTCATGATTTTGTAGACCAATTATTTAAGTTGCGGGGGCGTGCTGGCCTAATCATAAAGTTCTTAGAACCAGTAAAACCGTCTTGTCCGCCTTTCCCAAAACAAAAGCTTGCATGATAAAATGATCAACTCTGTACTACTTTGCAATATTGGAAACATCTGGACCGCTCACATACTTCTAAATTCGAAATCATTGACGTACTAAATAAAAGTACCAGCAACCAAGCTTGTACAGGAGCACTTATGCTTAATTATACTAATAGGTAATCTCCAGAAATAATCACCAAGGCAAACCATCCAAATTTTTAATTGGTTATACCAGCTCACAATGGTAGGGATAGCTCAGGGCGGGTCTACACCCCGTGCTGGCCTGCTGAGGTCCTTGCCCCATAAAATTCATGTGCCTCCATGTGTCACCTGTTAGTTATCTAGAGTATAATATGAAATCTAAGATACAATTTATGGATCAAATCTTCCATCTTTATTACAATGATATCATCAGTGTTGTAATCTTTTTTTCTTTTCATTTGCTGTTATAAAAACCTTTTTACATTTATTAATTTATAATTAGTAGGGACTTGACCCCTTCTATAAAAAATTCTTCCATCTTTGTTACTCACTCCGTTCCAAATTGTAGATCATTTTAGCAAAGCTAGATACATAGTTTTTGCTACGTAGTTAGATAAGTATTACGTCTAGGAGCCCTTTTGGCACAGTTACTTGAAGAGCTTAAAAAAGAGCTTCACATGAAGCTGTGCTAAAAGGGTATTTTTAAAGCAGCTTACACTAGGAGGAGAAGCAGTAAATCGTAGCTTCGCCCAGCTTCTCCCGCAGGCCCACGTTTCGCCAAACGATTTTGAAAACAGCTTCAGCTTCACCAGAGAAGCTGCTATCAAACCAGGCATATGAGACTGTACACGTGGTATCTGTTGTAACTGCTCAGTAGGATTACTTGTACAGTAGTTAGACTAGTCGGACTCGGTATGAAACTACCAAGAAGTACTCAGGTAGGACTCCTGAGCCTGTACCCGACTAGGACTTCCATGTAAACCTGTCCCCAGACTATATAAGGGTGGATAGGGACCCCTCGCGGACAATCATCATCAAAGGCAATACAAACCACATAGTATGTAGGGTGTTACGCTCTCGGTGGTCCGAACCTGTCTAAAATCTTGTGTTCCTTTGCACCTTTAAGTTCCTGATCTCGGCGACACCCTACCTACAAACTCACCACCTGGGGGGTATCCCTCGGTGGGCGTGGCGGGAAAACACCGACAGCTGGCGCGCCAGGTAGGAGTGCTCACCGAAGATCCACCGGAGAACTTGATGGCGTCGTTCAACTTCACCAGCGTTGTGCTCGATGAGGGCACGACTTTCATCTTCAGCTCCTAGATCTACGTCGCCGACGGTTTGGGTGGTTTCAACAGCCACCTAGCCAACTCCAAGGAGCTGGAGGCTTCTCCATCAACCTCAAGCAGCGATCTAAACAACTTCATCGACAACCTCGACGACATGTTGCTTCCCAATCTGATCCAGCAGATCGAAAAGATATCCATTTTCAACGCGACTTCCACTCATGACACACCAGATCTACTCGGGAGGAGGATTTGGATCTGAAAAGACTTCACGACCCAAATTCCTCTCCGACTTGGAGGAGGATTTAGATCTGCTGCTCAAGATCAAGGACATGAGCACCACTGCTTGCCGGGAGGCCCCCATCTTCGACATCCACTCGGATCCCAACGGAGAGTATTCCCCGTGCACTACACCTTCGAGCCAGATCTGAAAAGAATTCCGAGACACAGGAGCCACCGCTTGTCGAGCGACCCCCGCTCTCGAAAACCACTCGCAACCTGACAGCCACACCGAAACATTTTCGGGCAGCCTTCTGGGTTTAACCATCACATCAACGTCGTAAGGACGTTTCGTGTACTGGAAGGGCTTTGAGCCCTCCGAACTACTCGATTACGAGTCCCATCTTGTGGTCTTCACGTAGGAACTACTCTTCCAGGAGGGTAGACCCCTTTCTCCTATCGTTGAAGAAGGAGAGATTAGCAAAGAGCTATCGAGTACAGCCTGAGGGCTAACCACTCGCCGGATTGACAAGTCTGCATGGCCTCCCTTTGCAACGTGGAGGAAGATGAGCTGGGCACCCAGTATGACAACAAACAACTCACATACATCTCAACCGATGAGCCCACAGCTGACGCCCCCCAAGATGAAGATGAGGAGCACCGTCGGATCCGGCGGGCAAAGAACGCCAAGCGTGCTCAACGCAAGCGCAAAGCGCAGAATCACGCCCACGAACCAAGGGATCTCAACAATGCTTTTGCAGCAGTCGCGGATCGTGAGTATCGTACGCTGATTGGCGCCATAGTAGAAGCAGCACTACTAGCCCAAGAACTCCCATCTAATCCTTAGATACAAAGGCTGCAGTACTTGACCCAGCGCGCGCTCGTGCAACTCGATGGGCAACATCCCGTGTCTTCCACTCGGAATCAGCTCTCGAGGTCTGAGCAACACGGTGATACCGCGCTGGTTAGTCGCACCCCTGGAGGAGGCCACAGAAGTCGGAGGAACGACAACCGCCAGCGCAATGAGGGCCACGCATCCGCGCGTGGCAACAATGAACAAGTACAACAACCCCCTCGCAGCTAGCGAGGGGCAAGACACCATGGCCAAGATCCAGTCGAGGCCAACCTCCACGATGCTCCCACAGTCTATCTCAGGAAAAAAAATCAACGAGGGCCGCGGCGCGCGGCTTGTTATTGAAGCAAGGAGAAGGGACTGTCCCGGCAGATACGATGATGACGATGACAGCGACCGCTTCCCTGCCTTCACTACCAGCATCATCGACAAGTCCTACCCCAAGGACTTCAAGTCAGTTAGAATCCCCAAGTATGACGGTAAGCAAGACCCGCACCAATGGCTTCGTTGCTACTGCATCGCCATTGAAGTTTCAGGGGGATCCAACTCTACAAACGCTCTCTACTTTCCGGTGGCTGTGGAGCCCCCGCCCCTCACATGGCTTGAAAGCCTCAAGACAAACTCCATCGACTCGTGGGAGGACCTCAAGCGGGCCTTCATCGACAACTTCCAGGGATCAATGATCAGGGCGGGCACTCGCCATGACTTGTCCCAGGTGAAGCAGGAGATGAACGAGACCCTACGGTCTTACACACGATGTTTCTTTGTGATGCGCGCCACCATCGCCAACACTACCGATGAGGACGTCATCCGTTGCTTCCAACACGGCCTCTTCTCAAAGAACACGTACCATGACTTCGGGCGCAACCGCCCGACTACTGCCGTGGAGCTGCGTGACATGATGGCTAGGTGGGCTGACCAGGAGGATGAGGAAAACGACCGCTTTCCCAAGCGCATCCACGACAAACAAGGCAACAGCAATGGCCATGTTGACAAAAGCCAGTGGAACCACTCGGGGAACCCCTGAAAGCGCAAGCCAGACCATGAAGTCGCGGCTGTCGAGCGAAACCCATGCGGCAAGAAGTCGGGGAACAACCACTCGGACTACGAGCAAGTCTTGCATAAACAATGCCTGATACACCCGAAGTCGCGGCATACGCTCTTCAAGTGCGTCACCATCCGAAAATCACTCAATGCTCCATCCCTCCCCCAAGCAGGAAAGTGAAAGGATAAGGAGGATGAAGAAGAAGGTGACAAGTCGGGGGCTCAAGATTTCCAGGATCTAAAAAACGTCGTCAACGTCATCTTCGATGGAGACGGCGGATTCCTCTCCAAACGCGCGCAGAAGCTAATCCTGTGCGAAATACTCTCTGTGAAGCTAGCCAGGACAAGGCCTCTGTGATACAGCGAGGTTCCGATCTTCTTTTCCAGGGACGATCAATGGACCAGCTTCTCTGAATGGGGAAAATTCCCGCTCGTTCTAGACCCTGTCGTGGCGGGCTCACAACTCACCTGAGTACTCATCGATGGTGGAAGCGGCCTCAATCTGCTCTTCGTGAGTACTCTCAAGAAGATGGGACTGGACATCTCCAAGATGCTTACTCCCAGTAAAGCTCCCTTCTACGGCATCGTCCCGGGCAACGCAGCTACACCACTCGGGTCAGTGGTCCTGCCAGTCACCTTCGGGACAAAAGACAACTACCGCACCGAGTATATCAAGTTTGAGATGGCGGATTTCGACTCATCGTACCATGCCATTCTCGGCAGGCCGGCACTAGCCAAATTCATGGCCATGCCCCATTATGTCTACCTGCTACTTAAGATGCTAGCAAGACAAGTGTACTCACACTCCATGGCAACCTGAAGAAGTCGTACGACTGCGACCAGGAGGTGATCGAGTACGCCACGACTTCACGCATGCCAGAACCGTCTGCAGAAGTACTCGTGGCCACGCTGAAGCTGACCAACACGGAGATGGAGATCTCCAACCAACGACCAAGCCAGTCGAGGGTTAAACCTAACCCCAGCAACGTTGGCATCAAGACCATCTACCTGCAAGAAGGTGACCCGTCCAAGACTGCTCTGATTGGAGGTGGCTTAGACGACAAATAGGAAAGCGCGCTCGTCAGCTTTCATAGGGCCAACTGTGATATATTCGCGTGGAAACCAGCGGATATGCCAGGGGTGTCCAAGGAGTTGCTCGAGCACTGCTTGAAAGTCAATCCTAAATCCACTCCAAAGAAGTAACGATTGCGATGTTTCGCCCCCGACAAGAGGGAGGCCATCAAGAAAGAATTAGCAAAACTACTCGCGGCTGGTTTATTAAGGAAGTATACCACCCCGAGTGGTTAGCTAACCGTGTACTTGTACTAAAAAATAATAATAATGAATGAAGGATGTGTGTGGATTATACTGATCTCAATAAACATTGCCCGAAGGACCCCTTCACGCTCCAATGCATCGACCAAGTCATCGACTCTACGGCTGGCTGCGTCTTGCTCTCCTTCCTTGACTGCTACTCGGGCTATCATCAGATAGCTCTTAAGAAGGAAGACCAGATCAAAACAGCGTTTATAACCCCCTTTGGAGCATATGCTTACACTATAATATCTTTTGGGTTGAAGAATGCAGGAGCCACCTATCAATGGGCCACCCAACTGTGCCTCGCGGACCAACTACACCGCAACGTTGAAGCTTACGTGGATGATGTGGTCATCAAGACCAGATCCTACGACGAGTTCATCACTAATCTCGAGGAGACTTTTAACAGCTTGCGATGGTTTCGATGGAAGCTCAACCCGACAAAGTGCGTCTTTGGTGTGCCTCAAGGCAAACTACTTGGGTTCATTGTTAGTCACCGCGGGATTGAAGCAAATCTAGAGAAGATTAACGCCATCACAACCATGGAAGCTCCAAAGACGATCAAGGACGTATAGAAGCTCACTGACTGCATGGAAGCTTTGAACCAATTCATCTCTCGACATGGAGAAAGGGAACTACCCTTCTTCAAGTTGCTCAAACACCACGACAAGTTCAAAAGAACTGAGGAGGCAAACTAGGCGCTACAAGACCTCAAATATCACTTGCAATCGCCATCTATCCTGACGGCTCCCCAACCAGGCAAGAACTTGCTGCTCTACATCGCCGTGACTACTCACGTTGTCAGCACGGCAATCGTGGTGGACCGACAGGAAGAAGGCCACGTCTTTGGGGTGCAGTGACCAGTCTACTTCATCAGCGAAGTCCTCTCTGAATCTATGGTTAGTTACCCGATGATTCAAAAAATACTTTACAGTATACTCATCACTTTCAGGAAGCTTCGCCACTACTTCAATGCATACAATATCCTGGTGGTCTCTGACTTCCCCTTGGTGGATATCCTCCACAATTGGGACGCTACCGGGCGCATCTCCAAGTGGACGGTGGAGTTAGGAGCCCATACACTCGACTTCAAGCCCCGGACAGCCATCAAGTCGCAAGCACTAGTCGATTTCATGGTGGAGTGGTGAGAAAACCAAGTGGAAGCCCCAACCAACCAGCCGAAGCATTGGATCATGTACTTTGATGGTTCACTCAAGCTCGGTGGAGGTGGTACGGGAGTACTTTTCATCAGCCCGAGAGGAGAACAGCTCAAGTACGTGTTTTAAATATTGTTCGAGGTCTCCAACAATGAGGCCGAGTATGAGGTATTGTTGCACGGGTTACGCCTGGCAATCTTTCTGGGCATCAAGCGACTACTCGTCTATGGCGACTCCAAGTCAACAAGGAGTGGGACATCAACAAGGACACCATGGACGCC
This sequence comes from Panicum hallii, assembly GCF_002211085.1. Lineage (NCBI taxonomy): Eukaryota > Viridiplantae > Streptophyta > Magnoliopsida > Poales > Poaceae > Panicum > Panicum hallii. The sequence continues at coordinate 58,418,922 of NC_038050.1, read as the reverse complement.
TACGTCATGGAAATACGCAAGCTCGAGAAAAGTTCTTGGGACTGGAAATTTACCATGTGGTTCGCGACAACAGTGTGGGCCCAGATGTGCTCTCCAAGCTAGGTTTTGATCGAGCTAACGTCCCACCGGGAGCTTTCGTTCACGAGTTGCATCACCCTTCCATCAGGACAACAGACTCAAGTTCCATTGCTCAGGATCCCAACGAACCCGACTGAGAGGTCTTGATGATCGAGGTCGACTGGAGGCTGGCCTTCATCGACTACATCCAGGAGCACAAACTACCCCCTAGTGTCGACCCAAAAAGTGCTGAAGCCATTCGCATTCTACAGCGCAGTAAAGGGTATGTTGTAGTCGGGGGCAATCTGTACAAGTGTGAATCGGCATCAGGCATACTCATGAAGTGTGTCAGCACGGAGGAGGGCAAAGAAATTGTAACACCCTAATTTTAAATTAGAAATCTAAATAAATTTTGCTAGATTATTTATAGGATCCATAAGGTTTTTATCCAATTATTTTGATTTTAGAGCATTTACCGTGAATTAATAGTAACCTCCTTAACCATAAAAAGAAATATAAGAAAATATAGGTCTTGTGCATTTCAAGCCGGATTGCATCGTTTCATTGTTTGTCTTTCATTTGAATTTAAATTTTAAATTCAAATTCAAATGCATTTCTTTTTTTCTCTCTCTCTTTTTCTTCTTTTTGGCCCGGCCCATCTTCTTTCTCCTCTTTTCTTTTTCTCCCACGCAGCCCAGCCTAGCTTGGCCTTTCCCTCCCCTTCCTTCCTCACACACGGCCCAGCCCAACTTGCCTGCGCGGCCCCGCCCAGCAGCTGCTCCCTTCCTCCCCGCGTGGCCAGCAGCCCGGCTCCTCCTCCCCTCCTCTCCTGCTAACAGGCGGGGCCCGCTTGTCGGGGTCATCCCCGACCTCGAGCCCAAGTCCGGCCACAACACGGCACGGACGCCGCCCGCGCGCTGCCCGAGCCCGCACGTTGAGGCTTCCCGCGGCCGCCCTATAAAGCTACCGCCTCGTGCCCTAGGCTCCGCACATCCCGCAGCCGCCGCCTTTTGCCTCGCAACCATAGCCGCGCCGCCGCCTTCACCGTCGAGCTCGGGGATGCCGCCATCTCACTGCTCCACCGCCGCTCCGTCGCCCCCACCCACTACCGAAGCTCCGTGTGGAGGTGGGAATTGTCGCCGGCCCTTTTCCCCTCTGTTTCCCGCCTTCCCGCGCGCACGATTGTTCGCCGGAGCTCCACGACTGGGCCTCGCCGTCGTCCGCTTTCTCTGGCCCCCGGCACCTCGTCCCAACCCCCTAAACATATTCCCCTCCTCGCTTTCTTTCTCCCAGGCCAAACCCGAGTCGAAACCGTGGCTGTAGTCGCGTTTACGCGATTTTCCCGATGAGCCGCCGCCACCCGCGCCGCCTCAACCCCGCACAGTCGTCTGATCCAGATCCGACGGTCTAGATTAGATCTAGACCGGAGTCAAATAAATCGATACCGGTCAACGCTAGGGTATTTTGCACTTTAGCCCCTGAATTCTATCGAAATCAACCCGCAGTCCACGGCAGTTCAAAAATATTCACGAGTAGATCCTTTTTTCTGTTTAAGCCCCTATCTTTTTCTAAAATAGAACCTGCCATACCTAGCACCTCTGTTTTTCAATCTAAACCCTAGATCTAAGGTTTAAATACTAGCCCTCAGTTTCTTTGTTCAAAGCACTTTTAGTTTTAAATCTTCTACAAATAAGCTCCTGGAATCATGTTATAGACATAACTTCTCCGTTTTAACCCCGTTTTTATCGATTCTTGCGCTCACGTAATCCTTGTGACGTATACAGTAGTTTTATAATGATGTTTTGCTCTATTTATATTGTTTGGTGTACTGTTTCTTATTATTTGTATTTATTTGTTTGTATGTACTTATGTTACGATAGACGGTGCGCAGTTCGAGTGTCCGCAAGAGTAAGGCTGTGAAGACCTAACTGAGCAGCAGCAGTACTTTGACGAAGGCAAGTGGTCCTTCATCATACTTCAGCCCTAATAATTTTCTAAATCCATACATTTACTTTTTATACATGCATGTGTCTAGAATATGATGGATCCCAAACTAAGGATTTGCCTAGTTTCTCTTGAACTTCCTTGATTAAATCTGGGTTGCTATATTTTTGTTGCAGCTATGCTAGTTGCTTTTACTTAGACTTTGGTTGGATAACCTGAAAATCATGCTACACTAGTTTTACTTATGTTCTGGAATACTTTTATAATGATAATTAAGATCAATCTTTTCCTAGACGGAAAACGGTAGACGAATGGCGAGGTGCCATTTAGGGTTTAAACGTGTTTAGACGTGTTTAAACGGAATTAAACGGCCTAAATGGTTTGGTACTGTAGCAAAAAATAGAGAAATTGTAGGCTGCAGGCTGCAGAGGAGAGGAGCTCGCCTGTGCTGGCTGGAGAGGAGCACGTGAGACTTCGACCTCTCTACAAGGTCGATAATGGCGGGCCGCGGGTGACGACAAAGGGTTGGGCGATAGGCCGCTTCTTCCTGGCTGCCGTCGCCGCAGCAGGAGCCCGCGCCGTCGTAGCACCGCTGAGGATCTTGGACAGGAGCAGCCGGAGCACCAGAGGAGCTCGTAGCGCCTGGCTTGAGAGACCGCAGAGGAGGGAGAGGAGAGGAGCGGATGAGCGTCGGAGGACGAGAGGAGCTCACATAGCGGCACAGGCGGCGGCTATGCAATGTATCTCGCCGCCTCTGCTGCAGCGCTGCTGGGTGGCGGCTGCTGCCTCTACTGCCTGGGAGGCGCGTATGGGAGAGTGGGGAGGAGCCACTAACCCTAGTACTACTCAGGAAGCCCGCGAAAAGAAGCCCAATTTTCGTTTATCCCAAGCAAATGCAACCCATTACGTGAACGGGCCTCTAAACGGACCAAAAGGCACCCAAAAACATTTCAAACCCGTCCCGTTTATACCGAATTGGCCGTTTAGACGTTCCGTTGACCGTTTAGACCGATCAACCGTTTAGGGATCCGATTAGCCCCTAAACTGTGCAGTTGGCCGCCGTTTAGCGTTTAAACCCGTTTAGACGATCGTTTAATACTGTTTAGGAAAACATTAATTTAAGATCATTGCATTGATTGGAACATGGAGAACCACCTAGAAAAATAATGCAACCATAATACTACATGGCTCTGGTCTTGGCTAATTAATTAGAAACTTTAGCTTATGATAATCTTACTGAAAGGGCAAGAGGGATTGCATCGTCGGGGTATAGCTCGGTCCTCTTGAAGCTTTATGATATGTGGTCCTTGGTTAAGGCACTTCCTTACAAGGGAGGGTTATAACCGATTTGACTTGAAACCTTAGCGGATTGTTATAAGTTAGGAAATATTTGTAAAGGCCTCGTAGTGAATCCCTGCCACTCACCTCGGAAGTGTTCGAGGGCCTTGCAAACCCGAGCATTAAGGAAAACACGAGTTTTGGATAAAAGTGTACAACCTCTGCAAAGTAAAAACTGATATATCAGCTGTACTCACGGTTAAGAGCAGTTTGGACACTCATATGATAATTAAACTTAAAGATAATTTAAATTGAGGTTCTTTATTTATTTATTGTTGTTATCTTATCTCTGTTATCTATTTAAGGGTTGGTATATACTTAATGCTTACTAAATAAAACTTGATCAACTAAAAATGCTTATCGCAGTCAAACCATATCAGCTTTTCCTTGATTTTGGCCTTGCATGTTATATAATTTACTCCACTTGCTTATTACCAACCATAAGTGTACTCACGCTTGCTTTATTAAAATTAATGCTGCGCAGAACAAGATAATTATCTAGAGTTCCCAGAAGACTTTGAAGAGTACTAGGCGTATGTCTCCCAGTCATCTGCCTGTGAAGTTGAAGTCTGCTGCTAGATATAAACGTTTATTTATTCGCTTAAGATTAAGACTTTCGGTCATGTAATAAAGTAGTATGATACTCTCTTTCGTTATGACATTGTTTCGGGCATACACTTGTATCGTCTATCATATGTGTGGAACTTGATCCGCACATATGAGATGCATTCGGTTTTCTTTCTAAAACCGGGTATGACAGAAGTGGTATTAGAGCAGTGTTGACTGTAGGACGTTAGCCTAGTTAGTAATGGTTGAATTCTAAGACTTATTTTGCTTAGTAACCTAGCTTCTACTTGCTTGCTTTTAAAAATTGCTTATCTCTTGATTATATCACTATTATCCCATCATTGACTTCATGCTTGCCTCTCAAGTGTGTTGATATTTTCCAAAATTCTTTTGCTTTAAGTCACCTATAGCATTTTCTAAATATCCTCTATCTTGCGCTGTCCTCACTTTTGCTACAAATAACCAGAACCAGACAGACCGCCCGCAAGAGCACCCGTGGACCGCCTCATCCGATCCATCATCCTCAGGAAGTGCCTGACCAGGAAGAGCCCGAACAGCCGGAGGACTTACCCGAATTCATGGAGATCGAGGACGATGATGACGACTACTACGGCTACCACGAAGGAGGCTGGGTGGATAGTGACACTGAGGAGGAGCCCATGGAGCTGCCTGAGGACCACCCAGACACCACAAGCAACAACAATAAGGACGCTGCAGGAGGAGATGGTGCCAATCCAGGTACCGCAGGAGGAGACAATGCCGAAGATGGTGATGATGACCTAGTTGCACCCCATGGTGGTGACGAGGATCCACATGATGATCTAGAGCTAGCCGACGCAGTAGACCAACCGCCACCAGAGCCCCATTACGAGAAGCAGATACATCGCCTGCACTTTTACTGAAGATCCATTCCCAGCACTTCTCTGGAGGACCATGCAGAGAATCGGCTTCCCACTAATGCCACGCTATGAAGCCTGCCTGTACAAGAATGCTCAGCAGGAGGAGGAGTGGTTAAGAATGCTCAGGAGAAGGAGGAGTGGTTAGTGACAGTAGTGATCAATATCCCGGATGAGTGGTATGGCAGCCGGATGGAGTACTACAAGCACTTTGATGACGTGGCCAGAAGGACTCTGGACGCAGGGACCAGTGAAGCTGTCAGAAGAGCTCTCTACTATCTCTATCATGCTTATCGGGATAAGCTTCAGGGCACCGAGTTTCAGCAGTTCCCATGCCGTGTGAAGGGTGCCACCAGTGTGCAGATTCCTGTCCCACCCTCCTGAGGAAGGAAGCTTGTTCATGGACACCATACAGGATCCTCGTCACTCATGGACACTACTATAAATTATTTTTTAGTAGTGCGTGATAGATATATTGCAAAATAAACCATGTGAGCTGCATGTGCATGCCTACATTTTCTTCTATTGCATTGGATGCGAAAGTGGTGTTTACATTTTGCCGGCTTGACTGCTCATCAAGTCATCCTTCTTGTCACAGGGTAAATCGCTGGGTGTTGGATCCTATGGGTAGTCGCAGCAGCGACTCATCAGGATTGAGCTTTATTTCACTGGCTATTTTGATTTCTCCATTCCAGTAGGGTCGTGTTTGGGATTCTGATCCTCCTAGCTACTCCGGAAAAGTCATCTTTCCAAACAGGTTAATTGAGTTTAAGGGTGAGTACATCGCTACACGTCAGCAGTTTCATAAGTTATCCCATCTAGATCCATATAAATTCATTTAGGATTTTTGATTATATGGAGGAGGGAGGGAGGGAGGAGAGAGAACCAGTTGGTTGTTGCTTCACGAAACAACTGTCTCGTAGACTAAAATTAAGGACCATAAGACCGCTTACTCACCACTATACGAGTTGATGTTGTCATGCTACTCACAATATTCTATTTTTTTATTCCACAAATTTAGAGATATGGTACTACTAGAAATACGGTACTACTACGAGATAAAAAAGACAATTGTCTATTCAGTCATCTCAAAATGGTATATTATTGCATGAGACCGACTACAATATGGCTCCAATATACTTACCCTAACATTATATACCATTCTTATAATCCTAGTTTGGCCAGCTGCGGATTGTATGTATTCTGATTCTAGCTTGCCTCCCTCAGCAGTTGATCTCTGGCGAGAGACAATCTGACCGTTTGGCAATCTTTCTTATCTATCTCCTAGGTGAGCAGTATACTCGACCAAACATTTCAAAGCCCATCTTAATATACACTACTAGCTAGAAAACTAATCATCCATCCAATTGGACCCAGTACTAATGCCAGCTATCCACTCACTCATTTTTCTTGTACAAAGGTACATAAAATCCTACATTATATACTAAAAATTTATTTATTAATTATGAAAACTATAACCAAATTAAGCATTTTGCGGGTGAGATAATCACAGGGCCAGCAACATTGGCAATATAATGTGTTGTGCAATGGCATGCCTTTCCGGAAGTTGTAAATTTGGTGTCACCTCCACCTCTTCTCTCATTTCCAGTTTATGAAACAATCTCAACCCAAATCATTTCATTCCTAGGCTTCCAACCTAACTCCTGTTCCCTAATAATAACTATTCCATCATCATCGATGCATTTACTATTCCGTCATCATCGATGCATTTTCTTGATCGATGAGTTCATGAACAGATTTACATTCAACAATCCATAGAGCTTTATATTTAATTGCATATCTCAACTAAAAAGCTCAAATCATGCATTGCACGAGCATGTGGACCCTCCCTAAGGCTCAGGCATGAAAATAGAAGTCAGCTGTATTTATTTTATTTAAATGCACCCGTGAGAATTCGAATTCAAGTCCCTGGAACCGACCAGTTTAATCCAAAAGGCTAAACTGTTGGAGCATATATAGACAAATTACTTATGCTTCGATATTATCGCATTGACATGATGTCTTTATTTGTGATGGCTTATAGGCCCTTTCCATCAATAAGTAAGTGGTTGTTTGTATTCAGGGATTAAATTTTAGTCCGGATCATATCAAATATTTGGATGCCAATTACAAGGGCTAAACATGAACTAACTATAAAACTAATTACATAAATGAAGACTAATTTATGAGATGAATTTATTAAGCCTAATTAATCAATCATTAGCATGGACAAATCATGAACTAGTTGGGCTTAATGAATTTATCTAATACTTAGTGTCCAAACATCCCATGTGACGTGAACCAAAGTTTAGTCATCCGCATCCGTACAGACCCTAATACCAAGGCATCGACCGCACGACCTAACATGTTGTTTCCCGCCGGAACAGCCGCAATAGATCCAGTGTTTTTCTTTTCCAGATTGTACGTTTCCCCCGTTTAGGTAGCCAACGTGCACCTGCTGGGTAGTGATTCTTGACCATTACCTATTTACCCATGATCACTGAACACGAGTGGCAGGTATGACAGTTTGGCCTCGACCAGTTAAATTTGTTAACCCCCCGCATGTGCAAGGTACATGTAGGCCGGTGTTAGGGCGCAATAGCTGCTGTCCTGGTGCATGACGCTCCACATTAGCAGAGGTGACACACTGATACCAGGATTAACTAACCTTATTAGTAGCGCGTAATTTGCGACCCTCGTGCTCAGAGCCGGCCGGGCTGGAAATAATCGCTTCAACGCCCGTCGGCGTTGGAGAGAGTAAAGTATCCCGGCGATGCTGTCCTGGTCGAAGTCTCGCCACCCGAATCAGCGAGCAAAGTCCAAGCGCAACCGCGGACTCACTTCGAGCTCCGTGCTAGCTGTAGCTCACGTGCATATGCTTGTGGCGTACTACTAGCTAGAGCTAGCTACTATAGGAGCCTATCCAACTAGCTAGGACAATTTTCAAGAGTATAGCGACAGAACAAAGCGAGAATGGCAAACTGATTTCTACATAATTCAAAATAGCCGGTTATAGCATCCGCTATATTCCGCTGATCAATGTTCAACTAAGCTGATGTTAATAATTATTATTATTATTATTAGACCCTGATTGATGACCTGATAACAGTTTTGAAACTGAAACTTTGCTTGCTGACTTGCTGTAAGCGAAACAAGTAGTTGATGGCATGTTACTCGGCATGTGCCGTGTTCTAAGCCAATGTCCACGCATCAAAAGGCGAGTTGTATACACAGGTCGAGTAGTCTAACCTCGTGTCCCGCTTCGATCAAGGAAATCTCTCACGGACCAAAGAACCGTTGTGAAAGGACAAAGCAGTGGTGTATTTTAACCGCTCTAGAAACGAACGAACTGAATCTCTAGGGCACTACTGGGAGGCTTCTTATATATGCCGACATGTACGCGGCAGCTAACCGACCGTAACACTGGCCTGTAAGGCTGTATGTAACCAGCATACAACATCCTAGTAGAGAGGTTTTGTGCATGTAGGACGGTGATCGCCATCGACGTCGTCGTTCACCTATGAAGACCACCACTGCTACTTCGGCGACCGTCCTCTTCCTCAGCATCGCACTCCTGTGCGGCGTTCTCATCTCCGCTGTAGATGCTGCGAGGCAACTGGCACCAGAAGGCCGGGTGGTCGTCGAGACCCATGAGGCGGCGGCTTACACGACCCTGCGGGAGAGGGCGTGGTCGAAGACGACGGCCATGGCGTGGACGCAGCAGCTGCCCTCAGGTCCGAGCCCCAGGGGTCCGGGTCACTAGCAGCTAGCCCATGAGATACGGAGTTCGTTCCGTCGATCGAGCGGTTGAGACCAGCAGGAGAGCTCCCTTTGTACGATATGATGGTTTTTCCCCCCGTGATTCGTACATTTGGAAGAAGCTCGTGAGGTCAATTTCTTCTTGTTTCAATTCTGAGCTGTCGATTTTTCACTTGTGCTAGTTGGGTCCAGCTCATCAGCGTTCAGGCACCATTTCCTGATAGTTTGGTTCCAAAATATATACTGGGACTGGGACTGTTGACACTTAATTCAGGTCCAATATTTTTTTTCCAATTTGTTTAGTTCTTGTTGAAGTGGACCAGCAGTGTGTACAAAGTCGTGCTTGTATTTTTTTTTTTTTGCACGTATGAAGAACATGCAACTGAGATCCGGTCCTCGTATATATATAAAAGTACAAAACCAGGGGGAACTGGCTTTTTTTTTTTGCAAAGCCAAGCTAGCTAGGTTTGTTGGTTTAGTTCACCACATGTGTAGAAACAAAACAGCGGATGGTCTTCAAAAAAGGGAAAAATTAAAAAACAACGGGGGCGATCCAAGGCTGGTGGCGTTGCAGTGGAATGGATGGCGGCAGTGGCACAAAGAGTGTAGTAGACCGGAGGCAACGGTGCGGCGCTGTGCAAACTGGCATTGTGTGAATTTTTAGGCCGTTGTCTCACAATGGACAGTTGTGAAGAAGCAAAAAGTCGCAGCTTTGCTATATCGCCGAGTCCCTAAAATTCTTCAATACGGAATTTTTCTTCCTATGACGCCTTCTTCTCACGAGTACTATGCCCAACCAAAACTGTATGTTGGTAAACCAAAATTATAGACTCAGAACAGATCAGAAAGGGCGTTTCACATTCATTTTACACGGATCGTCAGACGCTACATTTTGCCAAAAAAAAGTTAGTCAAAGGTATGCGATTATACATGCTTCAGGTGACGTTTATGGCAACCAATCACCTGAAGCGGACTGTTTCCCGCAGTTGAACCGAGCGTGGGATTGATTGGACTGCAATTAGACCCGTTAACGATTCCACCTTTAGATTGATCGGACTGTTTGCGCGCAGATTGCCAGTTAAATAGGAGAGAATCTGTACATGCATGCAGAAGAAGACAGCAATGCTCACGTCACCCACATGCATGCAAATCCGAAACTAAAAAAGCTATAACTATTGAACCGATCATCCAAATTAAATTTAGATTGCACCATTATCTTTCTTATAATAAGATCTTCAAAATAAGATCACCCTTGACTATGTTTGCACGATATTTTTTAAAAGCTTTTTCTTTAATACTAAAAAAATAATTTTGGATACAGGAAATAAATATTTAAACAATACGAACAAATAATTATTTTTTTAAAAAAATAAACATAACGAACAAATAATAATGTACAACGAACAAAATATTAACCATAGCGAACATTTGATTGTCTATGCTAAATAATGGAAAATGAATATCACGAACAAATGAGTCAATATGCCCGAACAATTTAATCCACAAAGTGAACAAATATATTATACACCTCAAAAAATTATATTATGGACATAGAATAAAATATTATGTATCAAAAAATAATTGGATAAATTGAATAATAAGGAGTAAGAGAAGAATATAAAAAATATAGAAAAGAGGATAGGCATGGAAAGAATGGGTAAAAAGAGTGGAACAAAAATTCTAGAATAAAAGAAAACATATTAGATAAGGAATAAGGAGGAAATCAGATTAGAAAAATAAATTAAATATTAGTCTCTTTAAAACAAACGCACTTAGCCTATAGAATAAAGAAAAATAGAAAATAAAATAGAATAAATAAGAAGAAAAGAAAGACAGATTATATACTAGTGAAAAAATATTTATTGAAGTATTAGAAATAATAAGAAAAAAGAAAATAAATAAATAATAAAATAAAGAGAAGATAAGGTGCAACCCCTTGCATGCATATACCTGTTCACATAATTATTTAGAGCAAAATATTCTAAGTAAGAGAAAATATTCTTGGATCATGTCTAGGAATAAATAAAAATTATTCTCATATACGTGCCCATAGCATGCATAGTGCTGAAAAAGTAAGAGGATAGCAAAAAGAAAAAAACTGCATGGCAGAATGCACGTGGGCCAATCATTATAGTGAAGCATGGGAGCGCTCTGCGCTCCCACAACATAGGGATAAAGGAATCATGCAGCTGACACTGAGCAGATCTGTTAAAATTTTAATGGGCTGATTTCACGTGCTGGCCCACTCGCGCACGCACTTTTGTGTGCTGAAATTAGTTCCGCCGGTCCGCTAATTGTCTTCATGCGATGGATCCCACGTTTATAGCATAAGTGGTGCATAGCCGTGGCGAGTAAAAAGTGTGGATAGTCCCAGGAAAAGTGCCTGCGCCGCTGGGGACCTCACCGACGACCTCATCGTCGAGAACCTGTCGCGGCTGCCGGCCAAATCGATCTGCCGCTTCAAGTGCGTTTCCTGGCACTGGTACGGCTTAATCACCAACCCCGAGCACCGCAAGAAGATCCCCCAGACGCTCTCCGGCTTCTTCTACCCCAGCGTCAGTTGGACCCCCGAGGACTCCGTCAGAACATCCCTGATTTCGTTGACATCGTGGGGGACGAAGAGCCATTTTCAGACCCCTCGTTGACCTTCATGGCCTCCTACAGGTCGATTGTTCCAAAGATCTGCTGCAATGGCCTTCTTTTCTGCTTCTGCTGGAAGGTCTCCCCAAGGGATGAATGCGATCTTGTTGTGTGCAATCCTGCGACAGAGAAATGGGTTGTCCTGCCGGACTCCGTTGATGGAAGCATTGCTTTGAAGTACCATTTTGTTTTTGACCCAGCCATCTGCCCCCACTTCCAAGTGTTCGAAATTACAGATGCGGATGAGAATTATGGATCCATCGGTGATGTGAATATCTACTCATCGGAGACAGGTGCATGGAGTTGCAGGGGGAATGGTTGGGGCGATGAGCTTCAGTTAGTCGATAGAGGAGGTGTTTTTCTCAATGGAATGTTGCATCTGCTGACCTATGATTTAAAGATATTGGCAGTGGACACAAAGGGGAAGACATGGAGGACCATTCCTTTGCTGGAACCTATGACTGTCTCATGCTTTTGTAGAGGTCCTCTCGCATTTATTGGTCAGTCTCAACGGCGATTGTATTACATAAATATGAGGGTTGGTGAAACCTCAAAATTGTCGGTCTGGATTCTTGATGACTATGACAGTGGTGAATGGATATTTAAGTACAACATTAGCACCGCACAGATTTTCGGGGAGAAGAATCTAATGTTTGAGCGGGACTATGCTTTGATTGCGATTCATCCAGAAAGCAATTTGATTTTCTTTGTTTGTAGGTGCAAGGATATGCTGATATCATATGACATGGATCGTGGTAAAGTTTGTGTTAGCAATCTCAAAGAGCATCTCTGTGACTGCCCATTTCTTCCCTATCTTCCATATGTTCCATTTCTCAAGGATTCACTGGCTGCTCAAGGCTGGAAGCATATTTGCAGTGTGGAGGCCAACAAATTGTTACCCTGAAGTGACATGGATGCCTACAGCCAGTTCTCACCAAATTTAACAATGCAGCAGCAGCGTGTACAACTCACCTGTTTTTTGGCCCTTATTTTGTGTTTATGCTTTAATGTATTCCTGATTTTAATATCAAGAGATGCTGTAAGTCATGAATTTCCTGTAACTATATTTACAGAGGTTGCATATTCAGTTAAATTTTCTTGCTTTTGACTAATTGTATTTGTTTCCATTTGTTATGCATGCTATATTATCAACATGCGCTTTTTTCATCATAGTGCATCCATTTTGTGTTAATCATAGATGTGTACTGATGTTTACTCAAAAAATCTGAAGTAAGATATGCCCTCACTTGAAGTTATGAAAATTGCATACAGGAATTCCAGCTTTGGCTTTTTCATAGTACTAAAGAAGTTAAGATGAGAGAACTTGCAGTCAAGATTGATGCTACAGCACTCACGCTGTTCGGCTGGCCAGTGGATGGCTGGGCTGAGAGAACTTGCAGTCAAGATTGCAGCTGCAGCCAGCGAGCAGGCAGCAGCCGCATCCAGCGTGTATCAGCCGAACAGCGTGACTGTCTTTTTGGAACAAAGTCCTAGCGTGCAGGCAAGCTTGAGTGCCGATTGACCAAGGGCCAAGTCACTGAAACCATCATGAAAGACTTGGCGTCAAGAAGGTAAGGGGCATCAGGCTGTCTCTCACCAACACTGGCTAACTGGCAAGCAGGCCCTGCCTGCAAGTCTGTTCCATGTAGGCATGTGGCCATGGAGCTACCACTGATCCAAAAACTGCAATGTTTGCCTGATGAAGAGACCCCCAAATGTCATGAATTTGTGCAAGATTTGGGTGTGGGGGGCTCCCTTCTTAGAACATTATTCTCAGAAGTTTGATAAGGATAGGCAAGACAAACATAAGAATTCTCATCTTTGCTGGCCCAATATGCTGGCCAGCCTCATTTTAATTTTATGTGGTTTATTGTGCGATGCAAGTGTCAAGAAGAAGATGGGAGAGTGATGTCTGCCACTCATGGCTGGCCAGCTGTGATATCTTGTGATATCTGTAGTGTTCCTGCTAAGGTATATGTTTCCATGACCAAAATATATAAAAGAACAAAATCCGCCAGTTTTTAACAAGGTTCAAGTGTTTCTCTACTTTCTGATTCTGAAGATAGTATCGCTATTTCAGCAGTGTCTCTATTACCAAGGAAACTAGCACAAGGCAAAGTATACCTGTTAATTTAGGTCTCCCCTTTGGATGTTGATCTGTGATTACTCCCGGTTAGGGCATCCATCACTTCGTGGATTCGTTTCATTTGTACTAGCCATTTAGTCGTTCCATCAAGCTCCTCAGATTGTTCCATTGTGGAAGGGACAGGATCATCAACCTTGCTCTGAATACCATGCTTCAGTCCCCTGGCCGGATGTTAGACAGAGAAGGGAGGAGAGTTGGCGCAGGGAGGTGCCAGCGGGCAGCGGCTGTACGGGGGAGTGGACGGGATAAATCCCCTAATTACCTCGATGGGGTCGAAACAAAAAAGGCTGCTTCCTCCCGAGCAGTATATTTAGTAGTGTGTTTAAGGAGGCAGGGGCATTCACCACCTGCAGACTGGTGTAATTCTTTCGTATTGGAAGCATCATAGGTTACACCCAGTTATATGCTTTCTGAAACTCATTTTAACCCTGTGTAAATGATGGCATCTTACTATTCCCTAGCCTTTTTAACAGCGCCGCAGGCAAACGAGCTATTGTACAACCTGTGAACATTGGCACGCTGACATCCCAACGTTTTGGGAGACATGCCTTACAAAGTTACAAGTTTCTAGATACACCGTGCGCCTCTCAAGCAACCATTCAAGAGGTGCCCATCTGTGCATTATATATCTACAGGACGCACCAACACGACTGCTTGCGGAGGAGCTTCACAGATTCAAGCTCATCAGAGGGCCGCCTGTGCCTGTGCAGCGGCTAACCTTGCAATTGGGACCCTGCATCCAAATTTATGTGTCATCAAATCCGTTCAAGTGTGTGAATCAAAACACAGCCCCATTAGCCCCTACTCTATCTCACTCACGAGCAACTTGATCCCTTCAAGAACACGACATGAGAAACAACGAAATGACATACACCAAGACAATGCACAAGACCTGGTGACTGCATTAGCCTTTTTTCTCCTCTGTATTTTTGTACGCCACGTCTCTTAGCATAGCCTAAGCTTACCGAACATCTCAAAGAAACCAAGTAACACAAAAAGGTAAAAACCGTAAACAGAGTAGATATATCAACAGAAACTACGAAATTTATCATTTATAAGCTAGGAAACTCAAAACTCATGCCACATCTGCACCATCTTGTTACTAGTCAGTACCATACTGCACACCATTCTGTTGTGCCATGAGAGTATTAATTCTAAAAGGATCAATTTGACTATGTCTAATTCCAGTGATTTATTCATCAAGATATAGTAGTGCCTAACCTGAAAGGCGAACAAGAAACATAGTCCAGTCCAGCCTTCGCACAAAATGCAACTGAAGAAGGCTCGCCACCATGTTCACCACAAATGCCCACCTGTCATTACAATTTCCCCCCCAAAAGGCACCAACTTAAATAACATGAGGACAGATTTACCTTTCAATATGAGGAAATTTAAAAAGGAGTTCGGATGATGCACCATCTTATTTCTGATATATCATGATATATGAGCTAATTCATTACCTCCAAATCAGGCCTTGAACTTCGGCCCCTCTCAGTGGCAATCTTAACCAACTCCCCGACTCCCTTCTGGTCAAGCACCTGACGATCCAAAAGCAGCCTTATTGAATTAAGTAACTTGAAAACACATTATGTTTTAAAATACAGAGCGAACATAAAAAATAGAACATAATGCGTAGCAGACTGTAACTAGTTTAAGAGAGCTTAATCAGGCAGTAAAGCTTACCTCAAATGGGTCGTGCTGGAGAATACCCTGGGACATGTAGATTGGGAGAAACTTGCCAATGTCATCCCTGCTGTAACCAAATGTCATCTGTGTGAGGTCATTTGTCCCAAATGAGAAGAATTCTGCCAGCTCTGCTATCTGTCAACCGTTGTAATCACATTCACAGAAATATACATCAGTATTCATGATAGGCAAAATGCCAAACATTATTGATATTTGTTATAACATAGCTCTATGCTCTTTCTAGCTCTTGTTGACCATAGACCTCCTAAGGACCCGTACACAAGTAAACTACAAGGTTCATGTCCATTTACCTCATCAGCTATAAGAGCTGCCCTCGGAACCTCGATCATGGACCCAATTTTGTATCTAATAGTTGTTTCTGCGTTGGTAAAAACCTTGTCAGCAACTTGGCGGATCACGCTCACCTGTTGGCCAAGTTCCTGAAAAAGCGACACTCAAATATTAGTTTTCTTGGGGTTAAAAGTTGCTGCAATTGATGGATCCATGCTATAGTTCAAACATTTTGAACCTAAACAGAAACATATGGCATTTAAATCAAAGATGCACCTACCTTAACTAGAAAAAGGTGCAGCCCAGGATAAATGGATATTTTTTCAGAAAAGGAAAACGCCAGCTCCTATAGTCCTATGCATATATATAGAAAAAATAATAATACATCCTAAACGTAGAAGTTTCTTAGCATTCCACTATTAAGTTCTCCTCTAATCAATCCCCTATGGATGTCAAACACCGCCAAAAACTATAATCTTGCATACCTGAGGTGTTCCAACAAGAGGAACCATTATCTCAGGGAAAACTTGGAAACCTTGGTCATTCACAGCAATAGCAGCTTCAAAGATAGCACGGGCTTGCATTGCCGTCAGTTCTGGGTATGATATACCAAGTCTAAAAATATAAAGCAAATTCAACATCAGAAGTGCTGGTGTGAGACATATAAAATAAAGACTATTATGACAAGTGCAAATCATGTACTTTCTTGCAAAATTTAATGAATCACAATAGTGCTGCCCTTTTACATTACAAATGGCTGGCAAGCAAACGCATGATGCAAGTGAGCACAGCATGAATAACTGACCTGCACCCACGGAAACCCAGCATCGGGTTCACTTCAGAAAGTTTTTCAACCCTTGCAAGGATTTCCTCATGAGTAGAATTAGTGTGACAAGATAACATGTGGACAACATCCTCAATGTTACCCTCTGGAAGGAACTCATGAAGTGGAGGATCCAAGAGCCGAATAGTTACAGGAAGGCCTGGAAAACAAGCATGAATGCAGTAGTCTCCCGTTGGATATGCTATTTAAGTTTATGCTTCAAACTCATTTTAATGATTCAAACTCATTTTAATGCATAGGGATCGATGTGGCAAAATTTTAGCAGTGGAAATAATTAACTTGGGAGCTCAATCCAGAGATCAATTTTCACCACAAAAAAAGATATCAACGTTCAGTTATGATTTGACAATATTGCAGATGCATTAAGCAATCAACTTGAACAGAAGATAAAGAGTACTATTGCAGCTATCAAATCTATTAATGAAACTTGCACAACTGTGAAATCAAACACAAATGCATGTTTGTTATCACATACCATCCATCGCACGAAAAATCCCTTCAAAGTCTGTTTTCTGATATGGCAGGAGAAGGCCTAATGCTTCTTGCCTCTGTAGAGCAGTATCTGCCATTATCATCTGTCTCATGGCCTTAATCCTCTCGCCAGAAGAAAAGAACTGAAGCAGAAACGAAAGATGCAGTGACAACACTACACTGGTCATTAATCATATAATATTCCTACAAGTACAACAGAAAGCATTGTACCAACCATGTGTTCAGTTCTGCACAACCCAATCCCTTCAGCACCATTTTTCCTTCCAGCCAGTGCATCTGCGGGAGTGTCTGCATTGACCATGACCTAGAACCACCACCATATATGAAAGAAGGATTATGATGTACTTATTGTGTTTGACCTGAATGTACTGAGAATCATGAAGAGCCAGTCATGGTGATTAAATAAATTTATATCGACACAATGATAAGACTTCTTCTTTACCTTTAGTTGTTTAATTTCATCCACCCAAGACATGAATGTTCCCAAATCAGAACTAAGTGCTGGCGGGGATAGAGGTAGCTTGCCCAAAATAACCTCTCCAGTTGATCCATTCAGTGATAACCAATCACCTTCACAAAGCACCTTGTCTCCAACCACTACCACCTGCATATAAAAATTTATACAAATCAAAACAAACTTTATCTGGAACACAAAAAGATCAAAAATAAGATCATCTTTGTTTAGCTTCCTGATTACTTTCAACACAATGCAACTGCCACCATGGCAGCAACAAAGGTTCTGCCATCAAATATGTGCAGGCAATGATTTATATGTTAAATTGATAATCACCTTCTCAGCATCATTTACATGGATACTTGAGCATCCTGCCACACAACATTTTCCCCAGCCACGTGCTACAACTGCGGCGTGAGAAGTCATACCACCTCTGGCTGTGAGAATTCCAACAGCTGCATGCATGCCACCAACATCCTCCGCGCTGGTCTCAGTCCTTACCTTAAAATTATGCACATAAAAAGGAGTTCTTACAAAAACTATGGCTCACAGCTTCGCAAATTGAAATATAAAGACAGGCTAGTGTATTCAAATATAAGAAAGATGTTTACCAAAACAACAGATTTTCCTTCTGAATCCCATGTTTCAGCATCAGCAGCTGTGAAGACAATCTGACCTACAGCAGCTCCTGGTGATGCAGGTAGGCCCGCAGCAATGACTTTGTCTTTATATGATGATGGGTTCTCAAACTAGTTTAACAAAAGGCCAAAGAAATAGTGAAATAGATAGGTGTACTGCCATCATTTTAATACTTAGTAGGACACTGTTTGAAATCAACTAGCAGAGTTCATTCTAGTGACAAGAGCAAAAAAGATACCATCGTACCAATGACCACATGTTACATGTGAAAAAGATTAAAAGGGAAGCTTTATTGTTGAGAGATCCGGACATGCATTCATATTTCATTCTGTAGCTTGACAAGTTTCAAATGCAATATTCATATATAGTTTGATCTTAATAAATATTTGGATACAATTAGTTTCTTTAATGTAATAGAAATGCAATTTGCTGCATTTTCCTTTGAAGAAAATAATTGTTAACATAGTACATAATGCAACAGACTTGTGGTACTCGTCACACGAATAATACCTGAGGATGAAGAAGCTGGTCCAAGTGTCGTGGTTCCACCATCTTAATTGCCGAGCGATGGTCAATCAGGCCCTCATTGACCATGTCTACAGCAATCTTTACTGCACCTTTGCCGGTACGCTTACCTGTTCTGCACTGAAGCATCCAAAGTCTGTTTTCTTGAACAGTGAACTCAATGTCCTGCATTGCATCAAACTACTAAGCCCAAAACATTGCTGTAGATACATTAAATGACAGTTAATTTGAGGGTCAGCAGTAAACATCACTGTGGGACCAATAATTCGTAATGCTCGTAACTATTGACTATCAACATTCATGTTCGACATGACAAATAGTTGATTCTAAATTCTAATCTTCCAAGTTGTCATTGTGTTTAAAAACATGCTGTCAGTCACCGAACCTTCCATCAGTTGGAAATGAAGGCAGTAACTTACTCCAGCAATAGGTCAATTTTGCAAAACTTCTGATTAATTTGTTCCAGCATGAAGAAAGGAAAATTTCTTTTGAACATGAAATTTTGATTTTACTCAATCTGTAGGCATGGACACAGAGAGACCAAATACTAATTTACTGAGAGAGAGAGAGAGAGCTCAATAATTGGACAGTATACTCCACCATCATTTCTTTATAATGTCTTTCCAAGATTTTGCAGTTCTCGACAAGTTCTGCATAAGGCTCTGGCATGCACTCCTTCATTGAATCAAGTTCTTGTGGAGTTCTAATTCCAGAAACCACATCCTCACCCTACAAAAGAAAGTAACCTGTTAGTCGTTCCAAAATCAGCATAAATTGAATCCAGGAAATAGATATGGTGAGTCAAAGAAAGGAAAACATTACGACTTATGAAACCATAGATACTAAACACTAAATCATATTACTACCTGAGCATTGACAAGGAACTCTCCATAAAGTTTCTTCTCTCCGGTACTAGGGTTCCTAGTAAAGAGAACACCAGTGCCTGATGTGCTATCCATGTTGCCAAATACCATGCACTGAACATTCACAGCGGTGCCCTTCAATCCAGTAATCCGATTAATGCTTCTGTACTTTTTTGCTCTAGTACTGTCCCATGAATCAAAAACAGCCAAGATTGCCAAATGCAACTGCCTTTTTGGATCTACAAATATGCACAAAGTATGAAAACGAAGAAATATCCGGACATAGTTTCAAATTATAACATTGCCACTCAAGCTCAACAGATAATGAATTAATATTTTGTAATAGATGTGGCTATACGCATACGCATACCTGAGGGAAACTGTTCACCTTTGGTCACCACATAAACATCCTTATATTCAGCTACAAGGTCTTCCAGATCCTTGACATTCAGCTCAGTATCGTTTCGCAACCCTTTTGTAACTTTCATGGCTTCTAGTTTTTCTTCGAATAGCTCATGAGGTATTCCCATAACCTGACAAAATCATATACCATATAAACAACGAAATCAATGCATCGGTTAACTTAATGGAAGACCGTGAATCAACTATTTCAGCAAGCATATGAATCAAATAAGAGATGACCTAAGCTTCCAAGATAAAGTTAGTCAACATACACCAAATATCATCTTTCAAGATAAATTGCTATACTCGTAATGTTTTATGGAACACATCCAGCATCAGTACTCACTTGGTGATGTGTCATGGGATCATTTTCATTATATAGCTTGTGATACCAAGAAACTTCTAGGACATTTTCATTATATGCAACATGTGGTCTTACCTAACATTTTTGACATATAAGATAAACCGATTCCTCAAAATGAACATATTAAAAAACATTTTAGAAGACACAGAATGGGGTTTGTTTGAAAACATGCAAAATGCAAAAATATTAAGATATCTGAAGACATTTCCTGAATGAAATAATTTCAATCAATGTGAAACTCTATGCTGAATTTGAAGTTTGAAGTGAAATTTTGATTCGACTGGAGACAATAATCCAGCTCAGATTGGTAACTTGATACAATAAAACTGAAACAGTTTCCAGTTTGATTATAAGAATCATATGCGAAATTAAACTTTGGACCTGACTGACTTCATGTACAAGATCATCATATATTTTAGAGTAAAATCAAATCCTGAATGTGAAACCGAGTAATTGATAGAAAATGTCGTACCAACCGGCGCCGGGCCCCGAGGGGTCTCGCGCCCCCAATTCACGGTTCGGTCCACGGCGCGGCGCGGCATCCCCCTGCCCGTCCACGCCACGCTGAAAGTGCGTCCATGGACGGGGAGTGAGGACCGCTCCGCCAGCGTGAGACGTCACTGGCTCGCAGGCGTTGCTGCCGGCGGCTCGGTGCCGCGACGAGCCGCAAGCCTCAGCGACATGGAACGCCTAGCGGAGTAAGAAAAAAAAAAACAGAACTGGGGCAGCAAAGAAGATGAATGATGGAACTGGAAGCGGCAAGGAATGGGCTTATTTCGTTGCTTCGGCCCGTAAGGGTAGCCACATCCAGGCCCAAATAGATTTGTGCCCGAATACACGAGTACACGACGAAATGACGAAATGTATACCACCGTCAAGAAAAAAAGCAAATATATCTTAAAAATTTCTTCTGTTTCAGGAAAAATATATGAATTTCTTAAAAAAACCAGTTGTATGTACCGATATACTGTACTTACCACGTTGCCGAACATGTCAAGGAACCGGCGGTATGAGTCGAAGGCGAATCGCCGGCCGCTGCGGTCGGCGAGGCCGGCGACGACGTCGTCGTTGAGACCGAGGTTGAGCACGGTGTCCATCATGCCGGGCATGGAGACGGCGGCCCCGGAGCGCACGGACAGGAGCAGCGGGCAGCGCGGATCGCCGAGGCCGGCGCCCATGTCGCGCTCCACGCACCGCAGCGCGTCGAGGACCTCGTCCCATAGCCCCGGCGGCATGGCCCCGCCGCCGAGCTGCTGGTACTGCCGGCACGCCTCCGTGGACACGGTGAACCCCGGCGGCACCGACAGCCCGATGCTCGCCATCTCTGCCAGGTTCGCGCCCTTCCCGCCCAGCTGCGGCGGCATGACCATTACATGCATGCGTCATCGATCGGCGGCCTCGCACGCCGAATGAAGTACACAATGCTAAGCATTAATGCGCACGTATGTACCAGGTCTTTCATGGCCTTGTTGCCGTCGCTCCTGCCCTTGCCGAAGTGGAAGACCCTCCGCTCCGTCTCCGGCGCGCCACCGTCCCGGTGAGCCGCCGGCGCCATTGATCGACTTCTTTGTTTCGATCACGCTTTTTATTATCGTGATGATGTGGATCGGAGTGGCTAGCTACTAAGCTTCGAAATTTTAATTCGAACTGCTCTCTTTATCCGAAGTGGCAATGTCAGCTGTTTATATACACGACGACCACCGTGCGCGGCGCGGTTGGTGGCCAGGCAGGCGACGCGCCGGATAAGTGTTGCCTTGCCTACGAAGTACTCCGTACAATGTAACGCAGCCTGATCCGACATCCGGCCAGGTGAAGCGCATGCACGGGCGCGTGGCTTTCACGCACTGGGACGACAGCCACGGTGTAACCGGGAGACGACGACACGCCGACGGGCCGGGGGCGACGGCCCGGCCACCGCGGGCGCGTGCTGCGTAGCCGTGTGCGGTGCAGCCGCATAGGGTCGCAGGCTTCACCGCAGCTGTTTGTTGCCAGCACGGCTGTAATAATACTAACGCAGGCGCTGCTGGCCGCCGACGATTCACCGCCGCCCGTGGTCCGGGCTCGAGGGTCCGGCGCCCGACACGTATGCGCGTACGCTGCCACGGCGGCGCGCGTGGCGAGGACGCGGCTGCCACGAACGCCAGACAACCTTGGGCATGCGGCGGTCGACGCGCGTGCCATGCATATCGACGTGACGAACTCCGATCCGGATAGACTCGGGCGACCACGGTTCCAGTGCCAGTCAGGTACTCGATCAGGTCTAGCTAGCGCAGCCGAGCCGAGCTGGTAGATGCGATGAATGAACACTCGGCTGTCGTGGCTTGTTACGTATTTTCGCATTAATTTTAATCTGATGTATATCTGAATTTTATTTTTGTAAGATATACATATCTCTGAATTGAGTGCGGCGATCAGAGTGTCAGGCTACTCAGGGGCATGTGTGGATATTTCAACGTGCAATAAAGATTTAACAGTGGATGGCTAGCTCTCAACTGAGTCACCTCACTTCTGTATGCATGGTATGGCCGGTCATGGCTTATGCTTTCCTTTCCAATCTACAAACGCAACGCTTACAACTGCCCAACACCTGCTACTTTAGCTGGTGATTTCAAAATCCTGGGTTGGGCTTGGGCAGAGTAGGCTTGCAGTTGTTTGCAGCTCTTCTTTCCTGCCTTGACTTTCGTCGCAAGTGCCTGGAGGTTCCGTGCACCCCACACTTGCCTGTGGTTCTGCCTCCTCATCAATCTTCAACGGTGTCATGATTTCCGTTTCGAGTAGTGCTCATAACCCGTTCCTGGGTTTGGAACCCCAGAACGTTGAGTGTCCATGAACCGCTTGTGATGCTATGCATCACTACCTCAGGACGGCATCACAAATAGCAGGAACCTGGCGCGACGCATGGAGAAACACAACCGCCCGGGTTTAGCTACAGGCTGGATATGTTGCGGAAGCATGTGGGAGGCACCTGGTGGCATGAAGTAAGCGGTTGCAAACTGATCGAAGACGACCATTCCGTCAACCGTCCATAGCTTTAGCTAACATAAACATTTGCTAATAATTAATTGTAAGCTCAATAGGACATCTTTGTTCTTACAATAGAAAAATAACTAACTAAAGCACAATTGCAGACAATTGGACTTTTGACAAATACAATCACAGTTTGATTAGCCATCATAATTCCAAGGCTTTTACATCAGAATCTCGTGAACAGTAGACAAGGTACGCAATTTTATTTCCTGCCATGCATTCAACTAATGGTAGTTGTAGGCTTAAAAGCTTAGCCTCCATATATGTGCCGATCGACCATCACTGAACAGAACCATACAGAGTGATAAAGATTTGACAATAATGGATAGATGGCAAGTTGATACCTCACCACAGTGACTAGCTAGATATCTCACCGCACGTCTATATGCATGGTATGGCGTATATATGCTAGCTAGATGTGTGTAGGTGTAGCTTTCCAATCTACAAATGCAATGCTTAGAAGACGCCCAGTATCTGCTACTTCAGCTGGCAATTTTGTAATGACTAGGTTGGGCAGAGTAGGCATCGGATGCGTCGGGACATTTGGCATGTCTCTCGCAGATGTTGCAGTAGGCAATCTTACCGGATGTCTATGTACGAGGTACGTTCATTCTTTGCTCATCTCTTTCTATTCACTACCATATCAAGATGCCAACTCAATTTTGTAGTACATCCAGTGGATGGATTTCGTGCGCCTCTTCTACTAATAGCGGACTAAGCACCAACTTTTTTTGAGTAATGAATACTAAGAAGAGCGGCGCGTTTCGCCGCGCCCGCTATGATTGCAAGCATCGCTGTCTACATAAGAGGATGCAATGTTTTATACACCGTATTTTTTAAAGTAGTCATGCGTATATAACGTGTGGGTTGTATTATTGGATCTTGATGGAAGATTAATAGTGAATGCTTTGTTCTGAATTTTTGATTTGCCTTCTGAATCTGTGGCATGAACTTTTCTCTAGACTGTATAAATGGCAAGCAAGTCTTTAAAGTATGTTTATATTATTGGTCAGTTTGAACGCATTAACATCTATAACTAATTAGGTATATGTGTTTGTTAGGGTAATATGTAGCAATATCTCACACAGTTTAAAGATGTAGCATGGTAGCTAGAGGCGTAGCTAGGAATCAAACTTAGGGACCCGAGCAAGCCATATCAAATCAATCTATTTGTAACGGTGTCTAAAATATTGGCGTCGGTAAAAAGCTACGCTAGACACATTTTTCACACCGAACAACGATCAGGACGCGAGCTCTAAACGACAAACATGATAAGCGGCTCTTCCGGACACACTCATGTAGAATGCGCTGCCGCGTGACACAGTTCCAAACAAGCCCAATAATAATTGTGGTTGTAGAATATATAGTATAATAAAATATTTATTTATATTGTAATGTACCATGGATATTTATATTTCACCGATGTCATCGGATAGCCAAAAGATGAATAAACTGACAATGCTTTTACAATTTTAGCATAATGTGTAGTTTATCTATAGAAAAAATAACTTGTATGTCTGGTAAATAGGATAGTAGGATATAATATTTGTATCTATAAAAATCTAATAGTGAATGGTTCTAATGATTAGAAGTCTCAATTTTTGAAAAGAGATCTAAATGATTTATGATTAGTCAAAATTAGTCATCTAAGCTTGTTTATCTGGATCATTGGGGTCAGAGCCCCTGCCCCCCCCCCCCCCCTCCTCCCCCGCCTCCGCCACTGATGACAGCTGGTAGTCTCCTGATGCAAATCTCATCGACGTTACATTTGCGTGACACTATAACAGCGGGGGATGAGTCGGCCTAAATACATGGGCAACTCATAAAACCAAGCATACAAAATGGCAGAGGTCGAAATGCCGGGGACACACTGACGACGCATATGCCGGCCCAAGCTAAGTCCAGCACATATCAAGAGGAAATCAGGCCGGAACGGATCAGGAGATCATGTGATCTGAGCAGACGATGGTAGAAAAGACGGCAAGGAAGGGATGCACGCTAGAAACTATTGCTGTGTCTCTTTTTCCTTCCAGAATAACAGCTTAGTTGTTGCCACGTGCTTCAATTTTATTTGTCAAAATTAAGTCGATACCTCCATTGGTCCGAAAATTCTTCAGGCATAAGAGTGCGCGCTTCGCCGCCCCCGTGGATGGGCTATGGATTTGAGCCTCCGTACGTGGAAGAGCGCCTAGCCGCGGCAAGCGCTGTACCGACAGCAAGGTGGAGCGACAAAGGCACCAAGAATGAAGAAGAAGAGCGAAGGAGAATGATAAGGGTTTGTTTGGATCGGTGGACCAAGAGGATGTTTGGGTTTTCCGAACTAAACTTTAGTCTCATCACATGGGATGTTTAGGTTCTAAGATAATTATAAAATTCATTACATAAATAGAGGCTAATTCACGGGATGAATGTATTAAGCCTAATTAGTTCATAATTTGACTATGCTGTGCTACAGTAGCATATGCTAATGATGGATTAATTAGGTTTAATAGATTCGTCTCATGAATTGGACTCCATTTATACAATTAGTTTTATAGTTAGCTCATGTTTAGTCCCTCTAATTGGGATACAAACAACCAATATGACCCGGTCTAAAAGTTAGTCCCTGGATCCAAACATCCCCTAAACTTTAGTACCGTCATATTGGATGTTTGAACACCAATTAAAATATTAAATATAGACTAATTATAATTAAATTAAATTTTAATCCGGAGGATCAAACAGCAGATGGATTCGTTTACCTCACATCGATGACGCAGTTGGCGGGTGTCCCACGACTGGGACACCCGGCTCAACGCGGCGAGCGAGCCTGCCCAAGCAGCATGCGACGGTGATATTGAGCACCAGCGTAACGTCAAAGACACGCGTCGAGCGACGGTGTGCGGAGCGCCGGATGGCGCGGAATTCTTCCGTGATAAGGAGGTACATGTATGCACCATGTAGCAGAGCAATTTCCATCTACCAAGAGCCAAAAAAGTAGCTCTGATGGAGGTATTGTAGCGAGTTCTATTCTTGGTCCGTTTTGATTTGAAGTTCAAAGATGGAATATATTTGCGCGCCACAGCTATTGTATTGAGAAATAATTTCTATTTTCCAATAATTAAGCAGATGAATGCAGCAGTTCAGTCATACAAGTAACAAGTTCCATCTTTCTCCAGGGCAATTTCATAATTGAAAGATGATAATTGTTCTCTTTCAGAATGTTCTCATTTTGTCAACAATGTTTCTAGTTTAATATGCGCGAATCCTGGAAATGATGCACACGACAAAAAAATTACCAACAAGTAATTTCCAACAACACTAACATATAATTGAATGAATAGTAATTAAGGGCACTACATGATTAAACCCATCACCCAGTTAGTATTATAATCCTTTGCGAGATATGAATACTTTGTAAGTACGGCAAGCGCTTGTGTGGTCTGATCAAGGATTGACTCTGAACTATTCGATTTTGTACATGAATAATGTAATAAAAATTAACATACCTCATAACCCGAAGGGAAAACCAGAAATAATACAGAGAAGATGACAAAAAAAAACCAAGCAGGACAAAGGAAAAAATTACTGGTCTTTAAACTGCTACAGAAACTGCACAGCATTCAACTTTCTTGAACCAATAAAAGTAGGAGACAGGAGCAGAGTAACATATTTCCATTAATAAAAGTAGGAACCAACTAACGAGAGAGAGAAAAAAACTTGGCCCAAACAAATATCAACACGGATATCTGCATATCACTGCTTAACCAAATGCAACCATTTTATTTTCATTATTTCTCAACGCCGATGCTGGTTATCAAAGCCACTTGTGTAGACACACGGTTGAAAGAGAAAGTGATCACTCAGTTTAGAAATATGTGTGTTTACCATGTGCCTGCTCAAATGTTATATCAGAAAGAGAGAGAGAGAGAGAGAGAGAGAGAGAGAGAGAGAGAGAGAGAGAGAGAGAGAGAGAGAGAAGCATTTGTCTACCACTTACCACGAAAGTCTTAACAAATTCAGTTGTGTTAGCAGTAACACATTGCAGCATAGCTTGATGAATTCACGAATTTCTTCTGAACTTAACAAGCATAAGTGCCAGCTCAATTATTAAAAGATGTGAAGCTGCCAATATGCAGTCTTTTTTACGAAGGAAATGGAAATCTTTAACATCAATAAAGGATATACGTACAAAGGGATGTAATGGGGATTTTCCAAAGCTAATTAATGTCTCACCGAGGAAACAGCAAGTGCTGAAATGCTACCAAAAAAATGGCATGGTAGCATCACATTGTGACATGCAGTTTCCTCACATGGTGCTTATAGCTAGATATAATTATTTTATTTTATTTAAGTAACTTTATTTAATAATTTAAGTAACTAGATAGAAATCCTTGCCTAGAAGATCTAACTAATTTGTACCCCAACCAAGCCCTCCAATATGCCAAGGCTCAATACTAATGAGTGACTGTCAGTCATCGTTTGGAAACACGAGCAAGCTCACACTGGGATTGACATCTACTAGAGTAAGATTAGGTGATGTACAAAAATCTTGCATTATGTAATTAGACTAAAATTTAGGTAAATGGCTTTTAAGGAGCAGGATTGAGTACTGAACGCGACTTGAGGAGGTTTAGCAATAAACTCAAAATATGGCAGTCTTCACGTGCATCAAAATTCACTTCCAGATGGCAGCAATATACTTGAGCGACTCGTGCAAGAAGGAACACTGGTAGAGTTTTTCTAGTACTAGGTTTCGTAGCAGTTTATTTTTCTATATATGTAAATTAGTTGGGAGGGTTGAAAAAAAATAGGAGCAAATCCATAAGACAAGAAAGTCGTACCTAGATTATGTATTAGCAATGATCACAGGGAAAAAAGCTTCCCAACTAAACAAGTTGGTCAAAGATTGGAAGGCAACACATAAGAACTAACCCTCTGGATCAATCTAAAGCATCCAGTTTCTTCGAACAAGCTGAACTTCCAGAACCGCTGAAGTAACCACGCTCTCTGAAATACAGCTAGTCGGAGGAAATCTCCAGCCGGGTGGCGGAATGCACCCGTCTAATTCTAGTTTAGGATGAGTTTGGGGGAAGTCTAGAAATGCTCGGTCAAGAGGTGTGTGGACATAGAATGCGCACGGGGATTTAGAGTGGTTCGGGTCGCCGGAGCGTAAAACCCTACGTCCACTTGTGTGTTGTATTGCTTGTAAATCTGTGGGACTTGAGGAACTCTGGAGAGCTTCCGAGAGCCTGTGTGTCTCCCGAGTCCCTTTTGCCTTGTGTTCTAACGTGTGTACTCACCTTTTTATAGGGTCAAGAGAAGTACGTACACTGAGCGGGATCCCGATAGGTGGACCCGGCAACATACATGCACATTGGAGCCTTTAATGCCTCAGATCCGGAGATCTTCCTCATCAGCCTCCGTGCATATCCTCCGTCTGGATTTTAGTCCTGTGCTGCCTTACTTGCACAGAGTCTGCTGCCAGTGACACGCACAGAGGAAGACGTGCCGTCACTGTTGGGTCAATTCCTGCTGACAGGCGAAGGGGCGATCTCGACCTGCCATGCTGTAGCTTCTGGTTACACTGTGGCAGTCCACACCGTAGTCCTCCTGCAGCAGACCATAATTACCCTTTGCTCACGCGCGCGGCGTGATTGGCGCGCCGTCTCAGTAACAGGCGGTCTTACCGCGGCGTTGGTCATCCCTACCCAGCGTGTCAGTGGGTAGCCCATGCCCTGTCAGGGGCACGCGCGCCCCAACCACCCGCATTTAATGAGGTAGTTGGGCCGGCATCCTGCGGAAGGCTTACTGCCATCGGACGCGTGTCAGGGCTGGCTCGGCGGCCATTTCCTCAGGGGCACGTGGCGGCACCGGACCTCCCCCCGGGGGGAAGGGAGGTCTGGGCCCCCGTGGCCAGATTAGGTGCACGGGTCTCCAGGGGGCCTGGCTTCCACACGTGGTGGCACCGGACCTCCCTGCGGGGGTTTGGGCTAGTAACGGCCGTTCCTGAGCACTTTGTCTTTGTTGATACGTGGTGGCGCCGGACCTGCCAGAGCGTGGGATGAGGTCCGGAGACCGTGGCCCCAACTGTTAGGCCCGAGCCGTACGCCTCGTCACTGAAGGGATCAGTGCGAGGTTACAGATAACCTCGCGTCCATTGGATTGGACACCCTAGCAGGAGGTACCCCTGTCCATATGTACCGACACAGCTTATTGCATGGTTACCTTGCGCACTTAGCGAATATTGTTGCAGAAAGCAAAAAGGAGATATGCATCTAGAGGTGAAAACAAAAATTAAAGCACAACAACAGTTGTGCGATAGCGCAATTCGCGGCGGAACAGCTAGATGATTTCATCAGATCCTTCTAAACTCTAAATGCACATCAGCACTATTTCAACTAGAGAAGTATGAACCTGTAAATGTGACGCTCGCGTACGTCTTGGAGCATCCAGGCATTCAGTTGCCATTTTCCAGTGCTGAGGTCTCCATGTGGAGTGGAACATACGGTACAAATGACCACAAACAGGTTTCCGAGACACTGCGGATGACTCGAGCACTCCTGCTATCCATATTGTAGAACATCAACCTCCCCTGCAACGAATCAAATAAGAAGACCGAGTTGCAGTGGGGATGGATGGCGGCTACTCCCACCAAGAGCCCAGACTGCAAGTACTCGTCCTCATCAGGGAACAGGCCTGAAGCATTGACGCAGTGCTTCAGAGTCCACCTGCGACAGTCCTCCAACGCGTAGATCGATAGCTTGTGGGTGTTGCGATCATCCCTGTTCGCAAAGAACAAGCGCTGTGACAGGATACGTTGTTCACATACCATACTTGTTCTTGTTTTTTCCCCAGATACTTTGAGTAACAGGATGTCAGGATTCATGCATGTATCTGAATAATGGACATAAATACATAATCAAATAAACGTACACGAATCCACTGTGAAAAGATATAAAGCTATTGTAGTTCGTAAATCAAATATGCACTTGTACAATGCATACACACATATGCAAGCATTATTGCATCGTCCTTCCACATGCAGTCTGCCCTGCAGTGGTATTCAACAATGAGTGCCCTGTTGAAACTTGAAATGCATCTCACCAATCAGACACCTGACAGCATATATATGTATGACCACACTTCTCTAGCTTCTGCTTCGCAAACATTATTTGCTACTTTATTTAGCGACTGAATTATTTGCACAGAGTAGGCTTGGGATGCGTCGGGGCATCTGGCATGGCTCTCACACATGTTGCAGTAGTAAATCTTACCAGATATCTACGCATGAGGGCTCATCGTATCCTTCTATGCACTACAACATAGTGCTTTCAAAGCAAACGGCAATGGGTTATGCAGAGAAAAGGTTAAGATTGTCAAAACTCTTGCCGTAGTTTTGAAAAAGGAATATAGTTGAGTTTCGATTCTGGCACTAATATTTCCATCTTCATACTCTTGCCGTAGTTTTGACGCAATTTTGTTTTGAAAA
Source organism: Panicum hallii (assembly GCF_002211085.1). Classification (NCBI taxonomy): domain Eukaryota; kingdom Viridiplantae; phylum Streptophyta; class Magnoliopsida; order Poales; family Poaceae; genus Panicum; species Panicum hallii. Next base: position 58,388,517 of record NC_038050.1, on the reverse strand, counting down.
AAAATATACTGCTACTGGTTTAGGAGTCTACTCTATCTCGGTTGGTAGTGTCAAGTTTCCTGAAGGATGTTTATACCACATACACTGTCCATTTTCTACTTTCCATATTTTCCATGTCATGGATGATGCAGCATCTTTCCTCATGTTGAAGTAGTTGCAACTCAAATTCGTTTAAGTTAGCAATCTGCATGATCTTAATCTTCCCACCCACAATCCTAGTATGTGCCCAAATCGCCTTCAAGATGCTTAACGCAAAGTTTTAAGAAAATCAGTTGTGTTTACGTAGCTAGATGATTTGAACAATTCCTTGTAAACTCAAAAAGAGATCAGTATCAATTCAGACAGATATATACAAAACTGACAACATTTGCAGCGTTGGACATCACTAACGGAGTCGCTGAAATGCTGTAAGAAAAGGCTGTGGTAAACATCTTTTAGAGAGGAATCAGGAGACGAGGAAGTGCAATTTCCTCACGTAGTGCTTATAGCTAAACAGAAACCGTTGCTATAAAGAGATGTAACGAGTTAGTATCCCAATCAAGCCTTCCAAAAGATTAAAGCTCAATACTACTGAATTTAGTACGTCACCACTTGGAGATGCACGATTGCTCCTGCTGGGATCAACAATCTTGAAGTATGTCCTCATATTAGAATTTAGGTGAGTGACACTAAGCAGCAGGTGAGCAGGACTACGTACTGAATGCAAATCAGGAGGCATCGCTGGCAATTCAGTACTTCAGTGACTGAAGCACGTAATTTTCTTGGAGAGAATTTTTTAAGTACACGATTTTGTAGTACTTAAAAAGGGGAGAAACAGAGCAGAAGTGATAAGACATGCAGCACAAATTTTATATGCACGTGTACTGTTAGCACAGAACAAAGGAGATGAAAGGTTGGAAAAACATATGAACAAATCCACGAGACCTTCAACAAACTTGGCCAACTAAAACAAGTTGGAAATTGGGGGAAAACTTGATGGACGCACACCCATCCCGCAGCTGGACAGTTGGGGGTGTTTGGTTCCCTGAGGCTTATTTTAAACAATGGTATACCCAAGCATCAGTCTGCAGCCTGAAACCTGAAGTGACAGATTAGCTTAGATAGAGCTCTTCTTGCACTGGCAGTGGCAGTCTGTGCTCAGACTTGTAAGGTGGCAAAGCTGCATTCACCTAAACTTCCAAATTTCTTGACTAGTGATCATTTTATATTGATTATGTTATACCTTCAGATGAGATATACGCTCACATAATGAACAAAACAATTTGCATTTCTAATAGTAGAAAGCACACACAAGGATCATCACTAGTACAAACATGGCATCATGTCAGCCTGGTACCATGAACAACAAGAATACATCTTATCTCTTCCTCAAAAAGAACATGGATGCCCATTGATTCAAATGCTAATCAGTTAGCATCACATCGCTTGCATTTATAATATGGGGATACTACAGATAAGCAATGATGTTTTATTGCCAACGATGTATCAATATAACTAGGGATAATAAGTAATTTAAATTTTATCAGCTTTAGTAACCAGGGATTAAGCAGTGGATGTGAAAAATGCATCAACCCCCAAGCATAAAAAACTACCAGAAAAAGTTCAGTTAAGCTTTTATCAAGATGATTCCTGCAAAACAGAAGGACCAGTATAGCTGCATATATTTTGCTCATAAGCCATCTATATCATGGTGACTTGAGTGATGAATTCCACTTGCTGACTGGTAGAAGAGGAAAATGATATTTTGAATGGGCACCAGGGAGAAAATCCATAACATTTGTTCACTTCTCTTCCAAATTAGAAAAATCAATTAAGTGCTGCAATTGATAGAGTAACAATGATAATAAGCAGGACATGTGAATGGAATTGAACAGATCAAACATGCATTCAGATTAACGATGGATGTTATACAGACTAAAAAGTACAGGTACATATGATCCCCAGAGATGCAGTTTAATGCCTGTGGCAATGAAGTATCAGAATCATCACTTCACAAAGTCTGCATACGACGGCACATAAAGTAGGAACCTAGGTCTTGTTTCCGGTTCCAACTTGCATATCTCTTTTACTTCAGTGTTGATCAAATTATAGGAGAGCAACTTGTATCCTTCCACAGGGAGGAAAACCAGATCCCTCTCGGGATGAAACACAACTACGTAGAAAATTTCGGAGCATAAGGTGTTACCAGCATAATCAAATAGTATCTTTGTCTGCGGAGCCACTTCAATCTCGAAACGGTGCTTCAGCATCCACACTCCTTTCTCGAAATCTTTCAGAGTCCAAATCTGCATCATGGTGCAGGAGCAGTCTTCTTGTGCAGCATATTGCAGGAATCCCTGAGACTGTCCGAGGCACCCGACCAACCCAAACCAACTGGATACCGGCAAGGAAATCAGACGGCATGCCTGGCCTGCTGGATCGACGGCAAGAACCTTCCTCTCATGAGTGAGCAAATTAACAAAGCCATCGATGAACACACTGCCCATTCCTTCAACCAACCTGACACGGGACTCACGACAAACGTGGCTCTCCACCCACTTGCCGGTCTCCGACGAGAATACCTCAAGTCCTTGGACACAATACTTGCTGCTCTCCTCACATGAATCAAACAATTCGCGGCCACCGTAGGCATCGCCATCATCTGAGAGAGTGTCGTCGTTGGATTCTTCGAAATCGTCATCAAAGAAGACCCTTTGCACAGGCACGGTTCTTGCAAAGTTTAGAACATGGAATCGAGGCGAGGCGCCGTGGGGCTCGAAGCCAGCCAGGGCAAGCGCCTGGAATCCAGACGCGGGTTCCGGGAGAGTCGTAAATTTGCCAGTAGCCGGGTTGCAGACGTAGTGACACCCGCCGCTGCCGCCGCCGCGGCAGAGAAGGAGGCCGTTGCAGCAGTCGAGGGGCAGGGCGCGCGCGCCGCACGGCAGGAACCCAAGGCCGGGGAACGGGGAAGAGCCGGCCGGAGCGAACGGGACGGCGAAGTCGCCGTGGAGGGGGCTAGGGGCGTGGTTGGTGTAGAGGAGGCCGGCGAGGTCCTGGGGTAGCCTAATGCGGTGTTCGGGGTGGTGGGAGAGGTCGCGCCAGGACCTGGAGACGCACCTGGTGCGGCAGAGCGACCTGTACGGGAGGCGGCGGAGGATCTCCACCAACAGCTCCTCCGGGAGACGGCAGCCGCCGCCCTCGCCGGATTCCATTTCGCCGGCTGCTGCCCGTGCGAGTCGCGGTGAGATCGGAAATGGGCTGGTTTCTGGGCTTGGGCTTCCTCTAGTTGAGCTGGGCCGAATTTTCCCGAGCATATTGGGGGAAAACCCTTCTTCCATCTCGCTTCTCAGTTCTCCCCACTCCGCAGCCGCCCACTCACAGTCACAGCGACTCACACAGACAGCCGCATCCGGTCGCTGCCATGGCGGCGGGCTCCAAGAAGAGGAAGAGGAGGAACCCCGCGACGCGCCTCACCGACGACCTTATCGTGGAGATCCTGTCCCGACTGCCCGTCAGTCGATATGCCGCTTCAGGTGCGTCTCCAAGCACTGGCGTGGCCTCATCTCCCACCCCGAGCACCGCAAGAGGCTGCCCCAGACCCTCGCCGGCTTCTTCTACACCACCACCAGCTGCGAGCGCTTCCCCGAGTCGGCCCGCCACTTCACCAACGTCACGGGGAGGGGCGCGCCGCTGATCCGCCCCTCTCTCTCCTTCCTCCCGGGCTACGCCAACATCGAAATCTTTGACTCCTGCAACGGCCTCCTCCTATGCCGCAGTTTGACGGCCGCGGGCGCCGTCCGCTACGTCGTCTGCAAACCCGGCTACCGAAGAATTGGCGGCACTGCCTGAATCCAGCCAGGCTGGGAAAATCTGCAACGCGCGGCTGGGGTTCGACCCGGCCATCTCCCCCCACTTCCATGTGTTCGAGTTCGTGGAGACAGATGTAGAGCCTGGCGACTACGTCTCCATGCTTCTCATCTCTGTATTTCTCAATGGCTTTCTTCATGTGTTTGAATCGGAGCATCAAGATGTACTGGTGTACTGGTGGTTGACACGGAGGGGAAAGCGTGGAGGAGGATACCCTTACCATGGCTGAACACCTACTATGGTAATACTACTTTCATTGGGCGATCCCAAGGGACCTGTACTATCTCAATACTGTCGAAGATGAGGATTCTGAATGTCTTGAGTTCAAAGTAAAAGTTTTTGTCCTTGAGGACTATGCTAGCGATAACTGGGTCCTCAAGCATAGTGTCAAGGCTTTAAAGTTAGTCGGAACGAGAGGTGGTCTTGATCCTTTTCACTATCCAATTGCAATTCACCCGGAGAGCAACCTGATATTCTTCATTTCGGATTTGGACCATACAATAAAGTGCTATGACATGGATTGTTGAAAAGTACGTGTGATTCGCAACATGGAGTGTACCTACGAGCAGTGGAAGCAGTGTTTGCCTTATGTACCTCGTGGAAGCAGTGTTTGCCTTATGTACCTCTTTTCTCCGAGTCCTCAGTGACTGGAATTAGAAAAAAAACAGAGGGCAGCCAGGTATCTAGTACACCGGATAGGTCAACAAGAAATTCTTTTTCACATAAAGGTCAGCAAGAAATCAAATCTTCTTGATCCAGACACCGGCGTGGATAACAAGTTAATTATCAGGTACTCATCTTTTTTGGCAAACATTGTTCGGATGTGGAAACCATGTTGTCTTACAGAAAGCTTTTGTGAAATGAACTTTAGTTTCAGTTCTTGTGCTGGATAAATATGTGTATACACTTGTAGTACCATATGCTAGTTTTAGTGCTTGTTAACAACCTTCTAGGTTTTATATGTTTAAGCCCTTGGTTGAACATCATGCTTTTGATGTTGAAGCAATTAACCTGTTTCTGATCTCCAGTTATACCCAACAAGAAGGAACATGCATGTCCTAAGTTGTGTACCCATGTCTGGGATAGATCAGGGCACCAGGCATGAGCCATGTTGCCATCTGCACCATACCCACCCCTGATCAGGAACTCAACCTCTGCATTAAATCATGTTGGAATTGCCTCTATTACTGTATATAACATCCCATAAGTAGTTTCCAAATTGCTCATTCTCATCTGATCAAACTGCAGAATCAACCGACTTATAGGGATAAAAAGTCAAATTATATAATCCATTTGGAATGGTGACCATATCCTTTGATTTACGGTCATATTCAAATTCCACTAAATCCATACGACATGGGCCACTGTTAGGAGGATATTTGACTTAACCGAGTTGAACTTTTTAGTTTTTGTGGTCAATTTCGTTGCATTCTCAGTTGGAAATAAACTACTCCTTCGTGATAGAGAAAACTAAGCTGCCGGAGCTTGCGCCGGTACTCGCCGGATGGGGAGAAGAGGATGTCGGCCAGCCGTAGAGCACGGTCTTGTACTCCGTCTAATTGAAAAAGAATTACAAGAACCTTCAACAAGCTGTCCTCCAAAGTGGTTTATCGATCGAGTGGTGAATAAGACGATCATGGAGGAATGTACTCGATGTAGACAGGTGGATTGTTCAGTGTCAGGGTTTCTGTGGTTGCTGAATTAACCTTTTCTCTTGTTCTAGATATTGTTTTAGTTTTCTGGGAATATCTGTAAGGCAAGATTACGTAGCTTCACTCGACCTGCCGCTGGTGTTGCTTCTACCTAAGACGGCAAGATATAGATATATATAATTCCGTAAAAGTATTAATATTTTGTTCTTCTGATTGAGATAGTAAAGCAAACTACTCCCTCTGTTCCTGTTCCAAAATGTTTGTTTTGGTTTTTCTAGATTCATAGATTTTGCTATGCACCTAGATATATATTATATTTAGATACATGTAAATACTATGAATCTAAAAATCCCAAAATGACTTATATTTTGGAACGGAGGGAGTATATATGGGTGTGAAATAGAAACGTCATCCGACAATCATTAAATAAACTCATATCTTAGCTTATTCTTTGGTTTGTTAAACTCATGTCTCTTATTCTTTGGTTTGTTATGCTGAAGTGACGTATTAATAACCTGGCCGGCAATACCTCCGATCCACAAGTGACGATTCACTCTCGTACGTCCTTGCAAAAGTTGACCTCTCGGTAGCATGATGCAGGCAGCTAATTTCAAAACACCACAATCACCAGATAAGAAAATAAAGGGGATGCAGGTTCAGCCACTGAATTCTGAAACGAATCGGCCTAACCGATTGCTTCACTCCACGCCAAATGGGGATGGAGGGTATCCAGGTGAAGAATCATATAAAGAGAACTAGACTAATAGTGCGATGACGCATCAGTGATGAAAGGGAATGATCTGGTGATGAAATGAAACCGACCAAAATTTTTCTAGTGATAACAGCAAATTGTGGCTTTCACATTTCTCTTGGATTAAGGTTCCATCCATTGTCTTCCTATTACTAATTGTAGACTCATTTAAAGCCTCCTTAATTGTTGATTCTTGCATGACGCACTAGTAAAAAAGAAACAAACCTTTTTATTCATAGACAAATATTCTCCATAAAAAACCGGGCAACTACTAGACTGGACAAAGACACAACAACAATAAACCAAAAATTAGAAGCCGCCACCATCTCCGTAGGTGACCCAGAATTTGAGCCGTCTATGGAAAGACAGAGAGCGTGTGTGTGGAGAAATCCGGTTGAGACTATGGGCGTGTTTGGGAGAGCTTCACTTCACGTTTTGTAGCTCAGCTCCTCAAACCTCTAGCCAAACATGTCTAGCTTCATGGGCTCAGCTCCAAAAAAAATCATAAATCTGACCTCAACTTCACGTTTTTTTTGGAAGCAGCCCAAAGGGTGCTTCAGAAATACTAGCTTTGAACGTCCTCGTGAAGTTAGGGTGTAATTACCCGCCACTGCCACCAGTTACACAGAAAACGTTTTGTTTCTATTCCCCTCCCAGGCCCGCTACTCCCTCCCTCCCCCCTCCCCCCACCTCCTTTCTGTTCGAGCAGGCAGCCATGGAGGACGCCCTCCCTCCCCACGTAGCCGCCGCCGGCCTTTCCTCGCCGCCGGAGCTCGCCGGCGAGCAGCCAAGCCCAAAAACGGATAGATCCGGTCATCCTCTTCCATCCCCTCCCAATTCCGACCCCGATCTACCATCCCCAAGCCTCGGACCATCACCGGCTGCCGTTCTGGTCGCTGGGCGACCTTGCCCGCCGCCGGAGCCAAGGGTCGGCCTCTCCCGCGGCAGGGGAGGCGCGCGGGGGCCCTCCCGTGGTCGCGCAGCAGGCGGCCCAGGGGACGCGGGCGGAAGCGCAGCAGCTGCACACCCAGGGGACGCGGGCGGAGGAGCGGACGGGCCTCCTGCGGCAGGCCGTGGCCGCGCGCCTGGCGCCGGCGACCCAGCCAGCCAGGGCGGCCCTAGCCGTGCGCCTACCTCTGGGCCAGTGGCTGCCTCAGGGCGTGGCCGCGCGCCTGGCGCCGGCGAGCCAGCCAGCCATGGCGTGGCTGGCCGCGCGCCTGCCCGGGGTGGCTCGCAGCACAGGGAGGTGGCCCGCAGCCACAGTCGCAGGCGCCAAGCGGCAGCGGTGTTAAGCGTCGAGCAACAGCGGTAATTCCTCTCAATTCATGTTATATATTGAGTGTTTCATTGTTGCAGTATATATGTGCATTAGATAATTAGTATTTAGACATAGAAACAGCGGAAATTTCTCTCAATTCAAAGATATGTTGTGTAATTGCTCTCTAGGGTGACCAAATGGAATGGACCGATGAGTACAATGCCATTGTTTCCGAATTAATGGCTGAGCAAGTGAGAAAAGGAAATAGACCAAACACACATTTAAACACTTTAGGCTACACAGAGGTCATGGATAGGTTCTATCAAATGACCGGAATTAATTTATCAAAGATACAAGTCAAGAACAAGTGGGATAGATTGAAAAATGATTGGTCAATTTGGCAAAAGTTGGTTCGGAAGCAAACCGGAACGGGTTGGGACAACACAAGAGGAGTAATAAGCATGGACAATGAATGGTGGAAAAAGATGCAAAAGGTTAGTGTTTATTTGCTCTTAAGTTTTGAATTCTATCTAATGCTCTTTAGTCTTGAAATGAACTAATTATTCTTAACTTCTTATTTGTTTAGGAAATTCCGGGATGTGGAAAGTTCAAGAAGAAAGCATTGCAAAATCAAGATTTCCTTCGAGAGATGTTTGGTGATATCTCTAATGATGAAACCGATCATTGGAATCCTATGAGTGATAACCCTATTATTTCTAATGATCCTATTGTTCCTAATAGCCAACAAGAGTTTGAAAATATTGATGAGGACGGAGAGAAACAAGGAGGAGAGGAGGAGGGTTGGGAGGATATGGTTCATGATTGGGGATATATGGAGGATAACGACACTGAGGTTCAGGAGGTTTCTCCTGTAGTTGGTAATCAAAAGAAAAGACCACGTGTCATTCTTGAAATACCTAAGAAACAAAAAACATTCAAGAACAGATTACAAAAATTGCTGACTCGGCTTCTTCTTTTACATCAATAAAGCAAGCCGAGGTTAGCATCAAGGAGGTGATGGATCTTGTCTTGGATTGTGGGGCAGACTATGGTAGCAATGAGCATGACATTTCTACCCAATTGTTTGTGAAGAGGGATCAAAGAGAAATGTTCTTGACTCTTCCTACTAGAGAAATTAGATTCAACTGGCTTACAAGGAGGTACAATGATAAATATGGAAATTGAAGACTTACGGTTGTGTACCATGTTGAGTTTGTGTACTCTATATTTTCATGTACTCTTTCGGATTCTTTTTTGCTTCAGTTTTATGTACCATGTGTGAACTATTGAGGGTTGTATGAATAATAATGTTAGAGTTGCCATGTTTTCATGTACTCTTTGGGATTCTATTTTGCTAATATTATGTGAATTTGTCAATTTGTGTATACTTGCAGATTTCTGATAGTGAGAGTGATGATTTAGAGGATGAAAGTGATGAATTTTGGGATATAATTTTGAGTGGTGCTAGAGTGGCAGAAAAATATGTTGAGCTTTACCTAGACAAAAATTCCAAAAGGATAGCTGAACAAAGTGGGATGGGATGGTTACAATATGTTTTGAGGACTCCAGGTGAATGCCATACTCAATTGCGCATGAGCACAAAAATTTTTATGGACCTTCATGATATATTGTTGTCAAGGTATGGCCTACAACCATCTTTGCACATGAACACCTATTAGGCTCTTGCAATTTTCCTATTTACATGTTCTGGGAATGAGTCTAATAGGAAAAGTCAAAACCGTTTCAATCACTCCGGTGAAACCATTAGTAGGAAATTTGGTGAGGTTCTTAATTGTTTCATAGAAATGGCAAAACATTTTCTTGTTCCAAAAGATCCTAATTTTCGCACAGTGCATCAAAAGATAAGAGATGATAAAAGGGCATATCCACATTTCAAAGATTGTATTGGCGCTCTAGATGGGATACATATTAGGGTAGCTCTACACCCTAATGAACAAATGAGGTATATTGGAAAATCAGGGATACCCACTCAAAATGTTCTTGCAATTTGTGACTTTGATATGAGGTTCACATATGTATCGGTGGGGCAATCGGGATCCGTGCATGACACGACTGTGTTATACAATGCAATGAAGGTGGACAAAAGTTCTTCCCTCATCCTCCACAAAGTAAGAATTTTTCATTTCTACATAACTTACATTACTTATTCTTTAGTGTTAACATGATGTATTATTTGTTTGTAGATAAATACTATGTTGTTGATGCGGGATACCCTAATAGAGTTGGATACCTAGCACCGTATAAGGGCGAGAGGTACCATTTACCAGAATGGCATAGAGGTATGGAACCAAAATTCGCTAAGGAAAAGTTCAATCGTATTCATGCACGTGTTCGTAGCGTTGTTGAGAGGTCATTTGGAGTCCTAAAGATGAAGTGGCAAATTCTATATAAAACGGCAATCTATCCATTGTGGAAGCAAAAGATGATAGTTGTGGCGTGCATGGTAATCCATAACTTTATTCGTGAGCATAATAGTGGTGATTTGGACTTTGAACGTGTGGAATGTGATGAAGATTATGTGCCTACAATACCGGAAAGGTATAATATGTAGTTCCCTCCGATGGATCGACTTCATTACCTAATGCGCCCACTATGGATGATTTCCGTGATGAATTAGCGACCGCTATTGCTAGAGGTTGGAACTAGTGTATGTAATGTTAGTACTTGATGGAGACTTGAATGGATATGTAATAGTGTTAGACCTTGATGGAGACCGTTATTTTGTAATACTTATGAACAAATATTCGAGTACTAACTTATTATTATATGTGTTTTTATTCAAATTTAATTTATTTTGTAGTGTTTTTCAATTTTTTATTGATAATAAAAACATATTACATATCTCCAATATTTTATACTAAAAAGAAAACAATCTCATGCATTATTCAAGGGTAGAAGAGACCTTTCCATACAAACTCTCATTTTCATGAGGCTAGAGTTGATCTCCAAGCCAAACACTTCTAAAAATTCTCAGCTTTGAAGCTGAGCTGCTCTACTCTAAAGTTCATGAAGCTGAGCTGAGTTTTATGAAGCTGAGCTCTCCCAAATAGGCCCTATATGTTGCTTTCATGTTCCCAAATCTAGGAATCTAGGACTTTAGACTGCCGTTTCCTCTTCCTCCCTCCATTATTGAATCCACAAACCTTTCCTAAGGCAACATATATCTTTCTTATTAGGAACAAAACTTATATATAGTTCCATGATGAGAAGCAAGAAACATGCTGTACACACCCACATTAAGGGTTTATTTGGTTACTCGGGATTAAACTTTATTAGTCTCATCACATCGAATGTTTGGATACCAATAGGAGTATTAAATATCGGCTACTTACAAAATTTATTGCATAAATGGAGGCTAATTCACGGGATGAATCCATTAAGCCTAATTAGTCTATGATTTAACAATGTTGTGCTATAGTAAATATGTGCTGATGATGGATTAATTAGGCTTAATAGATTCATCTCGATAGCTTATATTTAATGCCCGTAATTGGCATCCAAACATCCGATACGACCTGGACTAAAAATTAGTCAAAAACACCCCTATCGTATGCACACGCTATAACTTGATTGTATGTATGAATGTCATTTAGCTGCTACATGTTTCAGGAACGAACTGGGTGGCACAAAGTAGGAGAGGCGACTTACGGCGGACACCAAGACCTGGCGCCTCCGTCATGTCAACCTCATCGGTGCCACCTTCAAGGGACCAATTGAAATGATACAGGAGCTGCACGAGCGCCATCTCCAACACAGGGAGCCCATAAGAAATGCCAGGGCACATCCTCCGCCCGGCACCGAACGGTATGTACTCGTAGCTGCTCCCCACAAAGTCCATCGCGCTATCCTGGAACCTCTCGGGCTTGAACTCATCGGCATCGTCCCAATACCTTGGGTCCCTACCGATAGCCCATGCATTCACGATGACCCGGGACCTCGCTGGAATCTGGTAGCCCTCGATCTCGCATGCGTCGATGCTCTCCCGAGGCAGCAGGAGCGGCACCGGCGGGTGAAGCCGGAGCGTCTCCTTGATCACAAGCTTTAGGTATGGCAGGTTGGCTGCCTGGATGTTGACCTCCGTGACGGCCGCCTTGCCTCGGAACGCCTCCCGGATCTCATGCTGCAGCTTGCTCATCACCCTCTGGTTCCGCATCAGCTCCGACATGCCCCAGTCCAGAGACGACGCCAGCGTCCCCGTCCCGGCCGTGAACATGTCAAAGATGATCGCTTTGATGCTGTCTCTGCTCAGGTGGAACCCCGAGGAGCCCCTCTCTTGCAAGCCGATGAGGAGGTCGACGAGGTTCTCCTCCTCGGCGGCATCTGCGGCCTTGCCGGACGACCTGGCCTTCTCGTCCCGGACGCGTTGCCTCTCCTCTATGACCCCCTCCAGGGTGGAGTCCACCGTCCTGTGGACGTCCTCCAGGGTGCGCCGCATGCCGGTCACCGCGGCGAGCACGGGTCGCCAGGTGGGGAAGAGGTCGGGGATCTTGAACCCGCTGGCCAGAGCCACCCCGGCCTTCATCGCCGTCAGGAACTCGTCGGCGTTCCTCTGCCTGTTGCCGAAGGATGCGCGGGAGATGATGGTGATCGCCAGGTTGTAGAACATCGCGCTGAGGTCCACCGGCGTGGATGGCCCGGCCGCTCGTATCCTTTCCACCTGGCTCGCCATCTACACACATGTAATGACTAGAGGTCAGACGAATGCATAAACAATGGTGATGCGAGCTCAGGATCATCGATCGATCGCAGACCTCCTGCTCCCTGATGTGCCGGAAGGTGAGCACGCGCTTCGGGCTGAGGACCTCGGCGGCGCAGAGCTGGCGGAGCTTGCGCCAGTACTCGCCGGACGGCGAGAAGACGATGTCCGCCCAGCGGTAGAGCACGACCTCGCCGCAGAGAAGCCTGGGGCGGGTGGCGAAGTTGGCGTCGTGCGTCTTGAGGACCTGGCGCGCCATCTCCCGCGACGAGACGACCACGAGCGGGGTCTCGCCGAGCTGGAGCATCATGAGCGGGCCGTGGGCGCCGGCGAGGTCCCTGAGCGCGCGGTGCGGGAGCACGTTCACCAGGTGGTGCATGCTGCCGATCACCGGCAGCTTCCACGGCCCCGGCGGGAGCCTCGTCTTGGGCCCGAGCAAGCGCCTGAGGATGCGCACCAGGACGACGGCGATGGCGGAGATGAGGAGGGGTTGGCACAGAGCCTGTAGTGCTTCCATGGCTGGCCTTGTGTTGGTGTGGACCAGCACGACTTGATGACGAGCTGTGTGAGACGACGCTGTGTGTGTTCATGTGGCCTTTGGGGTGGGGCACTATATATACTGCTGTGGGAACCTGTGTTGCTGACCAGCGACCACTGCACCACGCGTTGCCATGGTTCGTCGAAAACAAATTAAACCATCGCTGTCCAAATCGTTCTGCTGATTTTAATTTTCTCGATCTCCTCTCCATTGCGTGAAACAGCCAGCCGCCATAATATACAGTTTGTGTACAGAAACGTCTTCCGATTACGATGATACAATACAATATGGATCGAGCGTCGAATGATCTGCTGCAAACTCGAAAAGGTCAGCTCCGATCCGTTGCTTCTCTGGCAACTCTAGTAAACTGCTGAGAGCTAGAATCTTCGGACAGTATGTATGCGAGACGACTTCTACTCGTTCAACGACGTACGGCCTCAATTGCTCATACAGCTAGCTCACATCAGGAAACGAACTAAAATACGGCAGCCTCTTACGACCTTGAGTGACCCAGCGGAAGCTCGCTGACCTTCATCGGTTACCTGCTAGTCAGTAATAATCACTGACCTTTCTTATTATCAACTACTTTTCATCTGAATCATCAGGGAGATTCAAAGGACCGAGCGCGCTTCTTCGACAATAAGAAGTACTGCTTGCTTCTGTCAAACGCGTGAATTGTTCTACGCTCATGTAGATGACAATCAGGACACCAGATAATGAAAAGGGAGGTGTCTACGATGCCTAGTGCTTTGGTATTCCGAGTATTGGTGTAGGTTACATACGGCACCGACGAGACTAGGTGCTCTGATAAAGAGATACTACCTAACTTCCGTTGACCGTGGGAGCGGGGCTCAGCTCGGTTGGTCAGCCCACGTGGGTGCAAGGCTTGCAACCAGAGTTCAAATTCCACGGATCGCGTCTCTGGTAGAGCGCGAGACGGACGGCCGGGATTTAAATCTCGGTCCTTATAGCACGTTCCTCGGAAGGGCAAGAGGCTAATCTACCCTCTGGTCTCTAAATTTTCGTTGATTGTCACAAAATCAGTTCTGGTTCAGCGCTTTTCTTCATGTACACGATGTGCACGCATACAGTGCAGGTCTGACTTAAATAGTTCAAGAGAAATAAATTAATTTGACATACAAAGAAAACAAGTACACATTATTTGACGACCCACATTTTCATAAATACAGATAGTGGTATGTAAACTTTGAACTAGCAGTCATGCTGGTCACGTTCCTACGAACAGCTCAAGTGTTTGAAGAGAAACCACAAACACGTACTAATCCATAAATGGGGGAGAAAATATTCTTTATCCGTTTTAAATAAATTGTCATTTTAGATTTATCCTAGGTCAAATATTTCTATCTCGAACAACTAACTCCTAGAAGTTTATATATATAATTTAACAACATGCGATTATATATTATGAAAGTATTTCTCATGTTGAGTATAAAAACATAAATCTCATGATGTTAACAAAACTAAACAAGTTTATAGTGATTATCAAAGATAGAAATATTTAACTTAGGATAAAACTAGAATGATAATTGATATGAAACATGAGCTTAGTAATCTTATTTAATTTATTCTCGTGTTCCGTGTATTTTTTACTCGAGTCATGACAAACCATCGTGCGATCAGAGCTTACAACGTATAAGTCCGTCCTGCCAATAGGCAGCAATGCGTGCGGGTATTTACTTACTTCGAAACTTAAACTGTTTTCAAATTCCGCAGTAACGTACAAGTATTTGATCACCTCTGACCAAGCCAACTGTCACTGAGTTTATGCCTCTATTAACAAGGATAGAGAAACGCCTCATGGGCATTTCTGGTCAGTTATCTTAGTAGAATGCCTGCATTATTATTTTATCTTTGTGCCCTTAAAATACCCCCACCCCCACAGATCCTTGAGCAGATTGATAGGTACAGAAAACATTACCTTTGTCATGGTAGGGATATCACAAAGAAATGTGGGTATTTGGCTGCCTAGAAACATGCATGCAGATCAAAGGAGGAATGTGGTTTCGGTATCATTAATCTCAGAACACAAAACACTTCACGTCTATAACCATATCGATCTGCCTTGGTCCATCTTACTTGGAATTGTCTTTATGCAAATGGTAACCCCTCCCCGTATCAAAATCTGTTGGATCCTTCTGGTGGAAGGATATTATGTCACTGGCAGATAATTTCTTCATAATCTTCTCCTGTAAGGTGCAGTGTGGAAAATCTCTTAAGTTTTGGAGTGATCTCTGGAATTTTGGGGTTCTTCAGTGGCGATTTCCACAAACTGTACTCTTTTGCAAGGAAAACAAAGACATCTGTGGCAAATTTTCTTTCTGGATCTGTTGAAGCAACTTCAAATATCCCCTCTCCTCTCAAGCTCTGTTGCAGTAGAATGAGCTTCAACTTTTGTTGCAGAACTTGGATATATTAAAGTTGGTGCATGATGATTGGACTTACATTTAGAGCTCTCCAATATTTACAAGCAGGAAAGCTTACTCGTCTCTGTCTGGAAATATTCCTGCCTCCCTTTGTTCAATGAATTTGGAAGTCTTCAGTACTACCTAAATATAAATTCTTCTTCTGACTGTTACTTCAGGAAAGACTGAATGCAAGGAATTTGTTGAGAAGTAATTATATGTTCTTAGACTGTTATAGCTGCCCAGTGTGTATTGCTTTGCAACATCTCTTCTTCGATTGTTCTTTTAAGTCACGCGTGTTGGATCGCTTTGCATCTTCCGGGGCACTTCGCTCCCATTACTGGAACGGTTTATTGAGGCAAGGTAGGCTTTTGGGCAGGTGATCGTTCGCAAAGCGGTCATCATAGCTTGTTGGGCTCTCTAGAAGTATAAAAATGATATTATTTTTGATGGTGCTATTTAAAGTGGGTAGTCCTTAAGGCTAAGCCAACTGTGAGGGATCTTTTAACTCTTTTTCTGTGTAGTCTCTTTTAGTAGTTTCTTTCCTCTTTTTGAGGCTTGGAGCCTTATAATATTTTCCTTATACCTATTGGCAGACCTAGAGATTAAATTGAGCCCGGGCAAAGTTTAAGATATCTATCTTTTCCTATCTCTAACAGAAAAGAGTTCACACCACGTGCAGCCAATTTGAGTAGTTTGACTCTGCAAATTTAGCATGCCTCTTTTGCAGTCACCACGCCGGAGCCCGGGCTGGTGCCCAAGGTGGCCGGGCCCTGGTCCATCCATGCTTGTATATATTTCTTTTTTCTCTTTTTATACATATAAAAAATAGGTAGGGATCTTCCCGCTGACTTCGTCAAAAAGATTATTTGATCACCTAATATTGACAAATTATTCATTTTTATCATTCTTTTCTTCGTTCATTGAATACTTAATTTAAACCGTTCTCGAATTCCGCAGCAACGGGAATTCACTTATTATTTACTCCTATTTCAGTTAAAAAGAAATCTAATGTCGATAAACCGTGTAGGCGTTCAGCTTCCGCACTGGCTCTTGCGTCTCTGACAGTCGAGTGTCGAGTGCTATCCTTACTCCCGCGCAATCCATCGCGCCATGGCTGTCTCCTCTCCGCCGCCGCCTCGCTTCCGCCTCTCCCTCCGCCTCCAAAACCCCACTCCGCATCCGTCGCCTAGCCACAGCAAGCCCCGCCCCGCCCCGACCACCGAGACGCTCCGCCGCCGCCTCCTCCGCCGGGGCGTCTCCCCGACCCCCAAGATCCTCCACGCCCTCCGCAAGAAGGAGGCGCTCAAGGCCCTCCGGCGTGCCAGGAAGGACACCGAGGCCGCCGCCGCCGCCGCAGCAGCAGCAGCACTAGACCCGGGCGACGGGCCCATTGCGGTGGTGGAGGAGGATGAGGACGAAGCCCGCTTCCGTGCGGCCGCCGCGGAGTACCGCGCGCTCGTGGGGCGGCCCTGGGACGGCGCCGCCCACGGCGTGGCGCCCCTGCGCGGTGGCGACGGGGTGGAGGAGGGGCTAGAGGGTCTGAGGGAGATGCTCGTGGCGAGGAGGGGCGACGGGTTCCGTTGGCTACTGGACGACGACATTGAGCCCGAGGCAGCGGAGCGGAAGCAGCAGAAGCGTCACGGCACCGGCTGGGATGCGGAGGCTGGGGATGAGGAGAAGAGGATTCAGTTGCTCGTCAGCAGGTATTTCTGCTCTTGCTATGTCAGGCTTTCTGTGATCATACCCATAGTCACTCACAGTGGCAAGAACATGGAAGATGGGAGAATTGGTTGGGCTGTATGCCTGTATAGAGAATCCTTGAGATTATTAGTGCTTGGAACTACGACATAATTGATAGACATGAAAATATGATAATATTCATAGTGGTGAAACACTGGAGAAAGGATTGAACATTGACATGTAATGAATTATGAAAGGAATACTCCTGGCTCTAAATTCAGGTTCCTGTGAGATTTCTAAGTTCTAACTTGTAACATTTTGAAGACCAATGGATGTGAAACTATATTGTTAGACTACATAAAAATAATAGCATTAGATTTTGTCCCCACCTGTACTTTTTACTAGCGCACTAGTATAAAATACGTTGTTGCTTCAAATCTACTAAAGAATAAAAACAAAAGCATCCTATATTTTTTTTAAATTGTAATGTTGGTAACTGGTCCCCAAAAAAGATAATTTGCTTCATCAAGCAGGTATATAAGGGGAAGGCACTAGTTTACTGTTTGCATAGTAAGTATCTTTCATCTATTAAGTGTTTACATATGATCTTGTGAGATTGAATTTATTTGTTTCTACTTGACACCGTATTTTTTTCATTGTATCATGTTAGGTTTCAGTTCAGTAAATTATTCATTGTTCCTGATCTTATACAATCAGAAGTATAAAAGATGATCATACATTATTGAATAACAAGTTTTCCTATTAGGCTGAACGAAGATTCCTTAAGTTTCCATGATTGGAGGCTTACTAGAATGATGAAAAAAGCTGACCTCATATACAATGAAGATAATCTACTAAGAATACTAGATGGGCTTGAGGCAAGAGGTAACTGGAGGCAGGCTCTAGCTGTTACTGAGTGGGTGTATAATGAAAATAGCTACAAGCATCGGAGAAGCAGGTAGTTTTATTTTTCTTATCCCCATTTATTCGTGTAATTGCATTTTTCTTATTCCCATTATTTCATGCCTTACATCCCAACTATTGTGAGTAGCTTATCTGACAAACATAGTTCTTGTACCTTGATACTTCCCATGACTTAATGATTCTTCTACATCTAGATTTGTATATACAAAATTACTCTCAATCCTTGGGAAATCGTTGAGGGCAACTGAAGCACTTCGAGTTTTCACCATCATGCGGGTAGAGATCTTTTCCTGTTAACTTGTTCCACCCTACATAAAATAGAAAATCTGAGGGCTTAAATATTTTATTTTGCTTTGTAATTTACATTAGGGAGATGCTCAGATTTACCCTGATATGGCTGCATACCATAGCATTGCTGTTACACTTGGTCGAGCTGGTCTTGTGAAGGAGTTAATCAAGATTATTGAGTTTTTGAGAAAGAAACCCTCAAAGAGAGTAATGAAGATGCGGCGCAAAGATTGGGATCCTTCCTTGGAGCCAGATGTACTCGTTTATAACTCGGTGAGGATTCCTCTTGCCCTTTGTTTTCTTTCCTTTTACCTGATTCTCCCTTTGCAGTAATATTTTTATTAAAAAATTTCTTGCCCCTTGATGTTGTAGGTACTTAATGCTTGTGTTCTATCGCAGCAGTGGAAAGGGGTATTTTGGGTGTTTCAACAAATGAGAATTAGTGGTTTACCACCTACAGGAGCAACATTTGGATTGGCCATGGAAGTAAGCTTCAGTCTAAATAAAATTCGGAAATTGTATCATGCTGGTAGTTGTGCTGCGTCTTTGGAAATTACCATTTGAGTTTATAAGGAGGATAGCTTCAATGGTTTTTATATTTACCTTACTTTAAATTGGTATCAATGTGCTTATCCTTTTAGTTGGTGATGGATTTTACATTGTGGCAATGTTTTGTGCTTGCTTACTTGTTGGATTAGCAAGGCCTGCCTCTTTATGGAAGCTAACTTAGAGTAGTCTAAAATTCTGTCTTATTTCATATTTTATTTCAGACCATTGAAGATGTATACATGGTTTAGTAGTTCTGTACTAGCATTGTTATATGGACTTCTCTTCTCCTATCTTTATTTCTCTTTATCTAAACTTATTTATCTTCTTTGTCATATATGCTCTCTTTATCTCATATCCTGGTCCATTGCAGAACAGTTTGGCTAGATATTCCTAATACTTTATCTTGTTTAGTCAAGTTTACTCTCAAGTAACTAATATGACATTGGACCAAAATGAACAAATATATAAGGGTGTTTCTTCTTTAGAGCTTAGTTAATATGGTCATGTGTTGTGTTGTCTTACCATACTTACTAAAACTACCATTTGAAGGTCATGCTCAAAGCCAAGAAATATGAGTTTGTCCAGAAGTTCTATGAGAAGATGCAGAAAAATGGGGTACCTCCAAGAGCAATAACTTACAAAGGTAATATTGTGTAAGCATAATGTGATTTAACTTTTTACATAGAAATTGATAGCCGGTATAATTTGTGCATAACAGTGCTTGTAAGAGCTTTCTGGGAACAGGGTAAAATTAATGAAGCAGTTGAAGCAGTCAATGACATGGAACAAAGAGGAGTTGTTGGAGCTGCAAGTGTTTATTATGAACTAGCTTGCTGTCTCTGCAATAATGGAAGGTGGAGAGATGCTATGTTACAGGTTTACAACTATTATACTACACATTCATTTATCAGACTATGTTTTATGCCTCTCTTTTCTTTAAGAGCCATCATTTTTAGTCCGTATACTAACTAGACAGTTGAAATGTGTTTATTAAGTTAATTTTTCCTTTCAGGTTGACAAGCTGAAACAGCTTCCCCTCACCAAACCTCTGGAGTACACATTTACTGGAATGATCTTGGCCTCATTTGATGGTGGATATATCTATGAATGTATTTCAATATTCGAATCAATGAAGGAGTACTGCACACCAAATATTGGGACTGTAAATGTCATGTTAAAAGTTTATGGACGTTGTGATATGTTTGGGAAGGCAAAGGACTTGTTTGAAACAACCAAGGCTTATTTCTCAAATTCTCAGACATATGTCCATGAGCATTCATCACTTACAGCGGACGCATATACATACAGCTCTATGCTTGAAGCATCTGCTTCGGCCCAACAATGGGAATACTTTGAATATGTGTACAGAGAGATGGCTCTGTCCCATCACCATCTAGATCAAAGCAAATATTCATGGTTGCTCATCAAGGCATGTAGAGCTGGAAAGGTAATGGCTGTTACATACAATCTCAAAATATTTTTTTGAATATGCATAATTGTTATTTCAATTCCTATTGAAGTACTTAGTCAACCAAATACTGAATTATAGTGAATCAGTTCTAGGCTCTTTTATATTTTTATGCAAATCTTTTCTTTACATTTTATTTAACATATACAAAGTTATGCTCTCCATGAATTTCTGTTCAACTGATATCTAATTGTTATAGTATGTGTCAATAAATTTTCTACCAAATAACATGAACATGTCTACTCTGCATCCAAGGGAACTGTCATGTTCAGTGCCACCCTGGTATCTGCATTATTATCGCCATGACAACAACTTAGGAGTTTTCTATAATATAAACTTCAACTGAAAGGAGACATTTTAAATACTTACAACTTCATGCAAAAGTAGTTGTCAATTTCTTTTATTCTAAGAGTGGCCAAAACGGGAATTATTTATTCTCTTTATGATTTTGTGTGCAGTCATATTTGCTGGAGCATGCACTTGACTCAGTACTTGAAAGAGGAGAAATCCCTGATGTACGGTTGATTGTTGAATTGATATGCCAGTCTATTGCTCAAAGCGATTATGGAAGGGTTCTGCAACTCTTGAATGTTATGACTGAGGCTTCGATCAAGATCAATGAAGGGGAGTGGGCTAACATACTACAGCAAAATGTGCATCAATTTAGCATTGATGCTCTTCAGGACCTTACAGATTACCTCAGTACCAGTGGTACTACCAAAGCAGATCCTGTACATAGTTTAGTAAGAGCACTGCAGTCGCAATGTGAGACAACATCAATGAAGGACACATATTTGCTGGTTGATGGTGGTACCAATACTCAACAGTGTGCACGCTCATTGCTACAGAATGAAGGCGAAAATTCAAGTAGCGATCTGGCAGAACAGGATCAGCTCACTGACACTTGCAAGAACTTGTGCACTAACAAACTTATCGATGTCCCTGATTCCAATAGAGATATCCCTCAATTAGGTGTTGCTGCTGTCATGAGCAGGGCCACTTCATTAAGCCGCCCACGCTTGGAAGACATACATGGGCAATGTGATCTTGGGCATTGGGGTACACAGGTATCTGCAATTGATGAAGTACTTGATTCCATGAGTTCTTATGGTGCCAGTTCATACAGAGAGATGCCATCAGCATCAGAAATTCTTGAATTATGGGAGCAGGAGAGGATAAATGACATGTTTGATCCTAAAGCAGAAAGCGGGACCAATCTTTAACAGGATTATAAAATGCTGGCAGATATTATTTGATATGGGCAGTGGAATTCTTGCTTCAATTACTGGCGGTTGCTGGAAGGTTGGAGTCCCTAAGTTTGTTCATGTAACTCTGGCTGCAATCTTATTGCCTGAATCATCATCAGGAGTATTCTATTTAGGGGTTGTTTGGATACCTGGATTAAACTTTAGTCCCCGTCGCATCGGACGTTTGGACGCTAATTAGGAGTATTAAATATAGGCTATTTACAAAACTAGTTGCATAAATGGAGACTAATTCGTGAGACGAATCCATTAAGCTAATTAGTGTATGATTTGGCAACGTTATGCTACAATAAATATATGCTAATAATGAATTAATTAGGCTCAATATATTCATCTCGTGAATTAATCTCTATTTATGCAATTAGTTTTATCATTAGCCTATATTTAATATATCCAAACATCTTATGTGAGGTAAAAATTTAGTCACCCGCTTTGATCCAAAGCGTGAATAGCCGTTGAGTCATCATGGATAGCCCATACTGTGGAAAAAGCAAGAGACATGTTCCGTCCGGTCCCGTGCCGGTGCGTTGAATTCTGCAGGCAAGAACAGCTCCGCGGCGGTTGGCGGCCGTCGTCCGTCGAGAGGACACAGCGGGCGTCCTCACATCGCGTATGCCAAAGACTGACCTGTCATCAGTCTGTTAAGGAGTCCAGACTGTCTCGTCAACGTGCATCTATGAACAAAAACCGTACCCCTGCATGGTTTTGTGACGCAACGACGACGCAGGGTGTGACGCGGTGCGTGATGATTGTTTGTCATTCCTACACCTCGTATTGTTCCATCTCCCACGACAAAAAAAAAAAATCCACCGGTTGATGCTTTTCCACCACGCATATCCCATTTTCTACTTCTAGAAGCACGTGTGCAGACGACACTTCGTAAGAGTAAGATAGTATAGGATGTGTCTGCTGGATAAACACTGGTGGCTCTAGCCGCCTGATTCCTCCTTGATAACTTTTTTTTGTCTTCAATTCTAGGCATTTTGAATCGGCCCATTTTGGTTCAAGTATAAAATATAGCCGAGTATAAGGGGGCCAAAAGATTCTGGCTTTCCTGCACCAGCTAATGTCTCAGGTTGGAATTTCAAATGCCACTCCAGCATAGGCTGCCTACTGGACGGCCATGTCAGCCAGAAACTTAACACAAGACTCACTCCACATGGAATGGCACCTCAAATCAATTAGTTACCAGAAGAAATGTGTAGGCGCAATTGATCGGTGTTTATAGTACATAGAAAATCCTCACGCCTTAACCTTTTAATAATTAAACACCCCAAGTGTTCCTACAAAACAACTGAAGGAAATTACTGCATCCAAGGAAAGAGTGAAATAAATAAGTTTTATGAGCAGTATGCTTCAGTGCTTCAATCGGGTATAGCCACGCAGAAAAAAGGGCCGTCATCCATGCATGTAAATGAAGTAACTCGACACTATTTACAAATTACAACATGACCAGATGGACTGTAAAAGAGAGACGTCAAATTCACGGTCCATCTCATCATGATGGAAGAAATTGAGAAGGAAAAAAAAGGAGTAAATATGAGATTTGTGACCCAACTACGGGCACTAATTATTCACATGAAGACTAGCTGCACGCAATGCTTGCGTCGATCAGGCGTCAGCCTCGCTTCCCCTTGGCATGGCCTCTTGGCGAGCTGGCCACCTCGTGCACGCCCCAGCCGCTGCCGTTCTTGGCGTGCGGCGGCTGCGAGACGAGCTTCCTTCTATCCATGGACCTCCTCAGGCCGGCCCGGCGCGCGTCCTCGCCGGCGCCGTCGTAGCAGCCGCTGCCCAGGGTGGGGAGGACGTACCACCATATCGAGGTGAGGCAGATGGCGAACACCCGCCCGAACACGGCCAGGCTCGCCAGCGTGAGCACGATGAAGGCCGGCCAGTAGCAGGACGGCCGCCGCGCCCTCGTCCCCCACGAGAAGGACGCCCTCCTCGCCGGCACCTTGGTGGTGGCCGCCTTCTTGCCTCCTTCCCTCTCCCTCGGGCTGGTCGGGTCCAGCGGACTGGTGGGCGAAGCAGGAGCCGGTGGCGACGGTGGTGGTGGCGCGGTCGACGCCGCTGCCCTCGGTTTCTTGGCGGCGGCGCCGTGCTTGAGCTGCTCCTCGTCGGGGAGCTTCACGACGACGGGCGTCCAGCCGCCGTTGGACTGGACGAAGCGGACCAAGACGAGGCCGGTGTCGGAGCCGACGCGGCGCAGGATCCTGGCCCGCCGGGTCTCGAGCTCGGAGAGCACGACGGAGAACTGGTCCAGCCCGCGCCCCGCGTAGGGGTTGACCTTGCCGCCGTGCTTCCTCCTCCCCCTGGGCGATCCGCCCGCGCCGCAGCCGAGGTCCTCGGGGCCCTCGTCGACGTGCTTGAAGCTGCCCGTGCCGCACTCGCAGAAGAACATGGTGGTTGACTGGCTGGTCGATTACTGGGGCGCGCCGATGAATTCTTGCGCTGCGCGCCTGATCAGGGTGTTCTGCTTATTATAAAGGGATGGCTGGTCTGCGCTTGGTGGTGTGTGTTGGCTAAAATTAAATTGCTTCGTCGGTCGCAGGTCAAGCAGAAGCTTCTTCTGCTCATGACTTTGTAATAATTGCGCCGTGGCCTTCGTGGCGTGTTGTATGAATTGAAGTGCCCATTACTAGAAGAAATTGTATATGGATAAGTGAATGATTCAGCATCTACTAGTGGTGCAGAAATGAGCAAGAAAAGAGAGAGGAAGAATAAGAATGATGCTACACTTTCATTGCTCGAACTTTGTGGTTTTCAGATGTCTCTTCTTCATGAACCTCCAACAGCGCATCCTCTTTCTTCGTCATGCATAGCCACGCCGCCAGCCCTCCTCCACACTAAATTAAACGATCTGTTTTTATGCTCCCTGCTAACAGAGAAGATCCATAAATTCAATTATTTGATACAAAGAAGGTTTGGAAGAATAACAGGGTACATTTAAGGATACAAGACCTTGCACAATAATTCATCGAGCGGTAAACATGTTAATAATTATTAGACTCGATTTCATAGTGCTTCCACACTAGGTTGATTTTATTATAGCCATAAATAAATGATATATTCTGTGAGAAAACATTAGCGAAGTTCTAAAAACGAACTACAGCCAAAATAAAAGTGTGCCTCCTTGCGAACTGAGTGCTGTAGTGAGAACTGTCCACCTAGTTTGAGTCTTCATCTCAACATGGGTGATCGTAGATACTATTTTTTTTAGTGATAGGTGATGTCCCATCAATGATAAGATATCTGTGGTGATTTTTGTCGATATCAAGAGCAGCGAGCAAGGCTCTCAGAGGTACTCGCTGCATTAGAGTGTGCATGGACGTATGCGTAGAGGTGAGTGCGTACAACCAACTTATCGTTCTTGAAGTCAACAAAATAAAATGACAATTGCACACTCTAGGTTGTTGATAGTTATAGGATAATATAGGAAGAACTATAATAAACTAAGTCTCCATTTGATGTGCTTGTATCAATAACTTAAAAAGGTCCGCCTAATACCTCTGCGAAGAGAAGTGTGAATGGAATAACATTTTTGTTGATATGAACCAGTAAATCGAGCATTCGGTTGGTCGTTGCTCATAATTAGTACTCGGCGGCCGGATTTCCATATTTATTTATTCATCTTTTTTCTGTGTTCAACCAGGCTGCCTCACTGTGCTCAACCCTGAGTCGGACTCGCAGTGCGAGTCCCAGAGACCTTAACGAAACGTCCTTATCATCCACACAATCAGACTTCAAGGTCGTGAGAGCCGCGAGTCTAGACTGGCGTACAGAAAAATAAGTGTCAGACGCAGACAGGCAGATAATTCGGCAGGATGCATGCAGATCTAGAATGGATCAGCTTAGAAACTGTCAATGGAGTTTGGAGATGAGTGGTAGAAAAGCATTTTGAACAGTTATATGCTGAACGCATTGCTGGTCACAAAAACAGCCGGGAAAATCACTGTTGGTATATAGATGCACTTCTTGAGAATACGTATAATAATAACATTGGCGACGTACACTTTTCCCATGAGGATATGTATATTAACATCGGCAACGTGTCCGTAGGCAATAAAGCACTTGTGGCAACTTCTCTAACACCTCATGATTTACTGGCCCAGGCTAGTTTCTCAACGGCGTTCGGGCATATTGGGCGTGCGAGCGTGTGCATTCTGGAGAGGTAATTGTGCACACATCTATGTATGTATGTATATGCGAGCGTCTGCGTGTACTATATTTTTATAAAATATGTATATTAGTGTCTAAGAGAAAAAACTTTGTGAATTATGTCAAATCAATATCATAAATGGAGTTTGCCAAACTGATATTTTGGCGAAAATACAAGCTAGAAACTTGATTGACCATGACTTAGAAAAATGGATTAAATATAGGCCTCATTACTAAAAATACTTGGTTTTATGATTCTTGATTTTGTTAATAAATGGAGTTTGCCACACTTCAGGGCTCTACTCGCATGCCCTAACCTAATAACGTGTGAGCACGGACCAAATTTTGGAGTAATATATACAGGCCAGCGAAAAGTGGTACCAGACCAACAAACACGTTCGTAACTACAGGTGATGCCCTACTTCGTGCCCTCTGATATATGTTCTGGCAGAAAATTAAGAATTTTGTATGCATTGGGTTCCAAAATATGCACAAAGATTTAGAGCACGGCAGCTTGTCTGTGTTTTCCCCCGTGAGAAGATATGGTTAGCTCGTCTTCTAGGCTCTAGCACCGAAGAGAATGCGTTTTCTGGCATGCATTTTTAATTTGTCCATCTTCTGTTTGTCTTACCTCGCATGTCAAAGCTTCTAGATGGAAGCTTGTCAACCATGACGTATTCCGGAACTGAATGACTCGTTGGCAGATCTTCACATGATCTTTTTGTATTATCACATGATAACCGCCTCGTTCAAATCAAAGCACGTGACTACAGCAAGGCTACAAGAATCTGCTCTCAGTCGTTGTCGTAACAAACTAATGATCATAACTACAGATCTGTACAAAAGAGTTAAGATGCATACCATTTCTTGTAAATTAAAATGAATTTTGTACATATGGTTCTTATCTTTTAGTCTACCAACAGGAGCTGGAGCTAGAGCAACAGCAACGACTCCTAGTTACAGTGCCTTTCTCCATGTGTTTACTGGCACTTTCTCTACCAATCAGTTGAAGTACGTACACCAAATAATGGACTTTAAGGATTAAATTGCATGCTTCTAAATAAATAAGTGGTAGAGAACCAAACCTTACATCTTGGATATGTTATTTCTTCATCAGAAAGCTCTCCTTGAGAACCTCAGCTGCGAATATCAGTAGTTCCACCATCTCCATGCCCGCGGAAGAAAGAGGATCTACTTTCTCAGACTTCGATTTTGGTGAATCAGATGGATCACACAGAGCTTCATAGGTAATTGCATCTGACGAATTCCCGGACCAGCTTACAGGAAGAACCGTGCTAAGAGCTGTCTTCATAAGGTTTGCTTCAGTTATAAGACTGTTCAAAGCTTCAAATGTACTCTCCAGAGAACTAGCTGATTTGACATCATCATACGCCTGATAAGTCTGATTGTTAGCCTCAGAGTAAGTAGTGTACTAGCATGTATCAACACAGTACTTAATAAAACCTAGCAATGCAACCAAAAATCCTGCCGAAGGACTGGTATCAGTGCCATAGCATCCTGAGCTTTTAAATTAACTTTTGAAGCAAAATATGAATTGATACAGTTTCTGGCCCAGTAATTGTATGGAAAGGTATGAAGTTGATGCTGCCCTGTATAAGTGTTTAAGAACCTTTTACAATAAAATGAAGTATTGTGGTACCTTCAATAAGAATTGTTTTTTTTTAAGAACAAAGATGACATTACATGCATGGAAGTATGGCAACAAAACGCATAAAATGATCATAAATGGTGCAGCTTGATCATAATTGCTAAATATGAGGTACCTGCATCTATCTTGCATCTCCATTCTACCCCACCAATCTATATATTTCTGGAAATGCATTTTGGTGACTCTAGTCAACTTCAATGGCTAAGAAAGTTGAAATGTGCATGAATACATATTCTCTGAAGTATATCAGTTTATCACTGCATACAATCGTCTAAACCATTGGGATGGAACTGAAACTTTTGGGATAGGAAAAAATTGAACACTCCATTCACAATAATCACACTAATCACACCTTATATATACAACTATACACTCCATTCACTACTGCAATAGATACTTGTGCAAGAGGAGAGCTCCATTCATGGAGCCATGTATAGGCCAACCCTTGAATTGTTCAGAGTTGGGACTATAAACATGACACACTTGAACCTATACTACTAAGACCTCACTTGAAGACCAACGTGCCCTTCAGTTTGAGAAAACAAGTGGGTGTCTGCTAGATAATGCCAGTGACGGATGGAGTAGCTCTGGTGGCAGGTGAAGCACAAATGGCACTCTCAAAATGGCTCAGTACAGCCAGCGTTTACATCGTAAGGGAGGCGGAAAGGCACAATGACACATCTCCTCTTAAGATCTGGGGAGCAAGGACCCCAGCCTTGTCAAGCAGGGAGCTGACTGAAGCAGGAGCTGGGTGGAGCTGGAGCTAGAGCACGAGAGCTGGTTTAGAGCGCTGCCAAATGGAGCCCTACTAGGAAATTCCTCAGAGTAGAGTAGTCATTTTGGCAAACCTGGCAACCTACCAAGTAGATTTGATGCAGAGATAACTGAATGGTATGGCAATCCCAAGCTTTACTGATGGAGGACAACGTGCAATGAGGTGAGATACAATGGAAGAGAAGAGAACTGAACCACCAAGACCCAATATACCGGGTGTGACACAATAACAATGAGGTCAGACACAGAGAGGCTGTCTATTCTCAGCGCTTACATGGGTCAACCCTACACACAGTTGGACCTATACACATGCTAAACCACAGATAATAAGGGACCATCTGCGTCAAAAAATAAAGATAATAATAGGCCATTTAAATCTGCAGATGCCATCAACATATGCAAACTATAATCTACAAAAAAAAAGAGTATGCAGACTATATTGTATCAAAGGTCTAGCACTGCTGCGTAAACTTACCATTGGCTGATGCATACTTTTCGGAAATTACACGGCAATAAGGAGAAATGCACTGGTGCTGTTTCCAGCTAGGTAACATGCAAGCCATACTCAGTCATACATGTATATCTTATGTAAAGTCTATGGATATGTCATGGAAAACTTCAGAAAATTATCTGCTTAATAATTTGGTTTATGCCATATTTATGGTTTATCTTAAAAATCACCTAGCATGGAGACTGTACTCAACCAAATGCATATTTTCACTTCCAGACAGCGCTTCTTCCACAGTTAATACAAGGATGGAGTTACAGTGCTCAAAGTGGACACTGATCCATCAGAAGCAGAAATGGATAGGCCCATTGTTGTGACTGGCCATATCACACGTATCACAGTACGACCGATGAATGCAAACATAGAGAAAGCTAACTTCCAAACTTGAGGTAGCTACTTTTTTCCCATGCAAAAAAAAAGAACCGTGGATTCACTGACTATTATGCATTAATCATGCGTTGTTTTTCAAAACTTCTCTTCTCATAACAAAAAAATACATCTGTCAGTTTTCTCGAACAACGCAGGAAAACGACATGTGTCAGTTCAAAGAGCATACCTTCAAAAGCACAATATGCAGTCTATGCACTGAAGAAGTGAGGCGTTCCACAGTACCAACACCTTCAAGAAGAGTTGAATTTTCAACTCTTAACCTGCAATGCAGTCGCATGGAATAAAACAATCAATGTGGAAATACATATTGCTTGAATAGAGAAGTTTCTGTTACTAGTTTATGGCTGTTTGGTTTGAGGAACCACCTCATCCTAGATGAGGTGGTCAATCATGAGTCGATCCCATGAAATTTGCTGGGATGAACCCGTTCCTAATTATTAAGCTAACCAGGCGCTTGTCGGGGATGGGGTGGTGAGGGATCAACCTATTCCGTTCCACAAAGCAAACAAAAAAAGTGAGGAGTGAGAAGATGATGCATCACCCCATTCCTCAAACCAAACACCCGTTTAAATCCTTAATTTTCCATCACATCTTAAAAATCAAAGAGAAACAAACAAAACACAAAATGAGTTATTTTACCAATGTTTATCCCTTTTAGTTTCTGGTAACATTTTGCGATGCATCTACATGTTCCAATCATTTTACTTTTAACAGTAATAACTTCAGTCTAAAGCTTTTAACATATTAAGGGGAGAATGTTGGAGCTGCAGCAGCAAGAGAATGAGCAATGGTTCTGAGGCTCACAAAGCTATCACAGTTATGTTTCTGAAGCTCAAGCTTGCTACCTTTGATTGCATATAGCCATATATATATATAGGATACATCTGTAGTCCGTTGGTAAACCGACCTTTACTTGTACAGCTGCTATGCAGCCTAGGCAAAACCAAAATTGATTACTTCTACTTGCTGTCAGAGACAGACGCTAGCCTTACCAAGAAATGGTCAACCGACCTATAACAATTCTAGAAGCTAAACAGAAGACTATCACAAGGATTATATTAACAGTGAAAAGGGAGCGGGAAAAGAAAAGGGAAACACTTTTTAGAGCCTGTTTAGTTAGGAGACACTGGGATCAATTCTAAGGATATATTCGAATTTGATCTGAATCCTTAAAATTCCTATAGCAATGCTCCTGTTGCAAACAGGCATTTAGGAAAAACTCTTAAGTACTTGGCCCTAATAAGAAGCAACATCTTTGGATGTAATCAATTTTTTAACCTTGAACTAACAATGCGAGCTGTTTGAAAATCATACAAGAGCATTTCTCTAAGAAAACTTCTACAATTTTTATTAGATTTTACAAACATATTACACAAAGTTTTTTTTTGGAGACCTTTGATAATGTCTAATTTTGTGACTTAGTAATTTCTCCATTGCAGCTTATTAACAATCAATGGAAGGCCATTAAAAATATAGGTAACAATATGAAAGTAGAACAATACATCTCTGTCACAAACCTTGCAATATCCACTGAGTGCTCTTTGCAAACTGAACGATCATTTCCATCAGAGCTCCCATGCCCAATATTATTGCTTCTCATCCAGTGTCTTAAGGATGTCCTCTTCAGCATCGTTTTCAGCATCCCTTGTTGGTCATGCCCAGGAATGGCTTTTGATGAATCACCACTACCATGACCTTCCTTCACAGCAGAGTTGCTGAGTAGAGGGGTTAATACAGTTATAATAATAGCATATAAATTTGGGCGACAGAAAAATATTAAATATTTACATGTTAGCTTCTGATACCGACATAGGTGCCACCCCTGTACCAGACACCAAATCGTACACATGTATGGTTCTGGCATTCTCAACAAATCCATCTCAACTAAAACCATTTGATGCAATATGAATATGGTTTACTTTTTTTTCATCCAAGAGTCTCTTTTTAGTATGTTAATTTCTACAAGGGCCCTTCGTAAACACCAAGCCTTCTTATATTGATAATGTTGTGGTCATGTTACAAAAACTTACCCCTATATTCCCAGAAAAAGCTTACCCCCATTAACAATGAAATTAGTTTATTATGATTACTTACTGCAGAGATACTTACCCCTTCAACTGCAGATATTCTTCTTTAAGTTTAGCTAATTCCATCAGGACCTTCACCTTTTCATCTTTAACCTGTCAACAAAAGGTAAGTCAAGATACACATCGATCCAACATTACATAAGTGCTGATGTGCAACAGATACTCACTACCGACAAACATGTGGAATACTTCAATCAAGGATGATACTATTGACAAACCACCAGTATAAGCAATATAATTAGTCTAGTTCAAAACATCATTGATGAATTTTCCCAGGAAAAGTCCAAATTCAAAAATAATTCAAGTCATTTTTGTCCATATTTTCGAAAATAACTGTTAGTCTAATTCAAAACATCATTGAAGAATTTCCCCAAAAAAAGTCCAGATTAAAAAAATGATTCAAGTCATTTTTGTCCATATTTTCGAAAATAATCTTATGGTTCAGTTTTCCTTTTTCAACAGCTAGGAGCGAAGGTATACAAAAAAGTAATGGTATGAGGTAATCAACTTCGTGGCAATGCCAGATGAGAAGGCACCACCCGTACACAATTTAAAACACTCTTAACACTCAAAATATGTACATTATAATTGAAAAGTAATGCCAAATAAGATGTGTATAGATACTACTTGAGATAACTTCTGCTGAAGATCCTCAATAACAATTTGGTCTTTCTGTCTTTCTAATAGGTATCTTTCTTGTTCCTGTGAGAAGAGCATAAGTGCTTCCATCTGTAAACAGCACCACCATAATATGAGATTATTCAATCTAAAGAAGAAAAAAATCTCACCAGAACTTCAAGAATAAAAATTGAAAAGTAAGAATCACTGGAGCGGAGTGAAGCTGTACCTTCTCCTGTAAGGCTTGTGCAAGTGCTTTAGATTCATCAAATGATATGGAATTAGAATCGGCAGGAGAATCACTCTGCATCATATGCAACAAGAATGAACTGCAATTATCTATCAGAAGAAGCATTTTTCCATCAGAACCCTGATCCCTCAATAGGAAAAGCAGTTTCATATAATTCCAATTCTTGAAACACTAGCAAAATATTTCCCAGCAAAGAGTTAAAAAAGATCCAAATCTTCACCCACTTTCTTTCTTCATGTACCCATCATGTCAAGTGAGCTTACAATTTGCTTCCAAAAATGCGAATGACATACGCAAATGCTTTGTGATAACTGATGTGGCAAAACTATCAGTTGTTACATTCAACACAAATGCAGTAAATGCATTCGGATTATACTACTTTCACAATTGGGTCCAAAACTTTAAAATATTCAAAGGAAGCCCTAAAAACATACATTTGATCCACAAAATTTGAAATGTTTGTAGCACCTTAATCCATCCATCAATTAAGTCCTGATGAACTGAAGCAGCCTGACATGTAGACCCCACTGCTAAAGTGGTGTTTCATGTTGACACAGTTTTCAATTAATTTGATTTGACTAGGAAATATGTCTTAAAAGAAACTGTCATCACTTATCAGTTTTTACAGCGCTAGCATCTCATGATGCTAAGACATGCTGTTTCCATACATTTCCTCCAATTAGAGCAATACCGTGATGGTTATGAATATCAAACACATTCAAAGTGATACATTCAGATTTTTAACTTTTAGTGACTTAAAGCTCACGTTTAAGGGAACATTTGATTATGTCATATAGAGTAATTTGTCAATGTCCTCAGAAAGTATTTTTCTGTAGCCTGTAAGCATAGAAAGAGGCTCAGATTAAATGCACAGGGAAAAGAAAGCAACCTGTTTACATGAACAAACCTTAAGGCTTGTGAAAGTGCTAGGACTGATATCTGTAGTAACATGCACATCTTTACAACTGCTGTCACAACATTGCATCTTGTCGCCAGGTTGTTCACTTTCAGTGTTGATGCAAATTTCACTTAGCTTATCTTGAATTTCTGCAACAACTTTTCTCAGCCTTGATGATTCTTCTTCCAAAGTTTTCATGATTTCAGCCCTTTGATATTTGTAGAACCTTTGAAGTTCTGACAATCCATTTCTCAGAAATCCATCATACAGCGCCTGCACTCCCAAGTAAACTGTACAAATTAAAGAAGCCATAAGAAAGAACAATATAACACTTCACAACTGTACCTGTCTTTTCTCTAATATCCTTGCATTTCTTTGCAAATGCTGTTCAATTTCAAGGCCCTGCACAACCCCGAAGTTAATAGCTTCCAGTGAACAAAAAAAAAAGAACTTCTCTTATCACTTCCAAGCTTATATTACCATCCTTAGATTGCTTTGAAGCTTCGCCATTTTAGCTTTAAGTGACTCTTTCTCCTCTTCTAGAGATGCCTACACACAAAAAAAAGTTAAATGCATAAAAGGGAAAATTGCTTATGCAGATTAATCAGTAGTATGAAAACCACTTTGGTTTAGAACTGCTCAACTTGAAAAAATCTCAATAAACAGAAAGTCGTCAAAACATTAAAAGCAGTATTGCAGGGTAGAGTCTGTCAATCATGTTGAATTACAACAAGAACATGGCACAATTTGGTCAAAGAGGACACAAAAATCTGAATGGACTAGGACTTAGCTGGAGGACACATGGGAGGTTAAAACTAGAATTATGAGAATCATCGATAACACAGGTAGTTTGTATCCATGTATGGAGCAGTATATCACATGAGAAGCTGGAATTCAGAGCACAACTGCATAAGTTCTGAAATAGCTCGACCTGTGGGGGTTAAGACAGCCCCCGGGGATTTTGCTAAGAGAAGACCTTCTCACGCAGGTCGAGAAAACCCCTGAACCCCTGCCCCACCCTTACACAGCAGCACAGTAGCCCGTGTGAGACGACCAACGACCTGGGCCGGGCCTTAGACCCATGCTTTGGTGTGGGACGGATGAGGCAATTTTTTTTTTAACCTTAGCCTGAAATTCGCTCCACGGAGAGTTGAACCCAGGACCTAAGGAGTGATACTAGAGCCACCTAATCCATTCAGCTAGAGGCCCGTTCGCAGTCCTGAAATAGCTAGCAGCAAAGTTTCACCATTCCCTATCTTGTGCATTCTGTAGGTTCCCAGAATAAGATTAAACAACAATGAAATATGATGTTTAGTGTCACGGATAATATGTATCACGCAAGACAAATGAAAGAAATTAAAATAGCACAATTGAACAAGAATTGATCTTTATAATGGATAAAGGGCTTAAGGTTTACAATGTACTTCAAAGTTGAGGTTCCACCATCAGAGCTAAAACTCCAATTATCAGCAGAATCATCAAGAAGGATCGAACACTTCTCTTCAAAAGTAATGTTTGAAGGACATTCACAGTCTCTGCAACGAAGGTCATAGAATTTTAAAATAACCTGAAAGAGAATCAAACATCACCTTCTGACTGGAAACGGACCGAAAATAGCTTTAAATTAGAAAATTACAACCGACTGTAAGGAATATAACAGAAAATAAACAATCATGTAGAGGAAATAGGTAGTTAAAGGATTTCTTAAATAGTCAGGAGTTCATTAAGATCACAATAATCAATACATATTAAATAAATACAATACAATGTGGACACAGCAATTTAGGAGTTTTCAGAAACATACCAAATTACCAATAAGGCAACAGATGCATATACACATGCAAAAAAGGGAAATAAAAAAATAGTATATAGTTCAAATTTTGTCAAACTTCCCACAGGATCTATAATAGTGTCATGCCAATGAAAGTACAGAGGAACCCTGCCGCCCTACCTAAAAGTTAAAAAAACACATAAAATCCAAGAATGCTGATCTTATGACAACCAAAGTAATGAACGGCTGTGAATCGTACTCCTTCCACCCACAAAATAGTGATGTGTTGGATGTCAACACGGTCTCAGAAAGAAATTTGGCTACTAGTTTCTACTATAATATATTGACACTAGTAACATTGTATGATTATGAAACTACTCTTTGAGCCAACTCTACTCATACAATTCATACATGTTCAATCACAATGTACACAAACTAATTGATGATCAAAATGTCGATATGTTGGTTGCTACCCATAACATTACTCTTTTCTGACTGGAGAGAATAATTATTAACCATTACGAACTTAGAATAGATTGTAGAGTTCCATCAATGCAGAATGATTGGTGACATTTCACAAATTCCTATTGATCGTATTGGCAATCCACAAAATTACTTACTTTCAAGGAAGATTCTGTCTGTGCCTTCAGTTCTGTCAGTTTCCTCTGCAAGTCATCATTTAAGTGTTTCTGATCGTCAATTGCAGATTGATATTCTCTCTTCCTGCCAACCAGTAACTACCATGATACTTTGCACCCTTAACTAAAAACTAAGTGCCAAATACAGGATAAACAAGAACAGGATTTAAAACATCATGTTAGCATTTCATTGTCGATTGCCGAATGTTAAATACTAAAAAAACTAGAAAATACAGCAAACGAACCATCATGTTTCAGTTCTAAAAACCTCAAAATGTCACGTTATCTATTCTTCTCAATAAAGTTGCAGGTGTATTTTGAGTGCCATCCATGATTGATAGTGGATAGCAGACACTATAAACAATAAAGCCCATCAAATTAAGAATATGCAATCAGCCACTGAAACCTTACTGGTGCACTCAGCCACCTGAGAACTCAGTGAAAGTAGAGATCGAAATATTGCCATCTTATAAAATCCACTCAACCAGTATGACTAAGGTCCTCGAATCCATGCCACTAAGTTATAGAAACAAATCTCGTATATAAGTGAACAGCTATGCAACAAACCTTTCCTCAAAGTCAGCAAACTTTCTCAAAACTGCTTCCTCCCGCTCTTTCGCTTTCTCACACTAGAAATTTCAAACGAATAACATGAGATTCCCAAATCCCAACAGAAAACAAAATTCATGCATGCAACATTAATATTTGGCTTATTAAGTAAACTAGAAAGAACCTCCATTAATGAAATGTCCCGTTCAGAAAACGCTTGAGCAACACTGCTCTGGAAAAACCTAACTTGCTTTTCAAGATCCTTGTTCTGCATTGTTATTACAGGAAAGAAGGACATCTCAATAATAAGCCGGAGTATATATGCAAGGAATCTCAAAATGCATAAACCTTTTTAATTGTTAATTTGCTAATTCCACAAAAAATCTCAATTCTACACAAGAAAATTATGCTTCTGCTATCTAACTCATTACAATTTACTAGTGCTAATGCTACAAAAGAAAACAAAAGTATGTGCAAAAGAGGTCCAGGCGTCTCTATCTCAATCTGTACTATTAGTTGGCCCTATTCCCTGAACCACAGAGCTATGATAGACAAATCAAAAACTTCTAACTCCAGGCAGGTCCAAGCATAAGCATATCCTATCCTTCTACCAGTAGCCCATACTCATTAAAGCTCCAGTTTTTTCCAATGAATGCATCAACTAGAGTAGTATCACTTATTGCTTCTGAATCTTGCATCCCTAATGAAGAAACTGTGTTTGTGCTCAGCAAGTGACATGAACCAGTAAGGAGAGCCGCCCAAGATCCAAGATGGAGAAAATGACATTCCACTGGGACGGCCTACTCACTCTATGTGGGAAAAGTGGCATTTCGCAAACTACTTTGGGGAGGAAAATAAAACAAAAATGCTGGTGGGAGCCAAAGGTATGGTGATAGTGAACTACGAGACCTTTCAGTGGTCATAAAGAACTGTGATTTTTTTATTTGCAATAATGCAAAGGTGGATTCAGAGGCATAGTACTGAAGCTGTGATCTTTTATTGTCAGTTGTCAATAAACTAGTTTTCTTTGTAATCACATGTCCACTCCCTATGACTCTTTGCTCATAGAAAATGACAGAGGAAGAGAACAAAATCAGGACATGCCACAGCAATGATCATTACTGCCAAAAGCTACAGTTTATACTAGACAAAATAGCCAGTTGTTTTTTGAGTCAAAGTAGGAAACCTTTGATAGCTCAGCACCATGTAACTCGGCAAGCTGGCTCTGAAATTTAAGTAAACCACAGAATGAGAAAACAGAAAAAAAAAAATAAAGGCACTTTAAACAAAAATACTGAGAGAGAAGTAGCACACCTTAACTCGATAGGCTTCTGCAAGCTCCTCTTGTAAATTTTGATTCTCTCTTAAGCACCCATTTAACTTCTTCTGGAGGTTCTCAACATCCTGTTCCAAAGCTGCTGTCCTGAAAAGTTACAACAAAAATATTGCTTTCTGTGCACTACAGTGATAAAAGTGAAATGTTAAAATTAGATATGGAAGCACCTCTGAGAAAGCATTCGAGTTGCAACAGAAACATAACCAGGCCCAGCTTGTTGCATACATAATTGCTCAATATCTTTTCTGAGCTCATCACGTTCTGCAAGCAAAGTATCTATCAGCACATGCCTCTGCCACAAGAATATACAAAATGATAAAATCATGAAACGAAAAGATTTTTAACAATTGGTAAACATGAGCCGCCGGGGCCGGGGGGGGGGGGGGGGGGGGGGGGGGGTCGGCTTCTATTGCTCCCTTCACTCGAAGGGGCAACAGTGCGAAGAAATTAGCCCTGGCTAGTTAAAAGTGCTAAGCATTTTCAACATGTTAGCATGCTCCCCTGAAAAATGAGATCTAACACTCTACTCAAGGAAGTACCTGTACAGCTATATCCCAAAAATAAGGTGAACAATCTTCTCAAACGGTCATAGTTATATGAATTGGAAACAATGTAATGGAATGAACCAAGGACTTGGGCAGCTGTTTCATGCTATTTCAGAAATCATGTACATACTCACACACATAACCAAGTAACTTGTAGCAAACTAAAATCAAGTGATCGAATTTCTCAGTGCGCCCTCCTACGATCTCACCTACTTAAATATGTCAAGGGACATAATTTCGCATTTTATAAAGGCAAAATTGGCTGTAGGACACCGTTCAAAGGTGGCTTTTGCTATGGACCACTAAAAAAACTTGTCTTTGCCTATAGACACTACAATTCAATGGTAATATGCTGCTGGACACTACAACAATTATTATATTTGATTTTAAGCTAAAGCCACTTAAAAAGACTACTTTACCCTTGCCTTCCTCTCCTGTAGCCTGTTCTAGCTCCACCATTGTTCGCCTCCGCAAGCTCCTCCACCTCCTCCATCCAAATCGCCGGCTCTGCCTCGTGCACTCGCACTGCTGGCTCCACCTCGAGCACATCCACCTTCTCCGCCGCGACCTCAGCCTCACCTCCCCAATGAATGCCTCAGCTCCGACGGCTTCGTCAAGTTCGTGCCCTTCCCCATCGAGCCGCCTAACTTCACCGTCGCCATGATCAGAAGTGCCACTACTGGGAGCATCGGGAGTGGTTGCTGCCACTGGAATCAAGCGCCGCGGTCGCGTGTAGCGAGCCTTGTGCCCGAATCGAGCATCACGGCCTTCTGGATTGAAACCCGCCGTCAGGATCGAGCGGATGGCCACCGAGAGCGGGCGTGTGCGGCAGGGAGTAGCTGCCGCCGGCCGCCGCAGAGAGCTAGCACTGCAGGGAGGAGGTGCGCAAGGAGAGGATGCTGAAGGAAAGGGCCCGCATCTGCCGGGAGTTGACGCCGCAGGAAGGGAGGAGAGGCCGTCAGGACTCCGGAAGTGCGTGATCTTTTTTTTTCTTTGCAGATCGTGATCTGATTTTTCAGCTGCAAACGGCTTAGCTTCCATGCGAGGGTAAAGTAGTCTTTCTAAATAGCTTTCCATTAAAATCAAATATAGTAACGGTTGTAGTGTCCAGCAGCATATTACCATTGAATTGTAGTGTCTATAGGCAAAGACGAGTTTTTTTAATGGTCTGTAGCAAAAGCCACCTTCGAATGGTGTCCAGCAGCCAATTTTGCCTTTTATAAAAGCAAAGGAACTCCAGTTGACTATCTATTCTTTTTTTCCATTTAATAGGTTGCAGTCTTACTAAGCCTTGCTAAATGTAAACTGATTAAATGAGGTGCCTGAATCGAACTATATCAACAGAAAACAACAGTACTGAAACTAATCTACAGGATGGCGAGTTGGTCTACAGAGAAGAGAGAACTGATGCAAATAAACACCAAACAGCAGTATGATAGGATTGATTAGCATAATAAATACAAATGACAATCTTGTGTACCAAAGATGTGGGTGCATACCTCGCTGGAATTCTTCAACTCGACGAGTTAACACTT
The DNA here is from genome assembly GCF_002211085.1 of Panicum hallii. Classification (NCBI taxonomy): domain Eukaryota; kingdom Viridiplantae; phylum Streptophyta; class Magnoliopsida; order Poales; family Poaceae; genus Panicum; species Panicum hallii. The sequence goes on along the minus strand of NC_038050.1, from coordinate 58,349,429 downwards.
CAACAAGATCCACTTTTTCATCCATTTCTACAGAAAAGAGAAAGGGGGTAATTTTTTGAATCACCAAATGCAATTTCATATCGTATTTATTCAAAGAAATATTAATAGGAAATTTATGAGGAACAGAAGCCAAGCAAAGGCATGCTCAGGTCATTACCCACACAAGCTAACTAGTGTTCTTTGAAAAAACAATTAGCCCCACAAATATGTTCAGCTAGCAACAGCGCTTAGATTTGCAGCATATTCCAAGAAGGTATAATAGAAAAATACTTGGTTCTTTTGAGAAGATGACTTCTGAAGGTCAAGATCTCATAACAACATATGGTACCAGAAGCAACATGACTAGGAAAGTGGAGCTTCATATCCTACATTATTTTAATCGGGAGATGCCAGAGAGATGCAAATGAAAAGGAAAACAGAAATGACTAGCTAAGCACCACGAACAACTTCAAAAGCAACAATAATGACAGAGACTCAGAAGTCAGAACCATAGGTTTAAGAGGAAAAGATCATAGAACACGTTCTAAAAAATTTGACCACTGTAATAATTACTTAAGATATTCTAGAAGTACAAATCATCAAACATACAAAACTCTGTTGGCACTACAAGTAACCTTGCACTTCAAAAAAACCTCCATGTTTCCTGCGGTCAAGAAAACTAATTTTTCCCACTTGGACTAGGCCTAGACTACTTATAATGAAGTATCAATGAAGGTTGACCGAGATCAGCAGTTCAAAAATAGAATACAGAATTTACCATATTGTAGCCCGTCAATACGACGTATCAATACTTCCAAAGCATTCTGCTTTTCATCCTTTTCTGTTCAGAGTCATATAGATAAGTTAACTATGTATATCACTATAGCAAGTATAACATAAATAAATAATGCACTCAAGTAAAAAACCAAATGATATGCCATTGCAAAAAGAAAGAAAGAAAATTTCTTCAATGTAATATTTTTCTTGAAAACAGCTCAGTCAGATTGAGTGATGCAAAAGGTAACTAATAGTTGGATGGTAGAGAACTTTTGAAACTAGTAGGGAACTTTTGAAACTAAGGGAAATTTGCTGGTTCAATTCACTAAGAGTTTTTTCCCCTGACAAAAGGCAACAGTGGAAGCTGGACTTGGGGCCAATTATTCCCAGAATTTAAGGCAGGAAAGCACCTCATGGTGTGATGTTACAGTCGTGCGACTGCATTCACTGCTCCTGCTATAACGGATTATTTGAATTGTGGGAGGAAGGAATTAAGTCTAAACCACAAATGTTACCTAATTCTGGATTCAAATTTATAAACAAATATGCAACATGACATCGATTTTTCTGCTCTATCAATAGTAGCGTGCACTGTCTTGTGCTGTTCGTTCAAAGAATCCGGCCATGGATTATGTTAAGCCTCAATGTTTTCATTGTCTATTTTTGTAGTCCAACTCCAATGTGTACTTGTAGTTCTCACATACAAACATAGCTCCCAAAACATAATCCACGACAAACACATAATAAAAATCCTTTCACTACATGCAGCAAATTGGCACACGCAAACGAACTTTGACATTTAGCATGACAATCTTTCTAATGCCCATTTCTCCTACAGTCCTACTGCTTCATTACTTACTACGTTTGCAGTATCAAAATGCAATACTGAAGGGATCAATTCAATCAGCAACTATCAATAATGAAATGACCTCGGTTAAGTACCTATATAACATAATAATAACATTACATCATGTGGTTTGAAGGACTGCTGAAAGAATTTTGCATTGACCACATGAGACAGAGTAGTCCAGTCTTAATGCAAACATCCACCATACCACCATGAAGCATGAGCGAAGAAACTGGCACCAATACGCTACCAAGTACCAAGGCAACAGAAGCCAGCTAGAACACAAAACATGGCGACTAAAAAACACCGAGGACCGGAGAATACCGCGCTGTAGCTCCTCGACCCGACGAAGCAGTGCGGGGGAATCTGCAGCTTCGTCCATTCCAGAGCCCACCCCACGGGCCCTGCTTGGGCGGGCGGGGATTGGGTCTCGAGAGCACGAATCCGCGACTAATTCGAGCACGGGCACACCTGAAGACAGCGGGACAATCAAAATCAACATTGAAACCAATAAACAAACTGAAAAGCACGCAGGAAGATTTCAGGTTGCTTGAGAATCAGGGAAACGCGGGACCATTCGAGGGTAGGGCTTACCAAAACCAAGGGAGACCAGTACATGGTTCCCGACGGGCAGCCGAGGTGTGCGGGCTTCGCGCTTCGGCGGAGGCGGCCGAGGAGGGTGAGAGGGAGGGCGGCGAGTTGGGGGGAAGGGGAAGGAAGGTAGGGGAAGGAAGGTAAGCAGAGACGAGACGACCGAGCTGTTTGATTCGCCGCTTCTGAAACCGACCGAGCTTAATTTTTTAAAAAAAAAAACGACCGAGCCCAAGCTACTCCTAGGCGGCTAGGCGGGCGCAGCGTCGCGACGGTTTGCTGACCACCGGACTCGGTCGGTTTCAAAAAAAAACCAGGGCGATTAAGGCCCCGTTTTGATTGGATTTTGGATTTTGAGAATCTAAAAATTTTTATGAATTTTTGAAAGCTGAATTTTGGATAAAATCTAGAAATGCCATTTGGATATCTGAATTATGAAAATCTAGATAGTCGGGGAGGGCGGAGGGGATGAGGATGGGCGCCCAACGTGCGGATGGGGATAGGCATCGGGACTAGGCGGGCGCAAGCGACCGGTCGGCCGGTGGGGACCAGCGTGGCCCGGCGGGGAGGAGCAGCGTCGACGGTACGTGACCTGGCGGGGAGGAGCAGCGCCTGGGAGGGTATGGTCGGTCGCGGGCGTCGGTGGGGCGTAAGGAAGAAGTGTGCGCCCAATCAGCCACAGGCGCCGGTTCGCCGCTGGCGCCTGGGCGACCACGTGCTGGAGGGGCGGACGTGAGCTGCTCCTCAGCCGCGAGTAGGGAGGGGTGGCCGCGAGCGTATGGGGAGTGGCCACCAATGACGAGGAGCAACGTCTGGGCGAGGAGGAGGTAGAGACGGCTAGAGATCAGCGCTGTGAAGGAGATCAAGCCTGCAACCTATGGGAAGTTGGAATAGCGGGGAGGTGACGTACATTGGAGGTGGAATTTTTTGCTAGATATACCAAAAATATGTTAGTAAAATTAAAAAGGTCTCACATACTGTATTCTCAATTCAACATATAAGTTGTAAACCAAAATTGGTGGACCACAACAACAAGAGATGCAATTAAACTTTGTTTCTATTGTTTATGCCTTAACTTTCTCACAACAAACAACATATGAGGCTCTGATTTTGGGCTAAACTAACTAGCTAAGGATAAACAATGCCCTAACCACTAAAATACTGAATCATACACCAATATAAGGATAAACAATGCAATTAAGCAAATCTACATACTAAACTCACAAGAGATGTAGACTTGCAATTGCAGAGAAGATCCGGGCAAAGGGAAGTCTGTTGGCGGGTGTTTGGCAACAAGGCACTACGGCAAGGCGCCAGGACCGGCAGGGTAGGAGTTGGGCATTGGCACACTACTGTGCTATTGGATGTCTTCGCCGTGGTGCTAGGGCGGTGGCGCGATGCGATTGGAGTGCATCGCATCAAGATCCACGGCTGGTGGCGGCGTGTCACTGCCACGTCGATGAGGAGCCGGTGGTTCAGTCGTTGGGGCCTCAGGGGAGTGGGTGTTACTGCATCTGGGTGGGACACTTGCAATTAGTGACTAGGTGACGCCAACATGCAGCCACAAGCTGAAGAAGTTGGAGGGGATGTGGTTTTGTTAGCAAACTATCTGGTGCAGTTAGACCTTTCCTTCACTTCTAGTCCATGAAATCAATCTAGTAAAAACAATTTGACCTAAATCTAGGGTAGTCCAGGGCTTATACGGACCTGCTTTTAGGCCTGCCACTGGAATGCGGCATGGTTACGGTTTGTGCTTACAGAAATCAGAGTGGACCAACTCGATAGTGGAATCAGGAGGTGGCGCGGAGCAGTAGTGCAATAGGCCATTGAAGTCTCTAGGTGGTGTCAGATGACCAGTGTGCTAGCTCAGGGGCAAGAGAGCGCTAAAAGAATTAATTAGCGGTGTAGTTGAGGCCAATGTAGCCGCTTTGGTGAGCGGATTGAATTGTATCAACAATATTTTGATAACATGATGCTTTATACTGCTTAGATTTCAGTATGGTTTAGGTCATAATGATTTCTCACAAAATTAAAATCTTCCTCGCAATTCGCATTGCTCTGCAATTAACCAAATTATGATGAAAATCCGAGTACATGCACCTACGTTATTAACTTCGGTGGCATGCAATCAACATCAGCTAGTACACATCTAATCTAGCCAGGTAGCTAGCTTCCATCAATGAGCATACCAAAACAACCCATGCATCATGTGACGGAAGCATGGATGGTAAGATCAGTCCAGTTGTTATGTGATGCAGTACATGATGGATGCTTTCTCAGAGTCAAACCTCCAAATGAAGCAGTAGTCATCGCGGTTACTGGTTAGGCGCTCAACGGCGCACGGCACAGTGAGCGATGCACTGGCGTCCTCACGCTCCCACGAGATCCTTGCAGTGCATGGGAAAGCACATCTGATGCTCGGCAAGTGCGACGTAGTGCTAAACGCCCCCACACTCAGCACCACCTCACCGTTGATCCTCCTAGATGCGCCGGCGCCGGGCAGGGAGTCAAGCCACGGGCATACTGGTTGCCCCACCATCGCCTTGTATGCATCATTTGCTAGGTAGACGCGGTTATTGTTGCAGCCCGACACGATGGCTGGGAGAGCATCGGGCAACTCCAGCTCGACCTCCACTTCTCTCGGCGTCTTCTTGGACATAGCCACTTCCACCGCCGAGGTGGTGGCAACAACGATGCTGCTGCAGTCGATGCAGATGATGGTGCGCACGGGGCGAGCAGGACGAGGCTTGATGACTTTGGGCACCTGCAACTTTGAGATCAAGTCGCGCTCCACAGGGAACAACCGCTGCCCTGCATCTGGGGACGGCGCCCACGGTGAAACGGAAGACCCCTCAAGAGAAAGTCCCCGGAGGTGCTCTTCACAACCTGGAAGAAAACTCTCGCGCATGCACCATGCCCTCATCACCACAGGCACCTCGCCATCGCCGGTGGCCCACCATACCGGAGGCGGAGGGTAAGACATCGCATCCCTCTCCCTCTTTGACATCGGAGATGGCACAAGATAGTCCTGACGGTTGCGCTTGTGCGGCCCCAATAGGGTGCTACTCACCGTGGTGCCGATAGGCATTGGTGGAGGCGACGCCGGTAGGGGCTTGGGCGCGATGGGCCGGAACCGTCGTTCCATGGCCTCGCTAGTCTCAGCAGCGGCTACCTCCTTCTGATGCGCCATGAATGCCATAGCAGCTCTCCAGTCTTGTTGGTTGTCTCGTGCAGCTGTGAGTCGTTTGGCTGTGGGTGTTGGGTGTTAAAAAGAAGTGAAGGTGAGGCTACGCCGGCCAGTCGAACCGTCGGGGCACGTGTGTGTCACGCCCATGGCTACGTGTAGACGGCATGGTGGACACGCAGACAATGACTACACATACATGATTCATTGCCTGCACTGGTTTGCCAAGTATGCCATAAGCTTTCCTACTGGAGTGTGGATGGATGGTAACGCTGCCGTTTTAGTTCCATCGATATGTTCAAATGGACGTGTTGATGCGTCCGAACCATTAAACGGCAAGCCTTTACTTGCACGGAGAAAGAAGGGTTTTCAACACTCAAGGAATGCATGCATGGACTATGTGCGTAAGCACGCTATAGATCCATGGTGATGGGCTTTGTGGGCATGGATGGATAGTCATTTTAAAAGGTTATCATGATTGGATCTACTAGCAAGCTCGATCTGCGTTGCATTGCCTATGATAGATATCTCTTGTGTTCGTGTTGGGTAATAGTATCCGTTCTCTTTCTGAGTCATGGTTTTGGAAAATATTTTCAGTAGGTTACTGCTAACTGAAATTGTAAGCTTTTACACGTAATAGTGCCAAAAACAATGGCGTGGTGTGTGTCCTCTTCTGGCAACTTTTTCCCCCTTTCCTGCTACGGTTTCGAGTTTGCCATCATGGTGTTTTATGGTGTGATGACGTCGATTATGGTTAGCTGATTAATTAGCATGTCTCACAAGGCTTATCCATCACCTGCGAGTTCGCATGCATTACTGGCAGTGGTAGCAAGCCAGAATTCTAGAGAATTAGGTACGCATGCCTGCAGGCACTGTGAATATATATTGTTGCATGTAAAGCATTGCCAACAAACAAAATAAGTTGGGGGCACTTATGAGCTGATGACTCATCATTAGGTAGTCGACCATGTCTCTTTCTGCATGCAACATGAGCATGAATGAATGAGTTGACGAACGGGTGCAGGCTTAAGAGAAGCGACGAGTGGCCACCACATGCATAAGTGTCCGCATGCAGACCAAGGGATGCATGCATGCAGCCTGCCATCATCCAACTGGACTGACGTGCGCAGCCTAGCCAGCCAGGTGGCTAGTGTGGCATCATCAAGTTGTCCTAGAGGCACCAGGAGCTCGACGCCTAATCCCATGCATGGATGTTAGCTCATCCATCTCACCAGCAAGTCAAAAGCTGCATTCTTTGCGTCATGTAGACGACAGCGGCCGCAGACCACAGTCCACCGCTATGGTTGTCGGCGTTAACTACGGACACTTCACCAAGGGTACCCCAAGTGGTAGATTGTATGGCGGGATTTGATTAGCATAGAGGGTGTAAATAGGATCTAATTCTTTAGGTAGGTTCGAGTCGTTAATAGCGTAATACTCTACGACATTCTATGTTGGGTGAATGACATTGCTTAGAAATTAGGATTTCGAGAGGTTTCCTACTACCCGCCTTGTAATGTCATGTATAAATTGATACTTGGGCAATCAGGTCGTGGCCGATGATTAGATTATATGATGGGCTCTTTCCAAACATTAGTATATGTTGCCATAATTTTCTTCCTATCCTACACCTTTTAAGCTACTTATATGTACTTCGTAGAAAAGGAAAACTTGATGTGCTTGTAAAAAAAAATACTAGCCAAGCTTGTACAAAAGGCTCAATAACGCACAGCCCGCATGGTGAGTGGCACAATTTTGGTAGGGCTAGCCCACTTCAAGCAGGCCTGTTCTAAAATCTTCAGAAGGCCCAGTACAGCCCATTTTGGTTCCAAAATTGCATTTCAATTATTTCCAGCATGTAGAGTGAAAAAACCAATGATATAATGTATGGTTGAATTGATAAATTACTCTATAAAAACATTCATCTGTGGCCTAACTAATTCGATTCCACAAATGGTGAGCAAAGTTTATAAAAAAGATTATCTAGGATAATACACGGTTCCACTTTCAAGCCCCTTTGGAGTGGAGGAAAATTATAGGAATTTTGGATGATTCAGTTCCTAAAGGAAATTTTCTGCGAAAGCCTTTGGAACAAAGGATTGAATCCTACCAATTCCTACGAAATGGGCTCATCCATGGATATTTTGGAGGAAAATAAGCATGAGGTCCAACCTCATATTTTCTTTCCTTGCTATCTTAGGATTCATGTGGCATTCCTCCATCCAAAAAATAAGTCATTTTAGGATTAAAAATTTATTCCAAAAAATAAGTCATTATACCCCATTTGTATGTGCATGCATCTGTAATAATTAATTAGTGCGAAACATGGCTAATAAATAGGAGCAAGTAAGGTTATTTTTTCTTCTTATTAATCTATCATAGAATTCCTAGAATGGTATGTTTCTTGGAACGTAGGAAGTAGCATCCAAACGTATATTTTGTAACTTTTCTCTAGCTTCCTTTGGAACACTTGATTCTTAAAACATAGGAACGAGAAAAACACAGGGGATTGGACTTGCACGATCCTAGCAGTCGTACAATTCAAAATGCATGAAAGTTTCTAAAGTAGCCTTTGAATGCAACAAGGGAAAAGGCACAGGAATTTGAGGAGAGAGACATAAAGAAAGGAAAGTTTTCATGAGATCCAACCTCATTTTAGTTTTCCTTCAAAATTACTATGGATTCATGGATCCCAAATGAACCCTAAGGAATTTCATGGGGTGCAATTCTTTGTTCAAAAGAGTATATATATATATAGGTGGTTTTCCTATAGGATTGTAATATTTCAAAATCACTATGGTTTTCCTTTGTTCCAAAAGGAGCCTTCTGTGTTCTAGGCTGCCGCATGATTTTAATTGCACGTACTCTCCATCCTGTATTTTGTGAATCTTACATTCCAAAGTGTTGACACCAAAATTTGGTAATTCTATTGCCAATAGAGTTTACAGAAGGAAGCTGACGATTTGACGAACATTGAGTTAAAGATGGCGGATTCCAGGATGCATGATCGTAATTTGGAAGGATTATGTTGGTCGAGTACTCAGACACATACATTGGAGATGCTCCTGGATGGAATCCTAAATGAACACGAGCACTTGTTTTATTGGGCAAGCAGATATAAAAAGGCTAGCTACGTGCTGGAGTCCATGCATGAAGGAAAAAGAAATTGATTGCCGACGTGGTGAGGATACAAGATAAGTTCATGCACGCGTACACGTTACCAGGCACGGTCATCAAGCATGTGCCCACGGGGTATCATCACTGTGCTTCTGCTTGGGCCGTTGCCGAGTCAAAGGAGAAGATATTTGCAGATCAGTACATGGTTTGGCCCAGGACGAGCAAGAATAAGAGACATAATGGAGTTGGGCTTAATAATAGGTGTACGTGTGGCCAAAATAATTAGTAATTATATCATATTATATCTGTGTCTGTAAAAGAGTCCGGACTCTCCGTCCGCCGCCAAAGACCGTGACATACCCGCAAATAAATACCGGATGCACGGCAGGTTGTAAATCTTATCTCTCGATCAATACATCAACTCTATTTTTTGCATAGCGTCTTCTTCGGTGAATAGAGCTGCATCGCCTCGACCTTCAGTTCGCCGCGATCTTCGTCCATTAGATGCTTTAGGCTTTAATCACGGACATATCGTTGTGATTTCGTCTAGTCTACCTAATTATCGATTTTACCCTATTTTGCAGGCTGCATCAACCTGATCTCTCGCTAGTTGTGGTAGAATCAAATTATCTCATCTTGAATAAGATCTATCGGCTAGCTATCCTATACATCTGTTATGTTGCTTCAATTGCCATATTATGAAGAATTTAACAGAGTGTGCTTTATTAGCCGATAGTTTTTTATCCTTGGTCTTTGCAAACCTTTTGCCGAACTCTTATATCATAGCATTTAGATTCATCAGCTAGTGGCCTTTAAGTCTAACGCCTTGCTGCCAGCGCTGCCTCGGTTAGGTCCGATCCAACTGGTGGTGAAGCTAGATTAATTATCGTTAGCTTGCTGGTCCTATTTACGATGATTTATTTGTTCGGCGATCGCTCAGTTTGTTGACTCTATTCAACGGCCGATGGGTGCATACATGCTTAATTATTGCATTGGTCATTGATCGTCGGTTCTGTGTACTTTGATCTTATGACAGATCTTCATATATGCTATTTATCCAAGTGTCATATCGGCTTAGTACTGTGATTCTATTAAGTGGCCGATACGATATTATTACATATATTGTCAGTTGAATGGTGAAACTGACTGGCAATACCGTGAACTTTGGATCTGTGATGGAGTAAAAAAGATCTCCCAGATCCCAGATCTTTGTGTGTTGTCAACACAAAATCAACCGTTCGATGTTTTTTGTCAACACATAGAGACCCTCGGAGATGAACCAAACCGGTCTTTGCCTGGATCGCGAGATGAATGGTATGAGCTCATCGAGTCGCTAGATGAAGCATTTGTATATACCTCTTGTTAGGGACCAAAATTCTTCTAAACCCAAAAAAAAAAGAACACTGTGCATGCGAGTATGCCCTACGTTTATTCTGCTAAGAAAGCCAGAAATACGCCACTTTCTGCCAAATTTGTCCTCATCATTACGACACCAAAATCTCGGCAGATGCATCATTGAATCGGCAAATTACGTTCAAGAATAAAAGATCTTGCAGCCTAGCTACTTGGATTCTTTCGAATGATGAACGAGGGTGCGATGTGACACGCAGCAGAAGATTCCACTTTGAGGGGATGAAAGACAGAAAGGTGGTTTCCGAAATGACACCGAGTGGACACTAAGATTGTACCGTAGCATGGAGCGAAAGACACGGAAACCACCAGAGGGAGACACACGCGGCCTCCTGCGGCGCTGCGCGCAGGTGAAAGGAAATCTCACCTCTGGCTCCGAGCAATATAATCAGGCTCCGATCCTCCGGGTAGTCTTGTGGCTGGGGCATGTTGTTTCGTCTGCGGCACCGAGTCGTCGAGATCAGGTTGAAAAGATGGGACGATTGATCAGTAACGGCTGCCGACGAAGTAGCTCATCTTATCGCTTGGCCGGTTCAGGTCCGTTCGTTTCCGAGGTCTAAAGCTCGAAATATTTAAAGTTTAGAAGTTCGGCACCGAACCGGCCTCTGATCCAGCCTGATTCTTTAGAAGGAGCGAGCACTCTAAAATTTTTTTTAAAGGTCTCTAGAGGAAAACGAACGCACCCTTGCACGAAGGATGCAATCGGACTGTGGTGCGCTGGTCGATCGATCGATGCCATCGCACTGACGCCTGCCTCGGATGTCAAGATTGGGTAATCTCTGAGGTTTCCGTGTTCAAACCTGAAACGCGACCTGATGATAAGGTTGGTGTGGGTCTGCGGGTGCCTGGGAGAAATTACAGCAGCAGTCTTTTCAACTCGTTATGATTGCAGCATATGCCTCGTTATGTTGTGTGTTTCCGGTGTTTGTTTCATGGCGATGTGAACCGGCATCTTCTAGCAAAAATCATGCTGTCGAAGAATGGCACCCCATCACACCCACATCCAATCCAAGCTCCATCCGTCCTCCTCTGGCGAGGTTCGCGACAGCACCAATCATCCCCTTGCAGCGTTCGTGCCGCGTGCCCCGCCCATCTGATCATATCGCGAGCTATATCTCAACCTCGCTGCTCGTCGGTTCCTCCCCGCGAACCCGTCCAGATTCGACGAGCAGTGTCTCCTTGCATCGCCTTCCATTGGTCGCATCCATCCCCCGCGATAACGTGATGGTCCTCTGCTATTTCCTTCCTCCGCCCAGCTCCCCAGGACTTCGACTTTGCCACGGATAACACCAAACGCCCAATCAGCAGTGGCGGGCAACCTTACGCTTCTACCGGATCACTGTGACGTCGAAAAAACTCTTCTTAATTTGAGGCCGTCGCTAAAAATGTTTATTGGCTTACTGCAGAAGGGAGATCCTTGAAAAGGATCGGGCATTAAACAAGTTGACAAAACAAAGTTCATCAAGCCTTCATTGACCCGCATGATAAATATGTTCTGCTCCGGTGGTCCAAATATGTATCAAAGCTACTAGCACGTTGTAGCCGGAGTCCGAGCTTCCCGGAAATTTCAAGTTCAGAGCCGCTTCAGGTTTATGATGCTGACCGAGTTCTGCTCCGCTACTAACTACTCCTCCTGAACTGACGATTACGGCGCAGAGCATATGCTGCCGATATGCCAGCGTGTATCCTGACTTTCTTCTGGGTTAGTTCGTGCCCGTCCCTTTCAGTAAACGTAAGAAGGCAGTCTAGTTGCGAAATAGCTTATTTTGTTACTGTTTTTCTTAAGACTATACTAGTGCACCATGTGGCAGAGGTGGTAAGGTCCATTCTATCTATTTATAGGCTTTTGGGGGTTTTTTTTTCCTACCTCTGTGTCCGTGGTTAAAAATGGTTTGCACTCTTTTATCTGCAGCTTGGAGAAGGGCGAAAGTTTACAAAAATGTCTCGGTATTTGCACTTGTTTTCACGTCTCTGAGGTGGGGACACACGTGTTTTTGGACGGACTACCGCAGTACCGCTCCGGAGGGTCGTGGAGGGCAGATCGAGCCATGTATAGCGTCCGAGACAGCAAAACAAATACGGAGTACTAGCTAGAAGAAAAGGAAACGGAAAACACGCGCCGGGTGCTGCCAAATGCCACGCAACAGTAGTGATCCCGTGAGCCTCCGACCAGCGGTCCGTCAGATCCTCGTCAGCCACCCCTGGCCCCGCTACCAGGGGGTGTCTCTTTGTTTCTGGCGACTGGCGAGTAGCAACCGTGGCAGAGGCAAGATGGACGGACAGGATCTCTTCGGTTAGGGACATTGGACACGGTACACGCCCTACAGAAACTACCCCACCAGAGGCAAGATGCACGTAGCCTTTTTCTGAAGGAAATAAAGCTAGCTAGCTAGCTTCTTGCAGAACGGTGACCAGAGCCGCGCCCATGAGCTAGCACGCGCTCCCCCTCGCTGTCCGGTGGACCTGCACCAGGAGCACGTGCAAGTGCAAGGCACGCGAGAGGGGCTCGCCGAGCGTGCAGTGCGTGCACGCACACACAAACGCACCGCGAGAGGATGGATCGCTTCCATTCCATCTACGCAACCGTTCGATCCGAACGGCTTCAGCGACTGGTGCTTTATCAGAAACCGTGCAAGGAGAAATAAAGGGCAACCTGCTCTACGCTGCCATCGGATGCTTGTACGAATTGATGGAGGAAGATATGTTACTTGAACTATCGGAACCGCACTTCTAGTTTCCACTACGTATTTTGGATGCACAGTTCAAAATGTGTCTATAAAAAGTGTGTCGCAGCAATTTTTACATATTTTTGTGCGCATACGTATCTCATATGTTTAATACGTTTCGATATATCTTTTTGTCTGAAAAAAATATGTGCATCTCATCTGTTGAATATTTTCTGTTATATGCAAAAATATACTTATGTTAATTATTATTTATAGTGGCGTCAAATTAGGATGTGTAAATTTAAGTGTATCTTAAACAATAAACACCCGTTGTGATTTTGTTATTGTGCGCATACGTATCTCATGTGTCTAATACTTTTGATATTTTGTGTCTAAACAAAAATATATGCATATCATCTTTGAATATTTTCAATAACTTTTGTTATATGCAAACACATACTTATGTTAATTATTATTTATAGTAGCGTCAAATTAGGATTTGCAAATTTATGTGCATCTTGAACAATAAATACCGTTGTGATTTTGTTATTGTGTGCAAATATATGCCCTCTAAAAAGAATGCACATCACTGTGAATTTATTTTTTCCTCCTATGCATCCTGATCATTGAAAAGAAAAAAATATGCATCCAGATACAGCTCCATATAAATAATGGTGGGATGGGACTCGATTTTTATGGTGCTCTCTGGGCTCGCAAACACTATTTATTAAAGTCAGTTTTCTCTCTCCTCTCTCATCTCTCTCCCAGAGCTGGGAGGAACCGGAGCCGGAGCTCTTCCAAACGGCCTCTCAATCTCTCTAGCATCTAGGCTACTGTGCAACCTTACATCGCTCATTCTCTCTCCACAACGTGTCACAAATCTATGGTTCCTGAACCTGCACATCTCAACGGCTGAAAAGATGGGAGCCGGGAAACCCAAGTTCCGCATCGCTCTTTCCCATCCCATCGCTCTCGCGGCAACTCCGCACCGCTCATGTCCTCGTGGAGTCGCTGTGTTTTCCCTTGTCTCCTCACCCCTCCCAAACCCAAATGCCGCACCCTGGGTCGTGACACAAGCTTTTATTCCAAAGCAACTATCTTAAGCTCTTTGTTTTAAAACATTTGTTACACAAACTAATTAGTTTCATTTTTGAATTTGTTAGTCATCTGTTGGCGTCAAAAATCGCTCGGCCGATGATGATCCTCGTGCGCAACACTCTTGTCTAGGAATTCTGCTTAGCTCCAGAGGAGATCCTGAATCTTGAGGTTCGTAGAGTGCCAGTCAGTTTGATCCTGCAATTAATAAGATAGATAAAAAGAGTCGATCGACCAATAAGCCAATGTAACGATGTCAGCCGATGCCGATAGAATTTTAAACAATTACCTATATGTCTCATATAGGTCGTAACAGATAAATAATGATATTAACCAATCGGCCAATACTGATAAAGAATATTGAATCCGGGCTGGATGATTACAGCATACATCGGCTGTGAATCCGATGTAAAAATAACTTATAGGCTAGTTCCCCAATAAAAGCCATCGGTTAGCGGTCTGATGAAGATGAGCGATTACTGAACATCCACCTTATTGCAAAAGAACCACCAAACCAATAACAATTAATCTACCGACACCACCAATCGTATGGGACCTAACCGAGACATTGGCAGCAGGGTGATAAACTAAAGACTACAAACCGATGGATCTAGCTGCGACAAGATAAACATGAAGTATAAATTAGACCAAGATAAGAAATTATCAGCTATTACGGACTAATCTGATGCTTACAATAAAGAAATCGATTTTTTACCAGCAGATCAAGATAACTGTGATTCTATCGGATATAGCAAGAGGTCGAATAATGCAGCCTTACAAGATTTGATATGAATCGATAAATGGTAGGCAATTGTACCAACCGAAGAAGAGCAATCCAAACGATCCAAACCATACAGCCTTAAACAACACCAATGTAGCCAATTTCCAGGGCCTGCGGAACTTAAGACTTACTCCTCCGCCGGAGATCGAACTGATGCAGTCCTGCATCAGGTGCCAAGTTCCGCCGGTGATGAAAACCTCGGAAAAGAGGGTGGCGATGCGCCGAAAGCTGTGTTATATTTATCGAGAGATAGATTACAATGACTCCGAGTGTACATATTTATACCTATAGGTGGATACTAGTTTTTATTGAACACAACACAAACTTGCTAAACAAGAAAAATCTGAAAGGAAATATCCGTAGAATCCTTGCTAATAAAGCTTCCTTACTAGCTCCTTTCCATATATTCTATTGGCTATAAAATTACCAAATTTGGTGGGAACATCATCCTATGTTTGAAAATAGAGAGCATGGTTTATGGGTCTGTTTGGCTGCTGGTACAAGCCCCGCTCGCACATGTGGATCCTTGGCGCCGTAACGTGTATTCTTGGCGCCATTAGACTTGGCGCGTAGAAAGAATCCATTTATGCAATTCAAACTGTTAGGGGCCTAGATGTAAAAGAAATTTTATAAAAAACTAAATTGCAAAAACTTATACTCATTTCCTCTCTAGATGAGCTATTAAGGGTCCCTTTGGTTCCGATTCTCCCAACCGATTCGCGTCACCGAAGTTGAAATCCGAACCAAAGGACTCCATCCATCGAAGTGATTCCCAGGAATCTACCGATTCCGGCAGTTCAATTTGGAATCGGGTGCCACCCTAGATTTCTACCGATTCCACCACCTATTTACCCGCCTGCCACTGGTAAAGTGCGTACCGGTTCGTTTCTATTTCTTCCGCCTCCCTGTTTCTTCCCCACGAGGCCATCTTCCCCACCGATGCTCCGATCAAAAACTCGCACTGCTTGCCAACTTCCCATCGACACTGACGGCCAGCGCACTCCAGCGGCCGGCACCCATCTCTGGCGGCGCCCACTAAGTCCTCCCCCACCGCAGCGCCGCTCTGAGCCCCTTCCCTCGCTACCCGCAGCCGAGTAGAGCTCGGGCTTCTTCCCCAACCGAGAGCCGCCGCCGCCGCCATCGATCTGCGCAAGTGAGCCACCCCTGACCCAACCGAAGGCAACGTGAGCACCACCATCCTCCCCGCTACCTCCCTTGTCGTCTCAGTGGCCCTGCCCATGGCTTTCCCGAGCCGTCGCCGAGCTCCTCCGGCCATGGCCGTTCCCTCACGATGCAGCAAATGTTCCAAATCGCGGTCGCCGCCGAGGTCGAGCGCAGTGCCGAGCTCCCTGGCCGGCGCGCCGCTTCGCTCCCCTCCCGCCGCGCGCGCTCGAGGAGCTGCCCCCTTCCTGGCTGGGTCGAGCGAGGAGAAGCTGTCGGGTCGCCCGGCCTCAAAATCGAGCGGGGAGGAGCAGGCCCCCATCTCCGGTGCGCGCCCCCATCTCCAGCGACCCCGGTCGACGGCCTCCTTGCCGCGTGGCCACCCAGCCTCCGCACTGCCCCCATCTCGGGCATCCCACTCGGTCTCCCCACCTCCATCAGCGGGAAGAAGATAAGGCTGGGAAGAAGTACGAGAAAGGAATAGAAAAGGAAAGAGGAAAAAGAGAAAAAGAGAAAAAGAGAGAAGGAAAAATATAAGAAAGAAGAAAGGAAAATTGATGTCTATTTATATGTTATATATAATTTTTAGAATGAAATACAAAAAGATGATAATTATAAAATTGAATAAATTAGTATATATATTAAATATTGATAAACTTGAAAAATTCCTCTCTAAAACGGTCATCTACAGGTCCATGTGATTAATTAGAATATAAACATTCTTACACGGCCTCAGGGGCATAACGTCTTGCAGAAATCCACAGTTGGCAGTTGATTCAGCCAAACAGCTTTCAGCTTTCCGACAGCTGATTGCACACAGCAGCTTTCCCACAGCTGATTTCAGAAATCAGATTTCCAGGAATCCACAGCTGAACCAAACATACCCTAAGATGACAGATTCAGCGCATAAGCCCTATTTTTGTCTCTGCATTTTTTTTCAGATAACTACTTTTTAGCTAAGTGAACTTTTTCGAATAATTATTTGTAGTGCTCAAATATTTTTTTTCTTAAATTGGAACACTGCAAGTTGAGAAAAGGTGCTAGCAAACTTTCAATCTTGCCTTGTCCCCGCTATTGCCCTGTGGCCACCCTGCTTCACCTGCAGCAGGCAGAACCTTGTTTTTCCTCCCGACACCGACCATTTAATTCCCTACCGGGACATTTTCCTTTCTCATATCGGAACATCTAAACTAAAGGAGCAGTTCGGAACATAACAGGAACCCACCGTCGCCGCCGTCCGATCGCTCAGTTGCCAAGACCGGTCAACAATGGCACTTTGTAGTCTTGTGCTAGTGCACTGCAACGAGAGTGACGCCGAACTCGGATTGCAATTGGAAGTTGCAATTGGGGGTTGTTGCGGATTGGTTGAATGCGCCCCTCTTCCTGAACATAGTCATTGACCGCGTGGTCAATGCGTGCCGATGGCCCAATATGATAGTAGTACTCGAATCCGAGCTTCCATGAAGGCTTCATCAGGATCAAGCCAAGCTTAGGTACGATTAGGGATGGTGGTCTCTTCATAATCCAACATACTTCTTATATCATTTCAGTTTGAAATTGTATAAAATAAGAATTTAATTTTTTAATCCGGTCTTTAGAATATCTAGATTAAATTTTAAACCCTTTGCTATCCCTAGTTACGGTGCAGGATTGTTGAGTTCTGCTCATCAGTCCATGAACAAAACTCGCAAAAATAAAAAACGAAGGGACACGAGAGTTTTGTTGGTCTGTGCAGTGAATTATCTGCAACTTGCTGACGAGCGAAAGGTGAATGATTCGATGCTCCGAATTGTTTCAGCATTCCTGCTACTTTTTTTTTATGATGGGCAGACACAGACCGTGGCTTGTTCTTGTTTATCCCGCCGCTGACGAGGACACGTTTTTATTCCGGATGGAGTTTCCCGGAGGCCGAAAAGTCTCGGGAGGACGAGCATATCCCGGGGGCTAATAAGATCATGGAACCCAGACAAAAACCCCACGTCGGCGTCCGACCCAAATCAGGCGGCAGCGACCGCCTGACAGTGAGCCCCGATCCCCGCGCTGCACAACCCGATCGGTCATGGTTGGCAACGGCGACGGCCGGGCCGACCGCATTTGAATTGAAGCCAACTCTTTTTTTTTACAAAAAAAATAAATGAACTGATGAAGCCACTGATCCGCGGCAGAGGGAGCTGGAGTACCAAACAATCTCTTGGGACTGGTGATTTCAAACCGTCGACAACGTTCTGCCTGCGATCGACGGCGGCGGCCGCTCCGACGCAAGTGTCGCTCGTACGAGGCGTCGCGTCGATGTGGGGGGCACGTGCGGTGCCACCGCCCTGCTCCTGACACGCCCCGGTGACCAGCGCCCCCGCCCTTCCACGTGCGCAGAGGCCGCCGGACGCCGGCCACCCACCAACCGCGGGACGCCGTCGCCGTCGCCGCCTTGGCCCTCCGCCTCTCACCTTCCCCCTCCTCCGCTGCGGACCATCTGATCTCACCAGATCGATTATTTATGTATTATTATTACAGCAAAAAAATGGGAGCGGGCGGAAAAGTCCAAGGCGAGACGACCAGAACGGCGGACGCGCGCCACCGCCGCATATAAAAAGCCGCCTTCTCCTCCTCGCCCCCAGTCTCCACTTCCACACACGACCACGGCGCGTGCCCCCGCCTCGCCGCGCGCCAATTCGCCCGCCGCTCTCGCTCCCTCCCCCACTCTCTCTTTCTTCTCGCCGCGTACACGCGCCCACCCCGCTCGCGCCACCTACCCCGCCCGGCCTCCCCCACGATCCCGAGCCACTAGGTGGGCGGCCTCCGCCGCGGGGCGGCCGGGCTCGCGCCGATGGCGGCGTCCCTCGCCGCCGCCGCCGCCTCCGCCTCCGCCTCCGCCTCTGCGCGCTTCGTTGCCGGCGGCGAGGCCTCGCCGGCGCGGCCCTGGGCCGCGGCCGCGCGCGTCCCCTGCGTCGCCGGGCGGCGCCGGCGCCCCGCCGCGGGCGTGCGCTGCGGAGGGGCGAGGGCGCCCGGCGGCGGGGTTTTGCCGGAGGAGGCGGAGGCGGAGGAAGGGGGCCGGTTCGTGGGGTGGTTCCGGGAGGCGTGGCCGTACATCCGGGGCCACCGAGGGAGCACCTTCGTCGTCGTCGTCTCGGGGGAGGTCGTCGCCGGACCCCACCTCGACGGCATTCTGCAGGTGGCCCTCTCGCGCACAGGGTTCTGCCGCTCTGCGTTGCTTTTGCTCTTTTGAGATGAATCGGATGGCGACTTTCCGCTTGTGCGGATTTGATGCCGTTCTGTGCTGCTGATTGCTTTCATTTTATTCAAGCAAACGGAAGAGCCGTTGCTGATTTTTACGCCAATTCGGTGGAGGCAGTTTCGGAACTGGGTCAATTACTGTAGCTCAAAAAACAGTGAAAGGGTAATTTTTTTTAAAAAAATAAAAATATATAATTTTAAGCGTATCAAAGCTTCAGAAACGGAAATTCTAACTCCTTCCTTCCAACTTTACTGAAATTTGGGGAATCAATCCATTTCATAAACTTCATTGTTATAGTACTGGTTGCAACCGATATTTCAACCATTTTGATGGGTCTGAAGGCTGATTTTTGCCCTGCTATTGTTTGAGTTGCATAGTGCATAATTGCATATCAGTTGTGCTGCCACGAGACACAATGGCACGAAAATTTGTGAAAGTTGCTTATTCGGGTGGGGTTTATTATTTATGATTTTCCAGGCCTGTTTGACTCACCTACCGTTTTGTTGAAAAGATTTCAGCTTACCAGTTGCACGTGTATTCCTCGGTAGTTTTATTCTCGCTTCTGTTTGTCCTTCTCACCTCACCCAGTCTTCCACTGAAAACTATTGTTTTGCAAAATCTTGGATAGTTCGACCAGCTCCTTTTGCTTCTCTAACTAAGGAAAGGAAGCAATTTGTTTAGAAAAAGCAAGAGCGAAGATTTCTGCATATATTCTTCTTTTGACATTCTACTTCTTCCGAAGGGGCTTCATCATTTTTCTTGTGAGAGAGTTGAATTGGACATAGTCTTATATATTTAGGCAGGCGAATTACTTTATTAGCTAAAGCGTTGTTTCACAGTTATCTTAATCTAGTATTATAATAATCATTGCCCACCAGCTAGAGCCAGACAAAACCCTGCAAACAACTATGGCACACCTAGTTGTTCCCTAGCATGAGATGTGCTGTTTGGCTTCTATCGTGTCCTCCCTTCAGAAACTTTATTGTTACTGTCCAATTTGTTCTCTGATTCCTTACAGTCTCCGTGCTGCTTGTTTTCTTCCATTAAGTAATTTGCCCTGTTGAGGCTATTATATTTTGGGTTATATGAACGCAGAGTTGCTAAAACTATGTGGAAGAGTACCTTATGTTTTTGTAAAATAAACAGATCACCACTGGTGCATGCCTTCTTTATTGTCTGCTTCATTGTATTTATTTTTTTGTGCAGGATATATCCCTTCTTCATGGTCTTGGGATCAAATTTGTTCTCGTTCCTGGAACACATGTCCAGATTGATAAGCTCTTGGCTGAGAGAGGTTAGCTATAGCTTTGCATCTTTACTCCTGTATGACCAATTCGATATTGTTGTTCTCAACCACAGTTTTGCTTTTTGCGACCGCTTAAGATGAACATTTTTGTATCCTGGATAAGTTACTATCTACTTTGAAGTATTCTATCCCAATCCTTGTATATGCGGGATGTTGATATTCTACTTTTTATTCATGATATTTTACATTTAATAATTCCATTCAAAATTATATTTTTAGGTATTCATATATTTGTTGGTTAAGCACCAAAATTAGAAGGTGTGACTTCAGTATTTAATACTGTTGCTCCTGCGTTGTTTTTTAACTTGCCACTCAAGCTTAGAATGTTTTCTTTATTTTTCTTATTTCACTATTGTCATGCATTTGCAGTCTCCAATGAGCTCATTTTTGCGATTTTTTCAGGAAAGAAGGCAAAGTATGCTGGTCGCTACCGTATTACTGATTCAGATTCATTAGAGGCTGCAATGGAGGCAGCTGGACGAATACGGCTAACTATAGAAGCGAAGCTATCTCCTGGCCCACCAATGTTAAATCTCCGTCGACATGGTGTTAATGGTCGTTGGCATGAGATTGCTGATAATGTTGCAAGTGGAAATTTTCTTGGTGCTAAGGTTAGTTCAATTACGCTGGTTCTTTACTGCATATCATCTTCCATTTGTAGGTAGATGCAAATTGCATCCTGGTATCACATACCGCGAATAGCCAATGGGAAGAAAAATATAAGTGCAAATTTTGGGTATCACTGTACCAAGAGTAGCAATTTTTTTCAATCATATTACTTGTAGGAGCATTGATGAACATTGGGTGTCCAGGAGAAGAGGGATAAGGAAGGGATGAATAATTGGGGTGCTACGTGGGTCAATTTTGAATCTAACTTTACTCTATTTTAGAAAAATTAGATGTGCTGCACATGCGCCAATCCTAAGTTAATAATGAACTTATACTGTTCCCATCCATTATGTTACCTCGCAAGGAAAGAGAAAATGAAAACTTAGTCTATGTTGCCTACATCTCAAATGATTCTAACCTAAGTCCTGAGATGTTGAATTGATTTACTTCTCTCTTCTTTGGCAGAGGCGAGGGGTTGTTGGTGGCATTGATTATGGATTCACTGGTGAAGTTAAGAAAATAGATGTTTCACGGATAAGAGAAAGGCTTGATAGAGACAGTATAGTTGTTGTGAGCAATATGGGATACTCGAGTGCAGGGGAGGTCTTAAATTGCAAGTATGCTGCTTACTCCATTCATATTTGTACCTTTTGTTATTAATTTAAAATATGTCAGGTATACAAGAGACACTATGATTTACCATAAAAATTGCCATGTTTCTTTACCCATGGCAAAGCTCTTGGAAAGATGTAATGTTCTTAGTCATTTTGATATGTGTAGGCGCTAACATAACTTTTTTTGGCTTATTTTATAGTACCTATGAAGTTGCTACAGCATGTGCTTTAGCCATAGAGGCGGACAAGCTTATTTGCATTGTTGATGGCCAAATATTTGATGAGCATGGCCGAGTCAATCGTTTCATGTCTATTGAGGAGGCAGATATGTTGATCAGAACACGTGCTAAGCAGAGTGAGATTGCTGCGAATTATGTGAAGGTTGTTGATGAGGAGGACATTAATCATGTCCGCAACCTCCCGATGAAACAGGACTCAGAACATGGTTTGAATGGAAGGAGCCATATGAATGGGTATACTGCATCTTTTCGGAATGGTGTGGGTTTCAACAATGGAAATGGTCTGTCTGGTGAGCAAGGGTTTGCTATTGGTGGGGAGGAACGCTTGAGCAGGTCAAATGGTTACCTTTCAGAGTTGGCAGCAGCAGCATATGTATGCCATGTAAGTACTTAGCTTCTTTCGTTTTTTATTGTTTAAACAATTCTGCATGCATTATTGATTTCTGATTCTTGATTGTGTCGTGAACCCTGTGGTGTTCTGAAGTTTCTTTCCCGCAACATATTGCTCCCACTTTGTTTCTAGGGTTCCAGCAATATTCACTACTCTCACATAGCAGGATGCCCATATTTTCCAAAGTTCTTACAAATCTGTGCATATCAACTTTGTCTTAAATTTAGCTGCACTCATCTGCGTGCACTGTTTATGTATAAATATTAGAGTAGAAAACCACTATCCTGCGGGAGGCACCTTTCTCTTCTTGACTGATTGTTCTTTTGTGCAATTATCTAAACATCAGTGATATACATACTAAAATATTTCATTTTGAAACGTGTTACAAATAAAACTCTCAACTGCTAGATCTATTCAAGGGAAAGGTAAGGCAAATCAGAATTGTTCAGTGTGCCATGTCGTTGTTGTAGTGCACTTGTAACAAAAATTAAGTATGTATACATTTTCCCTTGTCTAAACTGTACTTGGAATATGCATCGTTGCATGGAATAATATGTCTGCTACAATTCCTGGGTTATTATATTCCATGATGCAACAATATGTGACATACAATACATTCTCATCGTTTGTCTTGCTCATTTTCTTTTGTCCTAATATAATTTCCTCTTTTCTCATGTCAGGGTGGTGTCCAAAGAGTTCATATCGTGGATGGTACTGTAGGTGGATCATTGTTGTTGGAACTATTCACCAGAGATGGTGTTGGAACGATGATAGCTAGGTATAATAGAACTGTTTTTTCTATGTTAGCTGCCACTGAACATAGCAGCTTTTGTGTGTAAGCCCATATTGGCTTCATATATGTGATGTACCTAGATGCAGTCTTGAGCAAGTGATTGTTATGTGTTTCTGTTAGCTTCACAAGAAATCGCTCCCCTGAAGCCTTCTAAAAAACACATGCATGACATCTCTATGTTAGGGAGTATATATTTCCTTTCAGTTTCGTCGTTATTTAATTTCCAGTCTTCTTGAGATTGGAATGCTTTAGTTCTGTGTCAAAATATATGTTAGGGCAATGGTGGGTGTTTTTTTAAAGGAAATCACTAGTGGATATTTGACCATATACCATATTGTGTAAAATAAGATTTATGAAGCATGATCTTGTTTCATGTTACTATTGTAATGGATGAAAGTGGCATATTGGCTAGAAAGTCAAATTTTGTTCTCCAGTTTTATGTTTATTGTTTTGTTATGCCTACGGGAGTTCCCAGTTACTTATCAACATAATTTGCAATGGCAACCACAGTAGAACATGATCCTTAATGTAAAAGAATGCTTCTGCATGTGATGTTGAATAGGACTTTTTGGTGTGCTTATATATCTTTAGCAGAATGTGGGTGGGAACTGACGTTTTTCCTCTTATTTTTGTAGGGGTATGTATGAAGGCACAAGAATGGCTAGAGAGGAAGATCTTTCTGGTATTAGAAAGATCATTCATCCTCTAGAAGAATCTGGTGTCCTGGTGCGCCGAACAGATAAAGAGGTTATTATTTTCTGATATTGTGAATATAACATCAATATGTTCATTAGTGCTGTCTTTCTTAGTATTTATGCAACTGAACAGAAAATTCTATTTTTCATTAGCTTCTTGAAGCCCTGACATCATTCATCGTTGTGGAACGAGATGGTTCGATCATAGCGTGTGCTGCTCTCTTTCCTTATCTTGAGGATAAATCTGGAGAAGTTGCTGCTATTGCTGTCTCTGAAGAATGTCGAGGACAAGGTCAAGGAGACAAGTTACTTGGTATGGTGCAGTTTAGCACATTTCTGTTGGTATTTATGAATTAACATCACATTCTCTATCTGTTCAGGGTAGATAGGTTTTGCACAATAAGTATTCTAGAACTGTGATGGGACAAAGCTAAGACTGGGCCCAATTGGTGGCTAGGCTGACATTTATTTTTTGTTGTTTATCCTGGGCTTTGTATGGCAATGTTTATTTGATGTTTCCAACATTTAATTTCTAAATAACACAAGAAAACATCAAGGAAAAAAATCAAGTTTGCCAGGTACGATCGATCAAATATTCAAATACTTACCCAGGGTGATACTGTTTTGCAGATTACGTTGAGAAGAAGGCTTTATCTCTTGGACTGGAGAAATTATTTTTGCTTACTACACGTACAGCTGATTGGTATGTACTTGTGATCTAGTACTGATGAGAGGTTTATATGTTCGAGTGCTTTCTTTAACCATTTCTGTTACCAGATAGTAAGAAGTTTTGTTTGATCTAGCATATTTTGTTTCGATACTGAAACCTAAGCCAATCTCAGTACATCACTAGGAAGTAGAAACTGCTATGCCTTTATCTGGCAGGGCAAAACCACATTTTGCTTTGCCAAGACATTGGACAGTGAGCTTCAGAGAACACCAATCGACAGTTCCACACCCACACGTGAAATGAGATTTTTTTTTTCTCGTTGAACCAGATAAAAGAATGTTGCTTATTTATTCTGGATCTTCCGCAGGTTTGTTCGTCGCGGTTTCAAGGAGTGCTCGATCGAATCCCTGCCAGCAGCGAGGAGAAAACGGATCGACCTTTCGCGCGGGTCTAAATACTACATGAAGCGGCTCCAGGCCGCAGAGATAGGGCATATGGCCGTCAACGGGTTTGCCATGAGATGATGCGTGCTTACAGATCTAGTTGTTGCACACGAGGGTTGTTTGATGACCCCTGCAGCGATTGTACATTGTAGGTGTATTTTGCAAGTAAATAATCGATGTGTTCGCGTAAAAAGAAAGTAAATAATCAATGCGACGGCAGTTCTCGAGTAGGAGTTTGTGTATCTTTGGCTGGCTAAATAGCTTTGAGCCAGTTGTTTTCTTGTACTATGACTCAAGGGTGCAAGGGCTATCAAAAGGCCGGTTCCCCTTGTCCTTCACCGTTTTCACCGTGAGAAATGGAGTTGGCTGGTTTTGTAAGCTCACACGATGCTATTCTTCTTCATCTGCTGCTACTTGAAAATTAAACTGGACTGTTGACCGGCAGAATTGCACTGAGAAACTGAAAATTTCGAATTCCAGGCCAGGTTCAAGTGAAGCCCAGGTCCTTCCCGGGCCGGCTGGCCTCGAGTCCATCAGTCTCCCTCTGGTCTGTTTTTTTTTTCCTTTTTTTTTTTGACTTAAGGCCTAGTTGGTATCATCACAGTGGCTGCCTTCAGATCCAGAGATCCTCTGTTCTCCAGATGCCAACCACCAGATGTTACTGGCGAACCACCTCTATTAAAAAGCCAGGACCATGAACAAAGACCTTGCAAAACTGAAGACTCAACGGTAGTGCAATGCAAGTGCAAGTCGTCTGTAGTAGTGCCTTTACAATCCCCACGTCTTTTCAGGGACCAAGTTGCTGTTCTGAAAAGCAGAGGGGCCGTTTTGGTTGCTGTCGCTACCATCGCAAGTTCCTAGCAACTTGCTTTGTAATTTCCATGTCATTGCTGTGAGATCGCGATCTTTAAAGTTTTAGCGTGACAGGATGGCGGGCATCATCGTGACAACCAGGCGCTGATCATGTGCGCGTTTGATTCATTACTACAGAATTCAGGGGGCACCCCTTTACTCGTGTGCGCAACCTCCAATAGGAACAAGAGCAGTTTCCCCATGAGAAGAGCAGAGACGAGCATAATTTAGAGTGATGAAAAAGAATAAAAAGATTATAGACATCCCACGCGCAAGAAGACAATGCCGCGGACCAAAACGCAATGGCTACAGAGAGGAAAATATTTCACAATGCTAGCTGGACCAAGGATTCCACTGGTGACATAAACTTCATGATACCACTAAGTACACCCAATCATCTCAACGGAGAAACAGATCGATAAGAGGACGGAGAGATGTGATATGCATAAGAGCTGCTGTACTATTCGTTGCCAGGAAGCAGCTTCACAACCCAATCCCCAATCCCGATTATCTCAAGTTATCCGCAGAACTCAGAAGCAGGCTTCCAACAGGCAGCAGCAGCAAAGGGCGGCCAAGCTGTCGAAACAGAGCAAAGAGATCCGTCAGGAAATGGTCGTAAAATAGTAGGCATTTTGCTGGTACAAAACTACAAATAAAATGGTTAGCTTCTTGCTTAGGTGGACCAAAACAAAGAAGAGTTGTGTGGTACTAGTATAATACTCTCCGACTAGTGCATATAATGGACCGTATGGCCAATCAGCGTCCATCCGCATAATCCAGTTGGCTAGTAACAGCTAAACGCTGATCATGAGTTTCATGGTGTGTCACCCGAAAGATTTCTCAGTTGGCAGTATAAATCAGAAAAAAAAAAGATTTCCTCGAAAAAAAGAAACCAAACCAAATAGTCCACTTCCAGTTCGAGACTAATCCCTTTGATTCCCTTGGTTTTGCAGGGAGTGGGTTACCTTGTGTCTAACCCCAAGCGGCGAACACAACGCAGTAGGCAAAACACGGGAATATACTGCAATCAACATCGTTAACTAAAAAACGACGTGCTGGCAGGTTTCCCAGAAACGCAGCAAGTATTCTCAACCTTTCAAAATGCAGCTGTCACAAATCGTTTTATCAACTGCCTACGGTCCTTTGGCAGCTAATCAGCGTAGTGTATCAGATAAAAATTCAGCCAAATTGAAGTCTTGCTAGGCGCGTCAGATCGAAGGTCAACTTCATCCAGCAAGACAGGCGTTGGGATATGCCCGCCCACTCTGGCCAAAGCCAAACCCAAGAGATATTTCGAAGGAGAAAAGCGAAGTGGGGACCACGCGTCGGGCGGCTTCGCGAGGACCGGGACGCGGAGGCCGGGCCCGCCACCACGTCCACCCAACCGCTCGCCGATTGGCGCTGGCCAACTGCACCCGCCGCCTGCGCGGCCGCGCCAGGGCCACACAGCAAACTCCCCACCCACTTACGCCACTAGCGCCCGCCGCCGGCGGAGGCGGCGGCGTCTCCGCGGCGGACGTTCTCATCGGTATTTCGCGACGGCGAGCATGAATTGTATCGGAGTGATGAGAGGATCGGAGGATGGAAGTCGGGGATGGGGCGGAGGCACGTACCATCCCTCCATGAAGGAGGGCCCTCCGCTGCTCTGCTGCGGGCGCTGCTGCGGCGGCGGCTGCGCGTACGGCGGCGGGTAGCCCTGCTGCGGGTACCCCTGCTGCGGAGGGTACCCCGCGGGCGGGTAGCCCTGCGGTGGGTAGCCCTGCGCCGGCGGGGGGTAGCCCGCGGGCGGGTAGCCCGCCGGCGGGTACGCGTCCTTCCCGGGGTACCCTGCGAGATCCATCCAAGAGGAGAGACACACACGTCAGGAACCGAACACGGCGGGTGGTATAATTGAGCGTAGCAGAAGCCTGTGACGGCGGCGGTCGAGATACAGACCTTGCGGGGGAGGCACGCCGACGGGCGGCTGCTGCTGGCCGTAGTAGCTCATCGCGGCGGCGGAGGGGTTTGGGTGGGTGGGTGGTTCTGAGGGCGGGCGGGGAGGCGGTTAGTTATATAGATAGATAGGTAGATACACGAGGCAGGCAGGCCGGGAGAGGCGGCGATTTAATTGGCAAGAGGGAAGAGAGGCGAAGAGCTGCCACTGCAGCGGCCGGTGGGGCCAGGAGCGGGTCGGAACTCGAACCGCGTGGGGGTGGGGTTGGCTTCGCTGCCATGTAGCCGTTTGGCCGACGACGACGAAATGGCGACTGGCGAGTGTGCCGTTAGGGCTTGCCAGATGGACACGCTCGAGTCCGCACTCCGGGCTACAGCACTGCTGTGGTGGTCAAGGTTTCTTCCCAAAAAAACCCGAGTTTTCAACGGGTTACATGCCTAATCGAACGATTATTAAACATGTTTCAAATGATTATTGGCTTTTCATAATCCTGGACTGAGGGTAATGAGATCCCGAAGATTAGTCTACCAAGGTTTCATCCATGTGCTTGGTGCAATGTGATGACATTGCCCCGAGCTCTGAGATCCAACCGCTACCACCACACCATGCC
Organism: Panicum hallii; assembly: GCF_002211085.1. Lineage (NCBI taxonomy): Eukaryota > Viridiplantae > Streptophyta > Magnoliopsida > Poales > Poaceae > Panicum > Panicum hallii. The sequence goes on along the minus strand of NC_038050.1, from coordinate 58,321,434 downwards.
AGTAGTTGGTCCTCAATTATGCTTGGAAATCGCTGGAATATGTTCGTGATACCCTTTCTTTGTCACGCCGGATCTTGCCGAGCAGGCCAGCAGTGCAGCATCGGCCAAGATCCCAAGCATGTGGAGGTGGAGCACACCTCCTGGCAATGTTGTAAAGATAAAAGATGCGTCTTCCGGCACGTACCGCGTGCCCCGGTCGCGATATTAAACATGTTGATTGACACGAAAAGTAGGGGTCAATCCGTCAACTCCATGTTTTGAAGCGGCACATAAGACGCGTCACCTTTTTATACCTGAGGTAAGCACTTTGCTGTACTGCTTTATATCATGTACATCTGAGGCAGATCCCAATAGTTACATTACATTACACAGACTTTCCACCTTTGTCTATTTGCAGGCACTGATTAATGTTCAGCGACCCTATGCCGGCCCTTCACAATGGCTTCAAACTTTACACGGCGCCGGCTACTTCTGTCCACAATCTGCTCCCGCATCCGCGCACCAGCCACTATACACTAAGCTTGGGCCGGTAATCTGCATCCGCAAATTTCTTTGTGATGGGATCGACGCACGCCATTCTTATCCTTTCAGGTGTCGCCGGGTTGTCCAGGGGGAACCACTCCGAGTGGCCCTCATCAGCCCTCGCAGCGAAGATCGCGTCCTTTATCGCAAACAGGACAGCGGAGCCGAGGAAGAACGGTGGCTCTCCTACGGCTTTGGAAGAATGTATGACCTTTGGATTTGGAGCCCCCTGCAATAGAAGAAGTAATGCATCATTTGGAAGAACGGAGCAAACTGAGGACAAAAGCATGCCACTCAACAAAGACAGGAAAAAAACAGAGTAATTCGAAGTCGACCAAAACAACAGCAGGTCAATTTCTTCTCTGTGTGTAGGCCATTGTGGACATTTAGAGATCTCATACTGTTAATATCATCTGAAACTATATAAATCAAGTTGCAAATATGGGAAGTACAACATCTAAACACAATCTTCCATACAGGCTAACCGCTAACCTATCCCACTGGAGTGGTAGAACTGGAAAACCATCCTGCCAAGAACCAATTTCTTTTCTTCACAAAAAGAGAAGTTACAGAAACACTCAATTAACATTCCGTTTAAAGCAGAGCAGGAAATCATGGACGTCCAGATTTTTTAACAAAAGATTTTTTGCAGTATTTTAACTGAGAATGTCATGGTAACTTTTGTAGAAGTATTTGCAAACAACACTTAAAATTAGCACTTTTGCCATTTATAATCAACTTCTGCAATATAAGGTTTGATTATTTCCGATGGAAAGAGAAAAAAACCACCCCAAAGAGAGAAACACCAGTGGCATATACGTAATATATTTACCTTTAACAGTGAAACCTTGAAGTTCAGAGGTATATCATTTACAGATGGTATTTTGTAAGCGCCAGGTCCACAGGTGAAGAGGTGTCCAGGTCGAATCCACTTGTGGTTATTATCACCCCATTTTAACTCTTCCATGGCTACCCAACCCAAACCTTGTATGAAAGCTCCTTCAATCTGAAAGATGCAATGGTAAGATAATTGTATGGTAGAAGGCATGACTACTCCACAATATTACTGTGGCGGCGAACATTTCCTCAGTTCAGAACTTACCTGGCCAATATCAATTGCTGGATTAATTGAAAAGCCGAGGTCCATAACAATATCGGCTGTTCTTGTGTGAAAATCCCCAGTTAAAGTGTCAATCTCAACTTCGGCAAATGCAGCCCCATAAGTGAAATAAAGGAATGGAGTTCCCTTGCCATCGGCCCAGTCAAACCCAATATCAGGTGTGGCATAAAATCCATGAGCAGAGAGATCCACGCGTTCCATGTAGCATGTTTGAGCCAACTGGAAAATATGAGGCCACATTAAAATTAATTTAAACCAAAAATTTCTGGGATCAGCTTCCTCAAAAAGGATAATTTAATATTATTTTCATACGGAATCAAATAAACCCTTTTCCTATATGATACAGAAACAGGAGTTTAGGTGTAATGGGAAGGAAATGTAGGAACAAGTAAGCTGTAGCAACTAAGTCAGCTGATGCAAAATAAGACATGGTTTTCCTGATTGGTCACTATTACAAAAGGTGAAGGAACTTGATGGAGAGAGGGATTGAGCCACGTCACCCAGTCCTCCGGTGCTGATCTGACAGCTGAGATTGAGTAACGCCATAGGGTGGGCAGCTGTACAGTTTTTGTCTTTTGTTTTTTACATATCTAAATATAACTATCATAGCAGGGGTTGCCCTACTGTATAGGGTTAAAAAACATAGAAGTCACCACAAATACGACATGATCCAGATCCAGGAACCAGGGAAAACCAGCAAATTTCTAACTAGCTTCTCACTAATTCTGAATCGAGTTGATGGCCAATGTGAGTCCTGTGGAGCTGTTAACTCCCGACTAACAGGTATCAACAAGTCATACCCATGGAAGATCAGAATTAACCACTTAATTCCATTCAAGGAAAACAAAGCCTGGTATCCTATTGAGAACCTGATTTAAAGACCATCCATGGGACATAAAGCACTTTCAAGCTCCGCTATACCAGAGAACCAACAAGTGGCCAAAGTTTAAGGTATTATATGTGCTTACACTCCACTATACTGCTTGATGGTTTACCAGCCCATTGACACATGCACCGGTTAACTTGCTATTGGCTAATCAGCCTACAATACCACTAAAGTAACCAAATCTACATATGCAAATGCTGAGAGCATGTTAAGAAAAAGATTGCAAAAAACTTGAAGTAGATAACTTGATTATCCTAACATCCCATCAGTTAAGACTAAGTTTCTATACCCACAATACCATAAAGAACATATTCCAGAGTGCTGTGACTATATGATGAAATGATGGTGCAATTCTTGAAATAGCATAAAAGCTAGTAAAGATCAAGTGTCAAAAGAAACTTATAATTACCACAGTTCAATGATGGTCCTCATTCATATTAGAACATAAAATTGTGGTACATCTACTTATGACAGGATAAGACATGACAGTACCTCAGCAAAGGAGTTGTGGGTTCCCCTGCTAGCAATGGGTTCCATCCGAGCCTTGATTTGCTGACAGGCATCCAAAACTGCAGCTCCATATAAATCTGAACTGGCAGAGGCTGCTGTTGGTGATGCATTTGGAACCTTAAGGTATGAAATGTATCGGTGATATCCCCATAATTGTTAGAAAGTGATACAATGTATAAAGAAAAAAATTAAAGCAAGTACGTCTAGTATACAATCATGCAGAGCAAAGGGGAGAAGATCCATGTAGGAAACCTACCTTATCAGTACTTGTCTCTGAGATAAATACAGAGCTAAGAGGGATATTGAATGATGAAGCAGCAACTTGGGCAACCTTAGTGTGCAAACCCTGTCCCATCTCAACCCCACCATGTGTTACCAAGACAGTGCCATCAGTGTAAACTTGAACAAGCGCACCAGCCTGCATTGTTAACCCATCAAACTTATGTTACATTGGTAATGATGATGAAACACAGAATTTCAATCAATGTCTATCTAAGGGTACTGCTTCTTTGATAGTTTTAGAAGAAATAATATATGGTATTCAAGTATGGGTTCTGAAAAAATTGGGACACTACTGGAGAATAATACAGAGAATAAATAAGATAACCATCATAGCGTCAAATCCACACTAATTAAAGTCGGTGCTACTTGATTACCAGAGTGCAAATAAATTTCCTAACTTGGACAGTCAACTCCAAGTCAGATTTAGACATCTGAGTCAGATTCGGAGCAACATAACATAACCAAATCAAATAAGAAAAATGTAGCCAGGAAAACAGGTTTTTTTGGGAAAAAGAGGCACCACATTTTATGGCAATTGTTACTGAAAAATGTATGTGGATGTATAGTTTACCCTACTTAAATAACTTCTAATATGGCCAAACCTAAACTACACATTTAAGTAATGTGCAAAGATCAAATATTCAAAACTACAAAGAGTTCAATGATCTCACGAAGTCCATTTAGTAATATTCTAGCAGAACTTTCATGGTCAAGTTTGGGATGGGATGCTATTCACCTGATTCATGAATTTCGCAGTGAAGGATATGCCAAATTTTGTGGGAACCATGGTAATTCCCCGCTTCCGCCATCGATTATTGCTGTTAAAACTTCTAACGGCTTTGCGAGCTTCCATAAAATCACAAGATGCCTTTAGCTCATCCCACACTGACCTTATTCTACAGTTCTGGAGCAACTGGCCATAATGCAGCATAGTTCCATCATTGTGGAAATTAAGCTCCTGTCAGCAGTCAGCACTCAAATCAGTTAATCCCACAATAGTGAGAAAGATAGTACCATACAAAGCAAATCAGCATGCTTACTTTTATGTCCTCAGGACTTTGTTGGAGTTCTGAAGCTATATGGTGAATCCAATTTTCTGCAATCAACATGCTTTGTGGACCACCAAAACCTCTGAAAGCAGTGTTACTTGGGAAGTTTGTAAAGCATACTTGCCCACTGACTCTGATGTTAGATATGTCATAGACATTTTCTGCATGAAACATAGCACGCTCCAGGACTGCAAGGGACAGATCAAGTGAATTACCACCGTTGTTATAAATTTCCAGGTCTAGGGCCAGTATCTTCCCATCTTTGGTAAATCCCACCTAAATAACAATAGGAGTTAGTTAATCATAAATACGAAAGGGAAGGGAAAAAAAAGTTGAGCATTCACTGGTTATTTGACAGCTATGCGAAGTATTTGATGATTAGGATCAGCGTTCCCAATTAACAGCAACACATTGCCTATTATTTTTCTCTGACCAAAATATGAAAGACACATATACTTTCTAAGTTTGCTACCTTGTATCTCCCTAGGAAACTGTGCCTCTGCCCAGATGATATCATGTCAACATCTCTGTCCAAAACAAGCTTTACTGGCCTTCTTAGACAATATGATGATACAGATACTGCTGCAGCGAATATTGCTGATCTAGTTTCTTTTCCACCAAATCCACCACCAATACGCTTAGTCTTGCATACTACTTTTGATAGTGGAAGACCAAGAACATTAGCAACATACTTCTGATGCTTCTGAGGAGCCTATAGATATAAAGAAACAATTTGTCAAACAACAGTAACTGTTCACTTACCGTAATACAAAGGAGAAAAGTCAAAATAACTCCCCTCAAGTGCCTAAGTCCAGAAACCCCCAAAACTAATAAGATTTTTCCTTTTTGTTTCTCCACGCAGAAGTAGAGTTTTGAGTTCATTTTTGTGTCGTGATTGCGGACATCATAACTTATATTTAAAAAATGCATTATGAATTTTTCATCATTATTTTGATAGGCTAGGGCATCTAATAATAAATCAACCCTAGCAATACAAAATTGTACAAAAAATTCATAATGTGTTTTTTAACATAAGTTATGATGTCAGCTATCACCCTAAAAATTTAAAATTATAACTCCACTTGTGCATGAAGAAACAAAGAAGACACATCTCATTAAGGGGTAGATTGGACCAATTGAAATAGTTGTCGTGGAGTAAATAGAATAAAAAAATAGTTTATGGGGTTATTGGGACTTGGGCCATATTTGGCGGGAGTAATTTGGACTTTTTTCTAATATAAATACACAGCATGGTAAAACAAGTACATTCCTATCAGCTCTTTTTTCCTTAGACAAGTAGCCCTAAAAATATAAGTGTGACAAAATATAGTGCAAATATAGATTCTACGGCATCTTATCTTGGCTTCAATATGTAATTAGAATGAAATTATTCTGTTGATGCTCCATCATATTAATATATATCTGCACATAAGTTCTGTCAAATAACAATCTCAGGACCATGATGAGGAAGGTAGCTTCCACATGGCTATTAAGAGCAATCTAGAACAAGGGCATGTGGCAGTTTCGAGAGAAACCATGGTGTTAGCAGGACCATGGCACCTAGTGGATCGCAGCATGGTAAAAGGCCAAACTTGCAAAGGTCCATAACAAAAACAAGGAAATCTATACTGCTCAATGTGAATGATCACACTTCAACGTAAGGTACAGATGGAATAACATTCTGGAACTGAAAGAGATAATTTTTTGCTAGTAGAAGATGCATGCCAAATACTTTTATAACTGAAAACGAACACTTATGGGGCTGTTAAAAATGTAAATAGCTACCATGAAAATGAACAGCAGCACGAGCAGATCTGCCGACCAAACTAGATGTGCCTGATGCAATGGGGCCTACATACTGTTCGAGTGTTCGTTGATCTTTTTACAAAATGAACACAGTTGTGTGTTCAAGAAAAAATTGGTGCCCACATAATGTTGTAGCTGCTGCCCCTACCCCAAGACCAGCGGCTATTAAACAGTCAGGGTTGGCACATGTTTATGTTAAACCTGCCCAACCTGTTGCATCCTATGACATTACTTTGCAAATCTCCAGGTACAGAGCAGGATTGGTTTTGATGTTCCTTTTTATCTAGGTTCTTTGTTTAAAAACAAATCACTGTCCAGATATGCAAAAACATTGTGGCCTATGTCTTGCATTGTGAATTTAAAGCTCGAAGGAACGGAGCATACTTGAGTAGATGAGACCATATGCATTTCATTTCCAGAATCAACTGGCCAGACCAGAGTGCATTGAGGTTCCATGTAAAAATGCTCTTGACCTCCAACTTGCACTTCTCCTGATATGATTCTGTCGCAAGCACCAGACATGAAACATTGTTCAACATCACCTTTTCCAAGGCATCTCTTGGTATTTGGATGAAAGCTTCCATTCTTGACAGCGTCCTCTATTGATAAAATTGCTGGTAGCTCGAAATATTCAATATGCACTTTGTTGGCGGCATTTTTCGCATTATCATGGGTATCAGCTACAACAATTCCAATGATCTGAAATATTAAGAAAATGCAACATTTTATTAAAAGTAATTTCTAAATCAGTAACAGTATGCATAAAATATCAGATGAAGCAGTTGATACCTGACCAACACAAGTAACAACATCTGATGCAAAAACCTCCTCGTCATGAATAATTGGTCCAGTATGGTTAGTACCGGGTATGTCTTTCGAAAGGAACAGCCCAACAAAGCCAGGGGAAGATTTGGCAATTGAATCATCAATAGACAATATGCGAGCATGAGCCTTCTTACTCAGCACCAGAGCAGCATGCAAAGTATTAGGGGGTGTTGGTGTGTCGTCAGTATATTCAGCCTCACCAGTGACCTAGCATAATGGAAGGTATAGCAAATGAAAGGACGCACATGATATGGGCAACATTTTCAATATAAAGGAAATAGCAATGTTGCATGAAACAGGATGTAGGAAGTTAGGGCATGTTTAGTTCCTAACTCAAAGCAGTAGGATAGATTCCTATCGTATAATATATAGAAATTGTAGGATGTGTAAAAAACAGAACCTAAGAATGTAAACTTCTTTTTTTGTTGTGAAGTTGCGAACAATAGCAATCTTAAATTTGAAGTTTGCTAAACATACTTTCAATGGAGTGGCCAATCCCTTGAAAGATCTTATTTCTGATACTCAAGAGGATTTAATTATCTCCATAAAGAATAGGGCATTCAAGTGAGCACATAGACCGCCAGAAGCATCATTAACTGAAAAATTAGGGGATCTGTCGGGGCAGAGATAACCCCAGGTCCCAACAACCTCAAGCAATGGGCATTGGAAGAACATATGAAATAGAGTCCCTTCATGTTGACTCGAGCAAAGATAGCTCGGCAGATGAATATTTCTACCTTGCCCAGCAATGTCAGTGGACTGGGCAAGAAGTGCTTGATTCCCTAGCCTCAGCTTCCCAACCAGGAGTTTCTTTGCTTTGAAAGAGAGCCAAAATACCCAAACTCCACTAGCAACGATTTCCTTGCCAGTATGGCTAGGTTATGAGGAATAGGGAAACCAGACATGATCTTAATGCAGCACCAAACAAATAAATCGAAGAGACTACAGAAGATAAAATTTATCCTACCATGATAGAACTAAGAAAACAATGCTTGTATTTGGAGATCACAACTGCCTAGAGGACCACAGTTCACATACATATTTGAGACAGGCATGGTTAATCAGTGGGTTTCATTCAAAACACCCCCAATAACAGACATTGTAAGCAAAAGAGAGGACAAATGAGGACAATTATTAAGCCTTCTCATTGACCATGCATGTTCAAATAGGAAATTACTGGCACAGAAGTGAATGCAGAAACAGAGCACTTGATGAGCTAGATAGTTGCATCCCATTTTGCCAGCTTTAGTTCTGCACTAACTTAACAATATTTGGCGCCTACTAGTTATTTTTAAATAAGGTATCTAGAAGGATAGATCCACTAAACCTCTGCCCCTAAATGCTACAGGATCTGAGGTACTGCTTGGGGTTTTTTGACTATGCATGGTTAAATTCTATTGTCAATGTAACCAAAATGGAATGACAAAGATAAACATTTGGAGAAAATGCTAAGTGACTGATAATACCTGAAGCGTAGCTGACATATGAACCATTGGCTGGCCTACTGAGGTTCCTTGCTTCACTATTTCATAACCTTGAGTCCCAACAGCAACAGGCCTACTGTACGGCTGTATAGCTGATACATGATCAGCATGCAATCCATCTTCTAGCAATCCTTTCATGTTCATATCATGAGTAACAGAAAGGAAAAATTTGAAGAAGAAACTCAAAGTTAGTGATCTGCGGAATTCAACCATTCCACCAGGTGCATTCTCTGATAGAGGGATGTCTTCTTTCAACAGATTGAAGGCATCATCCAACAACTCAGAGTTCCAATTCTTTCCAGTAAGGAAGTTTTCAGTCTTTGAAGCACTAAGTGGAACTGCAGCTACCCCTCCATAGACAATTGAGACATCAGATATTATCCATTTTCCTTCAGCTTCTCTTAAATACACACGCATTCCCGCATTTACCAAAGCAATGTCATCCTCCCTTCTATGTGCCTGTTTAAATTCTTTCACATATTCAAAAGGCCTTGTCCATGGTAGTATGACAGAAAGTAATATTTCATCAGGTTTTATGTCAACTTTACGGTAACCAAGAAAGAAATCTTTTGCGAGTGTAGTTCTAACATTGCTGTTCACATCTATTATCTGGAATTTTGCACCAATAGCCATCCAAAGTGGATTCAGGTCCGATATTGGACTAGCGGTACAAATGTTACCACCAACAGAAGCAACATTCCTGATTTGTGTTCCTGCAAACCATTTTAACTGACGTACTATTGCCTGACATGATGAAGTTTCGGGCAAATCACGTTCTGCAATAACCTTTTTAAGGAAATTTTGAAGCTGTGCAAGTCTTACAGCAGAACCAATGTGTATGCCATCTTCTTCAACTTTGAGAGTATTAAGCTCTGGAACATGAGTAACTGAGATCATGACCTTATATTGGGCATTCTTAAACTTTGTTTCAACTCCCACTTCTGAGTTACCAATGATAAGCTTTGCATCTGGATAGCATGATTTCAAATGTAATACTTGATTTAGTTTAAGAGGTCTAAACCATCTAATCTCATTAAACCCCTTTAATTTAAGTGGCACAACTTTTCTCAACTGAAGTTCTGGAGGGAAGATGAGTTCTTTGTCATCATATGCATTTCCATCAATTTCATTGTATGAATAAGGTGAATATCTTTCCATAGACGATGATAGTGAAGACTCATTAGCATTGGCATCTGCCTCATTTTTGCAAGAACATGGCTTCCCAGTTGAAGGGCAGATAGCTTGTCCATCTGTGTTTTGTGAAGATGAATTGGTGTACACCAAATTATCTGTTTTGGCAAAAACACGGAAGGCATCTATAATTGGTCGGTAGCCAGTACATCGACACAAATTTCCTGCAAGGCAGTCTTCGATCTGTTCTTCAGTAGGAGGCTCTTTGCTAGATCTCAGCAGTGCATACATCGACATCACAAAACCAGGGGTGCAAAACCCACATTGTGAACCATGCGCCTTGGCTAAACATTCCTGCAAGGAAAGTAGAACATCACCATAGAAGAGAAGGGCACAGGCCGGAAAGGAATTGAACACAGTGCACAACAAGAGCTGTAGCAAACATTAGCAGCACTGATCCATTTTCTCTATTCTTAAAGCTGTTTAAATTAAACATGAAACAGAGTGAGACATCTTTAAGTGTTGGTTCTCTATAGACAGCTTTTGAGTGATAAACAGTTTTTTTTAAATATGCCAGGAGCAATGGCCCATCATTTAAGAGAGGAGATGGGGTGCCCACGCAGACGCGCGCTCAAATGCGAGCGGACACGCTCCCACACCTGGAAGCGAACCAAACGAGCTATCGCTCGGTCCCCGAGTCATAAATAGTCTGATACAAAAAGATGCAATTAATGAACTGTGGGGGTTTTGTTGGCCTGATTGACAGCTTGGAGAAGATTTACATGATTAAGGAAATGACATATCAACACAAATGATATATACAACAAGAGCAAGTCGGGGGGTAGGCTCAGCATGAGTCCAGTGCCTGTGAAACAATCTTCTTTCAGTGTATACGCTTTAGATATATTTCTCTTTTGTTTCAACGAAATGTTATTATTTAACCTATTTGATATTTCTATCATGTCAACAGGGTTGCTTCCCTCATACCAGCCATGTTGTGCTACTAACAATTGATTTTTGGCATGTCGATCATGTAATGTTGTGACAATAAGTTTAATCATCGTGTCATGTTTGTCTTGAGCGGAATTGATTTATATTAGAATAAGACTTGACTTGTACTCGACCCTATCCAACAGACCAACAGGATATACATTTAAAGGCATTGGATTCATACTGAGCGCTGCTAAAGAAATGTAACCTTTTTCAATAGAATTCTAACAATACAAAGATATCAAGTCATAACCCTGTACAGGCTTCAATATCTTCCATATTAGCCATTTCATCAGCCATCAATGAGAACAGCTCTAAAATGGTGTATTCTAGCCATAGTACGGAAAACTGACCCGGCTCAACAATAGGATAAAACCAGAATTGGCAGCCTTGCCAATCTGGTGGGACTAAAAGATTGGTGGGGTAAAAAAGCCAGACATCAATAGCATTTTAGCTCCAGTGACCATCCAGACCATTTACCTGGTGTGCTACAGATTGAATAAACATGCTAAATAACTAATATTGCAGGCCCCATTGATCTAGGTGACCCAGTGACCACGGAACCAGTGAAACAGTAGCCTAAGCAGTTCGATGACTGGTTCGACTTTTCATTCTATGCTTCTTGCTCAAGCATTTCTTCTAGATATGAGCAGGTGCCACATGAACGGGCAAGGGGAAACATTTCCCGTACAACCATTTTGAGTATAACTCTAGTACAACCGTGCATCTAAACCATCCAATGAATTGATGAGCTCACATGGTTGTACGTGTAGCAATACTCATTTACAAGTCACAAAGGAACAGTGCATCACCTGAACTGGGTGCAAACCTCGTTGGCGATCTCCAATTCCCTCAACTGTGATTATGTGCATTCCTTCCACAGAATAAAGTGGAGCCAAGCATGCATTGATTGCAAAATGCCTGAATGAAGTCGGTCACGTTTTTTACACGAAGCTCGATTTCTATACAGTATAATTGACATATAATAGGTTCTTCGGAAAAAAATAATTGACATAAAATACAAAATAAAGGCACATATAAAAGTACAGGATTCTACATCCCATGTGAGGGAGTAATGGCATCTCGACCATGGCAAAACCAGTTTTTAGAACAAGACTAAAGAAGGTAAATCTTAAAATCTATTTCTATGGTTACCTGTCACTTTATGTTGTTTGAGGGAAAGAGATACAGTGCACAAAATATCCTTTGGTACAGGAATATTGTTCTCACAGTGATTTCTTTGTAGTTCGGTCATAGCAAGAGACCATGACAGTGCAGGCTCCACAACCACCTTCGCCACATCCAAGCTTTGTTCCTCGAAGGCCGATATCTATAATGCATAGTTAGAAAAACATTAAGGTACTGCAAACCATGAAATAAAATAATTTGTGATACTGTATATAAATCAACAGAGGGCAAATGCAACCCTCTGAGAAATTGCTACGGTACTATTTTTCTTGCATCAGATTGCACAGATAGATGCAAACTGGAAAAAAGAAACATCTGAAACTGATTAGACAATGTTAAATGTTGCTAACATGTAATGATTCTTAGATCACTGCTAGACAATGAGTTGGAGAAAGGGATAGGCAGCTTGGTTCAATGAATAGGTAATCATTCTCTTTGTTAGCTTCCCATAAATTTGGTTCCAACTCATCGGCTGGTGCAACTTTACTGCCCATTACTAGTAAGAATAATTACATGCCAAAGATATGGTAGTCTCATTACGTTTCTCTCTGTCGCTCCAGTTTTTCTGACCATCTTCCAGCAGGAGATAACAGGGGCCTCCCTTGCTATGTTTCCCTCAGAAAATTCCAGTAGGAGAATGATCGCAAAACTGATTGTCTTTTGATATCAATATTGTGTTACAAGATCAATGAACTTAACACACAATTAAGTATTCTAGAAACAGAACGAGAACTGGTGATACTTCATGTCTTCAATAAGCAAAGATAAGAAAAGGAAAGCTGACCCACATGTGAACCACCATCAACACATACCATTGCCTTATTTTCCCTCTGTACCCACTACTCCCTAAAGTGATTGGAGATACCCCAAAACTTCTGGTGGATCAGCTAAACAACATGTGCTGGAAGAAAGCAAGAAGAGCACGCTTCATACTGAATCAACCTATGCTCTGAGTGGCCAGTGGGGTCATGGGAGCAGGAATTTTGCTATGTAGGTCCCTTGGGGCCCTGGTGTTGCCTTAGAGATGGGTTATAGGTTCCAAGTTCAGTATCCTTGAGGCACCAGCCAAATGAACTCATGTTCTCCTCCTTCCCCCCAATCCTACTTGAATTGTCTCACGTCACCGCCAGCGACAAATTTGAATGCAGGAAAGTAGCCGAGGCCTCGTGCCACTAAAATTCCAATTCGGACAGGGTGACAAGCTCCACCGGGACAGCTTCACGCACTACCACCAGTGAACTAGCATAACGCTCCACTTAAATTCTCTCTTCTAAATGAAGAAAGAGAAGCAGGCGACAGATTCCAGTGGATTTTCGGATTCCAATCAGGGACCAGCCAAAAGCGCATCGAACCAGTTGCGGTAAAACTCCCTGTACCAACTGACCACCACACCCACCAACTGCTAGTGCTAGTACCAGGCGAATTTTAATCCTCAGCGTACTTCGACAGAAACAGCAAAAACACACAGAGAAGGTGAGAGTGAGAGAGCGCGCGACCTCTGAGGTACTGGAGCAGGGTGAGGTGGGCGAGGCCGTCGGGGAGCACGCGGCGGACGCCGTTAACGTAGAAGACCGCCTCGTCGGACCACTCCTCCGCCGCCGCCGTGTCCTCCGGCTCCCTCGTGAGCGATCCCATCGGACCGGATTCCGGGCGGGGGCAAGCAAAGGTTACGGCACAGATGGGCTTCCGTCCGCCCGCGGATGTCGAGGAGGAGAGGTTGGATGCGCGCGCGGGGCTCTGCTCTGCTAGCGACCTAGCGTGGTGTGGCGCGGCACGGGTCTGATCGGTGATGCGGGTGGATGGATGGGATCGCGGAACAGGATGGGATGAGAGAGGCACGCCGCACGTGCGGCACGGGGCAGGGTTGGTGGTGATGCGTGGCCGGAGACACGGAACGGCAGGGGGAGCGGCGCTACGTGGGCGCTGAGCGGAGCGCCGGTGGCGGAAGCGCGCGGAGGCGGGCGGGCACCGCCTTATTCTGCGCCGCACGGCTGTCACGGGGATGCCGCTTTTCCAAAACAAATTTCGGCGCAAACTCTATCCGGCCTGATTGGACAAGTGACTGCAAAGTGATTAAAAATAAAGACTAAATTTCATCTATTTGGATCAAATGATTAAAATTGATTAAAACGATGGGAGGGAGTAATAAATTACGGGTAGGTCCGCAGAACTCCTCCTTTTAGCTACTTAGTGGCTAATGGAACTAAAATATTTTAGTCACTTTATTTGAAACTTTAGTTCCTAAAATAACTAAAATTTAGTCAAAATTTAGTCACTGTGCTTTATGGGTTGGGATCCAAACAGGCTCCAAGACGGCTTCATGGATTACGTAACCATGGGGACCAGTGCCTCCCGTGGTGAGTGGTGAGTGGCGAATGGTGAGTGGTGATGTGGGTGTGGGAGGGAAAATCGGTCGAGATGGCGACGCAGCAGTTGCATCTTGGATGAGATGGTTCGATAGCAGGTTGAGAAGAGGTTGCTCCCGCCAACAGTGTGGTACTCGTGTTTGGGTGGTGTTTAAATGAAAGCGGGTTAAAGAGAAGCCCAGAGGCTAGAGCTGTTCTTGGTTAAAGTTAAGGGATGAAGAAGGGAGTATAATTTGTGGTTTATGTCTTAGTGGTAGTGGCAATGTTATTATAAGAAAAAAGTGGTGCCAACTGCTAAGGCATGATACAGTGTTCAATGGATGGAAGCCCAGCAACACGAGCTAGTATTAGGTAGAGTTTAGTTAGAGCAGACGGGGAAGAAGTAGAGTTTCTTGTTAGGAGGAAGTTGAGACCGGAGGAAGAAGGGATTTGAAAAAAGAGGTAAAAGAGAGTGGTTGCTGAAGATATCTTACACAATTACATTCAAATCGACGTTATTTCAGATAAACAGATCACCAATAAAGAAGTGAGGCCTGAGGGAAATACAAAGTGAGATTTTGCTTTTTTCCTATTCTCCATGCAGGCCCGCAACAAAATGGAAATCAACACCAAGCTAGCGAAGGACCTCTGTTCCGTGCTCCTGGGCCTTATGCCTCCCAGAACGCAAAGTTATTAAAGTACTTCCTCCGTTCTAAAATATACCTTATTTTAGCATAATTTTCCATTCTAAAATGTAATTTATTTTAACAAATCTAGATACATAATTTTTGCTATGCACGTAGATATAATATTTATATAGATGTATAGCAAAATCTATATATTTAGATTTATCAAAACGACCTAAAGAAGGAGTAGTAATTGATCACCATCCGTGCATCCATAAATAAGCAACCTCTGAAATCTTGAACACATTATTAAATTTACAGACATTAGTGAAAGTAGTTTTTCTTCCCATGACCTAATTGCAAATCCAAAATCTAACTGCTCATAAGACTAAGAAATGATTTTGCTTCTTATGCAAGCATAGAAGACTATTTTTTTTCATCCTACCCTAGTATCCGTACTGATGGTCGACTACAGATGTAATGCAACTCGAGGCATGTCAAGGTTCATTCACCGTAGCACTAAATGTTACAAGATACACTAGCCGTTTGAAGCTAAGTAGTAACTAAACTACATAATATTCTACAAATTTGCTGCCACTTAAAAACGTGGCAGCACTCAGCTCTATCCTATCCTTGATACACATGGAATCACTCCAATAACTGCAAGCACACTACATGCACGACTCAAAACAACCCCAAGAAACGGTGCCGCTGCTGGCGGCTGCTGCTGCTGTAGCTGCCTCCCGGGGGAGTCACAGATATCCTGTCCGCATTAGCCAACGCCCACCTGTTGAAATCCGGTGAGGACAGCAGTTGTTTCATGGCTTTCTTTGTCTCCTCTCTGGTGAATGCTTTGTATTCCTCTTCGGAGAATTTCCTCCTATCTGGGGTAGTATGATAGGTCGAATAGTAGGTGTCCATTGCAACACCATGTGACTGTGTCTTTGCTGAGCCTGGAAAAGCAGGGTAACAAGTTGTTTACGATATATAATACTAAGCTGGGGAATCATAAAGGTACAACTAAAAGAAGTGACAAACCAGCAAGAGGTGAGTTTTTTCTCGGCGTACGTCGCAGGTAACCATGGAGCTTGCCAAATCCATCTTGGTGAGCCCCATTCATGCTAGAATAGTCTTCATCTAAATCTCCATAACGGGAGGAATGTGTCGCAGTTCCACTAGGAAGTCCCCTGCAGAGAGGTATTCGTTGAATTTAGCTATCACTTTCCGATAAAGCAAAATAATTTTGATCTAAATTTAATAACATGAAAGAATGTCATTAGCATATAAACCAAAGGAATCACTGTGCCAGTACCTAGTGTTACAGGATTTTGGTTACTACAAATAAGCTTAATGATTCATTTTCTATTTTTCATGTTTCTCAGTAATTTATCTTATTTATCCACTTAGAGTGTTACAAATCTTTCAGACAACTTTCTTAGTGGTAAGTCAATCATCCCTGTAACAGTAGCATCGTATCATAGTTATATTAGGAAAAGTTATGACCCTAGTCCTGATCATGTTGCATGTAGTGAACGTGTGAGACTAAAATGGCATTGGGCCCCTCAATGGTTTCGATCCACCTACACCATGTCAGTTAGAAGGTCACAGATAGATGGATTGTATAGAATCTGTTTACAAGAACGTGAAGTCAAGAACAAACAAATGTAGTTTTATGACAGAAAGGCAAAATAACATGTTTTTTCAAGACAGTTTCTTAAAATTGTAGTCCCTTTGACAGTCTGGTCAAAAGAATGTGTGGTTCTATGAAGTCTGTTAAACAGAGGGAGTACTGCTATCCGATTAAATGAACATAGATCTCCTAAGTTACACATCCTTAACCCTAGTGACCAGGGAAGCAAAAGAGTGACTGGGTCCTATACTATGTACACTCTCCATTTGGAAAACATGCTACAGTTTTGCAGAAATTTCATTAAAGTGTTGTAAGAGCATCTCCAAGAGCCTTTCTAAAATCTACTCTCTAAATCATCATTTAGAGAGTCACTTGAGTAAAAATCGTTTTCTATATCTTTGTACTCTCCAACAGCTTTTCTATATCTTGTGCGTAGTCTAGAGAGCAATTCTCGCTCTCCATCTTTGGCTAGCGAGAAGTCCAGAATAGACGAGGCCTATAGTTAGATATCCAATTGAAAGAAGCTGTTGGAGGGTAATTTTTAACCAAAATCTCTATTCCTAAAGATATAAAGAATCTCTTGGAGATGCTCTAATAGTTCAATTCCAAAGTAAATGGAAAGCATTCCATCATTCAAAACATGGCCTAATTAGTAAAAAAGATATGGGCAGTTGAGGCCTCTTCTCAAAACTGTATAAACATCAACCAAAAAAGTTAACCTTTTCACACCCAAAATACCAGACAGAATAGTAATATTTTAAGTTCTAATAGCAAAATAGATCCTACATGTCTAGATCGCAACATTTCTGATGAGCAGTTGTATCCGAACTGATGGGTCATGTAAATCTTATATTACGCCAAAAAACATGTGTAAAGAAAACAAAGATTTGAACCTATCAAGCTGATACTTGACATATCAAGCAGAGTTTATCATACCGTGATAGATTGCGTAAAATTCTTGACTTCCCGTCAATTCTTGCAATTGCTTTGATGACTACACAAAATACCAAAGCTGCAAATGCAAATAGATAGTCCAGAGAACTCTGCAGAGACAGAGGAAGCAAGAATTAGCATGTTAATAAACAGATAAGGAAACAAGTACAATGCTCAAGCCACAGTACGCTATCAGAGAAGGATTACCTGAAGGATCATAACAGCTGAAACAATCAAGATAGCCCACTCAACAAAATAAGCCACACCCGCGTCAACAGATCCATCTTCTGTCAGGACAAGTTTACGGACACCCCAGTAACCAAACCAGGCTCCAGCTAAGATGACCAATACAAGAAGGAATATTCCTAGCTGCAATTATATATCTTTTACGTTAGTTTACCGTAAGAAAAATGAGAAACAAAATTAACAGAATAATGTTACTGAACGATAAAATATTAACAATACCCTCATGGCATGGGACAATTTAATGTCATGATACTGATATCAAGTTATCAATAGAATATAAGACAAATATAGTGACAGCTCTGTAAATAGTTTGATGTTCCCACATCGATTTGCTACCATAGAAAATGTAGAGTAGATTATTCCCCAATAGAACCCAAAAAAACAAGCACAGTAAGCACACGCTCAAGAAGATTAAAGTATTACTAAGTCTTACTTCATATATGTCTATAAAACAGAACAGAGGAAACACAGAAGCCATAAGAGTGGGAAGTTGTGCAGCAATTCAAGAGATTGTACCACTGTTAAAATGTAAGCATCCTCATTTGTACAGCAAGAGATTGTACCAGAGTTAAAATGTAAGTAATCCTCATTCCCTTATACATATGTACATGCAGGTGAAATAAAAGAAACCAAAAGGACCTTTGATGGTAAGCCAAATGACGAACTTACATACAGGATTATGCATGTCTTCAGCAATTCCAATTTCCACAAGAACTGAGCGCAACAGACCCGACAAATAGTGCAGAAAATATGTCGTCATGCCAACCTGTTGTTGACAGATCGTCATGAATCAGTGATCAAGAGACATGAGGTCGAAATCAAAGTAGAAAACTTATCAATAGTCTAACAAATACTTACAACTGTAGAGTAGGCAAAAATAGCGAGAGAACTCTTTCTGCCAGTGGGTAAAAGCTTCATTCCCTGAAAGAAGATAGATTGGATAAAAAAAGGTTAGCTAACCAGATGAGACTCACAATGTGATTAACTGGATGACAGGTAAACAGAAGTCTCTTTTATTTGAAAAGGCCACAAGTTAGATTTATATAAAAAGGCACCATAACTAGCACAAAGTAGCTTGATATAAGTGACTGCATTCAGGAAAGATCGGACTTTGTCTCAAGCACACATAGCCACCCACCGACCCCAAAAAAGAACTTTAAAAACTAACCAAATAACAATCAGCAGCGCCTTCTAAGCAATTAGCAATATGATCCTAATTAAAGCATTGATACTGCAAATTACAACAAGTTCAACAAATTGGTCTCAAATAATCTATTTAATCATAGTGACAAGAAATGAAAAATCACGCTCAAGATGTTTGGAAAGGACTATAACATCTTGATATAAACAGATATGTCTGACACAAAATAGTAAAGCAAGAAAGAGATGGAACATTATTTTCATTTCCACTAGTTGGATTACATCCTTTATTCCTTTCAGGACATTACTTTCACAGTTTCATTTCATTCCTTTTCCCCAATATTATCCACTGTAAAACTTAGGTTCACTAATATCTTTAATAGAGCAGCTCCATCATAAAATAATCACATCTACAAGCATCTGGATACTCCTTGCAGAACATAGCTCGATAAACATGGTTAAGTGTCTGTAGTATCAGACAACAATGTCGTTTAGCTACCTTATATTGTCATCTGAAGCAAATTAGACAAAGAAGTCACAAAGCCCAATTTCACAGTGAGGAAACCCTCTGTTAACGAAATATTGTGATTTATGTAAGGAGTGGGAGAGATAAGATGTTGCCTTGGCAATTCCACATACAAATATGACACTTCAGATATTCCAGATTTCAACTAGCAGTTGTAAATTAGACAGTAAGCTTGTTCCATTGAACTATTACAAGAATGACACCACCCACCAGTACCAGTAGCAATCATCAGCTCAATTTATCATTCACCATATGTAGAACAGAGTGAAGAGGATTATACATTACCTGGAAGAGTATAATCAGTATCACAAGGAAAATGCCGATCGTCATCGCTCCACCGTAGTAGAACACCACAGACTCACTCAATGTGTGTGCCACAACCATCAGCACCAGTCCCAGCACCAAGAACACCACCCTATGGAGCAAGAACTCTGCATCCACAACAGAAGATACATCACATTACGCAATCAAGAACTAGGGGAAGAAAAAGGGCACCAAGCACAAACTAAAGGAAGCAGAAGAAAGCATACCTTCCTCAGTGGACACCACAACGGACCTTGAAGGGTCAGCCGGCATTCTGAAATCCAGAATCCGGTGGTCGTAGGGAGAGATGGCTTGCACCCAGAGCCCACTCTTGGGCATCTTCTGCCACTGAGATGCCGCGCACTTGCACGGCCCCACTGTGGCATTCCTACAAACACAGAGCGCGCGACCCAACGAAATTAAGCCAAGAAACATAAATTACTAGAGCTATATAACAAAAATGATCGGGGTTTACTTCCCATTTCACTTACCGGTGGAAGCAGAGCTCGAGGCCATGGGGGCGTGTGGCGTTGGCGCGGAGGCGGAGCGCGTGGAAGAAGCGCGACGGGTCGCGGAGGCGGGAGGGGCGGCCGCGGAGGAGGACGCGCGTGCAGTAGGGCCCGCCGGCTGCGCCGCCATCGCCAAGGGAGATGGATCGCGCTGGAGGGAGGCTGACGGAGGCCGGCGGGTGCGAAGTGACTGTGAGATGGCGGGGAGAGGAGGGGGTTAGGGTTAGGGCTTTGGGTGCTCCGATGGCGGGGAGGGAGACAGAAGCGTGCTTACCTGTGAGCTCCACGGGGGTGGAGACGGAGAGGGCGGCGGCGGAGGTGACGAGGAGGACGAGGACGGCGGGGAGGACGAGGAGGAGGTTCCTGCGGGGCGGAGGCATGGCGGCGGCGGCGGATTTGGGGATTTTGGACGGGGAGGCGGGAGGAGGAGAAAGGGAGGGAAAGAATGGGATGGGATTGTAGCTTTGAAACGACGCGGGGTCCGTGACTCCGTGGCCGGTGGCCGTCTGTCCCGCTGTTCCAGACGGAGAGAGGAGCTGGCAGGGCAGGGGGGAAGGCGGTAGCTAGCCTTGGTCGCTAAGGAATATGAATTTGCAATTTTTTTTCTTTTTGCTATATTTTCCACGAGGAAGAAGGGGACATCCTTGGCAGTTTGCTGAAAAAGGTAAGATAATCCGAAATTGATTTTTTGCATCAATCCATATCTTCCCGTGTGATGATAGAGAAAAGGACCCATTTAAATTCATTGATAACATGCATCTTCGACTCTTGCCCAAATTTCATAGACGCGACTCCAACATCTTTTTTCCACTGTCACGACTCAAAATCTTATCAAGACATGAGTTACAACACACGTCCTGTCAACTTCAGAATTCGTTCAATATTCGACCGATTCAAGCTCTTCCCCACATGCCGAGTGCTGAACAATTAGGCTAGGCCCATTCCTTTGTTTAATCTGAAAAAAAATTATTTTTACCTCTCTGAACTTTTGGACGAGTCCGTATTTTCTCCCTAAACAATAAAACAATCCGCCCAGACTTCTCGAACTTTTGGCATCCCTAGCTATTTTCTCTTGGTTGTTTTTCTTTTTTCTTTTATATTTATTTTGGTCCGATCTTTGAAAAATAATAGTAAATTCTAATAAATTAAAAAAATGGAAAATCCAATTTTGTTGGACTCCACGTGAGTAGATCTATGCAATGAACATATGATATGATATAATTTAGTATAAAAAATTTGTTATACTTTTAGATATATACTTTTTCTATAATTAATTTATAGCTACAGTTTCCATGGTCCAATTATGGTAAAAATTTTATGGTCAGCTAATCATTATATGCTTGAGATGTAGTAAAAATTTCATACTCATTAGATCATATATGCTTATAGTATAATAAAACATGGCTTAAACATACATACTCAGAGATACATCACCGCTTCCACTCAAAACATGGCTCATTGGATCGAATATGCTTACCTGCAGCGGTGGAAGTGGAACCCGAACCTTACTGCCGTGGTCCGTCCGTCGCCGTGTGGGCGAGTGGGCGACGATGAATCCAATCCCTTGGGTTTAATTCGATGGGCCATCTATCATGCTGCATGCTGCGGGTACTTCACTTGTCGTTCATCTCCAAGCATATAGCCATCACGGCCGAAACCGAGACTGGTCCCATCGTGCCTAGCTCCTCGTCCAAAACGGGCTAGCGTGGCCCGTAAGTTGATTCTGCGCCATGCCCACTCCAACCGTGGGCTGACCGGATCGAAGAGGAAGGACCCGACCCGACGACGACCTCGCTCGACGCAACAAGCGCAAAACGCAAAACAGGAAACAATTTGGTAGACACCACAACTCCGTGACCCCTTGATGGACTTTGTTTACGACCTATAGAAAAAGACGTTCACACTCGCAGCATCCATGTTCCAAATCTCTCCAGCTGTTTGACACTAGAGTACTGAACCCAACGCGCACACAAGCATATCCGATCTCGGAGGCTTCACGCGCCGAGCTACTGTTCTAGAAATATCAAAGACGCGCACGCAGACAGTGGCACGTGAAATCCCTACTGACCCATCTCCTAGGTACAGACGAACAGAATGATAATAGGAATAGAAAGGGCAAGTATATTGGTGTAGTTTAATAGGTAGTGTTATGCATTACCACGTCATCTTAGGATGATAAAACAGGTAATATATACAATAGATTGCCTTATAAACTGTTTTATAGTAAATACATAATTTCATAATTTGTGCATAGAAAAAAAATATTATGAGTTGCATGGCAATAACAACTCGTACAACGATGAGAAAGTGATCCCATAGTCCTAAATTTTAGCCTATGAGGCAGTTGTCTCGCGAAACAATCACCTTATACTCTCTCCTCCCTCTCTTCACTACCTAATCAGAAATCCTACGTGGACTTGCATGAAACAACATATAATACCACTGACATGTAGTAATGTACTTGCCCTAAATACATTCGGAGCCTTCTGTCCCCCGCGTCGCGCTAGGGCGGCTCGGGCGGAAACCCACATCGCCGGCCGCCAGGCCCTCTCCTCCTCCTTCTCCCGCCCTCGCCGCCGCCCGAGCGCTCTGTTGGAAGTCCAGGGGGCACGATGAAGGTGGCGATGGGGATCTCTTCTTCTCCAATCCTCCTCCCTCTCCCGTCGAGGCCTCGTGGCGGCGGCCGAGCACCAGCGGCGGGGCACCAGATCCGACCCCTCATGCGGTCATGCCATTTTCGGTGCTCCCGTGGCCGGATCTGGCTGCTCGCAGCCCGCTTCGGGGTCCGTGCGCTGGGCCCGGTCGGGGAGCGGCGGCGGGCGTGCGGGCAGCGTCGGGGCACCGGTTTGGCGGCAGGTGTGCGGGCCTCAGTCGCTCGCGGGGGTGCGGCACGGCGGTGCCGGACCGGCCTCGTAGGGGGGCGCACTACTGGCTCACCGAGGTGCGGGGGCGGCAAGTGCCGGTGCCGGTAGCGAGTGCCGGTGCCGGCGGCGGTGGTCGGAGATGGCCTCGACGTGCGGTGGTGTCACATGAGCGGTGGAGTCAGGTCCGGCCTCATGTGTTGCCTGGTCGGAGGGGGGTGATGGCCGACTCAGCTATGCGATTGCCGCATGCAGCCAACGCGTCGATGCCCCTTCGAAGGGGCTTCCGTGGGCGGCGGGACATCGGCGTTGAATATGATGGATGGCGAGGGGTTCTGCTTCTTGGTCCGACATTCTCGTTAGTGGGGTCTTGGGCGAAAGCCTTAGCGACGGCGACGCTGGTGGGTGCCACTTTCCCTGTTGGGGGCATCGTATCCCTCTCTAGCTTTTTCATCCAAGGGTGAAAACCCTGCGACGGTGGCGCCATCAGCGTCGCTCCCTTCCTGAAGGCGTCGCGTTTGGATTTTCGTCGTGGCTTCGGAGTCTCCTTCGGTGGTTGTGCTTTGCTTCTCGGCGTCTGGTTGTCGCATGGAGGTGGGTCTTGCAATGTGAAGACAGAGCTGTAGCGTCGGGGATGTGGCTCGGCAACGATGACACGCGGCGAGACCCGTCCATCGAAGGCTTGGACTCTACTGGGGGGTTGCAACGGCTGGGGGCGAGGCGTGGGCTCATGTTTGGAAGTCGAAGCTGCTCTTCGCGGGGTGCTTGAGCTTGGCAACGATAACCGGTTGGGAGCGTTTGCTTTGGGGCAGTTGGTGGATGGCTCGTGGGTGGCCTGCCATGGGAAGTCGGAGCTGCTAGCAGCATTGCTTCCATACTCGGCAACGATGATCCATGGCAGTGTGTCGTGTTTACACTCAGCCGCGTCGCGTGGGTTGGTTAGCCTCGCGGATGTCCTATTTGGCATCTCATTCGGCTAACTTTTTTACATAAATTTTTTCATCTTAGTTGAGTGGCGGAGCTCCTACCTTTGTTTAAAAAAATAGTACTATTTAGCGTGACATGGAGTTGGAGCTGTTATCGGCGGAGCCATGCCAAACAGACTCTAAAATCTTTGCACACAAACTCAGACCGTGGAATCGAGCCTGTAATAGGAACATCTAAAATTGTAGTTCGCCTTCAATAATCCAACAAGGCAAGATCTTGGAATCGCGCAAGCTGACTTATCATATTTCTTCATCTTAAATTATTAATCATTTTAGCTTTTCAAAATACATAGTTTTTGCTATTTATCTAAATATATATTTATGTCTAGATGTATAGCAAAGTCTAGGAGCAAGGGAGGAGCTTTTACCGGTCCTGAGACTACCACCCTACAATCTAAGTGGGTCCAAACATACCCGTAGCTTTGCAATAGTATTAGGGTATATTTAGATGTCGATATTAAAGAGTTTGACATTGAATTGAGTTCAATATCAAATCCGGCTCGTATTGGAAATGAGTTACGATACCAAAGTGACTGTTTGGATGTCGATGAATCTATGAGATGGAATTCAACACGCTCCAGCGCATCCATCGTGCTATCCATCACCTTCTCGCGACGCTGGAAGCAGCGGGCGGGCGGTCGTCGAAGGAGCGGCGCAGCCGGCCGTGGCAGCGTGGCGCTGGGAGCAGCGGGCGGGCGGCCTGACGTAGCGCCCAGGCCCACGCGTCGGGTGGCAGCTCGCTCGACTGGTGGATCGGGAGCAGTGCACCCCTCGAGCGGGAGCGGCAGCGCCGCACCAGGACCGGCGGCCCCCAGAGCGGGAGCAGCCCGCTCGACTGGGAGCGACGCGAGGTCCGAGCGAGAGCGGCGCTCCGCAAGAGCGGTGCGGTGGTGGGAGAGCAGAGCGGAGAGGAGGGAGCGGCGTGGGGAGCAGAGCGGCGGCGGAGAAAGCGCCATGGTGACTGAGGCGTGCGGGGAAGAAAGAAGGGGAAATTCCCTGGAAGGCCCTGAAGCAAATGACGCTTCCTTCTATGGCCCTGCAAAACTGAGACGCCCTTCTATGGCCTTCTTTATATTTTTGTGCCCTTCTATGGCCTTCCCGTTACATCTGTTAGGTCAATCTGTTAAGATTTGAGGGTTGAGGTGAGAAGCCAAAATTCTTGGACTGAAATACCCCCTGCTACTCCCACACACAGCCCCGATCCCATCTCCTGATCTTATCCCGTGAGCCTCTCACCCTCTCCTCCAGGCGCGCGCGGAGGGGGCGCCCAGGGGCGGCGCGCGGAGGCGCGGCGCGCGGAGGGGGGGGGTGCGGAGGGGCGGCGCGGCGCGCGGAGGGCCGGCGCCCAGGGGCGCGGCGAGCTGCGGGCGGGCGCGCGGCGCGCGGCGGGCGGTGGGCGGCGGGCGCGCGGGCGGGAGCGCGGCGGGCGGCAGGCGGCGGGCGCGCGGGCGGCAGGCTGCGGGCGCCATGCGGGCGGCGAGAGCTGCGGGCGGGCGCGCGGCGGGCGGCGAGCTGCGGGCGGCGCGCGGCGGGCTGCCGTGTGCCTTGCAAGCCTCCTGTACTACTGCTGCTACACTTAAACTATGGTATTTGATGTACAACTGCTACTACACTTAAACTGGGGGTACTACGGTCTTTTCACAGTCACTTAACTGGGACTTAACTGCAGAAGTAACGGGAGGGCCGTGGAAGGGAACGAAAATAAAAAGGAGGCCACAGAAGAGCGTCTCGGTTTTGCAGGACCATAGAAGGAAGCGTCATTTGCTTCAGGACCTTCCAGGGAATTTCCCCAAGAAAGAAGGGGTGCGGTGAATGCAAGCGAATAAAGAGGGGTTGGGCTTAGAATCGTGGGAAAGGGTGGAAGAGCATGTTGAATACCATTTGACATTTAAACATATTTCCAATACCAATTTCGAGAACATCCAAACAGCTGATATTAGCTGCACTCAAATACCAATTTTAAATTTTAGCCTTCAATATTTACATCCAAATACTACCTTAGTTTCGTTACTCTCACAATGTACGCGGTGGGTTTCGACTTTGAAATTTGAATCCAATCCCTCCGGCTTGGGCAGTTGGGCGTATAGCTGCTCACAGTTGTGTGCCGGTAGACATGATCGAGACTGATGAATCGCATCTGTCTGAACGACAAAGACCGCAAGCAACCCGTGTGCCTTGCAAGGCAATTCTGCGCCGCGCCTACCCGATCCGTGGGCTACTGCGGCCCACGGCACGGACTCGCTCAATGACCGCAATGCAAGCGCCAAAGACAAAATGAAAAAGAATTAGACGTCCACGTACAATCTCCTAGACTACGAAAGCACGCAAGATGTGCATCCGAGTCGCTCCAGCTGTTTGACACAAGTCCGCGGCATGCGTACACGAGCACGGAGCATATGCATGTCCGGTCACGGAGGCTTCACGCGCCCTCCTATACTGTTCCCGGAATTATTAAAAAAAAAGAGATCAGAAGATGAGCACGCAAACTGTGGCTCGTAAAGCCACTCACTCCAGGTACAGACGAACACCATCCATACGACAACAACTCCATTAACACAGGAGCCAACACAGGCACAAACCCTTGATTACATCATTATGGGGAGTACAGTCCAGCAGTTGTAGTTCTAGCACGTACAAGCCTCGATCGATTACGTTTACGCGCATGCTCATCCACATGGCTGGGTCGCAGATTAATCCCCAAAACAACAACTAGTACTAGTAGTAAAACGCAGTACTCACTCACTCGCAGGTCGCAGCATATACTAGCAGGATACACTCGCAGATGGAGAGGAGAGGGCACTGACGCCGGCCGCCGATACGGGACGGGTGATTCAGTGCGCGCGGGGCGCCTTGTTGAAGGAGGCGAGCTCGCGGGTGCTGGTCCAGCCCTGCTCGTACACGACGGCGACGTAGGGCGCGCTCCGCCCCGCGGCGTCCGCGGCGTCGACGTAGAGGCGGTAGTTCATCCCGGCCACCACCTGCTGCTCCCCGCGCACCACGCGGCGGAACCGCAGCCCCTCGCCGGCCAGCCGCGCCCGCTTCGCCTGCCCCAGCGCCCACTCGCCGAGCTCCTGGATGCGCGGGTCGCTCACGTCCGGGATCGCGCTCCACCCGCCCACCCGCGGGCCGGTGCCGCCGCCACCCCCGCCCAGCGCCGCGCGGGCGGGGACGGCGAAGGCGGCGGCTGCGGCGAGGGCGGCGAGGAGGAGGAGGAGGGGGAGGAGGGGTCTGGCCATGGCCGGATCGCGTGGGGGCTTGGGAATTGGGATTGAGTAAGGAAGAGGGGCTTGTCTTGCCTCTCGCGACGGTGGGGGGATCTGGGAGACGTGACTGCTGCTGCATTTAAACCGAGTCTCTGCTTTTCCTTTTCGGTAAGAAAAAATGATTTTTTTTTCTGAAACCGTGTGACGAGGCGACGGGGACGGAGGGATTCCCGTGACGCCTGTCGCCCTCGCCACATGCTCTCGCGCCGTCGCACGCGGAAATCAGGGTGCGCGGCGATGATTGTTGCGTTGCCTCCCCACCGGATGAAGCACATAGATCAATTCAGTGACAAAACTAAACAGTATTCCAGCGTAAAACTGAGGGCACTTCTATAAACATTCAAGCTGCAGCTGCTGAGCGATGTTGATTAGCTTTACCAAAGGCTACGCTCGTCGGATAAAAGTTTGATATGCCTTTGGTAATGCAAGGGGAAAAGAAATATCTTGCCAATAAAATGGACCCATATCTTAGACCCGTTCATAATGTAACAGATATGTCCTGGTTTGATATCTTGATTGTGTTCTTTTGTGATCATCATCCTACTTCTTGGTTGTCTTGCCCTGCTTCTGCTTGGCCACATCACCTACTCTTTGTACTACAACATCTATAGTGTCACACATATATATAGTCAAGCTCTCGCAGTGTTCAGTTGCCACGTGCCCACGCCACTCCTCTCGTGTTTCATATGCGAACTCTTTGCGCCATTCTCACCATCCCTACCTCATGTGTTGCTTTTCCATACCCTTCCGCCCTTCACACACAATGCAAGATAATTGAAGTGGAGGCACTATGGAGGTGACAACACCAAGTCGCGTGCTGAGGAGAGGGGAGGGCTGGCGCCTGGTACGGTGAGCTAGTGGTGGAAGCAGGTTGATATAAGAGAATAAGGGCCAGTTTGGTAGAGCTCCAACTGATCCTGATTCTCTGTGGGAGCTGATTCTTTAAAAGAAATAATTCTGTGGCTGAAGATGATTCTCTTTGATTCTCTAGCATAAACTCTTAAAATCAGGATGGAGAATCACTTCACAGAATCAGGAGAAGCTACTTTTTTCAGCTCCCGGCCTCTTAGTTCATTTCAGAGAATCACTTCTCTCTGAAAAACTGTTTGGCAGAGCTCTTGCTGGATTTAGCAGAGAATCAGCTCTGGGAGCTCTGCCAAACTGGCCCTAAATTAAATTGAGAAGAGAGAGGATCACCAAAATAATTTGAAATAAGCTACAGTGGTCTAATTTATTTTAGATTATTATTTAGATGATCCGTTACATTTTATCCTATTGTACTACAACAATAAGCTAGATTATGTAATATGTGGAGAAAACAAATATACTCCCGGCCATTTTTTTTAAAAAAATAGTGGTAATTACCTCTACTAATATTATATTTTAAAACAGGCAGGCACACTGAAGAGTGAAGAGGCGCTAGACTATATATTTTGCAGCACAAACTAGGATACAGCATATAAAGATCGATGTAGCAAAGATGCCAAGGTGGCTTATTGAAGTCTCGACTCACGACATGGCTACATAAAAGAGCATATCTGCAAGCTTGGATGTCCCCGTAATTGCATCACATAGTTACGGCAACCCAATCGTTAACAGGTGACTCCAAGAAACCGGCCGCCGCCATTCACGTTCCTGGTCAGCGGCTCGCCGGCGCGAAGGACATGAGCTCGCGGGTGTTGGTCCACGCCTGCTCGTACACGAACGCCCCGTACGCCGCGACCGCCCCGTCGGCGTCCGTCGCGTCGAGGACGAGCTTGTAGTTCATCCCGGCCACCACCTGCTGCTCGCCGCCCGTCACCTCGCCGAACCGCAGCCCGTCGTTAGCCAGCCTGGCGTGCTCCGCCACCGCCCAGCCGCCGAGCTCCTGGATGTGCGGGTCGCTCACGTCCTTGATCGGGCTCCACCCGCCGGCGAGCGGCGGCCCCACGCGTGCCGCCACCGCGGCCGGTGTGGCGGCGACCGCGACGGCGGCGAGCAGCAGCGCGGCCAGGCGGAGAGCTCTCTTGGACATGGTTTGGGTGGTTTTGGTTTGTGACCTGCGATGGGGAGGACGTGTCGGGTCGAAGCAGGGGCGCTGGAATTTAACTACGGGACGAGCCGAAATCAGACGAGGATGACGTGGCGGGATCAGCAAGGACATCTGAAGAGAGCCCCTGGTTTCGGCCGACGGCCTCCTGCTGTCCTGCATCTTCTCATATCTATCTTCCTTATTGTCTCTATCCGGCGATTCGGCGGGGATTGGATTTTGTCGCAGATGCAGTGCTGAGCGCTGACTTCTGGTCAAGTCTCTATTTTGATTTGTTTCTCTGCACTTGCCAACAAGATTGAAGTTCTCGATTTTTACTTCGATGAAATTTTAACTACGTTAGGTGAGTGTGCATGTACTGAATAATCGTAAAAATAAAAGATTGGCATGAGAAATGCCACCGATATTTTCTGCCTTCCCAATGTTGCCTCTTCAACATTTTGGAAAGGTATCATTGGAGTGGCAAAAGATTTGAAATTTGGTTATAGGTGGAGTGTAGGTGATGGTTCTAACATTAGATTTTGGGAGTATATCTGGTTTAGTAACTCCCCCTTAGCTGTCCAGTTCTAGGATTTGTACGGTATCTGCAATCAAGTAGGTGTGACTTTGAACAATATCTGGGATGAACATGAGGTCAAACTCACTTTCAGAAGAACCTTTGATGAAGATATGCTTGAAAGATGGTATGAGCTGGTGGAAGTTGTTAGTAGTGTGTCTTATACTTCTGGTGGTGATGCTTTAGTTTGGGTATATAATAGTAATGGAATTTATTCTTCCCTAGTCTCTCTATGCCATTATCAATTTCAAGGGTGTGCAGCCTGTTTTTATCCCTGCAGTGTGGAAAATAACAGTCCCCTAGAGTACGTGTCTTTCTTTGGCTGTTGTCTAATAACAAACTAATGATTGTTGATAACCTGAAAAAACGAGGGGTTGAGAAGCCCCTTTATGTCAATTCTGTAGTGAACCTGAATCTGTCCAGCATCTTTTCTTTGATTGCATTATGGCTAAACAAGCTTGGAACTGTTTGTACGAGTTTAATGGTTTTGCCATTGCCTCTTACACAGATATGGCTAGCAAGTGGATTGCTGAGAAAAAAAAATTAAAGCTATAAACGCTATCTCTGCAGGAGTTGTTTGGTGTTTGTGGCTAATCAGAAGGGCAGAAGTCGTCAGACGTCAAGCTTATTTTTAGAAAACTGTGGATGTGCATGAAGGAGTGGAGACCCCTGCTTCAAATATCTTCAGAGGAGCATATCGACCGATGGTGCAACTCCTTGGAGGTTCGCCTCAAGACCCCTTGGCAATCGCTTCCTGAAGAAGTTCAAGCTGGTGAGCAATCCGTGATCCAAGCTGATTCTTTGGCTGTTGGATATTTTCCTCCGCACAAACTCTGTAATAATGTCGCCTGAACCTGTACCGGCTATTTTCGTCTGAGCTTGCTCTGCTGTGCTGCCAGCTGATCCCGCTGTCTGTAGGGCGCGGCATCTTGCCTGGTTTTTTGTTCGCCTGTGTTTCTAAAAAATAGAAATATGAAAAGGAAAGATTCTATTATCTGTTTTTGTCGAGTCGGATTCGGCACATAACAGGCCAATTTGCCGGACCGAGTTGTCATGCTTCCATCTTTTGAAGTCAGCAGTTCCTTATAGATTGAGAGGTAACCGACCCGACGACTATGTCGTCTCCGTTGCTGACGAGTCCCGGCTCAGTTTGTTGCCGCCGAGAAACGCTCCATGCGAAGATGGAAAAAAAGAAACTGATTTGTGTTTAGTTGTCCGCAACACATAAATCATTTAATATCAATATCAGAAACGACCCACCCAGTCGATGATTACGGCCATCGAGCTCGCCAGGGGATCTTCGTTGATCACCCATACCTGACGCGCCAGCTGTCAGTGTTTTATCGCCAAGCCCACCGAGAGATACTCTTAGCTTGTAGGTAGGGTGTCGCCGAGATCTGGATCTCGAAGGTGCAAGGAACATGAAGCTTTAGACAGGTTCAGACCGTCAAAAGCGTAATACACTATGTTCTGTGTGGTGTTTTGTATTGCCTTAGATGATTGATTGGTTTGGAGGGGGTCCCTGCCCGCACTTATATAGTCTGAGGGGACAGAGTTACAGATATTCTAGCCAGATAGGAGTTTAGGAGTCCTACCTAAATACTACTCAGATAGTTTCCTTCTGTTCCGACTAGTCCTACTCATGGCCGAATAGCCTACAATAGGTATAAAGTACGAGACATGTTACACGCCTCATCCTAGAAAGTCCATACCTATGCCATATGCGCAGTCCAATAGACCCATAGGCCCGGGTTTGACAATACCTTCTTACCTTATAATGTTATTAGTACCTTGAGTCACAAGTGACATTTTAGAGTTATATTAACAATTTCAAGATTTGTTTGCATATCACCCTTTGTGTGTTTGGTGTGGATATTTGAATATATACGTGTAAATTTTTATTGAAACTATTTTATAGAAGTATACTTCTATTATGTTTAACAAATATTTGTAACAAAAATGACTCTTTTATTGTTGTATTTTGATGACCATACAGATGTCTGAAAATAACATTTGTGACCGAAATGAGTAGAATATATACTCCGTATGTATGGACTTGGCTTATTGTTAATAGTAAATCATAGGAGAAGGTGATGTTTTCAGTCTCGGCTTTCTATTTGGATATTAAGAGATGCAATCTACACGTAAGAAATTGTTTTCCACCCATTAGCTAATATGGATAGAAGGAATAGAAAGCATAGAAGACGCGAGTTCACCAACATGATACTCTTCGCTGGTCATAAATAAGAATTGTTTTCCTAAGTCAATAGTTTTAAACCTGAGTTTTTCTATTTCAAAATTTATACATTTAGATTAGTCTCTAAATGTAGTCATGTTCCCTCTATTCAAAACTATAATTCACTTTAGGTTTGTACTAAAACAAACTTTTATAAATTTGATTAAGTTTTCACGAAAAGTACTGACATTTACAATGTCTGTTTAATTAGTTTCATCAAGTCCATTATAAAATATATTTTGATAGTATATTTATCTAGAATTATAGATATTAATATATACCTAAAAACTTAATCAATAATAATTTTATTTTTGATAGTGAGTGAACGAAGATATTATTTTTTTATTTTATTGGAAAGATTTACTAATCCAACCGGTATGTTTCGTTGTCGTGGAGCCCAATCCGGGCTTTTTTCTTATTTTAACATAATCACGTTTAAAGAAAAGAAAAAAAGAGTACCACGTTAGATACTCAGCTCGCCCCGTAGCATCGTTCTACCTGGTGGGTTCATGTGCCTCATAAAACGCACGGTATAAGCTGTTAACTCGTTCAAGTTGTAGAAACTGTTATTCTTATATTCCACAAATAAATTAAGATATCGAAATAGAAATTTGCCGAGATGTCTTGTTGAAATCTGTTAACTCGAGCTACGACAAGAGCATATCATAGCTTAGTCACTCTACGTCTCTACCCAGTCGTCACTCCTGGCACCGGCCGGCCATCCCGGCCACGTTCCTGGTCATCATTTGGCCGGCGCGCGCGCGAAGGACGTGAGCTCGCGGGTGTTGGTCCGCTCCTGCTCGTACACGACCGCCCCGTAGTCCGCCACGCCCCCGCTGGCGTCGGCCGCGTCGAGGAAGAGCTTGTAGTTCACCCCGTCCACGACCTGCTCCTGGGCGCTCGTCACCTTGCCGAACCGCAGGCCGCCGTTCGCCCGTCTGGCGTACTCCGCCACCGCCCAGCTCCCGAGCTCCTGGATGTGGGGTTCGCTCACGTCACTGACGGGGCTCCACCCGCAACGGGGTGCGCGCGTCGCCGCTGCCGGCGCCGCGGCGGCGGCTGCGGCGGCGAGCAGGATCGCAGCTAGGAGAGCTCTCACGGACATGGTTATCTGGGAGGCCAGTTCTCTGCTTGTGACTTGCGAGGAGGGCGTGTCGGGTCGAAGGCACGAAGCGGGACGCTGGAATTTAACGAGGGGGGTCGAAATCTCAAATCTTCTTCAGGACGGTCCGGCAAGCCCCTGGTTGTCACGATTCTCAAAGACTCGAACAATATCTTCGTATTATCTCTATCCGGCGAGTAGGACCTCGCAGGTATAGATATCTAAGGGATAGAGAAAAATGATGGAACAATTGTATAAGATTTTTTTAACCTATGATGATGACAGGGAGTAAATAATTTTAATTTCCATGTGAATCATCTCATGCTCTTCACGGTGAATTTTTGTAGTTTCAACGTACCCTGCTAAA
This sequence comes from Panicum hallii, assembly GCF_002211085.1. NCBI lineage: Eukaryota > Viridiplantae > Streptophyta > Magnoliopsida > Poales > Poaceae > Panicum > Panicum hallii. The sequence continues at coordinate 58,287,983 of NC_038050.1, read as the reverse complement.
ATTCTTCGGACGTCGGATGCTTGCGTGAGCAGTAGGGATGCAAGTGGGTATCCAATGATATTTTCTGGATCAACTAAATAATTGCATACTACCTTATTTTATTTTTTCTCCTAAATTAATTACGCATAATACCATTCTAGTTCATTTTATCAAAATTTTAAATCGATCCAATAATAATATAAAATAAATATAACTTGCATCACTGGTGAGCAGCGATACCAGAAGCTTGATCAAAACTCAGAAAACCAATTATTCATAACAGAGACTCTTTTATATTGAACCTTATAATCCCAAGATGTGCAATACAGCACTTCATTTGTTACACCGCGGGTGATCGCAGCTCTTGATTAAGATTAACCCTAATCGATCTCAAAATCCATGTAACCAGAAACGGGCAGCCCACGCCAGTACGCCACCACCACACGGCGAGTACACGTCCCGGATCATCAGTTCGCCGCCTCGAACGCCAGCAGCCGCCGGGTCTTGGTCCACTCCTGCTCGTACACCGCCGCCCCGTACGTCGCGCTCTTCCCGGCGGCGCCGCTGGTCGCCTCGATCAGCAGCATGTAGTTCATCCCGGACACGACCTGCTCGTCGCCGCTCACCACCTTGACAAAGCGCAGCCCGTCGTTGGCCTGCCTGACGTGCTCCGACACCGCCCACCCGCCCAGCTCCTGGACGTGGGGGTCGTTCACGTCCTTGATCGGCCTCCACCCGCCGACGATTATCGGCGCCGGCGCCTCGCGCGCCGCTGCAGCGGGGGCGACGGAGCACAGCGCGATTACTGCAGCAGCGGCGGCGGCGATGAGCAGGGAGGAGCTGATGGCCTTCATGGTCAAGGAATATCTCTCGTTTCTTGGAGAGGTTTGGGAGTTGGTTCCAAATGACTTGTGTAGTTGTGTTGGTGTTGGCAGGGTAGGAGGGGCCAAAGTGGATCTTAAGTAGACACTGGATGTCAGCAGGGTGAACACTCAAGAATATATGTTTCTCAGCACAATTCTGGCAGTCTTTAAATCCTGCTAAATATATCCTTTCTGTACTATTTAATAGCTGCTTATTATAATCCTTTTACCATCATTTTATTATATGCGCTACGTACGGCTAATATCTATTAATAATTACTCAATTCACTGGCAAAAGAGAAATAGTAGTAAATTAATTCGTTGATTCGTTGATAGTAGTAAATTAATTCGTTAATTGGTTGCTAAAACAGATCCGTAGCATTATAAGTAACTAGTTATGGTAGCTCTACATGTGGCTAGCTTTTTGTAAACAACTAAATTGTTGATTTTTGAACGAACAATTTTAGCAGTATATTATTTACAAATTTCAGTTGCTATTACCATTTATGACAATCCTAAAACTAGACACACCATTCAAGGGTGCATCCAGAAGAGATAACTCGATGTATAAACATTACTATTGTTTTTGAACAATTGAACCAAACCTCTCGATTTGTGGGGATAATTACTTACTTGCCACTAAAGGAATTTACAATCCCTTGTTTGCAATCAGTGTGTTGATGACACATGGGACCCACTTTCATCATTGACCAGTGACAAACTCTGAGTTGTGCAAATTTGCAATGGCGAGAAAAGAATTAGAGATCAGGAACTTTAAACTTCGGTTATTGGAACTAGGATTCGGATCTTTTCAACTTGGCGTATTAAGTTGGTTTGAGTTCCTTCTTGGAGATTCAATGAGGGATTTATTAGATGATACAAATTTACAGAGTGGGACTTCAAATTGAGACAAACAAATCAAGCTCTGAAACTTGCAGCGGCGTAGAAAACTTTAATTTTAGAGATTTATCAATTTCAGAACTTCTAACTAAAATTTAACTCGTAATTCATGAACTTTTATCTGCCGTCCATATACCGTAATTTCAATTGTCAGCTCGGGAAACCTTAATTTTCTGAGCACAAAATTGTCTCCAATTCATGATGTCCATATTGTTGGGCAGCATACAACTACGACCAATTAGGTTTTGTGGGATCTTGTGGCAACAATGAACTATTCGAATTGATCTGACCATGGTGGTAAGTCTCTTGGCATGCCTCTACAACTATGACATGCCATAAGCATACTAATGGTGGTGCATCCGTGATCAGCTGAACTTTATTATTTTACTTGGATGTCCTACGATCTAAATCATTTTTATCTGGACGTACCTATTCAATGATTATTTATTTGGGCATACAAATGAGGGAATAATCTTCGAGTGGGAATTTTCCTCATGAAATTTAATGAACGCAATGAGTTTTTCATGCATGTTTGTTGATGTTGCAAACAATGATTTTTAAAGTTGTTGAAGTTGTTTTTGTGCATTGCGTCAAACCATTAGAGCGTCTGACTTGGAATTCCCATTGAATGTCTGGGTGCTTGCAGAAAAATTGTGCATTTATTCTTAACTGTGCCTAATAGGAATTTAGATAAGAACTGTTTGCATAGAGAAAATCTTACAAAACTGGTCTATGTAGTGGAATAAATTAATTGCGTTGAAACTTCTCTTGATATATCTCAATAGTGATTACACAACAAGCTAAGTGACATTAATGTATTGGGCGTTTGGTTTGAGGAATGGAATGAACCACCCTTCTTACTCATTTGATTTCTAGTTTGATTTATGGAATGGAATTGGTTGATACATACTACTTGTATGCATATAACTTAAGTATAAAGATGTATAACCCATCTCGGGCAAGGTGATTGTTTGCTATATCAAGATAGTGAGGAAGAAACCTTCGTCCATCTTTTCCTACGTTCATTTTTTGGCAAAGAATGATGGATGATCTTAAACCTGCAGCATCAAACTGATGAACCATTCATAATCTTGAAGTAATTCAGAATTGAATTCAGCCTCCCTTTCTTCATAGACATTATTGTTCTTATGAGTTCGTGAATCTGGATGGAGAAAAATGATCTCATTGTTAGGGGGGGTCCCACAATAGCATCTTGCAGAACTCACTTCAGGAAGGAATTTGCTCTAGTTATTCTTCAAGCAAAGAATCATTTTAAGCATTAGATGACTCAATGGCTAGAAAAAGTTATGTAACCTTTCTTATTTCTTCATTCCTTGAGTTTTTTTTCCCATGTAAAACTTCTTCTTTCTTTCTTACTAACATATCATATTCAGTAGAAGGCAACTGTTGAATGATTTTAACTGAAAAGTGACCCATATAAATTAGGAAAGGGAAAAGTTCGGTTTACACTCTCGAACTATCGTAAAAGTCCGATTTTCAACTTCAACTACAAAACCGGGTAACATAGGCCATCCAACTATCGAAACCGTGCAAATTTGACCCTTTGGATGGTTTCAAAAGTGGTTTTTTATTTTGTAAAAATTTAAAATATACAATTTTAAACTAAAAATTCATAAGTAATTCATTTTAAATAAAAAATACAAAATGGGTATAATTTTTTTTCTAAAAATGTAATCTATCTGTTGACACTCTACTTGCCAGTTATTTGGATCTATTTTTTTATATTCATAGTATTTGGTTACTTGTAGTTATGCCTATTATTTTTGAATAAATAAGTTTTCAATAGAGCAATAATAGATAGGTTATATTTTTTAAAAAAATTTGATACTACTTTCATATTTTTCTAATTTAAAATGGATTATTTTTAATTTTTTAGATCTAATTAGAATTTTTTTTATTTTTTAAAAAATTACAAAACCACCTTTGAAATCACCCAAAAGGCCAAATTTGCACGGTTTCGATAGTTGCGTGTCTTATGTTATCCGGTTTTGTAGTTCAAGGTTGAAAATCGGACTTTTGCGATAGTTCGAGAGTGTAAACTGGACTTTTCGCATTAGGAAATAATCTGTATTATAAAAGGTCTTAGTGTGATGGTTGCAAACCTAAAATAATTACAATTGGGTTGAAATACCCTCTCAACTCCCTATCAATATTTATATGTGTTATATGAATGAGTTTGGGTTGGGTTGAAATACCCTCTCATCTCCCTTCAAATATTTATATGTGTACAAGAACTAATTGTACTGGCGCATACTTGTTGCCGTGTACTGTTGCTTCATGAGGCCATGCATGTGCACTAGTGGATATTTTATTGGCATAAGAGAACGTATGAAACTGAAGGCTTATATATTAGCCACTACGTTTGCCATTCTAATAAAGATACAGATTTCTTCATATTCTTCATAATACTACTAGCGTTACATTTTAGTTTAAATTGTAATAAATGAGATCATATATGTTCCTCATAAACTGGTCATTATGTTTTGCTTTCATCAATAAGGGGAGCATGAGTTTTTTTTTCCTTTGTGTTTTAACCCGTTTGAGTTCACCTTTCCTAATCTGTCTCCCTCTGTGAGCTATGACGACATGTCCAATACTCCCATTTGATGAGACACGGTGGATCATCCGAATTCGCCGGATTTTCGATGAGGAGATCGAGCTCGGTGAGGACCAGCCAATCTGCGTATTTGACGTCCCCAAGCCTCTGCTGTGTACTAGACCTGAAGCTTACATCCCTCAATTGGTGGCCCTTGGCCCTTACCACCATTGCCGCGAAGAACTGGGTGACATGGAGAGGTACAAGCTCTCGGCGGCGAAGAGAGCCCAGAGCCACCTCCCAGCCACGGATTTTCAACAGCTTGTCGCCGTCTTCACGAAACTAGAGCACCTGATTCGTGCTCACTACCACAGGTCAGTTACACATAGACATAGCTACCTTAATTTCATTCATACTCCAAGGATTCCTGATTTCCTTCTTTCTCTAGGCATCTCAATCTGAGCAACGAGACGCTAGGATGGATGATGGCGATCGACGTGTCCTTCCTTCTCGAGTTCCTGCAGACTTTCAGCAAGAACAGCAGCCAGAGGGCACTGCAGAGGATCCCGTCCAGGATGTCGCATCTGGTCGATCCCTCTCGCAGGACATCCTCGCACAGCATGCTGCTACGGGACATGGTGATGCTAGAGAACCAGGTCCCTCTCTTTCTGCTCCTGAAGGCGCTCGAGACCCGGGGCTCGTCGGCGCAGCCCGTGCTGAGCTCCATGATGACCGGGTTCTTCCAGGAGGTATCCACGTTCAGAGGAATTGGCTGTCCGTGCACCGACGTCAACCGGCACGCCCACCTGCTGGATTTCCTGTACTCTAACATGGTGCCTGGGTGTACTGAAGAATCCCATGGCGCTACGGGGGAAGCCGGAGACGAGTCACGCCACAGACATGATCGCAGGAAGAGGACACTGAACTCAGCCATGGAGTTGCTTGTCAGGCGCGGTTCAAAGATCATGTCCGTGGTGATAGATTTCATGCTGAGGTTTCTGCTAAAGTTTATAGCTAGCCTTCCTTGCCTCTCAATACTCGGAGAGCCCATCGAGCAGCTGACGCAGCAAGCGTCCGAACCAAGAGGCGCATCAGGTGCTCAGAACAAGGACACATCTCCCCTGCTTGAAGAGATCGCAGTGCCATCTGTCGCGGAGCTAGCGTACACCGGCGTTAGGTTCTGCCCAACGGTCGGCGACCTCTCCATGATCGACTTCTGCCCGGCGACGGCGACGCTGCACCTGCCGGTGATCGGCGTCGATATCAACAGCGAGGTCGTCCTGCGGAACCTGGTGGCGTACGAGGCGTCGGTGGCCGCCGGGCCGCTGGTCCTGGCGCGCTACGTGGAGCTGATGAACGGGATCATCGACACCGAGGAGGACGCCCGGGTGCTGAGGGAGTGCGGCGTCATCCTGAACCACCTCAACAGCGACCAGGAGGTGGCCGAGCTGTGGAACGGCATGACGAGGTCGGTGAGGCTGACGAGGGTGCCGGCGCTGGACAAGGTGATCGACGACCTGAACAGGCACCACGGCGGCTGCTGGAAGGTGAGGGTCAGGACGTTCGTGAGGGCGCACGTCCTCGGATCGAGGGAGCTGCTCGCCTGCGTCGCCGTGGTTCTGCTGGTGCTCTTCATCGGACTCCAGGCGTTCTGCGTCGTTCGTGGCTGCGTCCCTGTCTCGTACGGGATGGCCAGCAGAAAAATCGGTGCCTGATGAACAACTCCTATGGTATCTGCAAATTTCACCGTGCAAGCAGAAAGCGATCCTGTCAGAAACCATTAGCATTTCGCACAACGAGCTTCCTACCAATAAGGCAATGATCAATTGCTCTGTACCGTCTACCAACTGTGGATCCACGGCTCCCAATAGTCCGATTCATGCGCGCACCACGGTTCCAAAGGTTTGTTTCCTTTTTTGCCAGTTTGCCACCTACGTATGTAAATGCAAAGATTTGGTTCATGACTTGAAACTTGCATAATTAACTAGAACGTTTTGCTCCCTTACGATATCTACTCTCTAGGTAAACTAAATCAGACTCCGCGGTCGATAACTTCATCAAAATCTTCTAAATTTCAATAAACTGTGCTTAGGTAAGTATTTGTGGTTTTAGGTGATTGAGCGTTAAGAAGTTCCAGGCAATTAAAACTTTTGTAAAATTGTTACTTTTATATAGGACAGTCAATGACACGTGTTGTCAAATACCCGAATACACCCTAATCATACTTTAGCCCTTTCGGATGCAACTAATACATCCCAAATTGCGAGTTGCTATATTCTGCACCTCATTTTACATAGTGTGACTAATTAGTTAGAAGATGTGAAACCAATCTTTAACTTATGGTCCATTTACGAAATTTTCACTTTACGAGAGGAGTATAAATATCATGTATAGTTATATGAATATGGATTTATGGACCGTTGATTTTGGATGGTGGCAACTATAAATTCAATTATGGTCTAAAAACTTTAACAATAATCCAAATTCAAGAAAAGCCCACCTTTACAATTGCAGTTTAGTTCCAACATTTCCTAATTATAATTATAATTATAATTTTTTAAATTTAGAATCATTTATGGAACATAATCATACTTCACAAGTTATAATTTTCTTAGCATTAAACTAATGGATGCCTAGTTCTCTCTCACATACTCTGTATTCTATTTTCGTGCTATCGGTAAAGAGAATTGAGAAAAAGAAAATTAAAAAACCATAACAAAAGGGGCAAAGGTAATGGACGGGAGCAATGAAAAAGGGGAATAAAATAAAATCCCCTCAAATAGCCTGACCACGGGACCTTCGTTTGCTTCGTCCTCCTCCGGTCGACGCCCCCCACCTTTGCCGCTTCTCTGTTCCATCCAAAAACCCTAGCAAAACCACTGCTCGAAATCCCCATTCCCTCCACTCCGCTTCCCTCCCAAAATTTCGAACCCCAAATCGAAGCTACCTAATCATCCGCCAGCGCTCACCTACCCCACATTGATTCGAAGAACCGCTCCAATTTTGAAGTCGACCGTCCAGTCCAATCTCACCACCCAATTTTTCCTTAAAAAAAAATAAAAAAAAGTATTCGCCACCCGCCGGCACCCCTCCACACTACAAATCCCGCCAGCATGTGCTCCATTTTCGCGATGAGATCCCTCCTAGCTGCTGCCGCTGCCGCCTCGGCCCCCACCGTCCTCCGCGCCGGCGCTTTCCCACCGCGGCCGCCACTCCTGTCTCTACCTTTCCGCCGGGGTCACGCCGCCGGAAACATGCTGGGCACGGCGAGGTCAGTCCCTGCGGCGGCCCAGTCGCGAATCGGCGGCGGCGGCTCGGCGATAGAGGCCCGGGCGGTCCAGTCCGGCGAGATCCATGTCATCGTTGGCCCCATGTTCGCCGGCAAGACCACCGCGCTCCTCCGCCGGGTTCAGGCCGAGGCCGGCAGTGGAAGGTACGAAACGCTGGCGACGCCGCGCATCTGCCTTTGTGCTTGATTGTTTCGCTGACTGTGTGGCCCCTCCTGCCAGTGACCCTCTTCCTTTCCCGAGTTTTGGCTAAGACGTCTTCAAAGGTTTTGCTACAAAGTATATATAAAAAAATGTTTTGCTACAAAGAAAAATCAAAGGCGAATAATATAGTTGATGGCAGGATGTTGCTGCTATTTATGAACTTGCGTTTGTCAATGCCTTGCTGTGGAAGCCGTGTATTTGTCATGGTCTTGACTGTCCAGTGATGACATGGTCCATAATCTTAGCATATGTTGTACAGACAATCCCATAGATTCAACTAGTCAAGGAGAGGTTAGTTTAAGAAGAACTGCTGTTACGAATGAGCTTCTTGCCTTCTTGGATAGGCAAAGACTCTGCTGTTTCCTGGTGTCCCAAATTTCGGGTGTTTGTTCTGCAAATTTCCATGCCAGTTGAAACTGGAAGTTAGCTTGTTAGTTTGATCACTGTCAGGGCAGTTCTAGAGAAGTCTGATATGAAGCCATGCTGTGAGGTTTACTGTTATTGTGTTGAAAATTATGTTCAGACATGTAATTCTATATGATATGATGTATATGTGGAAAAAAATTATTTGATTTCATTGACTGCTTCTTTATCTTGGATTAAAGTTGTTTCTTTCTGACCTTTTCACGCTGCCATTGTAGGACTGTGGCGCTCATAAAGTCTGACAAAGACAACCGCTATGGATTGGATTCTGTTGTCACTCATGACGGTACAAAGATGGCATGCTGGGCCTTATCAGAGCTGTCAAGTTTCCATGAAAAATTAGGAATTGAGGCCTACGATAAGGTTGGGTCAAACACATGGTCTCTAAATTTACATGCCTATGTCATATACCATGAACTGTACTGCCATGCGTATATTTTGAATAGTTCAGATTGGTGCTTCAAGCTGTATTTCATAGTGTCCATCAGTCACTTTCTTGAAGAATCGCGATGGTAAATTGAACTGGTGATTCTTTTGAGAGTATGGTACACATAATTTGGAGTAACTCACAACTTAAAACTCAAGCAAGTTCTACAGAACCACATTGTGATAATCTACTATAGCTTAAATATCTTACGAGTTAATTCTGAATTTTTAACGACCCACCAAGAACATCTAGCAGACAGACTGTCGTTTCACATGATATCATCAAATTTAGTGCTCTTAGGAGACATGCTAGGTGCCAACTTGTCAGCCAGTTGCAGGATATTTTTGCACTCATCATGTGACTAAAGAGCAGAGTTTCTGTAAGAAAAGGAAAGATATGTTCATACTTCAATAGTGGCACATGTAGCAATTCCTGGCTAATGAGTGACATTTCTTGAAGTCAAACCAAAAGTCCTATCCTGTGAGCTGTGTTAAAGCATGGCATGCTATCAGTTCCCTTTCTGTGTTTTCTTTCTAAGTGATGCTTTAGGTTTGTCAGGTGAGTTGGCCATTTTCTTACTTTTATTCTACTGCAAATTTGAGTGCTGATATATATAATTTTCTGTAGTATTCCAGATGAAAAAGAAACTAGTTCATTTGTTGTCAACGTGCCTTTGGTTTGTAAGATTTTTTATCACATATAGTTATAAAGATAATGCATAATGTGCTTATCCAAAACGATATACGTTCAGAATGTTCTTATCCAAAATGATACATGTTTATAATGAGAGTCTGTGATAAGCAGCCTTGAGTCTTGTTGAGATGTTAGCTGTTGGTCTTACTGTGCAGTGTGCACATGGCATGGCTATGGAAATAGGCTCTTTTGTTCTCTAGGCAATCTGTAAGTTGCTGAAACTGGTTTGTGCAGGTAGATGTTATAGGTATTGATGAAGCCCAGTTCTTTGATGATCTTTACGATTTCTGCTGTAAAGCTGTGGACCGTGATGGAAAAATTGTAGTTGTTGCAGGGCTAGATGGTGACTACAAAAGGTACTTTTATGAGTTTTTAGTTACTAGTTAGATTTGATTTGACCAGCCTATCTAAGCTATATATACCCAGGTAATTTTAGATGGTTTGGATGCAGAATATTTTCACATTGAATATTATGCCACATTTGGATTTGATGATTGTGGTCTTGATAGGAAAAAGTTTGGCTCAGTTCTGGATATTGTTCCTCTGGCTGACTCAGTCACCAAGCTAACAGCACGGTGTGAGCTGTGTGGCCGCCGGGCATTCTTCACATTGAGGAAGACACAGGAAACTAAGACTGAACTAATTGGAGGAGCTGATGTTTATATGCCCGTGTGTAGACAACACTACATGGATGGGCAGGTTGTTATAGAGGCCACAAGGATTGTACTGGACCTTGGCAGATCCACCGTGACAGCGCAAGCTCTGAAATAGGTCAATCCTTGATACTTGGCATCTTGACTTCTGTGTACAAGTATGCGGTGTGTAACAATTAATCATTATATCAGTTCCTCATGAAGACACTTACCATCTATACTATTTGGTGTCTGCCCGAAATGTTATAGTTGGTGAAAAGCTAATGGCATGGAGATGCAGACAATTTCGAGGGAAGCTCAAGGAGTGTATCCCACAGAACACAATTGAGCAGACTGTAAATATTAATCAGTTTGGATGTTAAATGCTAACATTCATGTCTTTTACTTCAATAGACTGCAAAATTGGCATTGTGGTGTTTAACTAGTATAATCAGATGCTCTGAATTGTTATTTCACTGCCCTCGTCGTCTTACGTTGTGCAATCAAAATAAACAGTCTCCCTGGCACTGGGGCTTTTTCAGGTTTGGATTTATATTACTCCTCATGGGCCTCCTTTGTTTGAGCTTATGGTTGATTTTGAAAGCTCGATTTTGAAAAATTCAAAAGAGATGATCTCGAGAATCGAGAATCCAGCTGATTATGGATTTTTGATTCTAGAGTCATCTGACTTTTAGATTTATCAAAATTGAGCCTTTAAAATTGGCTATAAGCTCAAACAAACAGGGCCATGGTTGAACATGTAGCCACTAGCAATGAGCCTCAGTCTTGTGTTCGTACCCCCATCTATTTGTGTACCTAGGTGAATGAGCTATATAACTCTCTTCTCTCAAATGTATACCTGGGAGCACAGTTAATTCGAAATTTCAACTGTTTACACATACTGTTATGATGTGAAAAATTTTAAGTGATTATAGCAGATATTAGTAGGGGCAAATATTGTCATTTCAAATTTACATTTCCATAAGTGTAGTAACTCCATGGTCTTTGTATCCAACACAAAGCCAATTTTTTTGTTGCAAATAGTTCGCTGATCCTTTGAAACCAGAAAACAATGGGGGCGTGGTTATTACCAAGTTGAATATCTCTTATGCAGATGTCTCGGTCATATGTTTGAGATATCATTGAGTTGTCTGTCCAAACCCCAGTTAATGGGGGTGGTCCCTTTATCATCAGAAAATAGTGCATTGTCCTATATGCACCAGCTGATCGCACCCACATGGACAATCCATGAATACTAAACCAGCAATGCACAGAGCTTGGGGAAACCTCAGGGCATCCTGGAGGGATCCCGGGCCAACCTCTGGGCATCCTCGAGAGATACCGGGCCCCGACAGTCTTGGCCCATGATGCAGGGTCCCGTCTAGCGGGCGGGCGCCCCTTGCAGCACCGGGCGATGCGTAGAGCCCGGAAGAGACCTCAGGGTATCCCGGAGTCCCTCGAGAAGGATCCCAGACAACGACAGTCCTGGCCCATGGCGCAGAACCCTATTTGGCGGGCGGGTGCCACTTGCAAGTTGGCGCCCTTCATAAGGCGCCGCATTCACACTCAAGGCGGTATCTTCGGGGCCCATGGGAAAAGCTATAAATAGAATAGATAGGCAATGTGTAAGAGGGAGAAGGGGACTCAACTGAATACAACTATCAGCTCCACACAGGATATAGGGTGTTACGCTCACAGCGGCCCGAACCTGTCTAAACACCTTTGTCTTCTGATCGTCACATGCCCGGAATCCTACTGCGTGTTACACCCCCTGGCCGAATCTCTAAATGGGGGTTCCCATGAATCCCTGCTTGTGTTACTCACCCACCGTCAGCTAGCGCGCTAGGTAGGGGGTGTTGGCGCGTAGGATCTTTGTCCCCGACGAAAAACCTTTAAGAGAAACCATGGCGAACCGCTCTGACCGTTCCGATGGTGAGAGCAACGGTGATCATGCCCCCCGAAGGGGGCCATCCAATGTGTCGCCTAGCGCGGGACGATGGAACCACATCCCCTCGCACAAGGCGGGCGCCGGCCGGCGTCAATCATCACGACGCCCCCCTGACTTGACGCTCCCAAGTCCGCCTCCGGAGGCACCGCTCCGCCAATGCTAGGTTCGCCCAGTTCCGGGTTGAGGCTCGGAAGTGGGCGGTCCTGCAGGCGTCCCGGACATGAGGGCGCCTCAACCTCGGTGGCGTTCCCCCTGGGGAAGCACTGGTGGCAGCTCGTGCGCTTCTGTGCCACCCCCGGTGAGAGCAGAGCCCGGAATGCTTGAGGGGAAGTGGCTTGATGAGGTAGCCAGTCTCGTAGGGAAGGCATGCCCGAGGCCGGGGGCTCAGGGCTCCTGCACTATCGCCGAAGGTCCCTCCCGTGGGGACTCCCAGCCGCCGTCGCAGCAGCCCACTCTAGGTCGATCGTGCACCAGCGGGTCGCGCGACTTGCGCTCCCGCCTTGACGAGAAGAGAGCTGGCGAAGACGCCCGGACTACCCTCGAGCGTATACGTGAGTGGTGCCGAGAGGCCGAGGAGGATCACGCCTTCTCCGGCTCCCCCGCAGGGAAACCAGGGGCGGCGTGGCTCCGCCGGCGACGACGACATTTGACCCTACGGGGCCGGGTGCCAGGCCTTCACTGCGGACTTGCGGCAGGTCAACTAGCCCACCAAGTCTTGATGAGATATCCTAGAGAAGTACGATGGTACCATCGACCCTAAGGAGTTCTTTCAGATCTACACCACGGCTATCCAGGTTGCGGGTGGGGGGCCTCAGGTCATGGCTAACTACTTCCACGTGGCCCTCAGGGGTACCGCGAGGTTCTAGCTGATGAACCTCCTGCCGGGATCTATCGGCTCGTGGGGCGAACTGTGCCAACAGTTCGTCACCAACTTTTCTGGGTCGTTCAACCGACCCGGGACCCGGGGAGATTTTCTCGCGGTCAGACAACACAAAGGCGAAATGCTGCGACAGTATATTCCGTGTTTCAGCCAGGTGCGCAACACCATTCCCTGAATCTCACCATCCGCCGTCATCATTGTGTTTAGCGAGGTGTCACCAGCAAGTGTTTGGTGGGGAAGCTCGAGACGCACATTCCAAGACCGTTGCCGAGCTGTTCGCCCTGGCGGACAAGTGCACCCAGAAAGCGGAGGCTCAAAGCCGCACCGAACGGGGCAACGCGCCCGAGGAGCCCACCTCCTCGGAGCGCAGCAGGCCTGGCAACAAGAAGAACAAGCGGAAGGCTGTCGCTGCCCTGGCGATAAAAGGACGCAACAAGCCACCTATAGGGAGAAAACCCGTAGTGGGCTCCCAAAAGCTGGCCCCGGCAAAGCAGGGAGCCGACAAGTGGTGTGAGATCCATAGAACCTACCGGCACGACCTCACCGAGTGCCGGCTGGTCAAGGGCCTCGCGGAGAACCACTAGAAGGAGCGGGGAGATCGCTGCCATGGTGACGGCGATGGAGACGCCCCGGGTGGCGCGGGCCTAGGCTTCCAGGAGCTACAGTATGCCGTGGCCACCGTCTTCGGCGGAGCAAATGCTCCTCAATCACGAAGGAGAGCTAAGCTCCTCTTGAGGGAGGTCTGCGCTGCCTCCCCTGCGTCGGTGAGCTCCCAGCTCCTAAAATTGTCGGGTACACCGATTACCTTTGACCGGAACGACCACCTGGACAACACGTCGGGGGTCCGCATCCTCCCCGTGGTTGTGACCCCCCACAATCTGCAACCTCGGGGTGGGAAGAGTCCTCGTTGATGGGGGAGTGGGTCTGAACCACCTCTACCGGAGGTGTTACACAAGATGCAGATCGGGGAACGCAAGCTGCTCCTATCGATGCCTTTTAATGGTGTCAGCGATGGGAAGACGATTCCCCTAGGGCAGGTCGAGTTTCTCGTCACGTTCGGAGAACGGGACAACTTCCGCACCGAGAACGTTGTCTTTGACGTGGTGCACTTCGACCTTCCCTACAATGCCATCCTCGGGAGCCCGGCGCTTGCCAAATTCATGGCAGCCGTGCACTATGCATACATCACCCTGAAGATCCCGGGGCCTTCCGGGGTCATCTCCGTCAAGGTGGATGTCAAGGGGTCGGTGCATTGCGCCGAGAGGTTCTACGAGGCCATGGCGGCCGTCTCCCCGAACAACGGCGAACGATCCAAGCCGTCGGCACACCCCTCGGCTAGGCAGCGGATCGCCCCTGATGATGCGGCCCTCACCAAGGCGATCCACCTCGGGGATGATCCGCCTTGGGGACGATCCTGAGAAGACGGTGACAATTGGAGCACAACTGGGGGGAAAAAAAGGAAAGCGCGCTCATCTCCTTCCTCCGGGCTAATGCCGACGTGTTTGCGTGGAAATCGTTGGATATGCCCGAAGTCCCCAGGCAGGTGATCGAGCACCGCTTGGCCGTGCAGCAGAAAGTCCGGCGTCAGGCACCGGAGAGGCGAGACTTCATCCGCGAGCAAGTGCGGAAGATGTTGGAAGTGGGCTTCATCCGGGAGGTTTTTCATCCCAAGTGGCTGGCCAACCTAGTCATTGTCCTGAAGGCCAATGGCAAGCTCCGCATGTGCGTGGGCTACACCGACCTCAACGAAGCCTACCGCAAAGATCCTTTTCCACTACCCTGCATCGACCAAGTTGTTGATTCCACGGCGGAGTGCGACCTCCTTTGTTTTCTGGACGCGTACTTTGGGTACAACTAGATAAGCATGGCAAAGGAGGACGAGGAGAAAACTTCGTTCACCACCCCGGTGGGAACCTATTGCTACGTCCACATGCCCTTCGAGCTCAAGAACGCTGGGCCGACATTCCAACGGACCATGCGTATTACCTTGAAGGACTTGCAGAGCCACAACATCGAAGCTTACGTCGACAACATTGTGGTGAAGACCCGACATTAGGAGACCCTCATGCGGGACCTGTGGAAGACTTTGATAGCCTGCGAACCACCAGTCTCAAACTCAACCCCGAGAAGTGCGTGTTCGGGGTACCGGCGGGAAGCTCCTGTGCTTCCTCGTGTCGAGTCGCAACATCAAAGTGAACCCAGAGAAGGTGGAAGCAATTCATTGCATGCAGCCCCCGACCCGTCTGAAGGAGGCTCAATGCCTCACGGGGTGCATGGCGGCTCTCGGACGGTTCATCTCCAAGCTTGGAGAGAGGGGCCTTCCACTCTTCAAGCACCTCAAGAAGGTTGGCTGGTTCGAGTGGACCCAGGAAGCAGATCAGGCATTTTGAGGTTTGAAGGAATACCTTTCCTCCCCCCCAGTGCTGGTGGCACCCCGCAACAAGGAGGAACTACTCCTCTACATCTCGGCCACCCCACAAGTCGTAAGTGTGATGTTGGTTGTTGAGAGGGAAGAGGAAGACCCCGGAGACAGAAGTTCAGACCCTAGGAGAGGGGAGCACAAGAGGCTACGGAAGGGTCGCCGACCCCGGACCCCGAGACCATCCTGGACGTGCCTTTAAGGCGACCTCGATGTGTGCAACGCCCGGTGTACTTCGTGAGCGAGCTACTCTGAGACGCGAAAGAGCATTACCCGCAGGCACAGAAGATGTTGTACGCTGTCCTCATGGTGTCCTGCAAGCTGCGGCATTATTTCCAAGCGCATCAGGTCACTATGGTTACCTCATACCCCCTCGGCCACATCCTCAGGAACCGAGAGGGGATGAGGCGCACGGTGAAGTGGGCAATCGAACCGGCCGAGTTTGGTCTGCAGTTCGTGCCCCGGCATGCGATCAAGAGTCAAGCCCTTGCTGATTTTGACGCTGAATGGACCTCGGTCCTCGACATCGAGTGACCGGAAGAAACCGCGTACCCGGCGGTCGACGACGACAAGCCATGGACCTTGGAGTACTGGTGTATGAGTTTTGACGGGTCACTCACCCTCCAGGGGGCCACAGCCGGGGTGGTCCTGACCTCCTAGGATGGACAGATCCTCAAGTACGCCGTTCAGCTTGACTTCTGGGCTACGAGCAACATGGTGGAATACGAAGGCCTCCTAGCCGGGCTACGAGCCGCAGTCGGGCTGGGAGTTTGCTAGCTCCTGATGAAGGGGGACTCCCAGCTCATGATCAACCAGGTCTCCAAGGAATACCAATGCGCTGACCCGCAAATGGCCGCCTACGTGGCTGAAGTGCAGCGCATGGAGTGGCATTTCGACGGACTGGAGCTTGAAAGGCCCTTGTTTGGTTTTGGTAATTGAGTGACAACTTAGGTGGACTAACAAGTATTTATGTTGAGATACACAGGAGATTAGTCCACAGAAAGACACTAGTATGAGCAACATGTGCCATGGAGGAGAAATAGCTAAGGGTTGATGCTATGCTCATATAGTGTGATCGAGGAGCTCATTGCATATGAGACATAACATGGATTTATGTGACCAAAATGGAGAAGATCAAGACAAGGCTTGGCTTGATGGACTGGTTGCAATGGAGAAGGGCAAGTCAAGGCTTTGAAGCGAGGGACCGCGAGGCGGTGAAGCTTGGGCAAGATTTGGCGCCGATGGACCGAGGCAACGGTGAAGAGCGAGCAAGGTCAAGATCGATGGACCAAAGAGGTCATGTGATGATATGGAGTGGATCATATCATTCAAGGAAGATCAAGCCAAGTGTTGACTTATGAAGATGATCAAAAGGCTTGATGGAATTTGGTGCTTGTGTGGCATCAACATTTGGGAAAATGAAATGAAATGCGCAAGGCAAAGGTATGACTTGTAGGACATTTCATTTCACCGGTCAAAGGTTGTGTAGAGAAGTGCATGATCGGATTTAGGATAGATGGCCGTACTATCAAGAGGGGCAAACTTGTTTGCATATTGGTCATCTAGTGCCACTTGAGCGATCTAACATTGCGATGTTGCTAGGATCGAGTGGCGTGGTGAGATCAAGTGAAAATCCTTTGAAAATGATTGTGAAATGCTAACACACATGCACATGGTGTTGTTCACGTGGTGGTGTTGGCACATTTGCAAAGGAGAAAGAGTTGGAGTTGATGTTGATCAACTTTGGGAAACAAGAAAGGTTTTTCGGTTTTCTCCGGAAATTAGGTTGTCTCTTGGAGTGAAATACTGCTTTGATCCATTGTGTTTTGGACTAAGTATTCAGTTGGGTTGTGTAGCCCTCTGAATTAGCTTTCCATAGAGTCCAAGATCACCTAATTTGGACATCGGAGCTAAGAGTTATGGCCGGTTTTACCGAGGTACATTTCTGCTGAAAATAGACTTGCGGACGGTCCGCCCATGGGGGGCGGACGGTCCGCCGTTATCCCGGATGAGCTCTAATAGAGCCGTTTTTGGCTCTGTTGGTGGTCCAAAATGAACTGCGGACCGTCCGGTCCTTGGGGGCGGACGGTCCGCCTCCTACTGAAAATTCTGGGACAGAAACGCTACGGTTTCTGTGTGTGCTCACTTTTTGAACTGCGGACAGTCCGCCCATGGGGAGCGGACAGTCCGCCGGTCACTTCCAGATTTAGTCAGAGACGTTTGCAAATCGGTTGGTTCGAAGTTTTGAACCGCGGACAGTCCGTCCTAGGGGCGCGGATAGTCCGCCCGGGGCTCTAACGGTCGACTCTGACACTTAATAATTGCAGTTCTAGCCGTTGGTTTTGAATGGCGGACGGTCCGATTTCTGTGAGGCGGACAGTCCGCGAAATCTCTGTTTTCACGGGATTTGAGTGTAATGGCTAGTTTGGGGCCTCCCTCTATAAATAGAGGGTGTGGCCGGCCATTTGAGGGGGCTGAGCACCTTGGGGACTTGGTGTCCATGTGTGAGAGTGCTTGAGAGCCCTCTACTCACTCTAACTTGATAGTGATCATCCGATTGAGTGAGAGAGTGATTCTAGTGCGATTGCTTTGAGAGATTGCATCGAGTGGCACTAGGTGATCGTGTTGCAAGCCGGTGTGCTTATTACTCTTGGAGGTTGCCACCTCCTAGACGGCTTGGTGGGAAGAGGCTCCGTTGAAGCCCGCAAGAAGATTGTGTGGTGCTCCGGAGAAGAGATTGTGAGGAGTATTTTGCTCACCGCGCGGGAGCCATGAAGAGCAACTCTAGTTGAGCGAGACGTGAAGAGCAACAAGTGGTTCATCCGGATCATGTGCTAGAGCTCGGTGTGAGCACTCCACATGGGAGAGTGTGTCTTGAGAGTCACCACTAGCAAGAGGATCGGCGGCAACCTTGGAGCTTGTCTCAACGGGGATTAGCTTGGTGGCAACCAAGTGAATCTCGGGATAAAAATCACCGTATCAATCTTAACTACTCTTCTCGGTGGTTTGCATTCTCCAAATCACAAGCCTTGTATTTACATTCATATATATCTTGTGCTTGTGCAGTTGCTCTCTAGTGTTTAGTTAGTTGTGTAGCTTGCTAATCATCTTCTTGCTTGTGTAGCTAGAAGTAGAGATCATAGTGTAACTAGTTAGCTTGTTTAGTTTAATTAGTTGCTCTTGCTTAGATTGTGTAGCTAAGCAAGTTGAGCTCTTGAGTTTGTATTGTGTATCCTTGTCCTTGAGCATCTAGTGAGCTTAGGTTTGGCTTTGTGCTATTGCCCATTGGAATTGTGTAGGAGCTCCCCTTGTTTGTGAAGTACTAGTGCTTAGACTTGTGTGGCTTGGCATTAGAATTGTTAGGAGAGCTCTTACTAGTTTGGCACTCCATTTGCTTAGTGTAGGATCTTTTTGGAAGTGCCTTAGAGTCATAATTAGAGGGGTGAAGTCTTGGCTAAGCGAATAGTTTCAATTCCGCATATGTTTCGGTTAGCCGGCGCAATTAGTTTTAGAAAGGACTATTCACCCCCCTCTAGTCCGCCATCTCGATCATACAGAGCTGCAACACGTTCCCCACAATGAGAACACTAAGGCTGATGAGCTGTCCCGGCTTGCGTCCTCACGAGCTCCATTACCCCCCGGGGTGTTCGAAGAGAAACTCTGCCGACCTACCGTCACGGCTGCCAACCGTGTCGAAGGGGGAACCCCGCTTTAGAGTGGGGGAAACCAGTCCATGCCACCCACCGAGAATACTGTGCTCCTGGCAAGTCCTTAGGAACCCTCATGGATGGACGACATCCGCGGCTTCCTAAAAGAAAATATCCTACCCGAGGATGATGGGGCTGCAGAATGGATCGAACGACAGTCCAAGCGCTACGCCATGGTAGATGGGGATCTATACCGGCGTGGCATGGACAGGGTCCTTCTTCGGTGCATCTCTCGGGAGGAAGGCGGCGAGCTGCTCGCCGACATCCACTAAGGCGAGTGCGGGAGTCACTCATCCTCCCGCATGATGGTTGGGAAGGCCTACCGGCAAGGATTTTACTAGCCGATAGCCCTCGAGGATGCTGCCAAACTGGCTCGACACTGCAGAGCGTGTCAATTGCATGCAAAGCAAATCCACCAGCCAGCACAAGCGCTCAACGCCATCCCCATGTCCTGGCCATTCGGGGTCTAGGGGCTCGACATCTTGGGACCTTTTCCCAAAGCAGTCAGGGGATATGAATGGTTGTACGTGGCGATCGACGAGTTCACAAAGTGGCTGGAGGTTACCTCGGTCATCAAGGCCAACAAGAACTCTGCGCTCAAGTTCATCAAGGACCCGGTGGCTCGTTTTGGGGTTCCGAATTGGATCATCACCGACAACGAAACCCAGTTCACGAGCTACCTTTTTGGGGATTACTACGAGGATATGGGCATCAGGCTATGCTTTGCTTCCATGGCACACCCACGTAGGAACGGGCAAGCCGAGAGAGCCAACGCAGAAATCCTCAAAGGGATGAAACCCAGGACCTACAACGAGCTCAAGAAGCATGGCGTAGGCTGGATAGACGAGCTTCCGGCAGTGGTTTGGGCGAACCGAACCACCCCTAGCCGCGCAACAGGCGAGACACCATTCTTCCTCGTTTATGGAGCCGAAGCCGTGCTCCCGGCCAAAGTAACGTTGGGAAGCCCACAGGTACGAGCCTACAACGAGGAAGATCAAGATCAGTTGCGGCAGCATGACATCCTCTACCTTGAGGAAGTACGGTGCAGACTGGCGGTTAGGGTGGCTCGCTACCAGCAAGCCCTCCGATGCTACCACCAGCGCCACGTACGACCACGAACCCTCCAAGTCGGAGACCTGGTCCTCCACCGGTTCCAATCACGTGAAGGGAGGAACAAACTCTCCGCCATGTGGGAGGGACTCTTCCACGTCATGGAAGAACGCCGGCCCAGAGCATTCCGGTTCTCTGACGAGGACGGAGTGCTTGTGCCCAACGTCTAGAGCATTGAGCATCTTCATAGGTTTTACCCGTAGATAGAGGGGGGGGGGTCACAGTGTCCCGGCATGAAGGCCAAGTAACCCGCGGACAGCCTCCCCGGGATACTTGGCCGGGGGCTCCCACCTACGTACACCTACCCCGTACTTTCCATTCCAGCATTAAGCATATTGTAGTCTATTTATGCAATTTCTAAAGTTTTCTTCGCACGAAAGTTGCTCGCCAGAGGAGTCTGGCTCACGCCACGAAAGAGCAGTCTTGTCTAAAGCGACACGTTGGCTGGGGCCTAATAGGCTCTTCTTGGCCAACTTCAACTCTCGGCCTAGTCTCCGGACCCCGAGATCAGTTGTCTCCAGGAACCCTACGCTCACTACCACGCGCTTCCACGGCAAGCAGCCTTGACTAATGAACAAACAACCCACCCCAGGAAAACAACTTGAGCTTAGTTAAGAAACATACTTCAGCTTACACAAAGGCCAGTCATGGCCGGGATCCCTTGGATCCCGAAAAAGGGAACTTTGCATATTTTCTAGCAAAGGTACACGGATCACAGGGAAGGCACCCCGTATGCGAGCGATGAACTTCGAGCGCCGCCGTGGACGAATCCAGAAGTAGCATCCGCCCACCGTGCGGGTCTGGGGGACAGCGCCCGGGCCCGGCAACACCGAGGATGATCAGCAGAGACTGAAGAAGTGGCGGAAGAGTTACACCAACGGTTGTACGCCGATGAACATCTCGCACGCGTGCACGAAGAGCGCTAGGGTGACAACGGCGTTGGGGATAAGGTGCACCATGTAGATGGCATACGCCTCCAGCACCTTCACGAAAAAGGGCGAGAATGGCGTCACCAGCCCCGCCATCAGAAACGGAAGGAAGATGATGACCTCCCCGAAGCCTCGCGGGCTGGGATAGGCTGTCCCAGCGCGGAGGGAGGTGCCGGGACACACGAGCCCTTTCACATGGTCCACGCGGTCACGGTGACTGTCGACGGCCCGAAGTTGAGGACGCGGCAACCGCTATCTTGCCCGCTGCGACGTGTCATGGCGGAGGCTCAGGTGGCGGTGGCGAGAGGGAGATGCAAGGAGTTGTTGGCGAAAAGACAAGTGGATGAGGTGGCCAACGATGCCTCCTCTCTAACAATATATACCTAATGGAAGGGGAGGGGACGGGGCGCTCCAACTCCGTGAGAATCCCGCGACCCCAAGTGCCGGGCCCCGCGGAAAGGACAGCACGATCCCCGAAGTGGGAAAAATAGCCGTGGCCGCCTCGCGGCGCGGGCACGTGGAGCAGGGAGTAACTCTTGGCCCCACATCCGACTCGTTGTTTCAGATTCAGACGTGGGCCTGGAGGCTGCTGTTAGCGCACGGGAACGGGGTCCCTTAGCTCTGGACTAAGACAAACCAAAGGTAAATAGGCCGAAAGACCCTCCTAACTGAATCACCTTCTAGAGGATCCAGAACCGTGGGAGGCCAAGCACCTCCCCGGGATACGGTGGTCCCTTTGTGGAGAAGGGATTCATCTGCCGGCGCATTTAATGCGCCCGTCCTACTACGACCGGACGAGGTCCAGATGCGGCGTGACTTCCCCATAAAATAACATAATTATGCGGGAGATATGCTCACAGACTGCGGTGACCAGAACACAGGGAGCACCCCTCCCGAGTCAGGTCCTGTCGTCTAGCAATGGACAGTTAGGGGAGCCCGCCACTTGCGCTTCCCGTCTCATCGGACAGACGTGGAGAGGAGTGCCGACGACCATGAACGGCGCACAGTAAAGTAAAGGAAAAGTGACTGATGTCCGAGATCGAGCGCACGTATGGCTGGTGGCGCGGGCTCGCCGATTAGCAGGGCTCGTCTCTGTCTACTGTTCGCCTTGTAGCCACAGGATTGTGATGGTCGACACGAGAGGTGCCACGCTGTTACAACAAACATCCTGTTCGACGCTATGGCCACACTATAGCTATAATGATTCCTTAGATTTCAAGGAACGCATAGTGGAATACCAATCGAGTGCTAGCTTCGCTTTCCTCCAAGGACTTGCAGTCTCATCCGAAAATTACACTCATCGTCATGTCTCCCCGCGCCAAGTAGATCGGAGCTTCCAGACTTTCTCCAGCGGGTGATACAATGCTGATGCGGCAGCCCAACCAGGAGCGCCGTCGTGTCGTGCAGGGACGAGGACGGAGCCATGGCGTGGGTGGGCCAAGCGGGGTCGCTCCACCGACCACACCCACGCTTTCCATGGCGCCTTGGTGATCTGGACATGGATTAGGTGTTAGGTAGTAGGGCGATTATATAACTGAGACCGGCAACGAACTGCTGCTGCAGCACTCTAACTCACCGGGGTAACACGGTTATAAATTGGCGCGTCATCGTAGTACCATTTGCAGTCGGTGCACGGACGCGCAACAATGCAGAAAGAGGCTCGGAACTACGACAAGATCGTCAACAGGGATGAGATCACGGATGCCGCCGCGGCGGCGTTCGCCAACGCCGGCCAGGTCCCGGAGAAGTACGTCCGGACCGAGGAGGTCCTCGACGGCGTCGTTGTCGGCGAGGACGAGAGCTACGAGCTGCCGGTCGTCGACATGGCCAGTCTTCTTGACCCGGAGTCGGCGGCGCTCGAGATCGGGAAGCTCGGGGACGCTTGCAGGAACTGGGGCTTCTTTCAGGTCCGGTTCCTTCTGTTTCCTTCTCCCTTTTTTCTATTTGTGTACGTGTCCAACTAGCCACATCCAATTATTGATGATGAGTTCCTTGTAACTTATGATGCTTTTACGTACGGAGTAGCTGACGAACCATGGAGTCGACGAAGAAGTGATCCAGCGAATGAAAGACAGCACCGTGCAGTTCTTCAGCTCGCCGCTGGAGAGCAAGAAGAAAGTGGCGGTCCGAGAGAACGGCTTCGAAGGATTCGGGCACCATTACAGCAGGGCATCAGGAGGTAAGCTGGACTGGGCAGAGAGCGTGATCCTCATCACGCAGCCACCCCAAGACAGGAACATGGAGATGTGGCCTACCAACCCGCCCACATTTAGGTCTGTCGTTTCCATTTCCATCCCCATGGCATGGTCAATTTCGTTCAGCCAGCAACGGTGACATTGCTTGGCCTGACTGCTGTTAGTTTGAATAATTTTGCATGGATTAATTCCACAGGGACGCGCTTGAGGTGTACTCCGTGGAGATGATCGGTCTCGCGATGAAGCTCCTGGGCTTCATGGCGGCCGACCTCGGGGTGGAGCGGGAGGCGCTCGTCGGCGCCTTCACCGGGCGGCGGCAGAGCATGGCGATCCACTACTACCCCCCCTGCCCCCACCGGGAGAAGGTGATGGGCATCACGCCGCACACCGACGGGCTCGGCCTGACGCTGCTGCTGCACGTGGACGGCACGCCGGGCCTGCAGATCAGGAAGGGCGGCCGGTGGTTCCCGGTGCGGCCGCTGCCGGGCGCCTTCGTCGTGAACGTCGCCGACATCCTCGACGTCCTGAGCAACGGCACGTACAGGAGCGTCGAGCACCGGGTGATCCCGGACGCCGAGAGGGCCCGCACCACCGTCGTGATATTCCAGGAGGCCTCCGTCGGAGGGGCGGTGGCGCCGCTGCCGGGGCTCGTGCCGAAGGGCGGCGGGGCGCGCTACAGATCCATCGGAGTAGAGGAGTATATCAAGGGGAACTTCAACGCGCTGGCTGAAGGGACATGCTTCATCGAGAGCCTCAGGATTTAGAGCTTGTGATCGCGATGTATCTGCACCCAAGTGGTTGGTGACAGAGAGCTGCTTGCTTCTGTCCTTGTATCCAGTGCGCTTGAAAAATTGAATAAAAATCCAGACTGCAGAGTAACACTAGTAGAAAACTATGATTTTTTTTAAACGAACCAGGCAGGGCTGCCGATTATATTAAAAAGAATTAAAAAGAAGAAACAACATCCAAATTGAGCACAACAAATAATGACAAAGATATGGTTTTTAAGATTTTCTGGTAAAATGCGTATGCATGCAGAAAAGGACACCACTGTCCAATGGAGTCTGATAGCCAATCCCATGCACCTACACAAATTACAGGCTTGTTAGTTGTTAGTGGTTTTAGTATCATCTCTGTACTGTACAGAGATAAATTGTAATTACCGATAATCTCTTGTGTGCACGCCTTTACGGTTTAAGATATTTTCAACTTGAGAAGTGGTAGGTGGATGAAAGCATCCGATTCTTCCTTCCAAAACAACTGACGCCTGATCGCAGCCTGCTAACCACTCTATACACCAAACCTATCGCAGCCTGCTAACCACTCTATACACCAAACCTATCGCAGCCTGCTAACCACTCTATACACCAAACCTTATCGCAGAAGGAAAGGAGGCCTCCCATTGCTGTAACAATTGTTCCAGCACCTGTGGTCACAGAGGTGTCACTGACTGACTCGTCACTGCAAAAGAAAGGTTCATTCTTAATAAGTCTGTCAAGATTCTTACAGGTGAAATCATCTCTAAATTGTGAAAGATGTGCCATGGAAAATATGCTTGCAATATTCACTTTTATCTTACAGTAACTGTATATGCTTGATCGACCTCAGACTCAATGCGAACTTTAACAGAGCATGCAAACAACGAAACATTTCCTATAACTTTTAACAAGCCAAGTTCGATATTCAAGTTCAGTTAACATCTAGCAGAGCAAAACGTAAGTACTGACTGTTATTGAATTTACTGAAGCGGGGCTGGCATAACCTTACATTAGCTTTGGTAGTATTCACATTGCTTGTTTTTTTAATCCATTCACATATTGGTCTAGCCTTTAAAAAAGACCACACTCAGAACTTCAAATATTTTTAAGTAAGAACATAGGGGGAAAAGAAAATAGAAAAAAAATGAAACGTGGCTCACACTGAATTTATATATGATAATGAAAAGATATGGAAGTTTAAAGTAAACACGCACACACACACACAAAAACATTCCTGAACGCTCACTCCAAGATTTTGAGAAATGTAAAAGTTACATGCTTACCTAATGATGATGAATTGATGATGATGTGATGCAAAGCATATTTGAATGGGCTCACTGCCTCTCTTGTGGCTGGTGCTGCTGCGGCTAGGCCCACTCTGTCATGAGACTGCAGCCTTGTTGACTTGTTGGTTGGTTGCTGGCGCCCCAGACCCAGTGCGCTGCTGATTTAAATCCAACCTCACGTTCAGGTATCCCATACTCGAGACCAGAGTGATAGTCTTGGACCGTGTATATTTGATACTGTCGCCTGCTAGTTGGCTTGGGCATTAGGCCTGGCAGCAAAAACAAGAAAAGGTTCTAAAAAAATCAAAAAAGGGGAAAAACCCGGTTAAAAAATGGGAATTTCCGAGTGAAAAACGGTATTCCGGATACACGTCGGGGAAAATGCTGAAATTGGTATTTCTCTCACTGCTTTCCAACTGATTTTGGATATTTTTCTAAGAAAAGATGGGTTATGCACAGTTGGGAAAATGGCGATTCGGGATTGGTTGAGAAAAGATGGGTTATACACAGTTGGGAAAATGGCGATTCGGGATTAGTTGCGGTGGAATTTCTCATCCCGTTTTCACCGCATTCCGACCAACCTTGTACATGCAAGATTCTTTGATGCTACATGTTACACTACCGGACGCGGCTGATTTGCCGAGTGCCCCGAGCACTCGGCAAAGACGTAAAGGCACTCGGCAAACATTTTGCCGAGAGCCCCACTCGGCAAAGGGCTCTCGGGGAAGCCGGGGTCGGCAAAGGATACTTTGCCGAGAGCTTCTCCTCGGGCTCTCGGCAAAATGTTTACCGAGAGCCAAAAGCGGCCCTCGGCAAAGAAAAGTAGCCGTCACGGCGCGCCACCGTGGACGGATCCTTTGCCGAGTGTCGCTGTCAGACTCTCGGCAAAGGACCGCGTCAACGCCCACCCTGGACGCCTTCTTTATCGAGAGCCCGGTCAATAGCACTCGGCAAAGTATTTTTTTTTATGACCTCACTATTTTCTTTGCCGAGAGCCACTGGAGGCAGCACTCGGCAAAATTTTTTTTTATGACCTCACTATTTTCTCTTTGCTTGATTAGAAGGAGAAGTAATGAAAGAACGGATGGAGACAAACACAGAATTATGCAGTAACAATCAGGCCTGAGAGTGCCTGGCGGACAGTCCGCCAGGCCGGACTGTCCGCCAGGCACTCTCAGGCCTGATTGTTACCGCGAAAACTAGTGACGTCAAGAATTAATCCACTGGGGCTCAAACTTTGTAGGCACATTCACTGTAGCCAAGTATATCACAAAGTACACAATGAACAATCAAAGTACATTCAGTCTAGCTAAGTCTCAAATGCAAATAACTCCATCATCTATGCCGAAGGTGGCTAGTTGTTCTGGTTGGTCTGATTTGGAGAAATATACGGATCATTGGAGGCCGCCGACTGATTCTGCAACATATAGATGAAATGTATGAGTGAAACGACAAAATAAACGACATATTGAACATTGCATACTCACTGAAGTAGAAAACGGATCGGTGGGTTGTCTAGGTGGGGTGACGAAGGGAGGTGGCGGAGGTAGACCCGTCGCGGCGCCAAGACTCTGAATGTACGCGAACATGCTCGCCATCCTCTGTCGGTCAGCCTCCCGCTCGGCCTCCATCTCCGCCCTCATCCTTGCCTCCAACTCCATACGTTCTCTCCTCTCTTCTTGCAGCTGAGCCTGCAAAATTTTTACCCCAATATTACAATAATACAAAAGCGAAGTTATGTAATATAATAGAAAAAAAATGTATGAACAAGCAACAACCTGGAGTGCCTGGACTTGGCTCGTCGAACTGTCCGGACGAGGTCGGATGCCTGTGCTCGAGCTCGTTTGCCGTGCTTTTATCTGAGATAGAGTCGGAGTAGAAGAGGAGTCGATCGCGCCGTCGCAAATCCAGTACTGTCCATGCTTCTTTCCTCCTCCGACCTTCATGACAATTTCAGCGTCAAGATCCTCCTGGGTCGGATCGTACTCTGGCCCGTGCACCTCCCTCGCCATCGATGTGTACTCATTGAGGCGAGTATAGATGCTCGGGTTGCTGTACGCCTCGGGCCCGTCCTCCGCGTTGTAGCTGACGCTGGATGTCGCTGGATGTCGCTTTACCCTTGTGGGATAGAGCATACGCCATGAATTTGTTGCACTGCTGCCCTCCATGTGCCGCCGACTGCGAGAAACAAGATGATGAGAAATCATGCATAGTTCAATAACCACAAAACAAGTAAAGTCGCGTACCCATGCTTGGGCGTACTCGGTCAGGTTACGGTTGCCTTGGTGACCTTCTGTCCAAGGACGACGGCGTGGTAGTTGATGATTGACTGGAGGCGCTGCTCGTAGAACATGTCGGTAACGAGCTTTTTGCAGCGATACTCGGCAACCACATCCGCCTGCGCGTCCATCCCGGCCTGTAGTCTGTAGAAATCCTGCAATAAACACGATATCATTATTTCAATCATATTATCAAGGATGTGCAACGAATGCGATATATTGATCACTTACCCAAAGCTCGCCCTTCACTCGCTCAGCCAAGTTGGGCCACTGTCTGCCGGCAACATCCCGCATGTCGGGGACGGCCCGGTAGTGCTCCCACGTATAGGCCGGACACGGCTCTCCGGCCAACGTGACCAGGCCAGGGAAGTGATCCCTAACCAGAAGACCCAAGATGCCATTCACATGGCGTCTGTGAGCACCAACGGGCCTCTCCACAACTATCCAGTTCCTGCACAGGTGATTGATAAAAATTTTTAATTTCTACCACAAAATTGAAATTATAACGTAAACATGTACTGAAAACATGTAAATTTACTTACTTATCCCCTTGGGGAGCTATGATCGGGCGTTTTGCTTCAGGAATCGGTCGCTGGGGGAGACTCGCCGGACCTCGCTGGTAGACGGTTGACGAAGCAGAGGCCTCCGTGCCCTCCTCGTCCGCCTGCTCGTCGTCCCCTGGCCCCTCCTGGTGGACCACCTGGTCCGCCTGCTCGTCCTCCCCTCCGGGAGCGCCTGCTCCTCCTCCTCCGGCGGCACTTCCTCCTCCGGGAGGCACCTCCTCCTCCGGGAGCGCATGCTCCTCCTCCGGCGGCGCCTGTGTCATCGCCCTCCTGCCACTCCCCCTCCTCCTCCTGTAAGACGGTCCCTCAGCCGCCCCGGACGTCGGCTCACTGCTCCCCCCCGAAAACCTCTTGTGAAGGGCCGCTACACTCTTCTTCATCCCGCGGCCCACCATCTCTGGTGAATCCCCTGCAATTAAAAGAAAATTAATTAGTACAGATAAATATATAACACATACTTAGATAAATACATAAAGAAAATAGAACATAATTACATGCAAATTATGTGGATGAAGAGAGATAGAGGAGCTTCATCCAAGATAAATACATAAAGAAAACCGAGTTGTGTTATGTGGATGAACAGAGATAGAGGAGCTTCATCCAAGAGGTATAGGGGGTTTTGGACAGCCTCCCACGGACATAAGACGATGGGCCCATGAAGAGATACTTTGGATGAAAGAAAAATGGTCAGTTCTGCTGGCTGATCCCGAGCTGTCCTGGCGGACTGTCCGCCATTCCTGGCGGACAGTCCGCCAGGACCTCTCAGCCAGCCAAAAAACCTTCTTTAATTCCAAGGGATTGATCCAAACTTTAAGATATCTTAGAGGGATGATTGGATGTATATGAGACAAAGCAGAAGACAAATAAAACACAGTTTTCAAGACAACATAAAAAAAGTTTACCACTTTAGATCAACAACCATAATTACGTAATAAGTACAGATAAATATATAATACATACTTAGATAAATACATGAAGAAAATAGAACATCAATACGTAATAATATAGTCTTACATTGACTAAAAATATTCATCGTAGTCGGGATTAGCTGGATCATAGTCCTCATCATCACTATCAATCATGTCGTAACCAATAAGATCAGAAGACTCGGTGTCTTCATTTGCATTGTCTACTTGTAGTCGTTCTAGCATGTGTAAATCCTTAACGCTCTGCACCTCTTCCTCCTCCCCCGCATCATCAACCGCTTCAACTTCCATTTCGTTTGCCTCGGTTAATTCTGTCTCGAATCGCCCTTGTAGCCCCTCTTCTTGAAAGAACTCTCCGTCATATATGTTTGGATCTAAGTTGTAATCATCATCGTTAGGGACAGGTACTCTACCGTGCGGTGATGTCTTGTACACAATATACCAACCCTTAAGATGCTCTTTGCTTTCACACGCATATGGGAGATAATAAACTTGTATAGCCTGTTGAGCAACAACATAGACATCGTCTATGGTCATGACTGAATCCTGTCGAATTTCGACTAGCCCAACATTAGAATGCGTCCGTCTCATTGCTTGAGGGTCAAACCAATGACATTTGAATATCACGGGATTAAGTGGTTTCGAACCATAGTAGCTGAGTTCGTATATTTCTTCAATTCTTCCATAATACTCAATCCTATCAAGGCCGGGAGTAAACACCCCAGAATTTGTGGTCTTTCGATTGGGTCGACAATCCTCATGACTGCTTGTACAAAAACGATATCCATTCACGTCATAACCAGAATATGACTTGACCTTATATCCAAAGCCACCGGCCACCTGTCTCAACTCAGCACTCAAGGTCGCATCGCTAACGCCCTGCAAGTTCAAGTACGATTGGACAAACTAAGTAAAAACAACTTAGAGTGAAAAGCTAAGTACGGGCCAGATTGGACCGTACCTTCTGTTTGAACCAAGAAATAAAATTGGGGATCCATTTCCTGCACCTTGTTTGAGCAGGGTATCTAATTCCTGCTCCGTGATATCCCTTGATTGACGCCAGAATTCTTGAATAAATTGTTGCATGTACGGTGTCACCTCGTCAAGGTTGGTCAACACATACAGCATGATCCGACACCACTCTTGATGACTCAACCTCTTGGTGGTCGAACCACTTGCAGTTCCAAGCTGACCTTGAAAAAGGCTGAGTCTCGAGTCATTTTCGCTAGCATTGTAACGAGCCGGTGGATTATGCACACTAGGTAGGTTGTCACCATAGTATACTGATGTAAAGTTCGACACCTCCTCCAGAATGTATGCGTGGGCAGGCGGGCGCGGCGGCGTTGGCGGCGTGGGCGGGCGGGCGGCGTGGGCGTGGGCGGGCGCGCCGTGGGCGGGCGCGGCGGCGTGGCGTGGGTGGCGTGGGCGCGGGCGGCGGGCGCGGGCGGCGGCCGGCGGCCGTGGGCGGCGGCGGGCGGGGGCGTGGGCGGCGGCGTGCGGGCGGGCGTGGGCGGGCGTGCGGTGGGCGGGCGAGATAAACCCGCTTGTTTGCCGAGTGCCCTAGATCTGGCGCTCGGCAAAACCCCATGTTTGCCGAGTGCCTCCGATCCGCGGCACTCGGCAAAGCCCCCGCCCCCGGCCCCGCTATCTTCGATTGAGCCGCCGCCCCCGCCCCCGGGCCCGCTGCGCCGCCGCCGCTCCCCCGCCCCGCGCCCCCGCCCACATTCCCGGCCGCCGCCCGCGCCCGCGCCGCGCGCCGCCCGCACGCGCCCCCGCACGCGCCCCCGCCCGCGCCGCCCGCGCCCGCCCGCCCGCCGCGCCGCGCCCCCGCCCGGCCCGCGCCCCCGCCGCCGCCGCCGCTCCCCCGCCCGCGTTCCCGGCCGCCCACGCCCGCCGCCGCCCGCGTTCCCGGCCGCCGCCCGCGCCCGCGCCGCGCGCCGCCCGCACGCGCCCCCACCCGCGCCGCCCGAGCCCGCCCGCGCCCGCCCGCCCGACCGCCGCGCCGCGCCCCCGCCCGGCCCGCGCCCCCCGCGCCCGCGCCCGCGCCGCCCCCGCCGCGCCGCCGCCGCCGCCGCTCCCCCGCCCGCATTCCCGGCCGCCGCCCGCTCCCGCGCCGCCCCCGCCGCGCCGCCGCCGCTCCCCCGCCCCGCGGCCCCGGCTCGCGCCCCCGCCCGCGTTCCCGGCCGCCGCCCGCGCCCGCGCCGCCCCCGCCGCGCTGCCGTCGCTCCGCCGCCCCGCGGCCCCGGCTCGCGCCCCCGCCCGCGTTCCCGGCCGCCGCCCGCGCCCGCCCGCCCGCGCCCCCGCCCCCGCCCACGCCCCGGCCCGCGCCCCCGCCCCGCCCGGCCCGCGCCGCGCCCCCACCCGGCCCGCACCCCCGCCTGCGTTCCCGGCCGCCGCCCGCGCCGCCGCCGCTCTCCCGCCCCGCGGCCCCGGCCGGCCCCGCCCGGCCCGCGCTGCCGCCGCTCTCCCGCCCCGCGGCCCCGGCCGGCGCCCCCGCCGCAGCCGTGCCCCCGGCCTACGCCCCCGCCGCCGCCGCCGCCGCGGCCCCGCCCCCGGCGTGTGCTGAGAATGTCTGCCTCTGACTTTTCAATGTAGTTGCACACAAGTCATTCATTTTAAAGATCTCGCTACTTGTTTCTCCATTACCACTCGCATCCCACCTTATGCATGTTGATTTCAGGTTGATTATCTAAAAAAGGCTGATCCAGCAAGAAGCTATATTCTTCAGTGACTGATTGGTAACCAAGGCATGTTGATTTTTTTTAATAACCTCCCTATTTTCTCTTTGCTTGATTAGAAGTAACGAAAGAACGGGTGGAGACAAACACAGGATTATGCTGTAACAATCAGAACTGAGAGGGTCTGGCGGACTGTCCGCCAGGACGCCTCAGTTCTGACTGACCGCTATTTCTTTGTGCTGTGCAGAGAGTGCTTGTTGTCTGTTACCTTTGGCTGTCATGTTGCTCTCACAATTTTCGTAACTTGTGAGACCGAAAGAAACTTACCATAGGCATGTCTTGGGGCTTTTAGTCAACAATTAACACCCCTTTCGCACTTGTGATATCAGCTGAGTGCTCCTTGTGGCCAACTACATGATGACTTTCCAGAATTAAGTAGGGTTGGCTTACACCTTGAGTAACTGGGAGAATAGAGCAATCTGGGACTGTGATCTGTACTTGTTCAATATATAGGTATTGCTACTTGTATTTTTTGGGGGGCAAACAATTTTGAGCTGATAAGCTTTCGACCATATGAGACCCTAAATCTGTGTTTTCGACCATATGAGACCCTAAATCTGTGTTTTCGACCTACGCCATTACACGTTGTTTGTTCATAAAAACTTGTATCATATGCAATTGATATTATTCTCGGCTATGTATTTAGAAAATAAGACATCTCTTTTTTTGTGCATTGATCCATAATGTATATGGATTTTATTTCCTTCTTGGCAGGACTTCGTTCCATCAGTTTCAACAACTATCCATTGTATGTCCGGTTCAGTGTCAACTGAGGAATCGTGTTTGACTGTACCGCCGCTCTCAGCTCGAAGGCCCAGTCCAACACAGGTTTGTTTTAGTTGAATTGAGGTGTTCCAAAGTTAATCGGTCCAGTTGGCTTGATTCATGGCGGGACTAAATCAAATATCCAACAAGTTTTTTGCATACAAATTTCCCAATGACTTATTGACTCATTCTTTCAGTTGAACACCCGGTCGAAAAGAAGCTCACCTGCAAGGGTTAAGGAAAACACCCAGTCGGAATCATGTGGAAGCTCACCTGCAAGGTTTAGTTGTCCTTATAATTTGTATACGAAATTATTTGCACATTTCCAAATAGTTCTGACGCAAGTTTTTTTTAATATTATTAAGTGGACCGATAGAGCTGGAGTATGAAATGTAAGTTTGTCTGCATCCTTATAATTATTTTTGAACAGGAAAGTCAAAAGTAAGCTGGATTATAAATTGTAGGTTTCCAACTGATCCGATGGACACGCGAAAAAGAATCCTTCTTTCTTTGCATAACATAAAGTTTGCGGATAGTAAGGATCAGTGGAGAGCTACTGATCCTGATGTACTGGAAAAAGTTGCACGAACTCTACAAGTTGTGGGTTGCAACTTGAGTATCGATGATATAAAAGAACATGTTACTGCATTGGAAAATGATGTCAAACTCCATTTGGTAAGCATTGCAATCCATATCATAATCCGAAACTTAGCTTAATCTTAATACCCTTCCAATCCATAAGTTTTTTTTTGGTTTATGCAGGCGGGTGAGCACTATATTTCAGAGCATTGGCTCACATATGCGGCAGTGTTTGACTATGTTACGCCTGACTATGTCGTCGAGACCCCGCCGACACATCTTGTAGACAATGATAATGTAGCCAATGAGCCTAATCCCAGAAAGAAGATGAAGATGAAGATGACATGCAACGCAGAGTCCACTAGCAGTGGCAAGTCAGATTCAAGCTTTGGTGAACGTTTTTCAAACCTGATGGAAGATAAAGAATTTGCCGCACAACTCTTCATGGGTCGACTGAGTATGGAAAATTGTTGTGACAAAGCTATGAGATGTGGTTTCAAAGGCAAAGAACTTCGTTCTGTTCTAAATTTATGCAGGTTAAATTGGGAGCAGCGTCAGATATTCTTGAAACTTGAAGATTCTGAAGCAAAGGACTATGCCTTAGAAGCTATTTACGGGTTTGTCCCGCCGCCACCGCCTCCGCCGCCGCCGCCGACCCAGTGAGTTGTATGAACGTTTCCAAACTTGTATGGACTGTATATGTTCATTTATGCTGGCTCGGGACATTTGAACTTGTATGAACTTTGTATGAATTTGTATGGACTT
Source organism: Panicum hallii (assembly GCF_002211085.1). Taxonomy (NCBI): domain Eukaryota; kingdom Viridiplantae; phylum Streptophyta; class Magnoliopsida; order Poales; family Poaceae; genus Panicum; species Panicum hallii. The sequence goes on along the minus strand of NC_038050.1, from coordinate 58,254,171 downwards.
GTATGAGTATTGCCATATATGAAATGTGTGTAATGTGTATTGTCATATATATATATAAACTGCATGTGATGTCCGTTATGATATATATATATATATATTATTGGACTGGATACGAGAAAAAAATAGTTATAACTTTATCACGTGAGCATCCAATTGGCAAGCAAGTTGCACAACACAACATCACACTCTCTATCCAGGCAATGAAAAAAGTTTGTCCGTGTCACTGGTGAATTTCACACTCATCTGTTACTAGGAGCGATAGAAGAGGTTGCGTTGTTAATCGGGAAATATTGTGATAATAAAGCCATAAATGGAGCAGCCCTTTACCCAAAAGCTCTCACGCACGGGAAGCATCTAGCTAACGCGACGTCGATGGAAAAACATGAGCATCTTGGTCGCTGCGGCAGTTCCTGCTGCACGCGTGCGCGGGGTGCCTGGGCCTACATGGCTACTGAGGCTAAGAAATTTGGACTCCTCATTTGCTGATCAGCCAAAGCGATCACAATGGCTTAAAAAGTGATAACAATCGCTTAAATCTTGCTTGGATCTTGCTCCCTCGGCAAAGCTGGTGAATCTCTTGGGAAAGAACTTGAATCTTGCTTGGATCTTGCTCAAACCCAACCCTAGACCAAGGATTTGGAGTGGGGAAGCTAGGGTTTCACTTTGGGGAGTTTTGGAGTGCTTAGAAGGTGCTTGAGGCTAAGCTTATGCAGTTTGGCAGGGTGGATTTCCCGTTGGGGTCGAAGGGATATATACAGAGCCTCACTAAAAACTAGCCGTTAGGCTGTTTTTACGTGTCCTGGCGGACTGTCCGCCAGGACTGGCGGACTGTCCGCCAGGACCACTCGGGTTTGCATTTTTCTGTTCAATGCATGGGTTCCGGATTTGGTTTATTTGTGTTCTACCACACACTTTCCACATCCCCCTTGATAGTACGGTATACCTAGACTAAAGAAAATATAAAACAAAGAATTATCTTCGCTTGAACCACATTTCTTGAACTGGTACCGTTCTCCAATTTTAACGAATCGTCGGGTTTGCATTTTTCTGTTCAAGGCATGGGTTGGCTTCATTTCATAATGAGCAAACCAAATAAAGTCAAAGCATCATGATGAGATAAAACCAAGATAATGTAATATCACATGATTTCACAAACATAGAAAAGCAATAAGATCACAACCATGCAAACATCATCCATAAAAAGAAATTAGAAATTACAAGCCAACTTAGTTCAAATACGATACAAGCCAAGTCTCACATAGATCCAAAGTCTCACAACGACTCTAAAGGATGGAAAGATAAGAATGCTAGGAATGCTAGGATACAATCTTCTCCCCCTTTGGCATCAAACACCAAAAAGAGAAAAGACAAATGGAAGCTCGGAGCAGTAATCACTCATCATCCTCATCATCATCATCATCATTATCATCATCATCATCACCTACATCATAATGCTCCCACGCAGCTGGAAAGTCCCTAGGAGGAGAAGGCGGAAATGAGGGCCAATCCGTCTCCTCAATGCCAAGGTGGCGCTCAATCCTGTTGATACTCTGCTGATTTGCCCGAGCGTGAGCACGAACTACATCGTTGGTGTTGCGGCATACTTTGAAGAGAGCTTTCAAGCCAGAAATAAAGGCATTGCCTTTCCTGCGAGGACGAGTCCTAAAAGAGGAAGGCATCGCCGAGGTGGAGGGCATATCCATAGTGGGCTGGGGTGGAGAGTGAGCTGATGGGGGAGACTCGCCCTCTGGTGGAAACTCTTGCTCCTTGGGAGGCTGTGGGCAATATGGGGCATGGACCGCATCATATCCAAACTCTATTCCAGTCACGGCATTAATCATCCTTTGAATGTATGGAGCATAGATAACTGGATTACTGCCATGATGGAGCATGTACCTCAACTCCGTCCAGAAAAAGTGAAAGACACTGAAGGGCGGGTGATCAAAGTCCATAGCTAGAAGAAGGTTCTTGACCGTACCATGAATCTTGGTGCGATCACCCCTCTTGGGAGTCAAGGTCTCCCGGAATATCCTGTTCATGATCTCCATATATGGACGTAGTCCATGAATCGTCGCTATATCCGGATCCTCATCCCGATAGAGAGTCATAAGAGCTTCATCCGTTGGATTGATGTCATCATGAATTTCCATCTCATCTAGAGTGTCATCAAGCTTAAGGATAGTAGCAAATTGCTTGTATGAAACCCAGAAGGCGCGCCCTTGAAGATTGAAGTGAATAAAGGAATTCTTGCCCTCACCTTCAAACCAAGCAGTGGAGCAAAATTGAGCAACCAACTCATTGTTCCAATTTTCATTGAGGGCCAAGAATTCATAGAGGTGTTTCCTCTCACATTCACGTATGACCAAGTCAAAGGTTGGATTATTTTTCTCACTCATTTCATCCCAATTGATGTACTTGGAGACGGTGATAGCATTCTTCTTCTCAATAAAGACGGATATGTACCAATCAGCTTGAAATTTGCTCCAAAACCTCCTATCCGTGATGTACTTCTCATAATCATAAGGATTTTTCTTTCTTTCCTTAAATGCAGCACCTCTTTGCTTTGTGGTGTAATCCACTCGCTTCACTCCAGGGTCACCGAAGTTGATCCTTGTGTACTCCGGTCTGTGCATGATATACTTCCGGTAGGGTTGGAGTGGAGGGTACTCATCAAAGATAGGAACCTCCTCTTGAGGCACATCACCTTGTGGTTGAGCAGCTCTTTGGTAGCTACGCCTGGGTGCCGCATGGCTAGGACCGCCCATTTGCCCAGCTCGACTCATTGAAATTTTGGGCGTTGGCTTCCTTTTGCGCTTAGGTGGAGGAACGACTTCAATTTCATCGGAATCGGAGTTGGAGACGGGATCATGCAAGAACTTGGTCCTCCTCTCATGCACCATCTGTACATGTATAGGAAGTATACTGCTTGATTAGAAGTAATGAAAGAACGGGTGGATACAAACAAAGGATTATGCAGTAACAATCAAGACTGAGAGGTCCTGGCGGACTGTCCGCCAGGACCTCTCGGTTTTGAATGTTCCCGCGAAAACATGTGACGTCAAGAATTAATCCAATGGGGCTCAAACTTTGTAGGCACATTCTAGATGATAATGGAAGTCTAGACTTAAATTTTGAACAACAATGAGTGGATAGATTGGGAGATCGACTTGAATAAAGGTTTAGGTTATGAAATGAACATGAACATGTGAACTAAAGATTTAGCCATCCATTCTTCAAGATTTTCAAGGAATAGCACGCTCTACCTAGCAGGAAACAATAGCTAAAAGCATTCCTCAAGATATGCATCGAGTAGAGAGATCGATGGAGGATTGCATATACCTTGTTCTTGCCCTAGGATGAATGGAAGTGCTTCCAAAGGATTGGAAACGAGGGGAGAAGGTTCTTGCAGCCTGTGGAGGGGCTCCTTCGCCGTGAACCTTGCGGAGGAACCGAATCCTTGGCTCCACGGACAATGGGGGGCAATGGGGGGTGTTGTCCGTGGGGAAGGAAGAGAGAGTGAGAGGAGCTAGTTGTGTTATGTGGATGAAGAGAGATAGAGGAGCTTCATCCAAGAGGTATAGAGGGTTTTGGACAGCCTCCCACGGACATAACACGATGGGCCCACGAAGAGATAGTTGGATGGAAGAAAAATGATAAGTTCTGCTGGCTGACCCCGAGAGGTCCTGGCGGACTGTCCGCCAGTACTGGCGGACTGTCCGCCAGGACCTCTCAGCCAGCCAAAAAAATATTTTATTTGCCGAGTGTCGGTCAGCTGACACTCGGCAAATACACCATTTGCCGAGTGCCAAAAATCAAGCACTCGGCAAAGATAACGGCGTTTAGGGTTTAGGGTTTAGGGTTTAGGGTATCTGTTTGCCGAGTGTTAGGCTCTCGGCAAAATATTTTATGCCGAGTGTTTTTTTTTGCCGAGAGCGACACTCGGCAAAGAATATGTTTGCCGTTTCCCGAAATATAGCGCTCGGCAAACCTTTTCACCCTCGGCAAATCAGCCGCGTCCGGTAGTGTTAGCTAAAGCTAACAAATAATGCGTGAGGAAAGTTTTCTTAATACCTAACTCTTGGCACGAAGATCTTATACTAGTTAACAGCTAGGGTTGAAAACCACCTTTCAACGATGTCTTACAGCTAATTTTGCCTTGTATTATTTGCACTTGCAAATGGCTTCCAGGTGTATTTCTAGGGTGCCAAAGAAAAATCCTTGTAAATATTTTACCTTGTAAAGTTCTGTTTAGCTACCAATTCCTTGCTCAACGATCCCGTGGAAAGAAACAGAAACAAACGATCAAGCGGAAAGAAACAGAAAGGAGAAGAACAAGGCCATCACATTCATTCTCACGCTCGCATCAGCCAGCCCCAAAGCAAGACACCGGTGTAAAAAGGCAGTAAGCCTCCATTCAGGTCACTATTGTGTGCGAATCAAAGGTAGGATCAGAGCATCGCGCTGTGAAAAGCATTCCGATCAGAGAGTCAGAGCAGAGCACTGCAATGGTGGTGGATTAGCATGATGGATAGAGCCTGCAGCAGTTTGCAACAGCAAATGACGGCAGTGGATGATTTGCCAATGGTGGGGAGTTGACTTGAGATCCAAACAATGATATTAGCGCTACAAAATGCAATATATTGTTGGCCACCATCTGAAACTAAAGTAGTTTTTGTAGGACCAAAGCATACTACTTGCACCAAATATAATTTTTTCAAGAACTTACATGCATATAACATGCGAGTCTTTCATAGGAAAAATATTCTCAAAGAAAGTAGCATCACGAGACTCGAACAGTGAATTTATATGCATATCAGCCACCTCAGATTTAACTATTAGAAATCTATAAGCAATGCTATGACGTGCATAACCTAAAAAGATACAATCCACAGTTTTAGGTCCTAACTTGCGCTTCTTGTTGATTGACACATTCACCTTGGCCAAACAACCTCATGTGCGCAAGTAAGAGAGTGAAGGTCTTCTCCCAATCCACTCCTTGTAAGGAGTCTTTTCCTTATTCTTTATGGGACTATATTTAGGATATGACATGCAGTCAATACTGCCTCCCCTCACCGTATCTTAGATAATCCAGCGATGTCTAACATGGCGTTAACCAAGTCAGACAACATGCGATTATTCGATCATGTGATCTGAGCTTGCTAATTAATCAAACACAATAATGTTCCTTTGGTTAATTTCTAGCGATGCGAGGCGGCTGCTGGGCTTCATGGCGGCCGACATCGGAGACGAGGAGGAGGAGCTCGTCGACGCCTTCACCGGCAAGCGGCAGAGCATGGCGATGCACCACTACCCGCCGTGCCGCCACCTGGGCAAGGTGCTGGGCATCCCGCCGCACACCGACGGGCTGGGCCTGACGCTGCTGCTGCACGTGGACGACACGCCGGGCCTGCAGATCAAGCACGGCGGCAGGTGGTACCCCGTGCGGCCGCTGCCGGGCGCCTTCCTCGTCAACGTCGGCGACGTCCTGACCAACGGCGCCTACAGGAGCGTGGAGCACCGGGTGATCCCGGACGCGCGGAGGGGCCGCACCACCGTGGTCTTCGTGGAGGTGGGCACGGTGGGAGGGATGGTCTCGCCGCTCCCGGGCCTCCTCAAGGAGCAGGAGCCGCGCTACAAGCCCATCGAGCTCGGCGAGTACGTCAAGGGCACCTTCAAGGCGATCCTCGAAGGGAATCGGTTCGCGGACACGCTCAGGATCTAGCAAGATGCGTCTGCCTGAAGAATGCCGATCGAAAACGGCCAGGCGCTTCGCGTCCTGTCCTCGTGTCCCGTTCAGTATTATGCGCTCGTGGAAATGGAAAAAAAATAAAAGCAGGTGTGCGGTGTGTTTCATTTAGAAAAAACACCGACGGCCTTGGCCAACAGTACTGTGGTAAGAATAATAGAAAGAAGAAGATTACAAAGGCTTGGATGCTACTATAGTATACATGTATTATTAATTGCTCTTAATTAGGCATTAGGGTCTTATGAACTGGTTACTTTGAGGAACTGCCTATAATCCGCAATCCCTATAATCCGCAATCTTAGGCATGATTGCCAAAGCCTGTATATCGCATAGTATGTTCCTGTGATCCTTTCTTCTCGGGATCATCGGAAAATGGGACTGGAACTGACACCAATGGGATCCTTTCTTCACATTTCTTTCGCTGAATCGAAGATGATGATACGCGCGTATACGGTGGTGAATTTGTGTTCTCTGGAGGACCAAAGAAAACTTTCTACTACGGATGTCTATTCCTGTATTTCCAGTTTGACATTGTTTTGAAATGTTGTAGATGTTATCAATAAAGAATATAATAAAATGCCAAATTAGAGGATCTCCCGCAAAGAACATATCAACAAAGTACAGTGGCTGTATCAGTGACTACCAATTCTGGAAAAAAAACTGTCTCATTCTCCTCACAAGTCATCATATTACTAGTACTAATCTGTGATCCAACTGCAGGGCAGGGCGGCATCACCCCCACGGCGGGGATCTGCCTCCAGCCCTCAACAAGATGGAGGAGTCCCCTGCTAAGAGGAATCCGGCGGCCAGCCTTACAGACAACCTCCTCATCGAGTTCCTCCGCCGCCAGCCCATCCGCTCCGTGTGCCGCTTCAAGTGCGTCTCGCGGTCCTGGCGCAAGCTCATCTCCGACCCCGCCTTCCACCGCAAGAAGCTACCCCAGACCCTCACCGGCTTCTTCTACGCTACTTCAGCAGCGAGCGCTTCCCCGTCGAGGCGCACCACTTCACCAATGTTACCGGAAAGGCGAACCATTCATCTTTCCTTCCTTCTCCTTCTTGCCCGTCCCAAGTAACGATGTAGTCCTCTTGGATTCCTGCAATGGCCTCTCCTTACACTACTACAAAACAATTTGCAGCAACGTCCTTTTTTTTATCACGGACGGATCAAAATGTAACCTGTTCCTAAAAAATGGGATTACTGTAGCAGCAGACCCGTCCCTGAAAATGCATCTTTAGGGGCGGATGACAGCGTCACCTGTCCCTATAGATGGGTCTTTAGCGTCACCCGTCCTTGAAAATGGGAGGGCCGCTGATGGCACCACCCACCCCTAGAAATATATTTTTAGGGACGGGTGGCGTCATCATCCACACCTAAAAATAATTATAAAAATTTGGGCAGTGACTTTCTTCTCCGAACAGCCCATTGCTTGCTCGGGGAAGGTGCTACTCAAAAAAAAGAAAAAAAAGGAGGGAATGTTTTAAACTTGATTTTCATCAAGTTGGGGATCTAGGAGGTAAGTTGATGCTAATCTTATATCTTTTCTAAATTTTTTAGATAGTTTTAAGTCTCAAATGGACCTCTCTTAGATACAAATTTCACTTTTCTTATGTGTTTTGCTATATTTTTTAATTAATTAAATTTTCAGTAAAACTAACACCACCCGCCCCTATAAATGTTGTGCCCTAAGACTATTGTGCCCTATAGAACTAGAAATTTGTACCATAAGGCTATTGTGCCCGATAGAACTTGAAAAAATATACCAAGTATATTTCAGATTATATAATGCTTAATAGTGTGGAAACAAGTAAGTATGGCATGAGTTGTATAATACAGTAAGTGTTGGAGAACCTACTTTCAACACTCTAACCATTATGAACACTGAATATAGTTGTCATATTTTTTTCTAGTTCTATAGGTGACAATAGCCTTAGGGTAAAAATTTTACTTTTTTGATGTGTTTTGCTATATTTTTTTAAATTAATTCAATTTTTTGTATAAAATTGAAAAAGATTTCCAGGGGCGGGTGGTAGAAAAAATAGCAAACCACATCAAAAAAGGTGAAATTTGTACTTAAGGTTATTGTGCCCTATAGAACTAGAAAAAGATATGCCAATTATATTTTAGATTATATAATGCTTAAGAGTATGGAAACCAGTATGGCTTGAATTGTATGAGATAGTAAGAGTGTTAAAGAATCTTACATTGTTGTTTCAATACTCTTAACCATTTTAACCATTATGTATACTGAAATATAGTTTGTCAATTTTTTCACTTTTTTTTCTAGTTCTATAGGTGACAATAGTCTTAGGGTAAAATTTTCAACTTTTTTGGATGTGTTTTGCTATATTTTTTGAATTAATTGAATTTTCTGTATAAAATTGAAAAAGATTTCTAGGGGAGGGTGGCCCCCCACCCGCCCTAGAAATGATTTGTAGGGGCGGATGGCGGTCACCCGCCTCTGAAAACTGATTTCAAAGGGCGGGTGGGGGGTCATCCGCCCTGAAAATCCTTGTTTTATATATGTTGAACAGGCTGAGAACTTAGCAAAATTTTCATTCACGTGGACGTTACGCTGCCAAAATTTCCTCTTCCCCACCGGCGCCTCTCTGCGGCGGCTTGGCTCTCCCTCTTGCCGGCGCCTCTCCGCCGTGTGCCTCTGGATCCGGCCCGCCGGCGCGTGCCTCCGGATCTACGGCTCCCCTTGGCGGGCGCCACTCCTGCAATCGTTGGTGCCGCCTCCCTCCCTCGGCAGTGCCCTTCTCCTCCCCTCCCCGTCGGGCCATGCCCTCCCTCGACAGCAGGTGAGTTCTTGATTTTTTTCCTTTTGAATTAGGTAGTAAATTAGTTAATGTGAATTATTGAGAATGTGAAATAGTGCTGTTTTGAGAATTCGAAATAGTGAATTATTGTTTCATGAATAGGCATATGGCAAGTCATAGTTTTGGTCGTGGTACATTGGGTCGTGCTAGTGTCAGTTGTGGTAGTCGGCATCAGGATTCCCCTTTGCCTGAGGCTCGCCGTTCCAGCATCACTTTCAACAGAGTCAACAGGACTAGACCGACCCGATGTCCTAAAGCAACCGTACCAACTTTAGGAATAGTAAGATCCATCTTTTTACCTTATTAAGAATGTTTGATCCTTATTAATGTTACATTACTTCTAATGCAGTGGATCAATATGTTTACATGGCTTGCCGAGGTAGTAAAATGCTTAGGTGGTACACCTCCTCGGGTGGAAACCATGGAACACCAACAGTTTAAGAAACTAACAATCTCTTTCGAGATACCAGCAAGAGGAGATCTAGGTACCATGATTCCAATAGTTGCTAGTGGTAAAGAATCACCTATTCAGATTACTTATGAAAGAAGTGCCATTGAAGCTTGCCTTTTAGAACTTGAGAGGCATGATTATCTAATTCCAGACTTGACATGGTTCAAAATCAGAACGCTTCAACAAAATAAACATGATATTGACTGTGAGAGACTTGCACAAAAAAAATTAAAATGACATGGCATGTGAGTCCTTCTTAATTGAATTGTGTGAAGCAGTTCATAATATTTGCCTTCCATCTTCGTTGAAGGATATGTTTGGTAACACCTTCACGACGATGAGTTTGAAGATTATTTTATGTGAAGCTATGAGTTTGAAGATTATTTTATGTGAAGCTATGGACAAGTTGGGTTATCATTGGTACGGTCTGGGACACCCCGTACCAGGGAAGGCCTGTACCCGACTTCTATTGAAGTTCAATCTACCTGGTTTCATGCCGCGGAACCAATGTTCACCATCTATGAAAAAGCACTTCCTCGTAGATATGAAGCAAAGGAAAGCACACTTACCCGTGCTTTGATTTTTATTGACGAAAACCTGGGTACAAGATTGGCGATGTTCACTGTGTTAAGTACCTCTTGCTTGAGAATAATATCCGTTAGATGATGTAATGTATGCATGCAATTGAACATTTGCACCTTAGATGTAATATGTATTGACTTATCGAATATTTCAATCGCATGCATTTTAAATATTTAGATGTTTCCCTTTCCAAGTTCTTATGGCCATGTAGTGTGATGTGCTTGTATATGATATATTCTGAAAATAGTGAATTATTTGACGGTCAAGGTATTTTCAGGAGCGAGTCATGCCCTAACTCGCCCATGGAAACCCGTTTCCAGGACGGACCATTGACTCACCCCCTCTAAAAACCGATTTTCAAACCGATTTTCAGGGACGGATCATGGGCTCTGGAAACATGATCCGCTCCTGAAAATCGGTTTTCAGAGACGGGTACCCTGCAAATATGATCAGGTATCGCACCCGCTTCTAAAAATTAGTTTTTACCCATCCCTAAAACTATTTCTGCAGTAGTATTCGCTGTTGCGTCGTGCCTGGTCCTCATAAGGTCGATGAGATTCCACCGTTCCATTATGCTGTGTGCAATCCCATGACCGAGAAGTGGGTGATGTTGCCGGATGGCAGTCGGGTTAATGGCGAGGCTCGCGTAGCCCGCTTGGGGTTTGATCCGGCAGTCTCCTCGCACTTCCATGTGGTTGAGTATGTGCTGGACGAGGAGGGTGTGTGCGTCACAGGGTGGAGAACTATTCATCCAAAACTGCATCATGGAACTTCAAGGAAAGTGAATGGGGTGATGATGTTATGCACAGCCAGCTATATGATAGAGTGAGAAGTGTGTTTCTTAACAGCTTTATGCATATAATCACGTTCTATGGGATAGCATTGGTGGACATGGAGGGAACAACGTGGAGGACAATTCCTGTGCCGTCTGATGGTGAGTATGGCTGTATCCATCAAGCCCAGGGTCGCCTGTGTTTTATTAATGTTGATGATGCTGATGCCTACAAACTGTCGATCTGGATCCTTGAAGACCATGGTACTAATGAATGGACATTGAAGCATTCCGTCAGGACTCAACTGCTGTTTCGGCGGGAGAATCTTCAATTTGAGTTGGACTACACAGTGATTACAGTTCACCCAGAATGCAATTTGATTTACTTTGTTTATGGGTGGGACAACACACTGATGGCATATGAAATGGACCGCAAGGAAATTCGTGTCATCCATAATCTCGGACATGATGGCTCGGACCCCTATCTTCCTTATGTTCCGTTGTTCTTGGAGAAATTAGCAGATGAGCAGTGAAACTGTTAGATTTACTGCAGCTATGTGTTTGTTACTGCAATGATGAATTCATATTGGTGCAGTAAGAAGTATGTGGTATTCCTTCTAGCTGTCTGATTGTTCTAGCAATCTGTAAGTTGAGTAGACTGCCAGAAAAGTTAAGTTCTGGTTTTCTTTGTTTTATGCATGTGAGCATGTCTCTTTTGTGCTATTTTGATTTGGATCAATGTTGTGTAATTGTTGAGATCTCATGAACTGCCTTTAGGAAGGCTAACTGTATTCTTTCAGTTAAACAACTACTATGTTATTAAGGCTAACTGGAATTGCCACCAATGACCATAGCTTCAGATTTCTTGCCCGAATCCAATTGTGATCTCTAATCTCTTGATGACCAAGGAGGCAAGGAAAGCTTTCATCTCTACTGAAGTCTATTTCTGTATTTCCAATTTAACATTGTTTCAGAACGCTGTGGAGGTTCAAGAAAGAAGACGAGAAAAATGGCAAAGTTAGCTGGTAGCCCGCAAAGCTGGTTGCTGAGATCTGCAATGCGTTGGTTATTTCTTTTCTCTTTCCTCCTATGCATTTTGTCTCCATATGTATACTAATGATTAATGAATGAACATGTACTTTTACTCTGCCAATTGAATCACTCTGCTTGCAATGTCTGAATGCTGAGAATTGGTATCTGTTCAGTTAATTTGGGCGTCCACCCGGAACACCCATCTTACACAGTTGTATAATTCTGACAGAGCTACGGAAATGTCTTCCATTCCTGCAATTTGGAGTAAGCAGATAGCAAAGCAGTGTACTGCATCTGTTTACTGGCTGCCCATGCCCGAAACGACGACGCTCTTTCGTTACTGCCTTGCTCCCTTTTTTTTTTGAGGGGAGGGAGTAGTAGCGAAAGAAAATGGAGACGCTTTCACCGCTACGGCACTCGGCCCATTCCTCTCTTTCACAGCCAGTGCCATCTAACCTCAAGGCCCAGTGGCCCACGTCCAGTTCCCACGAGGGCACCAAACCGGCAACCAAGCGCGCAAAGCAGCAAACCCTCTCTCCACTCCCTTCTTGGACAGTGCCGCCGCCGCCGCCGTGGCATTGCCGCGTCGGCCTCTGTTTCTGTCTCCGGCCGCGCTCCGCCAGATCCAAAAGGCAAGCTAATCGTACCCCCGCCTCACCAATTCTGAAACCCGGAAGCTGTCCTTTTGTCCTCACAACTCATTAGGTCACTAATAAACGGTGATCCAACTGCAGTGCAGGGCGACCTCGTCCTCACGGCGGGGGGACCCTGACTCCACGAGATGGAGCAGCCCCTCGAGAAGAGGAACCCGGCGGCCAGCCTCACGGACGAGCTCCTCGTGGAGATCCTCCGCCGCGTCCCCATCCGCTCCCTGTGCCGCTTCAAGTGCGTCTCCCGCTCCTGGCGCAACCTCATCTCCGACCCCGTCCACCGCAAGAAGCTACCACAGACCCTCCCCGGCTTCTTCTACCACAACTGGAACTTCGAGCGCTTCCCCACCAAGGCGCACCACTTCACCAACATCACCGGAAAAGGCCCACCGTTCATCTTCCCCTCCTTCTCCTTCTTGCCCGTACCCGGTGGCGATGTAGAGCTCTTGGATTCCTGCAGTGGCCTCCTCCTTTGCCGTTGCTTTGAGCCTGGTCCTCGTGATGCCGATGGGTTTCGACCGTTCCATTATGTTGTGTGCAATCCCGCGACCAAGAAGTGGGTGATGTTGCCGGATGGCTGTTGGGCTAGTGGCGAGGCTCGCATAGCCCGCTTGGGGTTTGATCCGGCAGTCTCCTCGCACTTCCATGTGGTTGTGTATGTGCTGGACGAGGGTGAGTGCGTCACAGCGGTGGAGATCTATTCATCCAAAACTGCAGCATGGAGCTTTAAGCAAAGTGAATGGGGGCGATGATGTTATGCCATGTGATAGAGCGAGAATTGTGTTTCTTAACGGCTTCATGCATGTGGTCACGGTCGCTGAGGGGACAGTGGTGGTGGACATGGATGGAAAAACATAGAGGACAATTCCTGTGCCGTCTGATGGTGACTCTGGCTTCATCGATCAAGCTCAGGGTCGCCTGTTTTATATTAGGTCAAATTCTCTCAATGCCATCAGCTAAACTTCTAATCCTTTGGAAGCCACCGCAAAAATCATTTTCTCGTGGATGCCATCAGCGCTAAAATTCGAACCTGTGAGAGCCATCGCCGTTGCTTCCTTCCATTCACCGTTCCTTTGCCCTCCGTTATGACATGTGGGGCCCGATAGTCATCCAGACAAGAGAGAACACCGGCGCGCAGCGGAATCGGTCGAGCAGCGCCTGCGACACCTCGTCCTGCTCGGTGGCGGTGACGTCAGCGCGGAGGGAACTGACTGGGGACTCGGTGGAGGTAGTCATGGCCGGCCGGGTTAAGGCGGGGCCGGGCGCGGCGGCGTCGGTGGCCGGCCGGGCAAGGCGACGCGATCTCCTGCTGCTCCGGTCGCAGGCGCTGGCGCTGGACCCGCTCCTCCTGTCCGCGGCGCGAGTCTCAGCCGATTGGGTGTCAAAGAGCAGAAAAATGGAATGTAGAGGAGGTTAATAAGATAGTGGAGTGATCAATTTTATGTAATACAAGACATGGTTTGCGAATTTCGCGGATTGGCGGCAATGGTTTGCATGGGAAATGAACAGAAATTGCCGATGCCCGCGTCCGCTTCCGCGTTCGCATGGTCTCAGCGAAGACGCGCGCCTCGCCAGGCAGGACGCCGAGTACGGAGGCGACGGGCGTAGGGACGGTGCACGAAGCGCATAGCTGGCGGAGGCGCAGGACGGCAGCGTCGAGGGCGTGGATGCGCGTGGCTGCGGCCGGAAAGGGGGGGGGGGGGTGGGGGCAGATATTAGCGAGGGAAAGAGAACGAGAGAAGGATGGAGGGTGACGGAGACTGGAACGGCGATGGCTGTCGCGGGATGAAGTTTACGAGCCGATGGCGTACACGGGATTGAAGTTTTTTCGGTGGTTTCCGCGGGATTGAAGCTTATCGCGATGGCTTCTACGGGATTTTCCCTTTATTTATTAATGTTGATGATGCTGATGCCTTCAAACTGTCGATCTGGATCCTTGAAGACCATGGTACTAATGAATGGACACTGAAGCATTCCGTCAGGACTCAACTGCTGTTTCGGCGGAAGAATCTTCGATTTGCGTGGGACTACACAATGATTACGATTCACCCAGAATGCAATTTAATTTACTTTGTCTATGGGCGGGACAACACACTGATGGCATATGAAATGGACCGCAAGGAAGTTCGTGTCATCCGCAATCTTGGACATGAGTGCTCGGAGCCCTATCTTCCTTATGATCCTTTGTTCTTGGAGGCACTAGCAGATGAGCACTGAAACTGTTACATTCACTGTAGCTATGTCTTTGTTACGGCAATGGCAATTTCATATTGATGCAGTAAGGGTTATATGTGACGTTCCTTATAGCTGTCTGATTGTTCTAGGAATCAGTAAGTCGAATAGACTGGCAGAATGTTAAGTTCTGTTTTCTTGTTGTATGCATGTGAGCATGCCTCTTTTGTGCTCTTTTGATTTGGATCAATGTTGCTTAATTGTTGAGATCTCGTTAATTGCCTTTAGGAAGGCTAACTGTATTCTTTCAGTTAAACTTCTATGCTATTACGCTTTTCTTTGGCTGTGCTTATTAGAGTCAGTGTGTCCCTCTGTGGAGATAACACTTGCTCATATGAGTCAAAAGATTACAGAATGGGATTATGAAACCATTACAACTGTTTGCAGGTAATTTGTCATGTCTTGCTTCATGCTTCTTCTAAATATGCTATTGATGTTCTTAGTTCAAGGCACTATTGATGTTGGCATGCTGTTTTTGATTAATATCGACTTCATCCTTTTACTTGGTATGAATTGCGCTATTGTATCCCTTCATCAACCACTTGGTGGCATAGGTGAAATGGTGATATCTCTTATGTGATTTGTGGTAGTTCTTGAAAAAAATTAATTTTTGGCGCAAGTAGTATGCTTTGGTCTTGCGAAAACTACTTTAGTTTTAGATGGTGGCCAACAATATATTGCATTTTGTAGTGCTAATATCATTGTTTGGATCTCAAATGTCATTTTGCTTGTCTGTGCAACTCTATCAGATTCGGTTTACATTGCCAGAGTTAAAATTTTCATATAATGAACTAATGATACCAACTTCCTCGGACTACATCGAGTTGACTGGATAAGGTAGAGCATGCAAGCACTTCTTTCCTATGTTAGGAGTTTGGACAAAGCCAATGGAATTGACTTCCAGTTTTTCTTTTTTTCTTTTTTTTTTATAAACAAATGTTGTTACTCCTACTTGCATTTGCATATAGCCGCTTGGTTCCGGGTAATATTTACCACTGAATACCCCTAGTAGTCTCACTACAAAAATGCTTTGGTTTTATGTGTGTACCCCTGATAATGTCCAATTGTCCACACTCTGCATCTAGTGTGCAGCCAAACCGGTTGCCTGTCGGTTTGCATGGGCATGAGCAGGGGGCGCTAGTCTGCCTGGATGTTTCCATTTGATTGTAGTGGCTGGACTGCTAGGTGCGGATGCTCGCGGCCACAAATCCTCTTATCTCCCAACTCCAATCTTGTTCGTTTGCACCAGTATTTAATTTGGACCATTGTATCCTATCTTACCAATCACTCGCGTCTCGTCCTTTCAACAAATTCAAATCCATTTATCTACACTCGGAAGGCAAGGAAGGAACGGAATGCCGCTCGTCGTCGCGTTCCTCCTCGCCGCGGCCGCCGCTTGGCAGCCGGCAGCCTCCGCACTGCCGCCGGCTCCGGCGCCAGCCCGCCACGGCGACGCAAGGGCAGAGCAGCTGGACGTGGAGTTCGTGCGCGGCTGCTGCGCGCGCACGCTCTACCCGCGCCTCTGCCGCGCGGGGCTGACCCCGCACGCGGCCTCCGTCCACTCCAGCCACGCGCGCCTCGCGCTGGCCTCCGCCAACCTCACGCTCGCGGCCCTCGGCGCGCTGGCCGCGCGCATCCCGCCGCCCAGCTCCGGCGCGCTCAGCGACTGCGCTGAGGCCGTCGCGTCGGCCGCGGACCAGGCGGCGCGCGCGGCCGAGCGGCTGCGCGGGGTCGAGCACGCCGTGGGGCTCGAGGTGGTCTGGCGCGTGGACGACGCGCTCACGTGGCTCAGCGCCGCCATGACCGACGAGGACACGTGCACCGACGGCCTCTGGCCCCGGAAATCCGCGCCGGCGCCGGTGAGGGCCGAGCTGCGCGCCAGGGTGCGCCGCGCCAAGCAGTACACCAGCATCGCTCTCGCACTCGTCAACATGCTTGCCAGTAGTAACCCAAGAAGTTAGACAAACCACGCCCAAACCGTGGTCGCTTATCAGTTGTGATGTAAATTGACAATCTTGCTCTCTGTCTCTGTTCAGTTTACGTCTGCTTTACATAGGAGCAATAGAGAAGGGATGAAGCTATGTGCCATGGATTGTAACTATCCACATACTACGGTTATTTTACAATCTAATAATGTGCTCTTGCAGATCTTGCAGATCCACCATCGTTTTGAGTGGCTCGTCCTCGAGCTTCAGGTGTCGGCCAAGGCTGCAGCCCCTCGTGCTGTGTCACGTGAGAGCACTAGGTCGTCTGGACTCTGGAGTATCTTTCCCGTGCTTCCCGCTAGCGGTCATCTATATGTGTGCTACTGTAGGTTGCTGTGGTGTCACGAGTGGCTCCAATGGTGCCACTGATAAGGGTTAGCGACGATGAATCGGTGGCGTGTCGATGTGAAGGCTTAGCTAGTAGTAACATCGGACGACGAGGTGACATAGCCATGCCGGTTGCCGAGGTTGATCTCGCTGCCGCGACCGCCTAATGGAATGCCATCCAATATGCGGTTTGGACCAGGGGGACATAGCGGCCTAGCGGGGGATGACGGAGCTACCAGGGCAAACAACTCCACGACTATATGCAGCGGTTTTGGGCCCGTGGAGGTTGGATCTAGGTAGGTGGAGGTGGTGAGGGCGGGAGGGGAGCCCGAGTTGTGATTGTTTGGGCCGTATTCAGCCTCATGCTTTGGATCTAGCTAGAAAATGGGAAAAGAAGAGAAAAGAGAAACGATAATGGGCTATGTTTAGTCTTAGTGGAAACCTATCGAGTTTTTGAAAAGGATTTTAAAATTCCATTTTTAGAGCCAAAGATATATTGTAGCCTCTGATAATTTGATTTGTATTTAGAAAGATAATTTTATTTTCAAACTAGTAGTTAGCGCGCAAGAAACAAAGATGAATATTAACATTAGTTTTATTGGAGATTTCAGATCCTTTGGAGGCAAAGATCGATCCATAGCTTGTAAGGACAGTGCTACTTACCAACTACTGCATCTAAGCCTTTAGTGGATCTGATTATATAGAAAACTCTATTGCATTCACTAAGGAATTTACAACCACGTCATGTGCTCATATTCAGTATTTAGCATACATGGTTAAGAGCGGTAACATACACGCTTTTTTCTCAAAGCTGTGCCATAACTATGGATCTTTTTTCTTAAAAAAGCGATCAATGTTAAGGTAGCCCAATATTTATGTACCAGTATTGACACAGGAATCATCTCATAGGCAAGCTTCCAATCAAGCCTAATGAAATTTTGGTACAAGAAGATAGATTCACCAGATTTTGATATAAGAAGTTAGATTCATCTATATAGTAGTAGTTACTAATTTCATTGAATGCATAGCTTGTCAAAGTGCCTGTTAATTTAGAATAAGGAGAAGGTAGCATTTAAAAGATAACCGCAATCCATAGGTAACATATATATAGCGTAGAGTTGTCCATAATACAATCATTGTTTAGTTGGTTTACAGGAAACAGACTGACTATAGTTCTTCTGCCATAATTAGAGTCTTATGCATAATAGCTGGTTATATATACAATGAAAAGCACCACAAGGTCTAATCAACATTAGTGCTTCGACAAACATCGATGGTCACCACAAAATATAGTCGCTGTTCAAAAGCAATATGGCAGTTCAAGGTGACCACAAAAATAAAAGACTTGCATTTGAAAGTAGTAGTAAACACCACAAGGTCTGGTGATGATTGGTGGTTCGACAAACTTTGATAATCACCACAAAATGTAGTCGCCGTTTAAAAGTAGGATGGCAGTTCAACATGACCACAAAATAAAAGGCTTGCATTTTAGTATCTGATTGACAACCTGTAAGAAAATAAATGGACCAAAGGAGCATGGTTAACATATTTTTTATTTTGATATTAATGTTTCAGTTAGAAAACAAGATTGACCTAATTTATTTGTTTTTTTGGGAATGTGGGATTTTGGATGTTCCACATTTCTCTGAGGAAGCTTTCTTGGTGTCAGATGATGATCTGAAAGATGGATTAAAAAGAGTTTTAGATGGTGGTTCTGAATACAGTTAAAGAAGTATTTTAGATATAAGTAAAAATTGAACTGCAATAGAGTGATACCTGTTTGGTGATGTTCCTCGCAATGATAGATTTTCTGTTTCGTCAGCGATGAGATTTGATTTGAATTTTTTTGTTGAATCATCGTTGTCTTCTTGCTTAAAATGGAAAGAAAACAAAAACAAATATAAGTGACTCTAACAGAATGGTACTGTAATATTGAGAAAGAATCATTATAGTTTCATACTTACATAAGTAGATGTGCTTTGATCAGTGTAGAGCCTTTTACGTGTTGAGGTTTTTTCTGGTGTCTCTATTTCTCTTTGTGAAACAGAGATATATTTGGTTAATTTATAAATGTAGTGGTTATGTGTTAACCATATTGCATAGGTCTTTGCTTGAGAGAAGATACTTACGTTGGAGGTGCATCTCTCATATCAGATTGAACTGTACGTGGAGTTGCTGGAAATCCCTGAAATATTTTTGAATGAAGATTATATTAATAATCCAATATATGTGATATATATTAATAATCAGTGGATATAGGTAAGCTGATAGTTTATGTAGTTACATGTTGTGTCGAGCTTCCATAATGCTTGCTTGTGAAACCACGAGAATAGGTTGGTGAATTATCTGAAACATGACGAGCTGATAGTTGCTTTCCATGAGCAGTAATAACAGAGTTGATTATGTATGTCTTATTCGCAGTGTGGTAGCTGTTTTCTGTCATATTGATTGAAAATGTGAATTTTTCAGAAACTATAGCTGCTATGTCAGGTGATATGTTGCCTCTTCGTCTAGCTGACGCCATAACATATTCTGCAGACTTCCCAACAATGTGAGCTGCTACATTACCAAAACAGATCATTTCTGATTCAGCAGTGCCATCAGTAGCTATGAAGGCAAGTTTAAGCCTGCGGTAGTACAATATATATTTTAGACTTTAATTTCGCTGTGAGATAAAGATTCAAAAACTGCAAATAATGGAAAAAAGGTGTTGTTTGTACTTGTAAGTGTAGCCGGTAGAGTTGCATGGTCGGCATCTGTATCCAGGTCCATCTCGGCTGCATGATTTGCCACATAGGTTGCATGAAGGGAACCACCAAATCATGTTATCAGCCAAGCGTGAAATTGTTACTGTGCATTGAGAGCAAGTACGCTGAGTGTAGAAAACATAAGATTAAATTAGAATTTGTTGGACAGATGCTGGTGGAAAATAGCATAAATTAGTTGAAAAAAATGGAGATGTACTGACCGAGAAATCATAGGGG
This sequence comes from Panicum hallii, assembly GCF_002211085.1. Classification (NCBI taxonomy): domain Eukaryota; kingdom Viridiplantae; phylum Streptophyta; class Magnoliopsida; order Poales; family Poaceae; genus Panicum; species Panicum hallii. The sequence goes on along the minus strand of NC_038050.1, from coordinate 58,234,588 downwards.
TCCATGCTGTTTAATTCTTGTAGAGATTTTCTTTCTAATGTAGCTGGGGGTGGGGGTTCAGCTTGTTCTTGGATAGGTATGCCAGTTCGTTTGATTTCTATACGGGTGTCTTTGAGTCTGTGGTAAATTTTATTTTATATTTCAAGGTAAGAAGGTGATGGATGATTAAATTTGATCAATTAAAATGAAGATGGTATATGCAGTTTACCTGTTATGGAAAGCTTCTGCTTCTGGAATTTCAGAATTGAAGTACCATTTAAATGCTGAGTTGCCACTTAAGTAATGGTTATCTGTAAAACAATAACATTTTATTTATATGAAAAGGACATTATTAATAACTGAAAGATAGAATTGGAATGGATTGATGGTTATTATGCATAAAGGTCTTCATTAAGCAGCCAACAAAGAGAGTCACAATTGGTTTGGCACTTTCAGCGTCATAGACAGAATCAATCTTAAATTCTCTTGCTCGTTGACCCCATAGTGTTAATTTCATTTCAGAACCACTGAAAACATAGAAGGAAAGGCTATGGTTAATTTTTAAATTAGGTATAATGGAACAATAATAATTACACTTTAAAAGAAAGGTATTTGTATAAGTGCTTTGTGTATCTTACTCTATGCTTTGCAGTGTTACATCTCTAGTAAAAGCTGGTTTTGGTTGTGTAGATATCGGCCTCCATTGTGGTTCAGCAACTTCAGTAATGATCGCCAGTATGTCTATGAGGAGAATAAAAATCTTAAATAAGAGACACAGTTACTTATGAATCAAAATGTATTTATAGTAGCATGAACTGGAGAGTTTCTTACCAAGGAAATATGTGCGATCACCAATATATGAGTAGAGATCTTCAAAGTCTGTCAAGTTATAGATGTATTTTGAAAATGTGCGTGGAGGATTTGTAACTGCATTGATCCTTGTGTGACATGTGAATTCAATCATAAATGGAGCATGGACTGGTCTAATGAGTTTTTCAGGTTAGTTACTTTGAACCGGCTGAGCATATAGACACCATGCTCTTCTATCTTCGAATTATGTCTTTCAATTTCAGAAGCTGGAATTTCAGCATAGATAGCATTTCCCTATGAGGAGGGGGAGAAATTAAATGTGTAAGTAAATGAGGTAGAAAAATAAGAAGTATTAGAAGGGATAAGAAAGAATAGAATAATGCATAAACTGAAGCTATTTTTTGTTTTCTATTTGGAATTGTTGAGGTTTTGTACCTTCTCATCTGCCAGGACAAGATCAATGTGCTGAATTGGTCCATCATCTGTTTGGCCTCGGTATTCCCATTTCCATACTACAGATACTCGGATCTCAGAAAATTTGTTCTGCGGGTGAAGATCTGGAATGAAATAGAATGCCATCTTCTTGATCTGCATACAAGAAAGTTATCAAAAAACAAGAAGATGAAAATGAATTACATGTGACAATGTATGTTGTACAGTTATATTTGTTGTGTACAATTTTTTTCACTGTATATTTGTACATATATGTATATACATAGTTAAATATGTATAGATATTTACATATCTTCATGATACTATAGAATTATAAGTCAATATCATTTGACTGCAAAGCAACCAAGGCTTCTTGATAAACAATATTTTTTTTTGTATCTGTGCAGTCACCATTCTCATTTTCTATTAGGATCTTGAGGCCATTTTTCGAAGTTACACGAGATAGAGCAACGAATAATTGGCCTTGGCTGAACACGGGTTTGCTTAAATAAACACCAACTGTTGATAATGTTTGACCCCACCCTGTTTTGTTGATTGTCATTGCATAGCATATTTTGACCGGAAATTGTCGTCTTTCAAGAACAAATGGCAGTTTTGTACTCTTCAAAGTTAAAGAAATACAAGGTATCTATACAGTGTCCCCTGCATGATTTCCAGTCATAATTTGTGCTTCAATAATCATATCTCCAAGAGCTGTAATAACTAATCTAGTTCCATTGCATAATCCATCGGCTTGGTTTAAGTTACGTAGCAGCATTATTGGCACTCCTTTCTTTAGAACTATTTGGTGCTGTGGGAAGTTGTTTCCATTTATAGAGTTCAGAAATTCAATGGGTACAGCATTTCATATGACTCATGCGTATCAGGTGTTTTTGAAATTCTGTCACAGCTTAGATATTGCTTCTTTTGGCCAGGAATAATAGATACAATGTAGGAATTTATATAATCGGCTGTTTCATTGGTGGTTGTCAGTATAGCGCGCTGTCGTAGATATGGAATATTTAGATACTCTGATGATAAGTTTGGATATACAACATCAATTAAAGAAGAAAGTTTGTTGTCAGTTGGCATCAACAGTAATTCGTGAGGTATTTTTATCCAGGTAGGTTCTGTTTCACCATCACGGGCAGTTGCTTCTATTTTCCCCTCACCAACATCTAAAATCCATTTGCTAAATGTGGCGAGTTCTTGTTGTGCTTCAGGATTTAGATCAGTACCTGATAATCTCATATTCACTGTCAGATGTAGAACTGTAACATACTGTCATAAAGGTGAGTTGATGACGGCTGCATTTACTATTTGGGCTCTATTGCCACCTTCAACAACTGGAAGTATTTGCCTAAGATCCCCACCTAAAACTACAACTTTGCCTCCAAATGGTGTGGTTGCTGCAGAATCAGAGTGTAGTGCTAGGATGTCTCTGAATGTTCTATCTAATGTTTCAAATGCTTTTCTATGTGTCATCAAAGCTTCATCCCAAATAACTAATTCAGTGGCCTCTATTAATTCAGCGAGCATCGAGCCTCTCTTAATATCACAAACTGTAGCATCATCTACTAAATCACAAGGTATCTTGAACCGTGAATGAGCTGTTCGACCCCCAGGTAGTAACAGAGAAGCAACTCCAGAGGAAGCAACAGTTAAGACAATTTTCTTGTATGCTCGAATTGTTGTTACTATGGCATTCCATAAATATGTTTTGCCTGTTCCACCATAGCCAGAGACGAAGAACAGTCCACCTTTATTGTTTAATACTGCATCTCTTATCATTTTGAAAGCTTTGTATTGTTCACTGTTTAGGTTACCAACCAATTTTTCAGATTCATGTTTAAGCTCATTAAGATTATATGCTAGTTCTTCGTCAATGAGGCGGTTTCCAGATAATGCATGAGACGCGGTTGTTCTAGTTGGCAAATCATGATCTCTAATACGGTGTCCATATTTTGCAAAGAGATCTGATAAATCATCAAGTAAATAATTTCTAAGGTCATCTTCCTGTATTTCATAGTTAGGATTGCATATGATTTCTCTAATTCTATACTGAATATCATCAGCTAATAATCTCCAAACTTTTTCAAAGAATGCTCTCTCATCAGTCACTTCACAGAAGAGAAGCATTGTAACAAATAACTGCCTCAGTTGTGGAGCTGTAGCCCATGCAGCTGCCTCATCAAATGCTTCATACCATTCTTGATCATTTCCAAGTAAACCTCGTGCATTACAGGTTTCTCTAAAGGTTTCATAAGTGACACCATTATATGTTCTTATATCTTCGTAACTTTGAGCACCTTTCACTGTCATTAGTAACATTCTAAGGAAATACAGTTCACCTACGGATGGATGTACATAATAAAGTCGGCCAATTTTGAAACCCATTTTCCTAGGTTCCCACATTCGTGTTGATTGATTGTATCACCACTTTGCTGGAAATTCACAGTAAGTCAGTGATCTAGCTTCTGGATATATTTGATTGGCTACAAACCATTGTGTTAATGTGGTTCTTCGAAGAAATTCTTCTGAAAGTATTTCTGTCATATCAGTATCTTCATCAAAAGTAATATTATTTTCATTTTCTAGATGCACTGAGAGTCTCTGAACAGCAGGGAAGTGTCTATGGATATCAAAACCAAAAACTCACCAACATGCATCTTGTTCACAAATATACCGGCAATCTAAATATTCTTTGACTTCATTTCTGGTTTGACTTTCTTGGTCATAAGGAGTATCTTCACCATTTCTAAGTCGCTGCAAGTAAGCTTTGCTACAATCAGGCCCTTTTGTAACGTATTTGAACAGATATTTGATGAAGATACTCTTGTTGCACCATTCCACATTTATATGAGCTTGGAATTTTTTCAGTAAATTCATGTTGTATGGAACAACTCATTGATTATTTAGTCGAATATTGCTATTTTGGACATATCTATCATTATTTGATCTTTTGTATAGCACAAATCCATTTTCATCGAGAGTAGTTTTAGATTGAAATGCTTTAGGAAAACCCTTTGAGCATACACCATTTTTCATGCAGGGAGAATTTGGACTATCTTTGCCACAGGGTCCATGCATCATATGTTTAGCGACTAATGCATATCCTAGAGGATCTGTGTTTGGATCAGGAATTTCAGCACTTAGATAAGAGTCAATTAATTCAGGTGTTGGATTTGTGGTATCCATTGGGACCCAAAGAATGATATGAGCGTGTGGAAGACCTCGCTTTTGAAATTCAACAGTATGTAGCTCTGTTTTGAAAAGGTGAATTCTGTTAGAATATATAAATATTATTCTTATTAAAGATATGTTTGGAGTAGTTATACCTGCTTTGATTGGACCAAATGTAGTTCCATTTTTATGTCTTGTAACATTTCTTCAAGTTTCATATTGTAAACCCTTACTATTATATCAGCTCTATCTGTTGGTTTTTGACAAGGTTCAAGAATGCCTTATGTGATTTCTGGCCATTTAGAATTGCATGTAAATGTTGTGAAGAAATCCGGGGGACCATATACTCTGCATATAGCCATTCCATCATGATAATTTTGAATCATATAGCATCTTCCACCGGTATGTGATGCTGGTGAAACAGTCAATTTTCCCATTTCACTTTGATCTGTGCAACCACGACTTACTGCATCTGCTATGCCTTGAAGATTTTCTATTCGTAATTTCGATTGGTTTTGAAGTATGTACCATAGTCGATTCTCATCAATACAAGCACGAGCATCAATTTTGGCTTGAGTTGATAACGCACCGTAGCATAAAAATGGATTGGCTTGATTTTTTCTATAGTGAAAATTGTAACGGTAATAATCTTGCATTGTCATTTTAACTTGAGCATTTTTTCTTTTTTGTTATTTCAGAATAAAGAACTCTAAGTTGGAAGCCGCGTTCTCCATGTGGAAATAATAGTGGATATTGTAATAAATGCTGGGTGTAGAGCTGATACTTGCTTTAGATGGCCAGCATGAGTTTCTACTATTATGTCATGTTTGAAAGTATCCAAAGAAAAATCTCCAACAATGAGCATCGCAAGCTGATCTGTAGTTGGCAGATTGTATTGAACAGGATTACCTTCTTTGGCTCCTATGATTCTTATAACAAATTGTTCATCACCATGCTCTGCTAATCTGTCTCTTGCAAGTCTAAATTTTTTCATGAAAGGATTGTGTTTCGTCTAACATTTTCATTAATCTTTGAATAATATTTGGATCCAAAGGCTCTGATGTTGTTTCTTCTAGATTTAATGCTTGTATCCTATTGCTGATTTCATTTGCAGTGTCATAAATATAGAGTTGTATGAATTTTGGAGGGCTGCCATCTGGTGGAAGTAAAGAACAAATATGGTGATGGATTTGGCCATTGATTTTGAAAACAGGAGGCCCTCGACCATCATTCATAGAGCGATCTATCTTTGCTCCCATTGATGTGAATGCAAAGAGACAGTTGTATTGACGTATATTTCTTATGAATTTATTGCACTCTGGTCCACCATCAAATTTTGTGAGGCTTGCCAATGGTTCAGGTCTAGGATGAAAAGGTGGAATAACAACTCTTCCTCCTTTGCAACAATTGTTATAAGTTATTCTGCTTGCTTTAGAATCAGATTTAACTCTTTCTTCATACGAAAATATGGCGTGGCAATATTGACATTGAAATTTAGGAGCTCCATAATAGGATCGATGAGAATAAGATGCTGAGGTAGAATTGTATGTTCAAGGTATTTCAAGAGATTTTATAGTTGAGTAAGACATCAATGATATCACCGGAAAAGGATAAACAGATTGGGCAAAAATATTAGTAACATAAGATTTTGTTTATTATTCTTTTATATGACTGCTGAAGTATACCTTTTAACGCATCTATGTACTCTTGTTGAAAATATCCACATTCCACATGATTTATATTCTGCTGTGTGCCACCTACATAAAATTAAATGTAGCTTGATAGAATAGTTATAAATTAATGATGACACATTTTGAAAGTGTTGATTTGACACAATCGTATGAGTATAGAAGACACCTTTTAATCCTAGTCGTTTCTCACTGAGTCGTCTACGATGTTTGCGTTGACACTCTGCAGGATCACTGGCTGTAGGATCATAAGATCCTGTATTTATTTTATCTATATTAAAAAGTTTAAGCTGTTATATGTATGGAAAGTAAAATTTATGGTTCTTCTTTACTGTTGGCAATACATAAGGTTTCTTTTACGTTGTTGAGGTTCTGGATTATGCATGGCTGAGTAAAAGAAAAACAGAAGTTATAGTACCTATAAGTGCTGAAGGCTGCACTATATATCCATATACACATACATAGAGATAGGAAAAAAATATAAATAAAGGAACATGTTATGAAGCTAATTATTTCTGTGTTGGATGTAAATAAAGTAGCAAGTATATCAAAGCTTTGAAGCAAGCTTACCTGATTTATGTGCAGAAGTTGTTCACATTACGTATCAGGTCTCGAAGTTCTGTCTTTATTCAATCCTGGTGAAGAAAAAAGAGAAAGTACTTTTTTATTTTTTCCCTGCAAACTGTAAATGTTCTTGAGACTTTAACACTATTTTTTTAAAAGTAGTGATATGATCTATGTTTACCAGAAATGATTTTTGCCAGATGAAGATCAGATTGATAGGCTGTGGGAGTGAAATTCCTGCTATTTAGTATCCTGTGTAAATGAAAAAAGTATGGTGAGAAGCTGAGCAAAAATTAGGAGTTCCTTTATGTCTACCTATTCTAGATTAAGGACACGAGGAACAGACACGATTTAAGGAGAGAGAGAGAGAGCAAAAAAGCAAAGAACGAAACAAACAACATAGAGAAATCAAGTAAATCAAGCAAGAAAATATAATATTGCATTGATCACATTGCTCACAAAATCTGAGCTGGTAACAATAAATGTATCAAAGGATGATGTTAACAGATACGATCAAAGAAGAAAAAATACATAGCAACATATATACAGGGGGAGAGAGTGAGAGAAAGAAAGCGAGAAGGGAAGAAAAGAGGAGAGGGAGACGGAGGGAGAGAGACACAGAAACAAAGCAGAGCACAATGTGATTAGAAGCAAAAAAAGCCCTTCCATCAAGCACCGTGTCATAGGCAGAGGCAGCTCATTCTTGTCGACACCGTCCGGACTCTACGCAGCTCACGCCGCTACTTTCAACCCGTAATAATACCACCGGTGGTAGTGCTCGCCGGGGCCGCTCGAGACTAGGGATGGCAACGGATAAACTATCCGCGGATATCGACTCCGGATATCCATACCCACGACCTAAAAACCATACCCGAACCCATACCCATTATCCGTAACGGATAGCAAAACGTACCCACATCCGTTACCCGCGGGTAATGGATATCCGCGGATATATCCATTTATCCAATAGCTACTGCACAGGGAGGAGGGGGAAGGGAGAGGGGCGGCGGCGGCACAGGGAGGAGGGGAAGGGAGAGGGGCGGCGGAGGGGTAGGCGGAGGGGCCGGCGGAGGGGCGGCCGAGGAGCGGCGGAGGGGAGAGCGGCGGCGCCAAGCCCGAGCGAGGCGGCGCACAAGCCGAAGGAGGAGGAGAGGGGCGGCGGAGGGGCGCGCGGAGGGGCCGGCGGAGGGGCGGCGGAGGGGCCGGCGTAGGAGCGGCGGAGGCGGGGCGGAGGGGCGGGCAGAGGGCTGCTGGCGGCTGGGGGCTGGGGCCTGGGGGCTTGGGCGGCTGGGAGCTGGGAAGAGAAAGTGAAACCCTAAATTCGTGTATATATATAAGGATACTCGGGCCCACATGTCAGCGGATATTTCGGGTATACGGGTTCGGGTATCATTTTTTCATACCCATTTACAAAATATCCGTGGGTTTAGAGTTGTACCCGTGCCCGTACCCGCGGGCACAGATCGAGACCCGTATCCGCGCCCACCGGGTACGGTATCCGCGGGTACGCGGGTATTTCCTACCCGTTGCCATCCCTACTCGAGACTCGCAGAGTTGATGACACAAGTACACAACAAAGTGCTAGACGCGGGTTTGAAAGGCTGCTTCTATGACTTCGATCCAGAAGTCTGGAAAGTGGAAACTAAGGCTCGTGATACATAAATTATCTTTCACAGCTTGTGTTACGAACCAAGAAATTGTAGACTAAAAGTGACCAACGATATGTTCCATATATATATAAGTGTCTGTGTAGTTGTGAAATCAACTTGTGCATGGAGAAAAAATGACCAATTTCGTGACCGTAGATTATACCTATGTAAATGGTTAATTTAACGGGAGCAAAATAAACCAAAGTTTTGTCCACGGACAAAACGAATTGTTTTGTAATGGTAAAATGGCTATTTTTTGTTTCTAAAGTACATCAAATTGGTTCCTGGCTGTCTTTTTTTCACACAAGATGTATCGAAGAATTCGTGATGCATGCTCCTCGCAAAAAAAGAAAAAGAAAAGAAATTAAACCATGCGGCTGGCAAATTGTAAAAAAAAAAAGAATCTCAAAGATCACGTGCGGCCACCTCCCGGCTGGGCAAACAGTTCGGCGCTCGCCCATCACGGCGTACCAATAATCCGGGATATTTCCATTTCCTTCCATTCCCCGTGGATGCATGCATACGCATGGCCGGGGATTAATTAATTAATCAGCTAGCTTATATGTTAATTAGACTAGGAAAAGAACGAAATTAAGGAGCAACCGCCTCCGGTAATCTCTCGCTGCGTGCGCGGTGCAGGAGGAGTTGAAGTGGCCAGTCAAAGATCCAAAAGACGCGCTCCGCCTCGCTGCCGCCGTCGCTAGTCTGTTCGTTTGTTATGCGCTACTCGATCGGGCAGTAGGCGCCCCGTTCCCTGCGAACCGCTCGTCTCCGGCCTCCTCGGTCGCTGCTCCCCGCTCCCTCGCCGTGCTAATTTATAAGGAGCACGGGGCTCCCTCGTTTCCCTCCTGTTTCCTTCGAGGAGAAGGGGGAGAGAGGGGGCGGATTCCCGATCGATGCGAAGAAGAAGCTGGTAGGATTCGCCGCTGCTGCTGCGCGCGGCGACGATGGACTTCCCGGAGCTCGCCAAGCTGGCCTTCTCGAGGGTGCAGCAGATGGAGCCGCAGAACGTCGGCAAGATCCTCGGCTGCATCCTCCTCAGGGAGCCCGACGAGGACGAGATGGTGCAGCTCGCCTACGGCAACGACGCCGCCGTGCACGCCAAGATCAACGACGCCAAGGCCACGCTCGCCGCCATCTACGCGCGCTGCTCCGCTTCGCACCACCACCACCACCAGATCGGCGCCGCGCACAGGGCCGCCGCCGCCGCCGCCGCAGCCGCCGGGTACCACCCGGCCGCCGCCTCCGCCGCCGGGGTGCGCCACCACTTCTCCCCCGCGGCCGCCGCCTTCGGCTTCCAGTACTGGCCGGAGCCCGCGCCGGTGCCCAAGGCGCAGCCGGAATTCGGACTCGTGGACGCCGGCGCCGGCGCCGGCGCCGAGGGCCACCACGCGCTGCTGCAGCAGCAGAACCACAACGGCCTCGACGACCACCACCACTACGACGCCGCCGGAGGGTACTACTACGCCGCCGCCGAGGATGCGTTCCACAATGGCGGCGCCGGCGGGGGCCTGCCGCCGAGGGCTGCGGCTCGCCGGGCGAACGGCGTGTCGACGCGGCGCGCCTGCCACTACTTCATCAAGGGCGTGTGCAAGAACGGCCAGAACTGCCCCTTCTCGCACCACCACGCCTACTCCGACGGGTTCGCCGACGACAGCCACCACAACGGCGGCGGCACGCCTGGCGCGCTGGAGAAACTTGAAATGGAGATCACCGAGCTGCTCAACTCGCGGCACGGCCAGCCTCTGTCCATCGCGTCGCTGCCCACGCTCTACGGCGAGAGGTACGGGAAGGGCCTCCAGGCCGAGGGCTACCTCACCGAGAGCCAGCGCCATGGCAAGGCCGGCTACAGCCTCACCAAGCTGCTCTCCCGCCTCAACAAGATCAGGGTCATCGAGAGGTATAATAAGACTGTGCAACCACAATCTAATAAGAAAAATTGATGCCACAACATTCAAGTTTCCTAGACTCTGGCCTAATCATTGGACAATGCACAAATCATCAGGCCGCATGGGCAGCACTCTGTGGTTCTCGCTGAGGACGCCCCCAGGTACACGGAATTCAGGGGCGAGAGAGGAGGAGGTGACATGGGCTCCGTCCCGGCCAGCTCGCACCAGATATACCTCACCTTCCCTGCCGAGAGTACCTTCCAGGAGGAAGACGTCGCCACTTACTTCGGGTACATATATATACATGCTATCTATATGTATGTGTGTGTGTGTATATATATATAACTACTTTTGTTCTCAGTTTTGAGGTTGATCGAAGATGCATTCTGGGTTCAATTACGACGTTCTCATACAGTGCGTGGACCTGCATTTTGCAGGCAGTATGGTCCCGTGCGCGACGTGAGGATCCCGTGCCAGGAGAGGCGCATGTTCGGCTTCGTGAGCTTCCAGAACCCGGAGACAGTGAGCACCATCCTCATGAGGCGCAACCCGCACTTCATCTGCGGAGCAAGGGTCCTCGTTAAACCCTACAGGGAGAAATCCAGGTGCCTAGAACGGTAATGCATGCCCTGATGCACGGGAGAAGAAATTAAATAATTAGCCATAATTGTTTTTTTCCGTTCTTTTTCGATAGCATGCTATGTCTATGTGTGTTGTGAGTAGTGACAACCTAAAAAGTTCCAGTCATCCCAGGACGTACACGGACAGGATCAAGCCGATGCACTACTACCCTACCCGCTTCTTCGACATTGATCCGGACTTCTATCCTGGTAATGGCAAAGTGACCTGCACTATACATTTTAACCATTCGCAATGAATGAATTAGTTAACACACGCTCCGTCGTCGCATCAACTTTCTCGCTCCAGATGAATATGAAGCTTCAAGCAGGATCGTGAGGAAGCAACTGGCGGAGAAGCGCGAGAGGCTGATCGAGCTCGAGAGGAAGCGCTTCGCAGGGATCAGGCTCGAACCGCTGCCGCATCAGTTTGCTTACTTCGATTGCAGCATTGAGGATGGGAATCCCCTCGATTGCCTCCCAGCAGGTCGGCAGTGCATATTTTCACGCCTTGGAATAATCTCCATCTTGAATAATCCTAAAGTTAAGTTTTTTCTTCATTTTACTCGTGCTAATCAGATTCCAAAGATGTCGACCTGATGGACCGTCCCCTCAACGTGCCGGACTCCCTGGAGGTTGTATCCACGAGCCAAGCTCCGCAAACGCAGGCAAGCAACAGCTGCGACGACAAAGAGAGGTACCTGCACACTACGAAGCACGGTCAATGCTACATTGGTCTTGTTCATCGTCTGCAACTTTTCAATGGATGCATTATTCCTAATTGCAGCACTGAAATCGAACTCCTCCCAGAAAGCCCATTCGCATCGGCAGCGCCTGCTGGGAACAGCATATCCTCAATCATATGATGGGAAGGGGAGATGAAGCATCCTGGACCCTCTGTCAGTTTCGTTTGATATCGTCTCAATAACGTAAGGTCTAAAGGGATGAGTGCATTTTTACACAGGAGACCGGAAAAAATAAACAGTTTTTGTAGATAGAGAAAAGGGAAAGAGAAGAACTTTGTGTTCTTGATTAGGAATCACAGGACAAAGGGAGCACGTGTTCATTTTATACTTTAGAAGCGGGATGGAAAAAGCAGTAGTAGCATGCAGGTTGAGGACAGAGAAAGAAAGCCACACTGGTAAGTTTTATACAAGTGTGTAGTCTGACTATATATAAGTTACAGGAAATAATGTGACATGATATATAGTTGTTCTAATAAGACATTATGATACATGCAAATTGGTGCTCTACCATTTGTTTCCAAAGATTACGAACCAAGATTAATTATTTACAGAGGTAGAAGTCGTTGTTGGTCCAGGGCGTCTATTATTTGTACTTTCAGTTAGTAATGAATTGAAGACACAATATCTGTTCCATGCTGTATTGCCTGTAAATATATTTGCGGCATTCACGATACTTTCTTTGATTGCATAGTTCGTTCTGAAAGAACCTTTTAGATGCATAAGAATCTGTCCGGTTGGCTTTTGCATTGCTCTCACGCCGGCACCATGACCTTATGCAATGTCACTTCGACAACCCATGTGGTATAATGTTACTCATGTGCCTCAGCAGCAATAACCACTTGGAAAAAGGCAACCTAGTGCATTCTATGCTAGGCTGCAGTCATGGGACTCACCTGATCTTGATATGAACCTTCAAGTGATTCTTTAATTATTTGCTTCCCCTTTGACATTGAGAAACCACCTAAGAACGCTGAAAACCTGAAGGGCCACAAAAATATATATCTGTTGGTGCCTGATGTGACAAGGTAATGAATTCGTGATGATAACATGTAAACAGTTGCAATCCCCTTTGTTGCCCAAAGGGCATCATGAATCATGATCCAACCTCAGAATTGAGGTGCCACTGGTGGAGGGAAATCTTGTGTGGATAGTGTTATGGATCTAGTGGGGTCGTGCTCTAGCTTTTGTGGCTCTCATCCTTGGTGGTGGCCTGCAAGTAGGATAAGAGACTGATGTGACCAACTGAGACAATCAATAATACTAGTATTTTCAGAATAAAAACAAATCCAATAATAGGACCACATATTAAAAAAATATAGTTTCAACAAATAATCTATTGCTTCAGTTATAGAAATATATGACCACACCAGCCTTGTCAGTACGAATCCCCTTCAGATCACCTGGATCCCACCTCCCACGTGGACCTGACTATGACAACATGCTAAAGCAGAAACACATATCGCGAGGACTGCGATTGTCTAGTGAAGTTGCTGTGCATGGCGACTGATTTGTCCTAGTGCTTTGTTGGTGAAATGCTCGTGCTGTGTCGTAGTCCTTGCTTCAGACCGCTTCGTCTGTCGTTGAGGAAGCTGTCCATTCTGCTTGTGGTTACTAGATGAACTGATCACTAGTTGCAATGAAACTATTGCCATCTGTTTAGGAGTTTATTATTGACCACTCGATCCCTAATATAGCAGCTTTGGCACCAAATTAGAATTATCAAATCAATAACGAAATATATTTTCATGATGTATTTCTTTGGTGACATATATATGCGAATATTTTTTCTGTAAATAGCTTAACTTGGAACAAACTTAAGAATAGTTATATCTTGGGACGGAAAGAGTACTGCATACCGATCTTAATCAACATTAAGATATCTGAGTATAATTTCATCAATTAAAGGGTGCACTATTTACGCACTAAGTTCTTGAATACATACCATTCCATTGTTGCTTTCAAAGTTTGTTCTCAATGCAAATACGTACCCTACCCATTCTTTTTGTCTACACCACTAGGGACTCAAGTAAGACCCATCATTTTTAGAGCAAATACTAACAATATGAATGTTTTGGATGGGGCAGGCATAGCACTTCCTCCAGCCATAGCACTTCCCTTTCATCCTCGCTTCAGAACACTCGCACTTTAGTGAATTTTGTGCGAGTACATAAACATATCAGGAGAGTGCAGATTTGTCATAAATACATGAAAGAACTTGATTTAGTGAGCATTTAGCAGCATAAAAGACCCAACGTGCCATTCCATGGACCTTGCACATGCACAGTGAGTGGTCGGAACATTTTCAGTTTTAGGGAGACACAGAAAAACTCCGCTTTGATTCATTTCACTCCACGCATGTAATGTGTGTTCCAGACACCTTGTTTCCTAACCATCAAGTGGACTTTACATGATTACTCTCTCCCTCTCCCCCCTCCCCAGCATCAGTGAATAAAGAAAGCAAGAAATCAATTCTACTAGAAATAGACCGTATCTTTGCTTACTGTAACATAAACCCATCCCAAGGTCCACACACAAATTCGGGATTACTTGGGTTCTTCTTCTATATGGAAACATCGATAGAGCGGCGATGTCTCCTTGTTACTATAGCCCCATCAACGTTTCCTAAGGTACTTCCTCCTTGTCTGGGAGGCATATCTGAACAACATGGAGGAACAGTACTACGAATCACATGGAGGCACATGTTCCTCAATCTGCGAAAAGGTTATGTAAGACTGAATTGCTACTAACAAAAACTAGGGAGGACGATGGAAGGAATGCTTGATCAGAACAAAACTTCACTAGTTATTTAGTCATGCACAAGATCTATTGACTCTATGCATGGCTCAGGCACAAGATCTATGAACTCTATGCATGGATCACAAATCTCCATAGACCCATGCAATCATTACTGAATATGACCCTCCCTACCTCCTTTCCCACACACAGACCCCATCCAGAAATGATTTTTTTCTGATGAAAATTATAAAAGTAGAGTGGATATGCATGCACAGGTGCAGCGCCAACGAGAATTCTGAAGAAATCCTAAATTAACATTTAGTAATAAGATATGGGCTGTAATTAAGTGTATGGGCAACTATTTTCTGCATGCCGTAAATATGTAGTGTCTATGCTAATGTAAAATGGTAATTCTTAGTAACTCAAGATAAGAAGTTAATAAATGTTTGCTACATCTTCTTTACGGTTGACATGTTTTGCATATTAGTAGTAATGAAATAAATACTTTTAGAGTATATATGATACTCATATATTCAAGCTAACCGAGAATAGTTTGCATGTGGAAAAACCCTTAGGAATGACCCAAGTTCCATAGTGCATATGAGCCGGAGAGAGGCTGGAGTGGCTGGTGGCGTTGAGCCGCGGTGATGGCTGGAGGAGCTGACCAACGAGTGTCGGGATGGAGTTCCGTCTGTGCAGGGATGAGGTGGAGGGCGCCCTTGGCTTCCTCATGCTATTGCAGCGCTCAAGAGCACCCAAGGTTAGCGAGGACAACATGGCTGTGGAGATCGGTGACAATGGTGGCTTATGGGAACGGGGATGTTGGTGTTTCGATCACCGGCTAATAAATTTAGCGCCGCGCTTCTCCATGGCTCAATGGCTAACAAACGAAGGCAATGATTTAGACTGGTTCGAACGAACACCCTACATCCAGCGTGGGTGGTGATCTTCGTGTTCCTCACGTTCGAATGCTGGTTGTTTACAACGGGTCGCTTGCAAGCCGTGTATATGTGTGCCTATTTGGGTCTCCTTTTTGTCAGAAGGCCCAGCTCCACCTTATATGTCCGGTGGTTGGGCTACAATGCGTGAGAGAGGGGGTGTCTCACCTCCCGGGAACGAGGTCCCGGGAGCAATGCCAGCTGCCCTACACGTGTCCCGTCCGGGGCCCTCCGGTTGATCGTGCTCCGCCGCTCCCCAAGCCAAGTCATGTTCGCCCAGATCGCAGCGCCGCCTAACATGTCCTCGGACCTGCGCCCCATCCCTGTGGCAGGGGATGGCACCATCGTATTTGTGGCACGCTCCATCCTGATGCGCCGGGGGCGGGCCTCTTGTTTGGTCGGCACGCCTGGCCTCGCTCGCGGGGCTCGGGAGGTCGAGCGCCTTGTTCTCCCCTTGCCGCAGGTCCAAGGCGGGGCCCGCTAGCGTGGCGCACCACTCTCACCCTACGCCTGACGGCGGAGGATGATCTGGTACGGGCTGTCCCGTCGGCCCTATGGAGGGAGCGTGACCAGCGCTTACACCGGTCGTAGCGTCATCATGGCCCGGCTGATCGGGGGTGCCAGGTCGGTCGTCCGGTCCGTGGGTGGCATTCCTGCCCTGGCTGTCAGGTGAGGGGCTCGCATGCACGTCTTGTCATGCTCACAACAGTTAATGCTGCCCCGCCCCTTCCCCTCCAGCGACGTCGCAGGTCGGGAAGGCGCCACGTGTCCCAGGCTCGATCACTGCCGGACCTCCGATGCCTTCTGTGCTGCCGGGCCGTTCCTGGCCGTCTGATTGGGCCAGGCCTTTCAGTCGGGGTTAGTTATCCCCTGATAAGGCCCTTAAGGATCACATTTTGGGGTACCTGTGGTACCTAACCCCGTCAGGGCTGTAGTATCGATTGCACGTCATGGAGCATCGGGTCCATCTCGGGGCATGCAATAAAAGCCGCACTGCCTAACCCTTCCGAGGGGCGGGTTTATGTAAATATAGCACCCTACTTATACTTTTATCCTCCCTTTGTGTAAAAGAGTTAACCCGAAAGTGCATGCAACACTCATAGACCATTACTGGACCATATCCAAATTAGACTGGGTGTCGCATACACCTCCCAAAGGATCCACACTTGGGAAATGTCGAACATCCCTTCTTATGCACGATTGTACATCCAGTGTCGACGCCATATGCCATGTTTTGTGTTCGATCCGGACCCAAACGCACCATACGCTAGGCAAATCAGTAGAATAAATATTAGCTGTCCATTAATATATCTTTAGTAATGAATGGCAGCAACATATCTTGGGTCACAGTTTTCTGCATACCATAAACATGTGCCGTATATGGATGGCATCCTATCTTTTGGACGATATCTCTGTCTCAACCTGAAATCCATGGCACCCTTTTTAATTAATAAAAATGGCTAATCATGAATAGTAGAATGCACAATATTTATCTGGACTATCTTTAAGATAGATCATCCCTAATATAGATGAGCACCCTCTAGAAAGCTTTTCCTTGCCAAAACTTTTTATCTTAGAGCTAGTTACGTAAAGTTATCTCTAAAAGTGTACCCAGGGAACGAAAATATTTAAGATTTTTTCTAAAAAAATATTTCAGGAGAAGAAAGAGGCTTCTTAGACAATCTTTTACAGAAATAAAGTATAGTGAAAAATTATCCACAAGAAGTTATAGGGATTTTTTTCTAAATTGAGTAGAAAGTTGCGGCGGAAAAGATTACCAAAAATAGAGGAGTCGAGGAAGACTATCTTTGTCACTTCCAGGAAATGCATGCACGGGCATTCGTCCTACATATGGAACAATAAATACTCAATAGGAAAATGCCATGTGTGTAACTACAAGACTTATTGGATATCTAGATTAGCTAAGAATCTAAGAACCCTTGCTCGTTGGGTATTCAATTATTTGCCACTAGAGAGAGGAACAATGTATGTGGCCGTGGCAAATAGAAATCCAATCTAACCATTCGTGATCCAAAAATGGTGGTCATGATTATGTGGGTTGCATAGTGCAGAAGTCAGACCATGGTAGAGTGAGGTGGACTGTAGTGGAAGTTGAGTGCCGCGTGCCCCAACAAAAGCGAGTGGTGGCGGAGGGAGATCGATGAGCCCTAGAGGAGTTGTGTGGGGCAGAGCATGTCAAGCCCTAAGGAAGGTGGAGCGTGGCTAGCTGCAGCGGGCCACGGTGAAGGTCGACGATGCATGAGTGTGTGTAACACCTACTTTGAATATGGTAGGATTTTGATTGATTTCTAAAAAAATTTAGACTTATTAAGAGGGTGTTGAAATCATTTTGAAGGAAAACACATTATTTTCTAAATTTAAAATAAAGTAACTTAGGTTATACAATTTCTTTGGTTCCACCTTGTATCATGTTCATTGTGTTTGTGTGTGAAAAGTAAAATTTCTGTTTTGAAATGAACCTAGATTCCTAATCCCAATCAGGTTTTTAAAACCCTAAATATTCTTAGCTCTGAATCTCTATTCTAGTCGAGCCGAGTCACATCTTTTCTTCTCTCTTTTTTTATCTTCCTTCTCCCAGTCTCAATCTCATCCTCACTCCGGGTCTAGCCAAATCATATTTAAGTCAGCTACCAAAGTCAATCTTAATTCAAATGGAGCCTATGTCGATAGACTCTTTCCTCTCTATCCATAATGAATGACAACCTTAATCCTTCATGTTTTCCTCTAATGGATTGAGTCTTAACATCTTTCCTCTCCTCCCTATCTCAGGGCAAGGCCTAAATAGAAGCTGACAACCTCTCGCCCTCTCTCTCTTTCCTAATGCTGCCCGTGAACTTTATCTATCTTCCACAAGATTTTTGCTTACATATATCTTCCGGTGTTTGAGTTTAGTGATGCAATATATTGATGACTGAGATAAGTTGGAGAACCGAGCATGACTGAACCGAGCAAACCAGTCATGCGCGTGACATGCGGCACAATTTGATTGGAGGGGAATGGATGTGTGATTAATTATTTTGAATCTCAAACTGCATTTTTCTCTCAAACCATAAGTCCATTTTGGATTCCATTTGAACTACAATGTTGTTTATAATAAATGCAACAAAAATGAGACCCCACGTATACAGTTTCACATGTTGAATATACATATGGTGCAGAGCGGATCTAGGTTTTTTGGGAGGGGGGCGGCGGCTCCAGCACCCCTACAACTGGTGCATCAATTGAGAAAATAGGAAGGATAGGAGAGAAGAAGAGGGGAGAAAAGAAGAAAAATGGAGAGTTGGAGGTGGAAGGAGTTCAGTGCCCCCTCTCTAACGATGTGCTGCACCTGCTACTGATGTGATGGTTGTGGAGGCAGGACAGCTTGCACAATGACCCATATGTACAACTGTGAGAGTCGGCTCTGATGAAACGGGTAAGACCATGTCCTCCAAAATCACACTTTCCAGCTCTTCCGAGGAGCAGGCCTGCATACTCATAGTAGCATGCAGTGCAGCAGCACATAAGTAAGAAGCAGCTAGTTGCTTCAGCTTGCTAGTGACAAGCCACGACATCCATCTGGTCTCTTGGGCCTCTTTAGGCCCGTAATCTTCAGAAGCCGGGTTATCATGGTGTCTTAGAACATAAGTTGCTCACTGGAATATTAGATCTAGAGTTAGGTAATGTACTAATATCTATTGGGTTCATTTCGGATTTCTTAAATACAGGATAAATACGGACCTAACCTGACTAAAAATAGGATCCTGCCGAAACGGGTGGAATAAACCCTCTCTCATTCCACGTCATGTTTCTGAATTTATCCATAAATATGGAGTGTGTGTGTTGGTGGTGGTGGTGGGTGGGGGAGGGAGGGGGGATGTGGGAAACGGGAGTGGATGATATTTAACGCATCCGTTTTCAACCCTATCTAGGTGAAGTGAGCTGATTTTTCTTTTTAACAATAAAAAATTATATGGATTGGAGGTAGGAAAAGGGAATCGATTGAGCATAAACATCTTTACAAATGAAAATGTTAGTAATGGAGATGGTACAGCAGAACCATCGAAGGATCCTTGGAGTTTTAGCATCCAAACACAATGATACGACTGGTACATAATTTAGGTTATCAAAAGCTACTACCTGCAATTTACAGTACTTGTTATTTTAGTTTCCTCTACGTTCCCAATACTTATCCTTCTACATTGAGGTCATTTCGATATAGTTTTTTTTTCCAATCATAGCCCTGTTTTATTCCTTCACTAACTAATATGGAAAACATAGGATTAACTAAACTAAGGATGATATGCTAATTTTATTCGCTTTGTTTGGGTTCTTATGCCCATGGTTAAAATAAAATATTTTGTGATGCGAGGAAGTATACCTTTTATGGCTCCTCCAATAGTTCCATCTTAATTATAGTTTAGCATGTTTTACTATATGCCCTATTTTATTTAAAAAAGAAAAAGAAACAATCAAGATATCTGTTATTCCCATTCCAGTCTTACTAAAAAAACGAGACCACAAGAGCCAATCTAATCATGAGCTAATGACTTTATTAGACCAATCTCATGAAAATTTCATCAGAAGTTTCATAAGCATCAGATAACATTTCACATCAGCAAGTTTGCTAAGCATCAGATAGCATGTCACTTCAGCAATTTTGCTGATTTGGCAATATTATGATAAAAAATGAGAAAAAAATTTATAAGATGAGAGTGGAGTTTCATCCATACGAAACTCAGCCGGGACCGATACCATTTACCAAGTGCTCAATCTTGATAACTGTGTAATAAAACTGTGTATGGAGACTAATCTAAATAATAATATGAGATAATCTTGAAGATAGTCTTTAAGATAAATTACTTTTAGTAATATCCATAAGTGGTAGCTTAGAGCTATCCGTAGAAATCTCTTTCTATTTCTAAAGCAAAAGCAAGCAATAATTTTTTGATCCGTCAATCAAAATTTTAATCGGAACTGAAAATTATAATCGAAAGCCGAGCAAATTAATCGAAATACCAATCGGAACCCGGACAAATCAATCGGAATCACACCATCAATACCTCACGCCACCACAAGATCACGGAATGGTCTGTATACGGAGTGAAAGAATATAAAGTTGATAGTGTTACGCAGATTCATATAAAATTTATATTACCCGTAGTATTGTACCGACACTGTGCTAATCTTTGCTAATCTTGAAGATAAGAGTATCAACCATCCACATGCTGCTTTTCGAAATCCACCTTGCTCGCGTATCAACGGCCGCCGAGACCCGCATTCCTCTTCAAGATACGAGAGAAAACTAGAAAAGAGAAAACCGCCAGCCTAAACCAAAAGCAAAAGGAACAAAACTCTTCGCTTGCCCACCAAATCGGCAAATCCCGGAGCAGAGCACCCTGATACAATCATACAACTACACTTCCACCGCTACCTCGCTTTCTTCGAAATCAAGCAAATATTCGATCAGTTTCCATCAATCATCCAAGATTTGCTCCCGTACTCCATGTAGGAGTCCCGTTTCCCTTAGCGATCGGTAGCCGCACGGGGTTGTGGGTGGTGACGATGGAGTGCCCACCACCTGTTCGACGGGAGGACGGCGAAACAGATTGGGCGGAGGCGGCGAGGAAATACCTCGATGTGGTCTCCTCCGGCGACGAGGGAGCGGCGGTGAGGGCCACGCTCGAGGTCAAGCGGCTGGCCGGCCACGCTACGGATTCTGCCGTGCGGCTCGCGGTCCGGGCGCTTGTCGGCCTCCTCGCCCGGTCGCCGCCGCCTCGTCTGCAGGCGGCAGCGTCGCAGGCCCTGTGCTCCGTCGTTCGCATCGACGGTGGCAGGTTCGCGGCCGAAGCTGTTGATGCGGGCTTCTTCCCCGTGGCGCAGAGGCTGCTCCCGGAGTCCGAGGAGGTGCCCCAGAGGATGCTGCTGAGGTGCCTCAGCTGCATCCTGACCTTACACGCAACTAGCCGTGTGGTATTTGGGAGGGGCGGTGGCGCAGAGGTTATCTTGGACCTACTTCCGGGCTGCTCTGGGGCAACGAAGCGGCGCTTGGTGGAAATTTTGAGCGTGTTAGCATTGATGAAAGAAGTCCGGCATCTGCTCCTAACTGATGGAAAGGTCAAATACCTCGTTGCAGCCATTTCGTTTGGTAACTTGGCGTCAAGGACCAGAGCAGCTCAGGCTGCTGGCCTGCTTGGTGCATCAACTATCGGCCGATCTTTGCTGGTTGAGATGGGTGCGCCGCTGGCGCTAGTTGGCCTGATGAGGAATGGTGATTCCTCAGCAAAACTTGTTGCTGCTAATGCGCTTGGTATAGTCTCGTCAATTGGACCCCATCTCCAATTGATTCATGAGTCTGGCGCTATACCTTTATATGCTGAGCTGCTAAAAGAAAGCCATCCACTTGCGAAAGTTATTGTGGAAGATGTATTCTGCAATTTAATTTCAATCAGGGACAATGCTGGAGTGGTTCTGGAGAATCTGGCTGGAATCCTGAGGGGTGAAGATGACCCTGCAATAAGTGCTGCTGTCGATGTTTTGTTGGCTCTTGCTGAATATAAGAGCATCATTCCTTTCCTTAAAAGTTCTGGAGTAATGCCTGTTCTTGTGGATCTTCTGCGGAACAGGAATCATGATGTTATTGAGAAAGTTACAGGGGCTGTTGCACAGTTAAGCTATGAGGAGTATATCAGGGAAGGTTTGATGGAAGACGGTGCTATTCCTGTTCTTTTAGACTTGCTCAACGGCCGTTTAGGGGACTTGACGGAGTCTGCAGCAGCAGAAGCTTTGATTAATTTCTCTGAAGATCCATCATGTCAAGAGTATGCACCAATGCTGCAAAGGGTACCAGAACTTTCGGCATTTCGAGATCACTTGTTTCATTTCCGCACTTCTCAAGGCCACTTGATTCAATCAGTGAGAAGAAGAATAGAGCAGCGTTTGAACCCACAATAAGAATTTTCATGACCTATGGTATGTATGTCTTTGTAGTCTTTTGAGTATCTATGATACACACATTCTTTTATGTGATAGTATTCTTGATTAAGTTTGATGCCTATTCTGACTTCTGGTGCAAGTGGTCTTCATGGAATTTGATTTTATTGTATATTTACATGACCCAAGCTCAAGATTGGACTTTGGCAGCCTACATGAACTAGAGAGACTGCAGTATTTATGCAAGAAACTTAACAAATATGTTTGTAATCATAATCCATGAGTAATGCAAAAAAAAACTTTTCATTCTAGTAGTTTTAGTAAGATAATTTGCTCTAGACAGACCTTCATCAAGTGTTTACTGTGACAGTTTAGGTTGTCTATTATCTGTATTCTATATCCAGTGAAAGCTAAATTAATTCAAGACTGAACAATATGGGCAAGGGACATCCTGAACTAAAACCATAACAATGTCAATAGTACTGATACTTAGAGCTTGTAAGAAAAAACAATCATTTTGATTTCACAGTGAACAGTCAGCTACTAGATCATTACCATCTGTTAATTGGTACTGGGGATGTTGGATTTATTTAGTGAACATTACTGATATGTGTCTATGGTGACGTTCGCCTACATACGACTGTAAATCAGCAAGTTTAAGTCTATGCACATATGGCCTTCTAAGCATGAGACAGACACTGTCACACAATGTCGAAAAGTCCAAGCAGAAGACAGACGTGTGCAGTACTACTGATATGATATCAAGGAAAACATTTTACAATTTAGCAAAAATAAAGAAAAGGAAATGGTTTTATGATATGGTTCAAGGATCGAATTGATTGAAGTGATTAATTAGTTCTTGTCGCATCGGTTGTCGCTGATGCTATCCCGATGGGTGCACCAATGATATACGCGACGCGTACGCTTGTGGATTAGCATGCTGGTTTTGTTTAACATGAGCACACACATGGCCCGCGGGTAGAGACGAAATGGGAAGGGAGTTTTTGTAGCTGGGGTCGTGCACACCTGGTGACCTGTGGTTCCGTCGTTCTCCGTGCTTGGCCTGGCTAAGCTTTGACGAGTGTGACAGCGAATCTTTGGAGTACTTAAATCTTTTTGAAGGAACAAAATCGCCTGAAGCGTTTGACTCTTGACTTCGCGTGCCCGGCTCCGTCGCCTTGATTGAGCTGTACTGTAGGAGAGCGTGAATTCATATGAATCTTTTTTCCTTTTGGTTTAGCCACCTATAATGATATGATTCCAGCAAGCAAGTAAGCAACACAACAGGTTTATTTCTGATGTTAGGTTTGAGCAAGTAAGTTTCATGTACGCAAATTTAAACTGTACAGATAATTGGCTATTTCGACGCAAGAGAATCTCAAGGGTACTGCAACAAACTGACGCCAATGTTGTCCCAGATGGTCGATCTCTACGTATACTTAACAGCCTTAGATAATCGGACATTTCCACCTGACGCTGCTTAGCTTAACGATTCAACTAAAAACAGATTACCACCTTAAAGACGACGGCACTGGAACAGCAGGTAGGTATAATCATCCAACATCAAAGTTGACACGGAAACCATCATTTCTCTCTGACAACGAGTCCCGTGGGCCCACATTTGTCAGTCTCTTCCTCTCAACTCTCAAGTTCCTGCTCCCCTCCCTTGTTGTATCGATCAGAGGTGTTCACTGGTCACATATCCAGCTTCTGGCCCAATCGCCTATATATGCACGGTCCCTTCACAGCGTCCTTTGTTCATGTTGGCTAGGGACATGTAAAACAAACTTGTGCACCACTATAGCTAGCAGTAGCAGCAGCCTCCTGGTCCAAGCTCCCATAGAAGGTAACAATGGCAGAACAGCCCAAGGAAGCAACAAACACGGCAGCCTCCGGTGGCCTCCCCGGCGGCGTCGCGGCGCGGAAGAAGAGCAACGTCCGGTTCGCCTTCGCCAGCGCCATCTTGGCCTCCATGACCTCCATCCTCCTCGGCTACGGTACCCCCTCTTGCCGTCGAGTAATATAAAACTGTAATTGTCCTTCAAATAGACCTTACTTTATGATATTTTTTACTTGTAGACGTGTTGCTGCTAAAGTACGTGTGCATGATGTTTTGAGCTAGTGACTTCATGTTAAATTCTCTTTAACATTTTTCTTCGTGCTTCTAATTAGACATCGGGGTGATGAGCGGCGCGGCGCTGTTCATCAAGGAGGACCTCAAGATCTCGGACGTCGAGGTGGAGGTCCTGCTGGGCATCCTCAACCTCTACTCGCTCATTGGCTCCTTCGCGGCAGGGCGCACCTCCGACTGGATCGGCCGCCGGCTCACCATCATCCTCGCCGCCGTCATCTTCTTCGTCGGCGCCTTCATGATGGGCTTCTCGGTCAACTACCCTATGCTCATGGCCGGCAGGTTCATCGCCGGCATCGGCGTCGGCTACGCGCTCATGATCGCGCCCGTCTACACGGCAGAGGTCTCGCCGGCGTCGTCGCGGGGCTTCCTCACCTCCTTCCCCGAGGTGTTCATCAACTTCGGCATCCTGCTGGGCTACGTCTCCAACTACGCCTTCTCCCACCTCAGCTTGAAGCTCGGCTGGCGCCTCATGCTTGGCATCGGCGCCGCGCCTTCTGTCGTCCTCGCGCTCATGGTGCTGGGCATGCCCGAGTCGCCGCGCTGGCTGGTCATGAAGGGCCGCCTCGCCGACGCGAGAGTGGTGCTCGACAAGACCTCCGACACGCCGGAGGAGGCAGCCCTGCGCCTCGCGGAGATCAAGGAGGCGGCCGGCATCCCGGCCGACCTCGACGGGGACGTCGTCACCGTGCCCAAAAGGGCCGGCGGCGAGAAGCTCGTGTGGAAGGAGCTGATCCTCTCCCCGACACCGGGCGTCCGGCGCGTGCTCCTGTCGGCGCTCGGCATCCACTTCTTCCAGCAGTCGTCGGGCATCGACTCGGTGGTGCTCTACAGCCCACGTGTGTTCCAGAGCGCCGGCATCACCGACAAGAACAAGCTGCTCGGCACGACGTGTGCCGTCGGCGTGACCAAGACGCTCTTCATCCTGGTGGCCACGTTCACGCTGGACCACTTCGGCCGGCGGCCTCTTCTGCTGACCAGCACCGGGGGCATGGTCGTCAGCCTCGTGGGCCTCGGGATCGGCCTCACCGTCATCGGCCACCATCCGGAGGGCACCACCATCCCCTGGGCCATCGGCGTCTGCATCGCCTCCATCCTCGGCGTGGTCGCCTTCTTCTCCATCGGGCTCGGCCCCATCACGTGGGTGTACAGCTCGGAGATCTTCCCGCTGCACCTCCGCGCGCTCGGGTGCGCGCTGGGCGTGGGCTTGAACCGCGTCACGAGCGGGGTGATCTCCATGACTTTCCTGTCGCTCTCCAAGGGCATCACCATCGGGGGCAGCTTCTTCCTCTACGCGGGCATCGCGTCGCTCGCCTGGATCTTCTTCTTCACCTACCTCCCCGAGACACGCGGCCGCACGCTCGAGCAGATGGGCGAGCTCTTCGGCATCCCCAACATGACCGGCGACAGCGACAGCTACCAGCAGCAGCAGTCTCCGGAGAAGGAGAAGAACAACGTCGAGATGTCATCGACGGCCACTAGTGATGTCAGAAACGAGTGATGTGATGAACTTTGCAATTGTACGTGTATGTTGATGTGTGTCGTGTAAACGGTGTAAGCAATAACTAGTGATGTAGTGTAATATGTTGTATATTAGTGTATGCATGCATATGGTGGTTGGAGACATGTTGTCAGTTGCCTCAAGAAAAATTAATTTATTCTCAGCCACTCCCTATGTAATGAGGGATGTGTAACATGTGTTTTAGCGTAGGTGTTTCTTTTTCTAATATATTATTATATTAATATAATAATATTAAAAGAAGCCACCACGTTCATCAAGAGGATCTTGAAATTACCACGTTAATCGAAAATAACATATACCGTTAGATTTTACGAAGATCTAACGGTCTAGAGTAGCCTAAAAAGTTCATAACAAATACTACTAATAAATATATAGTAGGGAGAAATCTGCAGGTAATAAGAGATACAACTCTAGTATCTAATTTCTTTTTATTATTATATTAATATAACAGTGCTAAAAGAAGTCACCACGTTCACCGAGAGAACCTAGAAATTATCACGTTAATAAAAAAAGAAGAACGTACACCGTTAGATTTTATGAAGATCTAACGGTGACTAGCCTAAAGAGTCCATGACAAATACTACTAATAAATATAGTAGGGAGAAATTTGCGGGTAATAAGAGATACAACTCTAGAATCTAATTTCTTTCAATGTGAACATGTGTGTTTCTATTTTTCATATTTTAACATGTTAGAAATCGAAAGTGTTGGCTTCTTCATATTTTAACATGATAGAAATTGAAAGTGTTGGCGGTGCACAACAATGACTTGCAAAAGAATCGATCCAGACAGCCATCGATAGAAATTCCATCCATAGAGGTAGTAACGAAATAAAAGCTCCTGTGCTGGCTGATGCCTGGTGAAAACTGAGACACCCGTGATGTCAGTAAAGGTAGGCCCATACAATCGTAGCTGCCTTCTTTTTCGACAAAAGTAAAAGGCTCGCAGCCCCGGAACTGCAAACCAAAGTCTGGCAATGGTGTCGACATTACCATGGAGATTAAGCAGGAGCAAAAATTGAAGCCCCGGTGCACCGATGGATGCTTGGTAACATAATCTATGTGGGGTTGTGCAAATTGAAGCACCGGAGGACCCAATCCATCTATGCTGCCGAAAATCAACACTCAAGCGCAAATCAGCCCTCATGACCAGCTCCGTGGTGGATGTCATCAAAATCGAGTCGCTTCGCGAAGTTGCAACGAGCCTGAGATGCCACGGTAGTCTCCTCATATCTATGCTGGTGTTGTGAATGCCGCTGCTGAGTATAAGTTGCTGAGTTACGTATCCTGTCCATCGTTATCGATGTGAGGTCAACGCGAGTCGGGCACGATACGATATGTATCCAGTTCGTCTTGGATACGAGGCTGACGCAAGTCGCCGAGAAGGATGAACGGCAGGGAGTCTAAGAATCAATTTTTACGGAGCCTGTCTATGTTATCTTCTTGCCGATACCAAGCTTTTCAAAGCCAACCATGACTCTCTGCCCTGCCGTCTAAACAGTTCACGAAGAAGGGCGGTCCCACACTATGCACCTGGCATAGGATATGAGGCGGTGATCATCAACTATGTATGGATCATTAGCTTGAGTTCAACCTAGAGTGCAGTAACACCTTGAAGATGTGTGTGTAGTGCATCTTGCGGCAATGGGGCCAGGTCAATTATTCCGGTAGATGCTTAAGCGCTGACAATAGTGATGGAGGGATCAATTAGCACAATTTTAAGTGTACAATAAATATATTCATACAATTTTTGAGTTATATGAGAATTCAGAGCACCTACGACTCAAGATTGTCGCATTTCATATGCAGAGAAGGGAGCACGACACGGCTTGCAGACCACTTATATAGCTTTTGGCCTCCATCGCAGAGTCAATTGACAATTGATAATTTGATAGCGCTATTTGTGTGGGCCACCTTAGGTAGAATGCGATCAGGCGGATATCGTGGAAATTACCACATTAATCGGAAAAAAGGAAGAATATACATCATAGGATTTCATAAAAATCTAATGGTTTAGACTAACTTAAAGAGTCTAGGTTAAATACGACTCATAAATATACATATGTAAATTGAGAATAAAAAATAATTAGCGCATTATTCAAAGAGTGTGTTTTGGTCCGATTTCTCAAGGCCTCAAGGATCCATACGCAGTATTGTACATGTAATATGTATAAAATATGGATCTCAATCCAATTTTACCCTTTGCATCATCATATAGCAGGAGTTGCGATAGCAGGGAGTCGGATGACGGGAGCCGCACCGAAGCCACATGATCAAGCACGCCCAAGCTGCATGCAGCTGCCGCTTGCAACGTGTTCTGGGCATCGGGAGCAATCGGTTTATGCTCTAGAACATCTGCACTGGCTGAGACCGACGCCTAGCCACCGCCGCGAAAATGCGACTCCTAGCTCGCGTGGGCAATGACTAACGATGTCTTCATCGGTGGATCGAGAAAGCGAGACCAATGACACTGGCCGTATCCTACCTACACTCAGTGGTAACCAAAAGGTGCGTGTCAAGCAGTGCAGACGTGAGACAGATCAGTTGTTGGTCCAACCTGAATGAAGTAGTTGTTGTTTTGTTAGGAGAGAATCTGACCACATCACAGAGGAAGCTAGGAAGTGTGAGGTCGAATATGTCAGCATCTATAACCCTTGAAACTTACGGACTGTCACATGGAAGGAATAGAGCCAGAGGTAGCAACACAGCTTGCTTTTTGCAGTTTGTGCAAGCTTAACTAAAGAATAAGGGAGGAGGGTGCTGGCGCTAAAGAAGGGAAGAATTAGCAGTCCGGTAGGAGGGCAGGCTACTGGCCATGGTGCAACAACTTATGGGAGCTTAATTAAGGAGTACCATGATGCCCGTGACATGAGAGCAGGAAGGATATGAGAGTCGCTTTGGCAATACGACGTGTTAGTTATTATCTGGCAAACTTTGGGCAAGGTGCGGCTGAGGAGCTACACACGATGAAGCTACAAAGTTTTGGATCAGTACAAAAATCTAGAAGCTGGCCTTGGCCTATGTTCTTCAAAGATTAAAGATTAGACAATACTTAATTGTTGCAAAGCACAATTAGGTGACAGGGGAAGTATAACCAGTAGACAATGACAAGAAATTGATGAAGATGTGGATCAACTACATTATGCTATTTAGACAGCCAGTGGGTAAGACATAGCTTGCAAAGCTGTTGGTGGTTTAGTGATGAGCAAAATTTAGGATCCTACAATATCTAAGTTTTTTTTACGTAAATACTTATAAACACTTTGAGAGACTAGGTTGATAAGATCTTAAAATTTGATGAAGCCTCATTGTCCTTATAAATATATGAACTACAAAGTAGATCTATTGATCGATTGTATACATATGCGAATTTAGACTATACAATATTTGAGAAAAATAAAGCATGTAGACAAGACCGTCCATGAGTACAACAAATAAATATAAATAATTCTTAAATATTAGAGGGTTTGGGAATTACCATATTAATTGAAAAATCTAAAAGAACATATGCTAATTTTATGATAATCTAATAGTCTTGATTAACAAATAACGATACTTTGATCTTAATTTACCTTGGTGTTACAAGTTCGATGGTCTAGAAATTACATGGTATTGAAACAACAAAATAAAATTATTAAAATAAATTAATTTTTGAGATAAAAAAGATACCAACTGTTAATATGAAAAGTTAGCTACCCACGCTATTTGCACAGGCCACCTTACTGGTTTTTTATACGAAAAAACTTCTTCTTCTCTCATTTCTTCTTCACAGGCGATTCCATACTCACACATCCCGCCTGCTCTAGTCATGAAACTGTGTGATGTTTGTCCCTCAACCGTTTAAATCTAGCAAGGCGCAGCCTCTCACCATCCACCTATATATCTTTGCTGCCTTGCCTCCACAACCACCACATCAGTGGCAGATGCAGCACACCATTGGAGAGGGGTAGCTGAACTCCTTCTTCCAACTCCAACTCTTTATTTTCTTCTTTTCTCCCATCTTCTTCTCTCGCATCCTCCCTATTATCTCAATTGATGCCCGCCCCCCCCCCCCCCACCCCAAAAAAAAGATCCATCCATGCACCACATGTGAAACTGTACATGCGGGGTCTCATTTTTGTTGGATTTATTCTCAACAACATTGTGGTTCAAATGGAATAAAAAATGTAGACTCATGGTTTGAGAGAAAATGCAGTTTGAGATTCAAAGTAATTAATCACCCATCCATTCCCTCCAATCAAATTGTGCCACATGTCATGCACATGACTGGTTGGCTTGGTCCTCCACCTTATCTAAGCCATCAATATATTGCAGCACTAAATTATAACACCGGAAGGTATATGTAAGCTAAAATCTTGTAGAAGATGGATAGGGTTCATGTGCGGCATTAGCGAAAAGAAAGAGAGGACGAGAGGTGATAAGCTTCTATTTAGGGCCTTGGTCTGAGATGGGGATGAGAGGAAAAATTTTAAGACTCAATCCATTAGCAAAACTGGAAGGATTAGGGTCATCATTTATGATGGATAGAGCAGAAAGAGTCTATCGGTGATCCATTAGCAAAAACTGGAAGGATTAAGGTCATCGTTTATGAGCATAGGCTCAACTTGAGTTAAAGATTGACTTTGGTAGGTGACTTAAAGATGATTTGGCTAGACCCGGAGTGAGGATGAGATTGAGACCGGGAGAAGGAAGAAAAAAAGAGAGAAGAAAATATGTGAGTTGGCTCAACTAGGGTAGAGATTCAAAGCGAAGAACATTTAGGGTTTCAAAAACTAGATTGTGATCAGGTCAAAACCTAGGTGCGTTTGAAAACGGAAATTTTACTTTTCACGCACAAATGCTATGCACATGGCACAAGGTGGAACCAAACAAATGGTATAACTTAACTTGCTTTATTTTAAATTTATAAAATAATTTATTTTCCTTCTAAAGAATTTCAAACACTCTCTTAATAAGTCTAAATTTTTTTAGAAAAAAATAAAATCCTACCATATTCAAACTAGGTGTTACACATGCTCTTGCATCAACCACCTCCACTATGGCCTGCCGCGACCAGCCATGCTCCACCTTCGTCAGGGCTTCACATGCTCCGGCCCCATACAACCCCTCTAGGGCTCACCTCCCTCCACCACCACTCACCTCTACCGGGGCACACGACGCTCAACTCTCGCTACAGTCCACCTCACTCTACTATGGTCTGACTCCTGCATTTGTGCAGCCCACATAATCACGACCACCGTTTTTGGATCATAAATGGTCAGATTGTATTTCTATTTGCCACGGCCACATATATTGTTCCTCTCTCTAGTGGCAAATAGTTAAATAAGCTGCAAACATGGGTTCTTAGATTCTCAGCTAATCTAGATATCCAATAAGTCTTAGTAGTTACGTACTTGAGTTTCTTTTTGAGGATTTCTTGTTCCCTATGTAGGACGCCCGGCTGTGCATGCGTTCCCCCGGAAGCGACAAAGATAGCCTTTCTCGACTTCTCTATTTTTGGCAATCTTTTTCCTCCACAACTTTCTATTTTAGAAAAACAAAATCCCTATAACTTCTTGCGGATAACTTTTCACTATACTTTTAATGTTTGCTTCTGTAAAAAATTTTCTAAGAAGCCCCTTTCTTATCCTGAAATGGTTTTTTTGAAACTTTTTCTAAAAAGTTTCCATTGAAAAAATTAGTGAAAAGTTATCTCGAAGAGTTGGCATCGGAACACTTTCTATCTTTGAGATACGTCAACTTATCTGCAAATGTTGGCAAGGAAAAGCTGTCTAGATGGTGGTCTATCTTAGGGATGGTCTATCTTAAAGATAGTACTGATAAATGTTGTGCATTCTATTATTCGTAATTAGCCATTTTTATTAATAAAAAAGGGTGCCATGGATTTCAGGTTGAAGGGGGGGAAGGGGGGGGTGCGGGGAGGGCGAGGATGCCATGCATACATGGTAGATATTTATGGTATGAAGAAAAATATGGGTCAAAGATATGATGCTCCCATTTATTACTAAAGATATATTAATGGACAGCTATTTTTTATTCTAATAATTTGATACGCTTATCCCTTGTAGTAAAGCACTAACACATATAGACGATATTGATGTTTGTCAGCGTTACTACGCTGAACAGAAAGTTGAAACTAGTAAGAAAAATACAAATTGAACAACTGTTATCCCACACAGCACTCCACCAAACTGAACACTCACATGTTCCACTCAGACCTTCCCGTGACTATATTAAAGAAGACACCAGTTCTCCTCCTTCCTCTCGACTAGTCTGCTGGCCCTGCCCTCCATTCCTTCTCACCCTCCCAACTTCTTCTTGTTCAGTCTATTTTTACACTTTTCAGCGGAAATAATTCATTTAAATTTTGGGTGGGCGTGGTATGTGTATGGTGAAGGAGGCAGCAGGCAGGGGCGGAGCTACGTGGAGGCCGTACTAGGCTCCGGCTCCCCCTGGCTTTGGCCAAACCCAGGGAACGAACCTAGACCGTACTGGGCTGGTTTGGGAGTAAAGGGCCCGGGGAGCCGTTCCCCTTCCCCCTCCCCTATTGCTGTTTGGCAGCAGAGAAACAAATCACGGGGAAATTATATTACACAAACACAACCATCTGCCTGCTTGCCTGACTCACCAGTGCCACTTCAACTAGTGGCGTTCGGCACCATTTGTTACCAACGACCATGATAAAACCATACTACAGATCACAAGCCCATGCATACCATAGAAATAGCCTCTGTTGTCTAAAATAATATAGAACAACCATGGTAGATAAAATCCACATGAATAACCATGATCGGTTCCGTTATTTCCATGGCTGGAAGTCATACTACAGAATAACCATGATAAATATATATACAGAATAAACATGATAAATTCAAACTATGGTTCGGCATCATTTCCATGGCTGGAAGTCAAACAACACCACATAGCCTCCATGCAGGGGCGAAGCCAGACCACAAGCTCACCGGGGTCATGTCTATCAAACGACGGGGTCATCAAGCACTATTTACAAGTATGAACAGTGATTTCCATTGTATTTTACAAAATTCATTGGGGTCAGCGGACCCCGGTGAGAAGCTGCAGCTCCGCCCCTGCCTCCATGCTTGTAAAGCCATCCTCCAGACGCCATTGCCCAAAAGAGATGAACCGCTAAAAATATTTTAATGTCAAACCAAGAATAAACATGGACATGTAGATTATTAGCTAGGTAATAGTTTCTTAAAGCCACCAGCAGCACAATAATCAACTGTAAACCACACTTGCACCACTCCTGTCATAAAAGTTCTAGATTCTATGCATTGCTTCGACCAAGCTAAGTGCTCTACAAGTAACATAAATAAAACCTCAAATGCTGAATGCTAAATACGGAATGCATTGCAGTGACTAAATAAACTTAAGAAGCTGGTGGAATGCTGAATACTGAGCTAGAAACCAAAAAATAAAAAATTCATATGTCATGCTGAATGTTAAACAGATGCTGAACCAAAATTTCTTTAAGCTAACAAACATTTGAGTTGAGATTATAACAGATGTTGAACTAGTAACAGAGGTTTTGTATGAGTATGACTAATGCACCAGAGCCTTACGTGAGTGCCACAACAAGTGCATGTAACCATATCAATAAAGTGCCACCATTATTTTCCCAAGCCAACAAGGATGCTCTCCTAATCACTTGAGTGCTACTGGAGTATCACAGCTAGAAATCAGAGCAGGTGGGACCGTGGGATTACCATGCAAGATCAGCCAATCGAGATTTCTGAAACCATGTGGGACTAGACATACAACAGCTTTACAAACACCAAAGTATGGCACATTCAAACAACTCACAGTTTTCTGACATCGAGATTTTTAGAACAAGTTCGCTCCTTAAATACCAAAAGAAAAATAGGCATCCAAATGGGCAGAGCAAAGATAATTTGGAACGGAGGGTATCATGCAGTTTAGTTACCAGATCCTCTCCTACTTGTCTTTGAGAATTTGTATGCCTTGCTAATTCCGTTACCCGGCCTATTGATTTGTTGATATCTTTGATACCTAATTCTTTGATAACTTGGCTTGTTTTTAAAATCTGGACTAGATAGCAACAGTATCCTATATACAACATAATTTATTATGAATTAAAGTTGCTATTATAATTAAAGTCCTGCAAAATATTTTTCATATAGAAACATGCTGTGTCCCCATTTTTATACGGGTTCTGCAGATATGCCTCCAGGACAAGGAGGAAGTACCTCAGGAAATGTTGACAGGGCTACAGTGACAACGAGACGCCGCCGCTGTACAGGCGTTCCACCGAGAAGATGAGCCCTGCCAATGCTGAATTTGTATGTGCAATTTTGGGATGGATCTTATGTTACAGTAGGCAAAGATAGGTTTATTTCTTCTGGAATTCATTTCTTGTTTTTTTTTTGTTCATTGATAATGCAGGAACGTCAAGTAGCTGCCGTTGCGGCCAAGCAGGAAGAGGAACGAACAAGACAGATGTACGGTCATATTCTTTTCTATATTTACTATTCTTTTTCCTGATGAGCTAATTTGAATCTACCCCTATAAATTAAATGTGCTGTGCCGCCCCAAAATGTAGAATTATGTACTTTGTGCATGCTTAAGATGATTTATAGATTAGATTAAAATTTTATAGGGAATGAGATGTGAACCGTATAGCAAAATGATCCTTTTAAAAATCTTTTGAGCAGAAGTATCCTTGTTCAAGTAACACAAAGAAAAACCATAAGGGCTTGTTCAGGTACAATCATTTCCCATGTGGATTGGAGGTAAATGGGAGGGATTGAAGGGGAAATTAGTTTATTTTCCCCTCAATTTACTCCAATCCACAAGGTAAATGAATTGTCCAAACTTATTCTAACTGTATCTATCTAATATAAAATCTCAACACAAAAGATAAATGTAAGTTGGGCCTAACCTTGTCAAACACAAGCTCAGCCTAGCCATTATCACTTCATAAGCTCATGGTTGGATGGTTGTCACACGACAAATCTGGTTAATGTCATTAATTCAGTTTTGTGCAATGTGCCAGTTTAATTTCATTCGGCGTTAGATAATCTATACAAATTGTGTCATGATATCGAATATCATGCAAATTTTTCCTTCTACTAAATATATGAGTGAACCCTTATTTGTTGTCATTATTGATTCCCATGTCTTATGTTGCTCTAGAATTAAAATTGTAGTCAGTTTAAAGCATTGACCATTAAACATTCATATATTGGTATCTAATCAAAATACTTATGTAGTGCTCCATGGCTAAATATATAAAATTGACTTAGTTATGACACATGGTACATATTAAAAATAACACTCTTACAGAACATTAACATTGGTCACTATAGAAGAACTAAGATATTTTATGGAGTTTTTAGGTTACATAGCTCCTGTTTGGGATAGAAAGGTAATATACACAACCTTGAGTCCAAAATATAACTAATAAATTTGGAACAAGGTAATTTTGAAAAATAAAAAGGAAAAGAAATTTATCGTTTAACGGGGAAATAATAAATAGTTGAAGCCCCACCCCCCACAAGCAAGGGAAGCCACCTGAGACAATATGAATGTAGCAAGACCTCTAATGAAAGGGACACAAGATAAGTTTACACTTGGAGAATTAATGATCTCCTTGTACGAACTAATACGTCTTCTCTTGCCTTTGCTGCCCCATGTTTTGAGGGCATGTTACTGTGTTGAAAAAACCTTTATTTTCTTTCTTTCTACACATTCCATGTGATGTAAATAGAATCAACAGTAAATCCTTGGGGTACCTTCTTCGCTAATCCTTGCCATATGAAATGTCACTATTCTTCACACCTAGCTACATCTTTGACGCACTAGTTTGTGAATTCATTAGCACCTTATATAGCTTCACAAGGGTGAAACAAAATAGCTTTCATTTTGTTCTTATTAATTTGGAGCTTTCCGAAAGAGGATCAAATTGTATATTCACGTCTTTCACAATTGTTTCTGATCTGCATATGTAGGTAGCTTAATACTAGAGCAGTATCTAAAAGAAATATATCAGACAAACTTGTGCTAGTTAGTCAATAATTCATCTATCTGATAAGATTAAGAACAGTCCAATCCCTTCAAAAAAAAAATCACCCTACTTTTGTGCCTCCTAGGTATGCACATCAAACAAATATAGTGACACGGAGGAAGTATTTAATGACCTCATCATCAGGATCATCGTAGTATGCAAATGGTGAATCGACCAAGTGGTAGATTTCCCTTTTCCCAACTAAATCAGCTGAACTGTATCCGTCTGCATCACATTCATTGAAGAAACGCATTGGCTAGGCGATTGTGTACGGATTTGAAGCTTTCAACCCCTAGGGAGGATACCTCAAGTCGTTTCAATTCATTATTGGTGCTAGAATTTGGAATTTTGTCTTTCACCATGTGAATGCAACTCTTTACATATTAAAAGCCACTGATGGGTGGGATTACAAGGAACACTTGTTCCATTCCAAGTCATGGTTTGAAGGAGTTACTCCACTCGTACTATGAACAACAAGACCAAAGCATTCCTAAAAAAGAAAAACAATTCCCATATCATCTAGTTTTTCAATCAACAAAATCCTATGCTAGACAATGACCCCCTTTCCAATCAAACACGCAACATCTATCACTTTTCTGAGCCCACAATCTAAGCACAATGCAAAAAGGGAAGATATGCATACGCCGTATAAAAAAATTGTAATACTAACTTTCTTGATGAAAATCACAGAGTATCACTGCCATACATACGAAGTATGAATATTTTGATTATGCTATTGGTCAAATATTTTATATTTTGACTACTCAGAGAACTACTGTTTGAGGACAGAGGTGGTAACTAAAAAAAGCTAGCTTTCAAAGTTCTGTACTTTAATTTGGGATTGTGATAAAGTACAACCTTAAATATTTTTGAAATGGATATAGGACTTTGATTTCACTGAACAATATAATGGGGTCTGAATCAGTTTTATATTTAAAAGCTGTACTTCCTATTTGTTTGGATATAAAATTTTTTCCTATTGGTGGGTGCTCTAGTTTATGATGCCATGCTTTATTTTATTAGGTTGTTCTTTACTCTTGTTTGAGTTAATCACTTGACTACATTTGGTTTACTTTGTCTCCAGGTATGCTCTTTTGGTGTTGACTTATTGGAACACTTGAAGAGAAGAATCTGATGAAGATGACTACTACCAAAAACAAAAATCTGATTCAGATGATTTCTTGGAAGGTACTTCTCTCAAGATAAGTTCGGATAAACAAAAGGCTACAAGAAATAAGAAGAACAGCAAAAACAACAAGAAAAGAAGCAAGTCCAGAAAGCAGTCCCATGCTTCAGAAATGCTGAGTGAGCTGCACACCAAACCATCTTCCACATGTGTTAATGCAGCCAGTGGTGAAGCCCTGCCATTCTCATCCAGCAATGTTGCCATTGACTTATCACTGTTGGAGTACAGTTCTTCATCCTCTAGTATCTCCCCAGTAACAGAACTTATCAATCCTGTGTCCAGTGCATCTTCTGGTAATGAGAAGGAACTATCTAGTAGCAATGACTTCAGAAGTTTTAGCACCTCATATTACAGTGTTGCCAGTTCATCGGTGAATGACTCTTCTACTGGAAGTAACGCATCTGTGAATGACTCTTATACTGGCAGTAATGCATGGAATAACACCATGGGTGATGATGCTGGCAGCTTGTCAGATGCGAGAAGTGAGTGGTCAGGGTCTGCGACAGGATTGACAAATTCCGCAGGGTTTAATAAGTGGGGTGATGACGACAGAAACAAGCCAAATGATCATAGAAGCCTCAGTGTAACAATCAGTCCTCGTAGTTCCTCCCAAGAAGGCTCGCTTTGCAGCGAAGATGCTAGTAGCCATGGTGGTGAATTTCAGAAAGTAATCTCAAGGAAAGCAGCACAGAAAATGAAAAAGATACAACGTTTGCGGAGACCTACTACTAGTCCTACCATGGCTGCTTCTGTACTCATATCTAGTGCACTTGTCCCAAGAGCTCCAAGTCAGACTACAATAGGACATTACATAAAAGATGATTGCTTTGGCAGAAAAACAAACCATAAAAAGGGTAAATACCAGAAGGGCCCAAGTTCGGGTCGTGTGCCAAAGACTGGTTTTACTGATAAAGAGAATGTTCTTAGTAACAGCAGAATGCTTCTTATAACAGTGCACCCAGGAAATCTTGGGAGTAGTAGTCAGATGGCACTGAGTTAAACTTCTCATCATCATGCGTCCCCTAGAGGTTATCGAGGAAAGCTGTTCTTCAGGATGTCTTCCCTTGCAAGGAGAGCTGAAAGCTTTGGCTCCAGTGGATGGTGCTGCCAAAGACACAGAATCCAGAGCAGCATTTTCTGATAAAAATTGGTCCCTGGATCATCGTGTTAATTCTTCATGTGTTGATTGGGAAGAACAGAAGAAAGAAGAGAAGGAACAAGCATTGAGTAGTCATGAATCTGGGTTGAATCTGATATGTACATGACTTGTGGCCATCCAGTTGCTGACATTGAGACCTTTCTACAATCGGCCACCCCGGTCATTGGACAGATGCCTCGCACAACAAGTAACAGCTGCTTGCAAGGTCACCAACCAGTTGGCAACCAACCATACCGAAACCACATGCCAAGTGATTCCTTGAGGAGCGTGTGGAAATGGTATGAAGAACCCGAGTGCTTTGGTATTGATCGAGGTAAAGGTCCAGAGAAGCTTCGTCAGCTCTAGTACAAGTGGAACATACAGGAGGCCAGAGATATGTGCATATTTCGTACCTTATCTTTCTGCAGTTCAGTTGTTTGGACAGTCCTCTTTCAGTACTTCACCAAATCATGGAGGACTCCTCTTTGAGTACTTCGAATGGGAGAAACCTTTTTCACGGCCTCCACTCTTTACCAAGTATGTTGACCCTCTATTATTGTTTGCTTTGTGCCTTCACATTTTTTATAATTTATTTTATGCATATATAGACGGGGGGAGGAACACTGTCTTTGAATCTTTTCCATCTCTGTTAATTGATGTTGCGGCAATGTGACATAGGATCAAACAGCTTGTTGCTGGTGTGAACCTGTCTGGTAATCCAATATTTGGGGATCCTAAGCAACTTGAAAGTGTGAAGCTATCTGATCTTCATCCTGCTTCCTGGTATGTCGTCCTTGATATTGTCTGTATCTGCCTAGGATTTTCCAATATTTCTGTTTCTGTGCTAACCGGATCGCTCCGTTTTCAGGTTCTGTGTTGCCTGGTATCCTATCTGTCAGATACCTTCAGCTGCAGGGAGCAGCCAAGCTGCCTTCCTGACGTACCACTCCCTGGGCAAGTTGGTTCCACAGACTTGCTCTACAGATATGGCTGATGGGCTCACTCCTATAGTTTGTCGGATTGTCGGCCTGCTTAGTTACAAAACCGAAGTAGCAGTTCAACCAGTGCATATAGTTTTGGTTCTCGACTCACACTGAGGTCATCACTGCTGAAACCTTTTTTTTTTTACAGGGAGAGAAGTGGTTTCAACTGGGAGAACAACCAGGGTCCAAGCCTGCATCAGGAGGCTCCTCGGAAACGGACCCCGCTGAACTTCTGAATGAAAGGCTGAGGGCACTGAAGCACTGCGCGTCAGCCATGTCGAAGGCGGTGGTGCCCAGGGCAACTGGGGAAGCCATGAACTATCATTCAGATTACGATTTCTTCTGGTCGCGAGCTCTCTAACCATGCGCACGTACGCTCCATAATCTCCCCTTGCATGACAAGACTTCAGTTTCACATTGGGACCGACGCGAGGCTTAGATCGTCTGCAGACTAGGTGATGGGTTTTACTGTTCTATGTAGTTGTTTCTGGCACTAGTACAACACCCAGATGTGATATGAGGGTTTAATTTAGTCGGATGTTTTATTTTCCAAAACCATTGGTACGGTATCATTATTGTTGCTTGTAGAATCTGGACGTACACCCCAGACGCATTAGACAATGTTTTAATTTGGTGTGTTTCTTGTTTCGCATTTGGTAGTGTAGGCCATGATGCATTTTTTAAGATTTCCAATGAGAGTAGACAGCAGAGCGAGAAAGAGTTGCCGATCAGCCGCGCGAATAATCCCGTCCGGGCACCAGCGGTCCTGCGAGCAGCCGAGCACACCAATCTCGGACTTGATGTTTTTCAAGATAGCATTTCCTCTCGGAAAGAGTAAACTCGTCACAAGTTAATGGAGGCAAAATAGACTTTACTCTTTCTTCATTGTCACGTGCAGTTCTCACAGTCCAACAATTTCCTCTTTAAGCTACTCTCTATTCCTCTAGCCGACCCTCGGACCCAACCATATATAGTTGCCCTTCACGTCACCTAAAAAACATTTTGCTCAAAACTTTTTCATAAAAAATATTTGATTTATTTTTCCAAAAAATGGCTGATTTACAATTTCTATAAAGTTATTTAATTGTATTAAATTATTTTCAGAACAAGATTTGTAAAAAAGGAAAAAGTTACCTAAACAAATTTCATCATTAAAAAATAAAGAAAAGTTTTTTAAAAAAGGACTTATATAAAAAATAATTCCAAACGAGGTTATTTACCAAAATTTCCTAGGAATAGAAAAAAAAGGAAAAAAGAAGAATAAAAGATATCCCACACTTACGTCCAGCTGCTATAGTGTCCCACAGGCGGTTGGGCCATCAGGCTCCCATGCAGTAAGGGTTTTGCATCTCTAAAACTTTAAGCTCCCATATCGGCTTGATATACCTCACCAGTGATTTTATGGTAACTTTTATGGTGGATCATAAAAAGACGAAGGGTTTTTTCCTGCTTGCTGGTTTCAAAACAAAATTAAAAAGACGAAGGGGTAGGACCGTGGGGGAGAGTATAGTAGGTAAGGAAAAGAGAGAACTGACCGGCCAAGTGAGGGTATGCCATGTCTCACACATGAATATCTAGATTGTACATGAGGAGAGAGGGAGGGAGAGAGGAGCATACATTAGGGGAAGCAAAAAAAGGAAGGTCATTGTAGACTCTACAAGCACAAAAGAGGAGAGCATCTCTAGTACTCCGAGTAGATTATACGCTACCATGCTTCCACGCATGAATGCTCATAAACACTTCCACTCAAAATTTATGATGTTTTCATGATGCGCACCTACCTACCCCTTCTTTAAATCGAGTAAAAAATTAATATCAGCATGTGAATAGTAATGCTATGTGAGATGATACGAATAGCAGGTTGTCTGTTATGATTTGTTACTGATTTCACTATTTTATTATTACCTTGATGCATGTGTCAAATTCAATTTGGCTTGGTAAGGATAATGAATAGAAAGATGCACCTCCTCCTCTCTCGCCGCAACCTTCTTCCCTCCCAGCTGCAGACCCAAACCCTGGATGGGCACCATCGCCTCGACAGTCAAGGCCCACTTCGTCAAAGGGGACACAACGACGACCTACGCACGAATGTCACTGGCGTCTGTGTATCAAGAATATGTTAAGTAATAAGAGTTATACAAAATAATTTGATTCAATGTGCGAGAGATTTAATCCTGACAAATCTTTTCTAGAAGAACTCTTTCTTGGGGAAGTTCCAGAAACCGAGCACTAGGCCTTGCATTTTCATTGCAATTTAGACAAGTTGGTAATAAAATCATGATGATCTCAGTTTTACTAGCACAAGATTTGAACGAGTTTGAAAGACTACCTTGCTCTTTCTTCTTCTGCACAAAAGAGATTTGTCCAGTTGTTCCACCAATCCATGATCCCAAGCCCAGTACATTCTTCTCGAGGCCTTTCTTAACTTGATGAAAACTTCTTGCTTGAGTCGGAATATTAAGAGAAGCTCTTGTCCCTTCCAGCTAATAAAGGTATACACCCATGTCTTTCCATATTCCTTCCTAGTGGATCCTTTGCGCACCAGGTGAGGAATTCGGTAGGATCCACCTTTGTTGATATCGGCTGGACCTTTCATGCATTAAGCTTAGGAATGCGTTTATTAGATAATATGATGGCCGGTCATATTTTAGTAAAACCTTAGGAACAAAAAAGGCATACAATCAAAGTCAGAGGTCCTCGCCATTCAAGTTGTTTGGATGCACACACTTTTTGCAATCTGGTAAGCACATTTTTTCCCCTAAGAGTCACCCATACTACAACGCCAACAGAAGATACGGGAGTATTGTGATCAGTTTCGCTGACATCTGCTTTCGTCTCTCCATGATCTCATTCTTGGGAAATTAGGTCCATAAGTCGGCTTGCTTATCTATTAAAAAGAAGTGAACTAGCGCCCCTTTACCTTCCAGTCCTTCTTTCTTCTTGCTAAGCCCTTTTTTTTTTTGCTTTTGTTGCAATATATACAATTTCTTCTTTCTAGTTCAAAGGTGGAGTGGACATTCCCGGAATCCCAGTCGAGGGGTTGCTGTTGAAAACCTTACTATCTATCGGGTGCATAAAAAAGAATATTATTGTGATGGCCCATAAGCATCTTACCACGAGCAGATCATCCAGTTTAGCCCAATTTTCTGGAAGAGTAAAACATTAGGTATGACAGGGGAAAAAAAGGAAACATGCTCATTATCAAACAATCACTTACTCCCAAATCTCGTGTGGGGCTAATCATTTTCATTTACCAAGAACTTCAACGATTTCAGAATACGGACCAGGAGCCAGCAGTATCCAATCCAATGCAAGTCAGCAAGGCGTTAAATAAACACTACTCTCCTAATTTCTGATTTTAACACATCCACAAA
Source organism: Panicum hallii (assembly GCF_002211085.1). Classification (NCBI taxonomy): domain Eukaryota; kingdom Viridiplantae; phylum Streptophyta; class Magnoliopsida; order Poales; family Poaceae; genus Panicum; species Panicum hallii. Next base: position 58,192,046 of record NC_038050.1, on the reverse strand, counting down.
ACAGAAGTGAATATTTTTTAAATCTAGAGAAAAGCATGAACATCTATCACATTAAAGTAAACTACAAATTTACATTTGCAATGGATATAATGATGCCTACTTGGTACTGTAAATATTCTTTTCTATAGACTTAATCAAACTTAGTACGGTCAAACTACAAAAAAATTCTTATATTTTGGAATGAAGGGATTATCTTGGAACACCAAAAAACCAATAATTGTGTTACACATTACATGGGTCAATTCTTGTTTACAGATTAGTTGTAGTCTTCTCAACAAACAATTCTGATAACCGCCGCTTTACATGGACTCTTGATCTAAACATACAAGGATAATACAATGCCTGAGTTGCCACAACAATGCCATCAATCACTTTACAGCAAATTACAGACTGCATTCAACATGCACTAGCTCCTATATTTGTGTTCTACAGTGAATGGAAACTTTCTCCAGTTGTTGTGGTTCAACTAAGCGGCTTGTTTGATTCTATTGTCAGCAAGCTTGCTTTTCTCGATCAAATTTCTTGGTGCCAACAGACTCTTAGTACGTTTATAAATCACTCTGGCATTCAGAAAGAAGATTGGTTTGTCCATCCTTAAAAACCTTAACATGGCAGAGCATTCCTCCAGTTTCATCTGCAAAACTTATCTTTCTTTGTTTCCGTGGCGCTTCAGGATGTGAAACAACGTTCTTCTTTGCTAGGCTCTGCAATTGATAATTTAACATAGCCATGACAGAAATATCAGGTCAGTCCAAATTTGTATATAAAAGAAAGTCAGTGCGATCTTAAAAGTAGATAGATACGAACCAGTATTTTACAAAAGCGATTGCAATCTTTGTTCATTATCGACAACCATTTTCTCGTAGTCTTCTCCACTTCTAATGCATCCTCAGAGGCTGCTCTGATCTGTCCATCGAAACATGGCACCACATCAATCAAACATATGACAAGATTGGAGTTGCTTTGCTTCCAAAGCCTAAACCAGTATGTCAGCAAATGGGCAAGTAAACATTTTTTCCCCGAAAGAAATTTTAACTGAAAGAGAAATATATGAATGTTCTGTTCTGTGTTATCTACTTCCATTTTCATTGAAATAATATTTTGAATAAGAGCATTTGGAATCCAATGTTAGGCCCACATCTACCGCTCAGGTAAGGTCATAAGGTATTTAACTTCAAACAGTTACAACAGTATCAGTGATAATTCGTAGCACTTAATCCTTATTCGTGGGTAGTCTCCTAGAGGAAACACTCACGAAGTAACAAGTATGCTTATGGAACAAAATCTGCATCTGTACTAACAAAGTAACAAGTACGCTTATGGTACAAAAGAGTGCAAGTATGTAAACTAGACCCGCAAAAACTATTGTTAGGGTTCCCTCAAAGTATGACTTTTATGCTAACAATTGACTCTCATGAGAACCAGTCCAGATTAACAGAAAATTTTAGTCATGGAAAATATCATCAAGAAATGAAGGCAACCAAATGAGAAATGGTTATAAGGTTAAAGGAATATCATCAAAGTAACAATCTTGGGCATTATATTAAGCTTCTATCTTAAATCATGATACTAGAGTTACATTCTTTTGAGCAACCCGATTCAACATTTGGTGAAACTTTAGCAAGCAGAAGTGCTTATCTATATTCATTGTGAGAGCAGCAAACTCTACTAGAATTTAGAATGACAACTGTATGTTACATTTAATAATGTCTCACCTCAGCAATGTTAAAATTAGGAAGTAGAGAATATGCTTCTGACGACAAACTTTCATCCACTATACTTTTCATGTGCTTCAAGCTCCTTATAAGTTTTGCAGCTATGTTTTCTACATCATGCATCTGTCTTTGAGAAAACTCAACAGCTTTCTCAGTGTCCAAGACCATGGACGAACTTCTCATGCAGGAACAAGTTGTCTGTTGATGGGGTGGGGATCCTGTTGACTTGAGAACTCCTTTGCTTGTAGGAGAGACGGAAGTCCTGCCCCTAAGTCTCCTATCTGTGCTAAACAATGATCTGTCTTGCTTGTGTGCTGGCTGAGGTAATGATATTCTAGTTTTGTCACAATCTTCAAGAACATTTTTCCTCTCTGCAACAATAAGAAAGAGTATGATTATAAGTTTATAACTGATCTTTGTATAAACATTAGAAAGATTGACAGCAAATATTTCTTACTCAGTCTAACTCCATCACACAAATCAATACCAGTCAGAGCATTGCAAAGCTTCTCTTGAGACGTTGGTGACATTATCTGAAAACAAAAACAGGAGGGAAATATGTTAGTATGGCAATCTTGTTCATCATTTGCATTGTAATATTGTTGAAGGAATGATTCAGACCTTTCTCTTGGACAATAATTTCTTTGGAGCATGTTCTTCAATCGATTCTTCATCAATTAAAAGTTCTGACTTCTTAATTTGCCCATCAGTTTCCAGAGAGGCAGCAGAGGAATTTGGGGCTCCAGCAGATAATTTCTGTGATTCTTCAGCATTAGAGATCCCTGGCATGACACCGGTAGGATTTAACATATCAGTACAAGACTGGAATAACTGATGTTGAAGTACTAATTCTTCTTCTGGTCCTTCATTATTAACAGATGTACGAATGCCATAATCTGTAGAATTTAACTTATCCTTCAATGGCCACTCCACATTAACTGGAAGTGAGATTTTATTATCTGAAGCCATTTTATCTTCAGGACAGTTACCATTGAAGTCTACAACTGTGCTCTGAATCACAGCAGTATCTGGAAGTCCAACAGAAGATCTATTTTCAGATGTCATCCTCTGTGCATGATTGTTCAGAACATCATATACTATACTTTCTAGCCTTCCATCTTGTGCAACGAAATTGACAGGCTGAGCCAAGTCAAGAGTCTTGTCAAAGGAAAATGTATAATCACTGGATGTATGTCCAATTTCCATATCTAGTAACATATGCTTTGGTCTTACACCGCAGCAGACTATTGAATCCAATTGGAACTCACCCTGCACCTGCACGACCTCCTCAAGTGAAGTGCAACTCATTTCTGTCCTTCCACATAAATCTGATTGAACGTTCTTAGGTGGAGACACCATATCTGTGCTAGACTCATCAATAGGAGACAGCTCTTCCAAAATCTTTACACTTTCAGGTTCATTCCCATGAGCAACTCCAGTATTCCAGGACTCATCATTATCGGTACAATCATGGCAAGACTGACTGAAAGAACAAGCCAAGAATCCATTCCCAATAGAAGATTTATCCACATCTGAATTAGATATATTCTCAGACGTTTTCTGATGATTACTCACTTCATCTATGATACCCAACGGAGAAACAATCTCAGCTGCCTTTTCAGCTGTAATATCATCAAAACTGTTTTCTTTGACACTGCAGGTTTGTTCATTGGAATGATCAGAAACATCGGCTAATTGATTTGGTTGGTTCATGAAACAAGACTGTGGTATATGTTCATCACCCTCCATTAGCTCCTGTTGCAGCTCAAAAGATAAATGCTCAAAGTTCTTCATGGAACAGCTAGGAGATCCAAATCCCTCAGAGTAATCCATATCTTCTATTTTTATTTCACATAGAACATCAGGTTTTCCACAGCCCAGTAGAGCTCCATCTGTGTTTTTCACTTCAGTGCAACAAATTTGCTCCCCATCTATTTCTTCAGTACAGTCTGAAAGTGCATTAAACAAAAAACAATTATCCACATGATTGAAAGGGAATGTTCATTTCAAGAAAACGGTATTTGATGAATAAGAATAAAACTATGTAGATATTCATCTGAGAAATGTAGATAATAACAAACAGTGATATAAGAATTGTATTTAGTGTAAACAGGCTAGTTACTCACTAATAGCAATTTTAGACTGATCCAGATCTTTAGCTCTCCTTCCAAACTTCTCTGATGTTGTGTCATGCATTGTAGCTTTGAATGGGGAGCTCTGTGCAGGACTAAGAGTATTGTCTCCCTTTGATGTTGTATCTTCCACTTCTGCGGCACATGGAGAAGATGCTAGTGCTTCCATCTTTCTGTTTGCTTTAGCAGGAGATGTTTTTGGCCTCTTCTGTTTCAACGCAATAAGAGGCTTATCAAGATCAACTTCCTCTTTTATTTTAGCCTCATTCTTAATGCCACTTCCTTCCAACTTGACTTTTGAAATCTTCTGATTCTTAGCTTTACACTGAGCTCTGAGATCCTTGAGAGATACATCGTGACAATCTTGTTCGCCATCCTTGTTGCTGACAGAATCAACACTTAGTTCTGAGGTTGAAGGAGAGGCAATTTCTTCAGAATCAGTGACTTCAGTTTTGACCCGCTTAAAAGTAGAAGAATCCCTATCAGAATCTTCATCATATATTATGTGAATCTTCTTGAGCCTTGGAGATCTTCTAGGAGGACAGGAATCAAGATTTGTGGAAGCAGAAGCAGGCATCGTAAAATGTTTCTGTAGAAATGAAGAAAATCAAGTATTATGGTCAGGAGCATGCTCCGTGGATGCATGAATATCATCACTTAAAATGTGGATACTGCTTAAAACATAAACCATATCCAACAAGAGTGTCAAGCTTTCCAATAAAAAAAGGAGACAAACTTAGTGTAACAAGCAAAAATGATTTTGCCAAAGAATCATAATATGCTGAAAGGCATGATAGCTTGCCCTTAAATTTTTTATCTGATAAGAGATAAAAAGAACAATGACGCAACCCTATCAAAACAACGTAGAAACAATACATGAATGTGTGTTCATGATCTTCTAATAAGCAACTGTATGTATGTGTCATACAAGAATGAATCAATAAAGCACACTAGAAATGAGTAAGACACGAGCCACTGCTGTACATCAGAGACCAGACTTCCATTACCCAGCACAAAGGATGAAAGAAATGAACACGGTGTAACAGGGTATTTTAAATAGACAGTCTCGCACACATTTCATTTTAAAAAATGCACTTTTTGTTCACATTGCCACATTGGCTCTTGTGAATCAAGCACTCTGCACTGGAACTCCCGGTACTCTGCAGGGAATTAAAAGGAAGGACAGATTTGCATCCTTGTACTCGTCAAGAAACTCTCGGAGCCATTCACCGTCGAAAACTAGTAGATCACGACTTTTTGAAATGAGCACTTTTTTTCAGAGCGGAGATTTCTTCCCCCAATCCCAGGTACCACCAACCATCCCAAATCAATATCAACCCAAATAGTCCTAGCCACGGCTCATCCAGCCGAATCCACTAACAAATCTGCGATTTTCCCCCGTGGAAATGCCAAGGTAAACATAGATCTACAACAGCCCGCAGCTAACGGAAGTACAGAGAGGGCTGTTCAGCGGGAGATACTGACCTTGGATGACAGCGAACAGCGGCTAACGAAGGGAGGGGAGACGGCGCCCGGATGCGGGATTCTTGGCACCGCCGGAATGGGGGAGGGCCCTGCTCGGCTCCTTGACCGTGGGAAACCCGGCGTCCGTCAGGAGGAGAGAGAAGGAAAGCTTAGGGTAGGGAGCTGCAGAAGTGGTAGTAAGTATTATTGCCGCGACGCGCGGAGGGGAAGGCGCGAAGTAGCCGCGCAAATTTCGCGCCAATGTGCGGGCGGGCGGGAAAGTGCAGCCGCAGCCCGCTTCTTGGCGCTTTTTTGTGTTGGGGACGACGGCAGGGGGAAGAAGGAAGGAAGATAGCGGCGGGTGGTCCACTTTGCTTACAGAGAATGTGAACGGGCCACCTCTTCTCGGAACCGCAGCACAAGAGAAAAACCATAGCCAAGCAAAGCAAACGTAACTTTTGGGGGAAACTTGAAGCACAGATTTTTAAAAAAAAAATTTGTCGTATGCACGTTGTAGTGCAATGCCTGAAGTTGCTTGAGTACAAAAACAGAATATCTGGATCACACGCCATTCACCATTACATACTGTATCATATATGAAAACGCCCACTGGCAGCCTGGCCCCTCTGAAACCACCCCATTCTTGGGTTTAATATGCTTGCTTCAGTTAGTAATGTTTTGTTGAATTATATTTATTAATGCCTTAATGGGGAGTGCTTTGCATTTCCATTTGCACAAATCAAGCAACCTCCAGGCTATATACAGCAATGAAGCACAAGTGCACAACATTTCACAAGCGGAGTCATGTACAAACCCAGAAAGAACCGCACCATGTTGCCTGCGCAGATGCAATACAACCGTAAGTAGAACACCCTTTCAAAAGAGCAGACATAAAAAAAAAAAGAAGGGGCAGTTTGCAAGCTGCAGCGAGCAAAATATCATATCAGCCGGCAGCATCGGCACAGAGAGCAACCATCACTGAAATATTTTAGGACTTTGAGCTCATTGTATTGGGAACTCAAGTTTAAGAATAACTTCTACACACTCTGTACAGATTTCAAAGCACAGCTGGAGCCAGTGCTCAGACATGCACGACACCTTGTAAATACCTTTGTATCCTTCTTTGATGACTGTTGAAGAAGAGATTGCTGATAAAAAAAATCCTGGTGCTTCAATGAGGGAAAGCAATGTACAGGGTACCTCAATTCTCAGCTCTTCTTCGATTGGGCAGAACTCGACTGTTTCATATCCCAAGAAGTTCCTTTCGCAGGGGAACGTAGGAAGAGCGAAGACGTTGAGAAATGTCTTTGGCACAGAGAGATTGAAGAGAAGCAACTGAAGGCACCTGTCAGCCTTCTTTTCTCACTATCTTCAGCTTGGCCATCTGGGTCATGACGGACTGCGTCAATCTTGAGGGACTCTGGTAGAATGCAGTTGCAAACAGCACCTGCACATACAATGTGGTGCATCTCAGAGACTGACATTGACAAAAGCTGATATGGAAGCTAGGAAGATATTCATTATATGAGCACAGACATACTGAGGTTAAGTGACATGAACACACTAAACTGTGCAGTTTCTTTTGAATAACCAAACCACCTGTCTCTTGCACAAACTGCTAGGCTTTCTAGATGCTTAAACATAAAAACCAGTTCTACTGAGCATTGTTGCAGATTTCCCACACTTTCCCACAAAGCCAGTTCTGGTGAATGTTTTTGCAGAAAACACGAACCCCTCAAAAGATCATAACAGACATAATCTGTTCAGCGGCCATATCAGTGAATGTGCTAGTAGAACCCCTCAAAATATCATAATAGAGTCTGTACAGCAGCCAAATCAGTGAATGTGCTAGTAGGTGCATTTATAGTATCGAACATTCCCGATACAGCTTGGTCTAACATCATAAAACATCAGGAGACTCCATTAATGGATATAAAATATCATTTGCCTTCTAGCAGGTACTGCAGGGTCAGGCATGCAACAAAACAGAGGATCTAAGGTAAATATAATCATCACATCAAGTAGTTAAAAAAACAGGGGAATTAGCGTTATTTGGACCTCGAGTGACAAACAAGGACCACTGATGTATTTGGCTTACTCCGACACAACTAAACTCTACCTTTTCACCTTTATCTCTGCAGCAAACCAACATATATAGTAGTGACAGAAAAACTAGAAATCTATCTCAATATACTACCTCCAGTAACCAAAGCTTAGCATTCAGACCAGCAAAAGCTGCAGCAAACAGGTTGTTTGCCCTGTCTGAAACATCAAGTTTTCTTGACTGGAGGTAGTACAATCCAACTTTGCAGCAACCCTTAAATAGCAAAACAAATGGCTGAGAAAGCATGTATATCAAGAATTCATACCCATTCTGGCAAGCCGATTAACCCATTTTGGAATTAAATTTCCTGTCAACCTTTTGCACATGTCCTCACAGAAATGGTTGCAGTTTTTACTTATCAAATGATAGGTATCCCCATTGTAATTTACTGACTGAATCTCCATGAACTCTCTGACTTGGAGAGGATCCAGGCAGGTAGTTCCCATGTATATTGATTTCCTAAATTTGAAACCAGGACACTGCCGAGGTTCCACTTCAAAAACTCCACTAATCGAATAGTCATGTGCTCCAAATGCATACTCCACGCCATGAACTGTAAAGAAACAAGGTAGAGAATACCATAAGTCATAACCTATAGTCCTATATTTAACAGTTAATTAAACAATAAGTACGAATCATACAATAAGAATAATTGACAAAATCAATGGCTTTCCACAACTGAGGATTTAATGTGAAAACAAAATGAAATACAATCAGCATTCTGATTCCAAAGGTGCAATTCAGTCAGTCAAGATGAATCCTCTATGTCAAGGAGTGTGAATGTAGCTTTGTGAATCAAACAAAAAACAAATTTGCCAAGCCACATTCTTATCACTATTGCAACATTGATATTCTGCAAAATTATAACTTTGAGGACCTATTTCTGTTGGAATATGGTTGTAAAAGAAAGTGATATTTTTAATAACATAGAAAGTAATTTTCAAGAAAATAACGCATACGACTTTCACGTTTCTAATATAAATTTTATAATAAATTGATAGTGAAATTTTCTAATGTTTGACTATATTTATGTCCAAATGACAAGTATGTGTGGCCTAAGGTAGTAGGAAAAAACTTTTTTTAAACAAAATATTCAACTTGATGGTGGAACTTTTTATATCTTAAACTTTTCATGGTATTTCTCCACAAATAACAAAATTTCAAAATGCACAAGAAATTATTTCACAAAATAATCAATTGCAGTGTTCTTCATCCATTCTAGGTTGATTTCCAAATTTGAGTTTTGCCAACCACATATCAAACTGTTTGATACATTAAAAGTAGCAGTTTGGTTAATGGACAAGGCCAAAGCTTGTGTGTGGATAAATAGAGTAAAATATGGTACAATGTACTGTATCCCAATGTTTTAACACAATCAAAAAGAGTTTGGGTCACTATCTTCATGCTTATTTGTAAGAGAATAGTGTTACATGCACTGATATTGCTGACATTCAAACTAGGGTAGGACTATGCGCAAAAGATTCTAAAAACAGCTGACTACAGAATAAATTTTACAGCAAACTAGTACCAAGTGCTACGCAGATGTAAATGGACAGAGAAAACAACATCATTCATGAACAACAGTGCAAATTAAATCTTTTATGGGAAGAATACTAATGTTGACATTATGGAAACATAAAAGGAATCAAGGAAACTTAGTAGGGTGTTGAAGTTCATAAAAGCTGGTTTAGTGATGTAGCTCTATGTAATATGTATTGCCATTATGAAACAAAGTGTAGGGCATCATACCTTCAATGCCAGAATGAAATATCCCTAGACCAGCCCAGTAAACATAGCCATTTACTGGTGTCAAATCATACACATTTAGATAAACTGGTGTATTTCCAGGTGGTGGGCTGGCAGATCGGACTTTTGAAAACAAACAAAAATGAGCAGAAGATTTCTGGCCTAATTGGAAACACGTGCTGAGATTCCTTTCCTTCTTTGAGCCCGACATCATGACTATACATGCAAGGAAAATGGGAAGAAGGATCAGACATCCATTATGCACCAGATAGTATTCGAACAGAAGGCGGGGAAAGCTAACACACCTGACGTTCTATGCTAGCCCAACTGTAGGTAAGGGTAATCATACTGATTTGAAAAGGAGTACTGGGCTAAGTCTTGTTGATCAATGATACACTTCTGTCAATAAACTACTGCCCCAAACTAACAGAAAAAAGGAGGAAAAATAAGTCTAGGATCAGTTCAACAATAACATACCAAAAATAAACAACACAAGCTAGATATTTTCAGAATTCAGAAATAAGGCTTCTAAAGAAATACCAGAAGAATTTTCAAGACAATATCCAGATATAACACAACAAAGTCATCTTTGTTCCTATGAAAAGCATGATAACAAATAATTGAATCTATCATGTAGAACGCATTGCTACTTTGGCTAAGATTGTAATGTCACAGTATTTAATATAATAAAATATCACAGATTAGTTCAGTTTAAAATATTGTTCGGTGTTTTCACTGAAACTTTTCCACTAAATGTCTTTATAAACTACTTACTAGCAATCAGTAATTCGGTATGGTTAAACTATGCCAAAACCTAGAACATGTGCTGCTTTCTTGTCTCATATGCATTCACCTAAAACAAAAAAAAAATGAATCAGACCAGAGGGAGCACCTATGTTTTGCCTGTTAAACTTTTCAGGAGACAGGCATAGCAATCTGTGGTATGTCTTGTGGTAACTTATTTACAGAAGTATCTGCTATGACTCAAACTGAACTCACTGAGGACCTGGGAGATAATATGTGCCTCAAAGAGCTCGAGGGTCCGTATCCAGAAGGTTTTAAAGCCCTGCACCCTAAAGGTGTCGAGGGCTTGCCTCGCAATGTCTCCAAAACCCACACACCTCAAAGAACCCTGCAGCCTCGAGAATTCACTTCTCAAAAGACCCTCAGGGGCTGCGAGGTATGGACTGAACCCTGTGATACAAGGCCATGGACTCGTGGAGCTATCACAACAAAAATACAAAATAAGAAGATGGTCATGACACTCTAATTGTTGTTATTGGACCGGTCAACCGTCAAGCTTCTACTGTTGTTTGTTTACATAAAACAATATAGTAGTGTTGTTTATGTCTAATCATATTTTGTTCTCCTAGTAAAACATGTGGTATATGAGGTACAACCCCAGATCAGCAATCAGCAGAAGTCATTTATTATAAAGAATGAAAAATATCAACAGTCATTGTGTTCAGTAAAAGAAGATAATAGAGGTAAATTCTAATCCAGCCAAAAAAAAGTCTCCAGTCGTTTTTATAGAGAAAGGAAGGAAAGCGATGTGTGCTGACCATTCAAGCCTCAAATATGTAAAGCTGAAAGCAATGCATTACAGAGCTGTTGCACAGGTGGGCATAAATACATGACATATATCACGGACAAGAGATTAGAGTAAAGGAAGGAAAGCGATGTGTGCTGACCATTCAAGCCTCAAATATGTAAAGCTGAAAGCAATGCATTACAGAGCTGTTGCACAGGTGGGCATAAATACATGACATATATCACGGACAAGAGATTAGAGTAAAGAATAGGCATACTTTTCTAGAATTCCTTCAGCCAGAAAAAAGAATCAACTCAACAACTACTGAAGGCTACCTCAGGTAAGTCAAAGTTGGTAAACATCTAATACTATCAAAAGTTCGTAAGCACAATAAGACCGAAGTTAGATGTCAGATTTGTACTTTATCTAAAGATGCTGGGATGTCCAGACAATCCTCATGGCCACCAAGTACTACCTTGCTCTTGGATACCTAAATAATTCCACACGCCGCCAAACGACCACACTGAAGTAACAAAATTCGCACCATGCCAACTAAAAATTCATTAGCAGAAACACTTGTCTACAGGGAAGCCAAGAAATCGGCGCCTACAAGCGCGTGAGCGCCGAATTGCGAGCTCAGCGTGGACCGAGAAAGCGTGTATCCCGTAAGATCTGCCATAGAAGGTGCTAATTTCCTCCATGGATCGGAAGTAAGGCGCAGCATTCCCCAAGAAGGGGCCACGACCTACGAAATTGGACGGGGGAAGACAGAAGGGAGTACACAAACAGGAGAGGCAATTACCAAATCAAGGACAACCAGGGGGGGGGCGCCCGGACGGCTCACGGCGTCCGCAGGGGCGGCAGCGCAGAGCACGGCAGGGGAGGAGGTGGAGAAGACTCCGGACTCCGGAGGTGGTGGGCGACGACCAGAGGAGGAAGTGGAAGCAAGCTGGCGTCTCTCTTCCTTTCCCCTCAAAATTTATCCGGGGTTTTCTCTTTTGATTTGATTTTTGTTCTGTTTTGAAGTTTTTGTTGTACTAGCACCTAAATAGGGAGATTGAGGAGACGAGGCGATTTGAAAAATAAATTATTTTTTCAAAGCCCACGGAGGGGAAAAGGTATTATTAAGGTGTGATGTGCGAATGGAACATGCACCCAACTTGAGTGTTGTCTTCTTTTCTTAAGGCATATGTGTATTTGTCTAGTCATACTCATTAGTCATCACAGATAATTAAGGTATTAGTGTATAATACTACTATGACAACTGCTCTTAGATATATATGTGAACTGACAAGTTAGGGTACATTTTTAAGCTGAGCAAATTCACTAGACAGCTATTTGAAACTTAAAAAACAAACATATGGCTATTGTTGATGCGTGCACACATATTTGTTGTTGTAGAAGCACGTAAGCACACACTTCCCTCTTTCCGAAAAGAAAAGCGCACACTTCCCTATAGAAATCTACATTAGTTAAATTAAGAGGATCGCTGGTGACTTTTAGGGCCATATGAAGATCTATATTGGTTAAACTAATGGTGATTACTAGTGATCTTTAGGCTAGTCTCAATATATGAAACTTTGCACAATTACTAAGAGCAAAAACTTGATAATTGAGCCGAGGGAGTGTCACGGGGATGAAACTCCTCTCTCATCCTATGAAACTCTCTCTTCTCTCTCCTCATGATAATCCTGCCACATCAGTAAACTTTAATGCCCATGAAACTCCTATGAAACCCCATCGAGACTGGCCTTAGAATATCATTTCGCACAAGTACTACAGGTGGCTTGATATGCGTATGGTCTCACTCCATCATGTGATCCATCCCTTCTAATCTGTTGCCATCTTCTATTGGTATATTTTTGGTAAAATCATTCATAGAATATTCATGTGTAGTATGCTCTTTACTGATAAGTTTTTGATACAAAATGATCTTTTGCATATATTTTAGTAAATAGTTGTGGCAAAAAGTAATATCTAAAATATGTGGTAGAACATGTTGGTAATAAGTTCATTCACTATATTTTGTTCCATTACACCAATAGTGTAGTGGGTTTTTACAATGTAAAGGGAGGGAATGTAATTAACTTCTTTACTGTTACAAGCTAATATGAAATTGCTAATATAAAAATTTACCATTCCCATAATGTGAAAAATAGAATTGTAGTATTAGAAAAAAAAATTATAAAAAAGAAGTGCAATTCTATAAATTGGACTATAAGTGGAGGTCCATGTTATCGTCATCCCCTCCGGCCTCCCTCGTTCCCTGCAACTACTGATTAATTAAGTGGTTAAATTTAATTTGCATACATAATTAACTACATCACTAAGCTCCATCTCAGGCAATGAATGCCAGACGTTAGATCCTGGTCCGATGGTGGATTAGTTTTCTTCTTTATTTGGATACCAACGCGTGTTCTTGTTTTTATTTTTTTAATAAAAAAAGTGTTCTTGTTATTTTTTCCAACACATGGCATCACAGTAGCATGCTCCCACTGCCTGACTACTCCTATCTCCGGTAGCATCTCTATCGCTGGGTCTGCTGCGGAAACCCCTAGCATGCTTCATGGCTCCGCTTACTAGCATCCGGTCAAAATTTAATAGGGATTAGTAGGCCAGAAGCAAAAAAAAACTCTAAACTTTGACAATTGCTAGCAGGCTCTTTGTTCTTCTCACTTCTTTTGCTAGACGGAAATGGCAGGATGCTCTCTCGCTCCCGCTCGCATACTCTTGCCTCAGGTTGCGTCTCTGCCGTTGGGTCCATCAATCCGTCATCGTAGCCCTATCATGCCAACCTAGCAAGCCACCTTACCTACCTCAACCCTTCCTATTCTATCGCTCTTTGTAGCCGGCAGCCACCAGCGTTGCCGTCGCCTCGCCCTTGCAATTGCCTCCTCCGCGGATCCGGCAAACAACCCCCAGTTCCCAACCCAAATCCAGCTGCCATATAAACATCCTAGATCACAATCAAGCTACTTCCCCCATTCTAAGATATAAAGATATTTTAGGTTGTCCTAGACCAAATTCATCCAACTTTGATCAAAGTTAAAAAAAATGCACCAACACCTATACTCTCAAATTAGTTTTTATCAATAATGCATTTATTTAATATCATACTCCCTCCGTTCCAAAATGTAGATCGTTTTGGCAAATCTAGATACATAAATTTTGCTACATATCTAGGCAAAACGTATATCTAGGTACATTGCAAAATCTATGTATTTAGTTTCGCCAAAACGATATACAATTTGGAACGGATGGAGTAGATCTTAGTATATTTTTCTATAAACTTAAAAATTTAAAAAATATTTGACTAGGGACAAAACTAAAACATCCTATATTTTGGAATGGATAGAGTAGTTAGGATCTCCTATGCTCCTTTTAAGTTTATGACAAAATTAGATGCTATGCTCAATAATGCAACACACCCTATGCTATTCCTGTATTTCAATTTTTGAAAACCAAAGCTCTGCCATTCAGCCTGTATTATTTCCCACACACCAGCCCACCAGGTCGAGAGCTCATAGTTGCAGAAGAGTGCGCCCACCAACACCGATTCAAATTATTAACGAGAACGGGGAACGTTTAACGAGAACGGGAGCAATCATTTGTCGCTACAAACCTTTCAGTTTCGCATGGCACCTAGGGCTGACGAACGTAGCCATCACTACTTTTAACAATTACAAGACCTAGCTGCGGAAACTGATACATGGTGAAGGTGAATTTATTGAATGAACCGAGTACAAAAGCAGCATGCACCTGTGGTGTAATACATCTGGAAATCCTTTAACTGTTGCTGAACAAATTCGAAAAAGGAGCACCTATACTTGCGAGTTTTGGTTTTCTGAACTTACAACATCATTGTTCTATCTCGATAAACAGGCTCGCCTGTGGATGCAAGCCTGCTTCCTCCAGGGTCAGGGAGTGCTTCTCTGGACCGTATGTGACCCGTGGGAAATTCGAAACTAGGCTGTACATCTCTGCTTTCAAGCAATCCAAAGAATCAACATAGTCATAGAGCGAAGAGATGGGGGCAGAGCTGTGGAATCTCCTCTCTTTGCGTTCTCCAGTCGGAAATCTTATGAGAACCTGCAACATAATCAGAATGCCACCCGTTAGTTTCACAGGAATTCACATACATGAATACACTGTTACAGCTAGTAACACTAACTCCATTCAGAAAAGCAGGGTGCGAGTTGGCAAATGTCAAATTTCAAAATAGAAAAATGCTTCAAGAACAGAATGATGTCAAGCTGAGCATATTATCCTAGAGTAAGAATTGAAAAAAAGGTTGTCAAAAAAGACAACTAAAGAATGCTAAACATACCCGAGTAATGCCAGGCCCTTTATCAGGTTCAGCTCCAAGAGCCATGGCTTTCTCTTGCCTTCTCCTTGCAAGAGCAGCTTCCTTTTCAGCTGCTTCTTGGGCAGCCCTCGCTAGAGCTTCCTCTTCCTCTTTACGTTTTCTCTCAGCTTCTGCCGCCTCTCTTTCACGTCTTTCCAGTTCCTCTAGCCTTTCACGTTCCCTGGCCTGGTAATTTGCAATAAATAAGTGTTATAAGCACTAACAGGTGAAAATCCAATACTAGCAGAAAATCATGATCATGTTTCGACCCTCTGCGTAAGTTCGCACCATAATTGACGTAGCATAGGATAGTATACAGTGGACAAATAAGACTTGAAGGTACAATTTCCTTCACTAGACAAAAAATGAAATGTTCTTCACATATAAATAAGACAATCCACAATCCACGTAACCACCCTCAGCCCACATTGTTGACCAACCCCACCATGCATTCCTTCAAAATATATAGAACGTACTTTTCTACTATCAAATATCAGTAATGTAATGTGCACAATTCCCATATAGCTTAGGATACCTGGTCAGCTTCAAGTGCAGCTCTGTAAGCAGCATCTTGCTCTTCACGTAAACGCTGGTTATTTAGTCTCTCTTCAGCTTCAATCCTGGCAGCAACGAGTGATGTAGCACATTCTTCAACAACCCGTTGAAGAATTGTTATCATCTCTTCAGGCGATTTAGGCCCTTCAACCTTTGGAAGATTGAGTATAACATACATAAGAAATACTGATCAACTCTAAATGGTACGAGAACAAACCATTTTGACAGTTTCACTACCCCAATACAGATCAACTTGATGTGGTATAAAAAGTATGTTCATCAGTTTTACTAGCCAAATATATACCATACAGTCACACAAACATTACTAAATGATAGCAAGACCTCAAGCCTTGCCTCCATCAATCATTAGACTATTAGTGTTCACTAGATGCTCTATTTCACTCAACTGTACTGTAAGGAGATCAATCTTTTGAAAAAATGACGTCAGCTTTATAATCTTCTCAAGCTTCAGTGGCATTAGCATTAATACTTTGTAAATGCAGGAAAGGGGAACATAAGAATCTGAAATAAAATTTTGCCGTAAAACTAGATATTTAGGCAGCACTGATTAAAATCGCACCAATGCTAACCAGCTGAAGCATCATCCATTAGGGCTTGTTCAGTTCGGAGTGATGGAAGAGGATTGGAGGGGATTGGGAGGGATTATAGTGTAGCAACAATGCATAATCAGAAATCAGGTCCCCAAATTACAGGATATGCATGAATGTGCGATAACAAAACTAATGGACTGATTAATCAGCAGTGTGCAGTCTATTCAGCAGTTAGCTGCTTGGACCATGTGGATAACATGAACCAGATTAATTTTTTCATATAACAATTAAGCCATCTAGTCTAGAGAAAATATATCACACACTAATTGCAATCAGATGCAAACCCATATAGTCAGTACCACATTAAAAATGCTTTGCTCAAATTTTTACAGTAGAAAATATCACCAGTTCAGCTTCTGTATCATGACTCTTGAGCAGTCGCAGCAAAAATACATAAGATTATCACACAAAATTCCAACTGAATGAGGTTAGAGAAGCATCATGTAAATGGCATCCAGTGGTCTGCAATAAGGCCTTGTGCAATTTGGTGGGTGGACAATGGGAATCAGCAGCTGGACTAATGTTCCCCTTGTTTGGTTGGTGGATATAGATTGGAGGGTTTCAGGATTTGGAATGGATGGATGTGCAAATCCCACAAATTTACTCCCCAGAGATTATTTCCAAGGGATTGGAAATCAGGAACAAAAACAAGGTAGTGAAAACCTGGTGATGACAAATAAAGAAAACTATATTCCCTTGTCCAATATAGACTATCAACTCCAGTTTCAAATACCATTCCGCAGCATGAACACAGCCAAACATGACATACACAGATCACTTAAAATGCATGCATACCTAACTAAAGGTACGGAGTACAAAGTGTTCCCTTACAGAGGCCAACACTACAGTTGTTACAGCTGCTATCTCAAATAGGAAATGTACATCTAGCTCAAGAAATTAAACTGCAAATACTCCAAATCCCTAATTTAGTTATGGCAATTGGCAACATAAACACTTTGAAAACAATGTAGCAACACTATCTAGCAGGATAAAATTGGGGCGAAAACTATATTCCCTTGTCCGATCTAGATTTCAACTCCAGTTTAAGTACCATTCCAAAACAAAAACACAGCCAAACATGCCATACATAGATAATTTTTTTTTGTGCAGATCACTTGATGGCACGCACGCATACCGAACTAAAGGTACAGAGTATAAAGTGTTCCTGTTCCCTACTGAGGGGAGGGTTACAGTTGTTACAGCTGGTATCTCTAATAGAAATATAACATCTAGCTCAAGAAACTAAACTGCAAACACTCCAAATCCATAATTCAGTTATGGCAACATAAACACTTTCAAAACAATCTAACTGCACTATCTAGCAGGAGGCAGCAAGCAAGCAACATTCTCCTTTCTTAATATGAACGGCCTCAAGTCCAAAAGCACAGTGATATGCTAACTTCAGAAATTAAGCGATCTAAAGCCTACAGCACACACATTCAAGACATTAATATCTAGCAACAATGGTAAGCACTGCTGATCTAAGTCCACTGGATCTAATGGTTTCACACGCATACATTCATTATCATTGATCTTCTATTGATTAGAACCCAAAAATCCAAACTCTACTTACACAGCAGCTAAATCCGAACTAGATGAAAGTTTGAACATACTTTGAGCACAAATAGCATACCTGCTGCAATAGCATGATTCTCTGGTTCGTAGAAGCCATGACCACAGCACAAAAGGGGAACCTCGACGCGTTCAGGCTGTTACTCATCTTGAACCCTTCGGTCCTTCTTATGCTACCGCCCCAGGCAACGAAGTTCTCATCTATGAAGGCCGCGACGGGCTCGGAGCAGAGGCAGCCCCCGCAGAAGGCGGGGGTATCCGGGTGATCAGGAGAGTGGAGATACACGAACAGGAGCTTGAACTCCCGCTGCGCTCGCTGCAGCGCGTCGGCGAACCCCTCGGCCACGAAGCGCGGGCCGCGGCCGGCGCCGAACTCGCGCTCGAACTCCGCGACGAATTCAGCCGCCTCGGCGGCGGACGGCGGCAGCTCAAGCAGGCGGTCGCCGCCGCCCTGCCCCGCGAGGCCGAGGAGGGAGAGGGAGCGCGACAGCACGCCCCCGGCGACCCAGGCGCCGAGGCGGAAGGTGCCGGCGACGAGGCCGACCCCTCCCGAGACCACGTAGAAGGGGAGCGTCACCAGCTTCCACGCGATCCCCGGCTGCTGCTGCTGCAGCTGCTGGGGCGCCGGCGGCATCGGCGGCGGGGGCGCGACGAACTCCGCATCCACCAGCGGGGCGGACGGGCCCTGCTCGCGCGAGGACGTGGAGGCCGAGGCGGAGGGGGAGGAGGGGTTGGCGGTGATGGAGGACACGGCGACCTGCAGGTCCCAGTTGTGCGCGGCGAGGATCTCCGTGCAGAGGTCCGGGTCGGAGATGCCGGTGACGGCCTGGAAGTAGCTGACCTTGTCGTCGACGGTCTCGGCCATGGCCGCCGGCGGCGAGGGCAGGGCGGGGCTAGGGTTTGGGGATTGGGGACGGCGGTGGCGGTGGTGGTGGTTAGAAAGTAGGGAGAGTCGAGAAGACGGGAGAGATGCGGTTGCGGCCTTGCGGGAGCCGGGACCGGGAGGGAGACGGGTCAGTGCTGACGTCTGCTCTCCTCTCCCCTCGGGCCGCCGCGATAAAGCGTGCCAGCAGGGCGTGTTTAGATTGCAAATTTTTACAACCGGTGATACTGTAACGATTTCATATGTATTTGACAAATTTTATCTAATTACGGACTAACTAGACTAAAAAGATTCATCTTATGATGTACAATTAAACTGTGCAATTAGTTATTTTTTTACATACATTTACTGCTCCATGTATGTATCCAAAAATTGATACGATGGAGAGAGAATATAAAAAGTTGGAATTTGGAGGGAACTGAACGGGAGCTAGGGAAGCCTTTACTGCACCTGCACTGCGCGAATACGCGTCGGTTTTTCCAACCCTTTTCGACCCGAGAACGATGATGAAATTTCAGAGTAAAGCCGATTTGTTCATAAATATAAGCCTAATTGGTTGGGTTCTAAAATTTACCCACCAAATTATGAGCAGATTTGAATATGAGCATACCAAATTTATTTGCCAAAATATATGTAAGAATAGTAATTGGTTGGATGTCAGATTATGATGGCTAAAATTTTAACCACCTTTTCGTTTGATATAAAAATACAAGTAACATAAGATGACACAAACAACCAGAATATGGCAAACTGAATGTTGCCAATTTGAGTCATGCTATTTTTTAAAAAATAAATTAAATGAAATGTCAAATTTATAATCTTGCCCATAAATTGGCTAGGTATATTTTGGCACCCGTATATTACTCCAACGAAATCTTTCGTAACGAAACACGATATGGTTCTACTCCATTTGCTTCTGTTTTTGTGACTGCGATCTCACATCCTGCCGACAGCTGGCCGATTGCAACCGTCCGAAGCTTGGCTTTCAGCATCAGGCCAAAAAAAAAACTACGAGTGTCACGACCTGCCGCGTATTGCTCTCTAGATCGTTCGGACAAAAAGTATCCGTAAAGCTGAAAAACTAGCCCTGGTGGCCTGGTGCCCTCAAAAAAAAAAAAACTAGCCCTTGTGCCCTGCAATAAACGACGGCGTAGGTGCCATATATACCTAACACTTTAAACAGTTTCACAATGATGGACGGGACAAAAAGGTTAAAGGAAATACTTGCAGTGTCTCGCAGTCCTATGAATTTCAGGACTGCAGCATCTCCAACGCTGGGATCAAGCTCAGCCCGCATCTTTACACAAGAACAAGCATCATAGCGAACAAAAGCAAACTTAATGTATCGGTTAGGATCACTTTAAACAGGATTCCAGATATGTATACAAATTTCTTCAACAAAATTTGAGTGTATGCACAAACCACTGCATTACAAGGTGAACTCGTTGGATGGATTCAGCCTGAGAAATACGAAGGGCACACAGCGTTGCAATCCAGCAGTAAATCCACATGCCTACAGCTCCTCGATAAGAACCTTGGATTGCGGCCTGCTCTTTATATCCGCCTTCCGACTCCCAGTGTCCAACTCCTCGAGAGATGCTTTCTGTACTTCGACGATGCGAGCTAAAGGCGGCCAGGCCTCCTCCGGCTGCTCATGGACCCAACAAGTCATGAAGAATAGCTTCCTAGCTGCACCACGAAGCTTCGAAGAGCTCTGCGCGCTCTCCGTCTTGCCCACTTTCTCTACCTTGAGCATGCTCTTACCAGCTTCAATGAGTCGATGGAAGTCACTTAGTGCACAGACAAGCGCATTGTGTCCCAAGGAGAGAATGGAGATGATATCGTCCACGAGCCCAATAGCAAACCTGAAACCGCCTGTGTGCCTGTAAGCAGGTGAGCATGTCTCCTCTATGCAAGCCGTCAGCGCTTCGGGTACTGTCTCAGGCTTAGCGTCCTCCCCCATGACTTTAGACATAGACAGGGCAACAGTGGAAGCACCCAAAGGATCAGAGTGCCAATCACCGTTGTAGAGACGAAGCGTGAAGCAGTAACTGTAAAGAATGTCAACCAAGTGAATGGCAAGCAGAGGCGAAGGCTCCACCCTTGTTAGCTGTTTCAGCGATGGGAGAGGAGATTCTGGCCCTTCTGGGATTTCATTGATGCTAGGCTCTTGGTCAGTCGTTGGATCTGATGTGGCAGTGTCTTCTTCCCTCACTTGTCTGATAAGCTGGCTTCCATCAGGGCTAAGGGATACCAATCTAGCAGACGGCTTTTTCCACCATGGTGTCCATGGTTCAATCATCTTGCTGAGTTCGCCTGAGGCTAGAGCTTGTCGAAATCGTTTGATTTCATCATCAGAGAGGTCTTCAATCTTTACTTCTTCCCCTGTATGATAGAAAGAAAGACAAATATGTGCCCATTAAGAGAACAATAAAAAACTTGACGTGCATATCAATATTTACTGCTTCTAACAAACTTGCAGCCTAAAATGATAGAGGCATAAGTATCACCAAATATGTGGATGGACAAATGAGTAAAATGAACATAACATGGATACTACTATACTGCATTTCTAGAAACGTAAATTATGAAACCAGTGGACAGAAGGAAATATCAGAACAAATAACTGAAGTTACCACCAAACACCATCATTTGAACCTAATTAATTATCAAGGAAAATTCAACAGGTTAATGTTGAATTTGCAACTAAAATTCACATTAAGAATTACAATGACTAAGAACGAGGTAAGATTTTTTAAAGAACACCAACACTTTCATAAATACTAAAGAACCTACTATACTACTAGGAGAACCTACTGTGTTTTCACATTTAGAACAGCACGAAAAGTAAACATAACATACCAGACATGACTTTTTGAATAAGCTCCTCCGATAACATTGACTCTGCAGGATACAAAAGTTTAACATGGCAAAATAAATCTCACTGGTTTAAGATAGCAATATGCACGACCAACAATGTACAAGATGACATATGATCTATCCATAATTAGCAACAGGGAATAAATTCAGAACAGACAAGTCATCATAGCTCAACAACAAGCTATAACCAGGTAAACTGATGTACCAAACCATGATTGCAGCATACTGTGCATGGAGAAATTCTAAGTTTTAGACTTTTAGAATCCTCCTTAGCAGTGATTGTGATAGAAAAGGCTGCAATTATGCGAACCTCTAGTATTTCTATATAAAAGAAGAAGATAGAACAACGGCATAGGCATAGGCACATAGAAAAAGCTGCAATTATGTGAACCTCTAGTATTTTTATACAAAAGAAGATAGAACAACGGCATAGGCACATAACGCACAGAACATACCATCTTCACCATCCGACTCCATCTCTTCTTCCAAGTGGAGCCGCTTGAGGATATCTAGCATCTTTTTCTTTGATTCATCTTCAGGTTGCATCTGCTTAAGCTCATCCATAACATTCTCACGCATGAAGGATTCAGTGCATTGAAGACTATGCCCCTATGACACAAGAATTAAGAAAATTATTTGAAGTGATATCAAGAAAAGAAGGCCCTGCAATGCAAAATTAGCTCCAATCACTGCAAACACCGATATTCCTTCGCATATGTGAGCATAGAAAAGAAGGCCCACAAACTTGACAGCTTCAGTGAACAAAAAATCATGTCTCAGTCTCTTGGTTTTTAATAGCACATTATAACGCAATACAAGCTGTTGCATCAGTTGGAAGCTTGTTTTGTTCATGGATAAACAAATAGTTTCTTTCAAAACCTGATTAGAAATCTCAGGCCTGCAGTACGACCTTTTCCGATGAACTTTTACAGCTTATTGTCACTTAATAAGATGTTAACTAATTCAAAATGTGCTTGCTTATGTCCCAAAATAACCTAACTATTGGATTAAAGGAGAGATGCACTGAAAGTGAACACTGAAATTGGAAATTATGATGAATATACTTCTTTCGACACTTCTGGATTGTTCCTTTAGTCCTTTAATATAGTAAATGCATAATTGTTAAATTCCAGTGCAGCAAAGCTGCGTTTCAGCTTCTAGCCTTCTACCATGATTTTCATTAATCAATGGAATTGGGAAAATGAATTAGTATTAGGTATGCGAAAGCTAACAATTCCCTGCGGTTAGCGTGAAAAATCACAAGTAAATTGTAGTGTATGTTATTGACAATCATCTTCCAGAGTCTATCTTGTCCAGAAGCTTCCAAAATCACTGAGGCAATTCGACAAGCACCTTAAGGGCGTCGGCAGAAGGCAAGCCGGGCATGGAACTAGCAAGAGCGTGAGATCACCGAACGCTATTCTACGAGCCCTTAAGACACGACGACGCCAACAAGATCAGACGGGAACCGAAAAGGAGGCCGCACCTTGTAGCACGGGAGCGAGCAGTACCGAGAGTTGCAGCGGGGGCAGGTGTACTGCGCGAACTGCTTCTGGCACCTGCAAGCGAGCGACACACACAGAAGCACGCGTTAGCACACGCAGGCAGTTGCCACCAGCCGCTAAGGACCCCGACGCTTCGCTGCAGCAGGAAAGGAGGAACCGTATGGGGGGAGGCGAGGCTCACACGCGGCAGATGACCCTGGTCTCGGCGAAGGAGGAGGCGGAGGGCGAGGGCGAGGGCGAGGACACGGCGGCCGCGGGGTCGGAGACCACGACGTCCCTCTCCATCGCCGCGCGCGCGGTGCCTCCGCTCGTGCGCTTCTCACTCGACCTCTCTCGAAGGCGGGCAGGCGGCGTTCGATTTTGGGGCGGTGTTGCTTTGCTTCTCCCCGGCGTGCCACGGGCGGGGAGCTTTCTCGATTGCTCGGCGGCGACGAAGGGAGGACCGTGTGCTGGGCGGGCCTATTTGGATTTTGATTTGAATGCGAATGGGCCCAGTGGGCTACTGTTGTTGTGGACCATGCGAAATAGCTTGGCCCGTCGTCTGACCCGTCGTCGTCGTCACACGCTGCCTCTTGGGCCCCTGGAAAAAAGAAAGAAAAACTCTGCCCGGCCTGCGCCGCCGCGGCGCACCGCTACGACGCGTCAAGGTACGTACGGCCTCGCGCGCGATCGGTGCAGCTCTGCATCTTGCGTCCATCTTGGGAAGTACTCCGTGCTACTGCATCATTGTTCATTAAGAGTTGTTCAGAAACTGCATTGTCCACTGCTCATCCATCAGGTCTGTCCTGCCTTTGCTGTTAGTTGGGAAATTCTCGTCACATATTGACATACTGTTGTGAGTTGGAGATGAACAGTACATTGGGAGGAGTCTTCCGTATGTGGGTCGAACACATCAGGTCCATGTCCTTGCATCTGCTTTTGATCAGGGTTTCAACGAATGTTTTATGTTAGCAGGTTTCTAGTGCTTGAAGCCTGGACCACAAGGATCCCGTAGTCCTGGGCTCCTAGGAAAGTACGTCAGGCACATGACGTTCAGTTCAAGTTTACTGAGTTATGGTTCCTTGCACGAGAGGCGAAATACCGAAGTAGTTTGCGGTCATTTGGGTGGGGATTAGTTCATGTGCCGCTATGAAGACAAGTCATGTTCTTGCCATAACCAGGAGATGCAATGCTAGAACTGGTTTTGGATTGCTTGAACACCAGGGTTTGGTTGCTGGCTTCAGTGATCTTTCTATCTGGATAGCTGATACTGCATTAATTGCCTTATTATGGTCAGGTGGTTCTGTATATACTGATGACTCGGGGTATCCTTGAGCAAAGAGCATGTTTGGACACTCTTTTAGCACTGCTGGTGGATTGTTTCCGAAATCAGATGGTAAGATCTGCCTCTGGAACGTCGAAAACCCTTCTTATCTTCTTTCTTCAATCTTCTTACGAAAGAAAAACTTCTTTCAGCAGCTTGCTTGCTGAACATTTCTGTCTGTATCACGCCTTTGATCTCTTACTGGTCTCTTGGTAGGATTTTAAGGAACAAGATGGGCTAAATAAAATTGCGGATGTCGTTAAAGATTCAGACAGGGATGACCATGTAAGGTCTGTCCATACTCCATAGCCCAGACACATTCCATTGAGATTAACATCTTTATCACCAATAACATGTTTGCCACTTTGCCTCTTTTTCCTTTTTCAGGTGAAAATGTTCAGAGTTTCTGCTTCTTTACTCTGGAAATGCGAAAGAAAATTGTGATGTGGCTTTCAAGTCTAATATACAAGAAGATCTGAAAAAACTCTTTGGAGAAAAATGTGCATCATTTATCTGTTCAATGAACCTTTTCAGCTCAACTCTAGAGTCACAAGTGAGGCAATCTGAGCTGAGCTTTCTTGCAGAGCTGGTATTGGATTACATGTAGCCATACTGAAGAGGATTATCAGAATGCTATTGCCTCCACATAAATGCAGTACAGCCATACTAAAGAGGACCATCAGTATGCTATTGCCTTCATATATACGCAGTAATTCAGTAGTCGAAAATGGAGTTCCAGTACTCGAAAATCTATATTTCCAAGCATTAATTTAGTTAGTTATTAGTGGTGTTACTATATCACCTAAATTCTGAGGTTTCATCTTGGTTTAAAACCATTGTACCGTGGAAAAGGGAAAATGCATCAAGTTAACAAGTTTGTACTGTTCATGCGCGCGATGCACATATCAGTTTATTTCTATTCTTCCAAGTCCCATACCAAAAAGTCTTTATAGTTGACAGTCGATATCCACCTCAAATTCTCAGTATTTCGTGATCAATGCATGATCCTGTAATCAACTTGCTATTACATTGAAAGGAGAGTGTGCCAATCAGTTTCAAATAGTAAATGTATTTTTAGAAACAAAAATATATGATTATTCAACTTGTATTCATCAAAAAAATGAAATGTCTCTCTTTCCTCAATTTCTCACGTGTATTTTCATTTGATACCAAGCTCCGTTATTTGAACCGGAAAAGGATCAACGTTTGGTCTCTTCAACTTGGAATGTGGTATCTGGTATCAAGGATTACTTCAATGTTAGGTGTATGAGTGAAGGGGATGAATGACCAGAGTGTTTAATTTGTTCCTTATTCAGTTGGATTTTACTGAACAGATCTAGTGGAGCCACAAATATGAGGCGAACAATATACGAGTACCGAAAAATGGTTTTCCTTCCTAAACAACTCAAAAAATAAAGACTACATGTAGGAGTTTACTCTGGAACCTATGCAGTTCGGAACCCTGGCTAGACTTTGATGAGTAAGTCTGCAGAACTACGTAGATCAAATAGGATGCAAGAGTGCCTTACAGAATGCATGCTACAAGTTCTGTTGTGTAGCAAGCTACAGATTCTGAGACTGGATTAATATTAATTAAATTAAAAAAGTTTGTACAGACATTTTTTATGGTACATTTTACTTTCCCATATCCCATACACACAGAGGTACAACCTCCGGTATAATCCAACTTCTCTTTGTAGTCGAAGGCTCACGATTCCTTGAAATTGAATTATTACCGGTACGTTCATGACAAGGTTTGGTTGCTAGCCAAACTTTGCTACAAGTGTGAAAACAAAGCAAGAAAATGGTTCAGCTTATGATTAGTGACAAACAGTAGCATTTAAGGCATAAAAGCACTTACTGGAAACAACAATCAAAAGCTGGGGTTTGCAGGCACAAGAGCAGTAAACCTCTGCATCATCAGCAATATGTTTGGACATTCATTACTGCTTTAACATAAAAGATTTATGGAGAACAGCATCAAGGAAGCAACAATTACAAGCTGAGGTTTGCAAGCATGGTTTAACATAAACTAGAAGGACAATAACATGACGATTTCCATCTAATACAAAGATAAGAGAAAATCACAAGCTGAAGTATGCAGGTATAAGAGGGCAATAAAGCTCATCATTGTCAGCCATATCTTTTGACATTACTGGATTAACGTAAAAGATCATTGATGAGCAACAGCAAGTAAGCAACAATCATGCTTTTATTCAGCTCCAATGCCTCAGGGAGCAACCATAGCACCTGGAAAGAATCCCCACCAGGTTGCGTTTGTGTCGGTTTCATTACAATTTATTTCAATAGCGGTATAAGTAAAGCTACAGGAGTACACAGGAAAGAAACAAAGCAAGGCAGATGTCATCGGCATCCACAAAAATATCATCAAGGAGAGCCGAAGCCGCCACCGCCAGGTGTGAAAATCTGAAGAATGTCGCCAGCACTAACCGTTACAGTGTTCTTTCCTCCAAGGTAAATCTTTCTGCCATCTTTCCTGACTAGATAGTTTGCACCACGAGCTCCGTTTGCACCTCCTTTAAGTCCCCTGGGAGCATGCACCCGCCTCTCGGAAAGAATGCTCACAACAATAGGCCGCCGGAATTCAATCTCCCTTACAAGGCCATCACCACCTCTGTGGAAACCAGAACCACCACTGTTCTCCCTGATGCTGAATCTGTGCAAGAGAACAGGGTATCGCTGCTCAAAGATCTCAGGGTCAGTCATCCTTGTGTTTGTCATGTGACATTGAACACCACCTGTGCCGTCCCAGGTTGGCCCAGCTCCGCTGCCACCTCCAATGGTCTCATAGTAACCAAAGGTGTCATCTCCAAAGGTCAAATTGTTCATGCAGCCCTGAGAACAGGCACAGGCTTGGAATGCCATTAGGACAACATCTGTCACTCTCTGAGAGGTTAGCACGTTGCCACCAACCACAGCAGCCTTGTCGCTTGGCGAAAGGAAAGAGCCTTTAGGAATGAGGATCTTCACAGGAGCAAGGCAACCTTGATTTAGCGGTATATCCACATCCACCAAGCACCGTAGACAGTATATGACAGCAGCTGTTGTAACTGCTTCAGGAGCATTCCAGTTGCCATAGACCTCAGGACTGGTACCCTCAAAGTCAATTGTAGCTTCACCTTTACTAGCATCAAGGGTGAGCTTCAAGTGGAGCACTGAGCCATCATCCATGTAATCTTCATCCTCAATTACACAAGACCCATTCTCCTTTTGAACTCTAGATGCAACTGCCTTGAGCATCTCCCTGACGGCAACCTCAGCATTCTTTTGGACATGGCTCATATAAGATTGCACGGTAACCAAACCATACTGATTTATTAGTTCTTTGATAAGTGCTATTCCTCGCTGGTTTGCTGCGACCTGAGCATGGAGGTCGGAAAGATTATCTTGGATCCGACGTGTTCCTGGGATCTTGTAGCCAGAAAGTTCTTCTGAGCAAGGTGACTGCAGCAGCTGGACTATTCCTTCCTCTTGGAAAATACCCCTTTCAACAAGTTTAAATGCTTTGATGGCAGCGCCTTCCTCCCAAATACACTTTGAGAAAGGAGGCATACTTCCTGGGGTGATACCACCAATCTCCGCATGGTGACCTCTACTAGCAACAAAAAAGACAAGCTTACCATTATCAAAAACTGGCGTGACAACTGTTATATCTGGCAGATGACTCCCTCCTGAACATGGATGATTTGTCACGAGAACATCGCCCTCATGCAGGTTATCACCCCAGTAATTAAGCTGCCAGCGTACTGTACTAGACATGGCTCCTAGATGCACAGGAACATGAGGTGCATTTGCAACAAGGCCACCATCTGGACCAAAGAGAGCACAAGAAAAGTCCAGCCTTTCCTTTATGTTAGTGGAAATTGAAGTTCTCTGAAGTGTCCGACCCATCTGTTCTGCAATACCCATGAATCGGTGATTGAAAATAGAAAGTTGCACCACGTCTGCAACTTTTTCTGATATTTCTACAGTGCTTGGTGCTGCACTGATCTCAATTTTTATGTTACCATACTTGGTGATTATGGCTTTACAGTCCTTTTCTATTATCACTGTACTATTTCCATTCATAATAACTGCAGGGCCCTCCAAGACATGGCCATAACCTAGATTCTCAAGTTTGTACAATGGAGTTTCTTGCCACCCATATGAAAAATAAATCTGGCACGAACTTTCTTGAACAGGTTTCGTTGAAATTGGTGTCAATTCACGAGGCTTTAGGATATTTGTACAGCCAACACCCTGAACTCTCACATCACATATGAGTATCTTCCTGTTTAGCAATTTGAAGCCATACTCTTGCTGAAACAGTTTTTCAAACTCAGCAGCATAGTCGTTTCCAGATCCTTTCTCTGGCTGTTTTACCATGATGGCAGTATCAGTTCCCTCATACCTCAAGTTCAAGTATGAATCAGTCTTGATGCTTTCGTCTCCAAAACCCTGTTCTTTTAACTTTTCTTTCACCTGTTTTACTAAAAGGAATTCTCTTCTAGATGCCTCTGCAGCAGAATCGGCATTATAAACAGCAGAGTAAGGCTCTTGCAAGTCTTCAATGACATCAGCAAGGCCCATTCCATACGCACTCAATATTCCACAATATCGGTGAACAAGCACCTCAGACATACCCAAGGACCTTGCCATAGCACATGCATGTTGAGGACCGGCACCACCAAAGCAAGCAAGGGCATGGTTCTTAGTATCATGCCCCTTCATTTCGGTCAGCTGGCGTATAGGCCTGCACATTGTCTCATTTGCAACATTTACAAACCCAAGTGCAATCTCTTCAACTGTCATGTCCTTCACTGATGGGTCCTGACTCTTTCGGTGAGAGTTGATCTCATCAGCAAGATTCTCAAATGCTCTTCTTGTAGCCTCATAATCAAGGGGCATATCTTCATTTGGACCAAATATTGATGGGAAGTACTTGGGAATAACAGTTCCTAGGATCAAATTAGCATCGGTAATCGCCAGGTCACCACCTTTCCTGTAACATACTGGACCAGGGTGTGCTCCAACAGATTCTGGTCCAACCTTGAAAGCACCAAACTGAAACTTAAGCTTTGATCCACCACCAGCAGCCACTGTGTTTATGTCAAGCTGGGGAGCTTGAATTATTGCCCCAGCAATCTGGGTCTCCAGAACTTGTTCATAGCTTCCATCATAGCGGCTCACGTCCGTGGATGTACCTCCCATGTCAAACCCAATCAGCGGCTTCGTTGTCTCAAGTTCAAACAAGGTCTGTGAGTAGCCAACCACACCACCTGCAGGACCTGACAATACTGCTTTATGCCCAGAGAATCTCCTCTCAGGTGCAAGTCCTCCATCTGATTGCATAAATAGCACATTCACTTGTTCAGAACCCCCTTCAAATCTCGACATGAATCCTGATAAGTATTCCTTGATGACTGGTGTGAGATATGCATCCACACTCGCCGTCAAGCCCCGAGGCACCGCTCGGACCATCGGTGTCAGCGACGAAGACAAGGACACATGCTTGAATCCCATCTGCAGAGCTAACTTCTCAACCACGAGCTCATGGTGAGGATAAGTATATGAATGCATCAGCACCACTGCCAAGCATCTAATCCCCTTATCAAGCAAACCTTTAAACAAGGGCTTCAATGCTTCCACATCGACAGGCTTCGCCACCCTGACCAATTCCCCAGAGATCCCCTCAACAGATGACCCATCCCCCTCACCATCCTGAATGAGCTCAACTCGTTCATCAACCTCAATCACCTCCTCATACAGATTCGACGGCTTCGACACCTTGAGGTCGAATATGTTTGGCCGGGCCTGGTTACCAATCTGAAGCAAATCCCTAAACCCCCTCGTGACACAAAGGGCAATCCTTTCGCCCTTCCTCTCCAGAAGTGCATTAGTGGCGACAGTGGTGCCCATCCTGATCCACTCAATCTTGCCAGTGGGGATCTTGGACGACCGGGGGATCCTCTCCCCGGAGAACTCCTCCAGGATCCTCCTGATCCCTTCAATGGGCGCATCGTCGTAGTTGGACGGGTCGACGGAGAGAAGCTTCATGACATAGCCCTCTGATCTCCCGGGTACCTCGGCGTAGATGTCAGTGAACGTGCCGCCCCTGTCAATGCAGAACCTGAACTTCTCCACCGCGTCGCTGCCCATTGTCCGCCTCCCCCCGGGGTCAACGGGCGACGAATTGGCGGAACTGGAGTGCTCTGGAAACACCACAACAACAAGGTTGATACTCGGTAGTTTGGTACAGCTGAGAACTGAGATTAATCTAGAAGCGAGTTCTAGCCATGGTCCTGAGCTATACTGTTAATCCCTTTAATCTAATCTAGCACAAAGAACGAGATGATCTGGTGAAGAATTAGAATGTCTATGCAACACAAACTAATCGATCGAAGCGCAGAGCAGAGAGCAGGTAATCCGTGCCCAGAGCAGATGGTGGCACGGATGGGTCTCTACCAGGGAACGAGTGAGATGGAGGAGAAGGAGAACAACTTGCCTCCGTGGAAGAGGGGCAGCAGCTGGGGAGGAGGGCGCCGGAGAAGACTCTGACAAACAGGAGAGGTGGCCTCGTCTCGCCGTACACCCACCGGTGTTGCTGGCCGCAATGGACTTGGCGGCGTGGGGAAAGAACCACACGAGGAGGAGAACGTGAGTTTGGATTGTGCTGGATGGTGGGCCCATGTCCGCTTAAGCCGCTAGCCGCTAGACACCAGATAGCGGGTCTCCTCCGTTCTCCCAAATCATCTGCACTCCTCGCTGAGACCAAAGAAAAGAACTGCATTCCTTTCACCTCCAGAATTATTTGATGGCCTGCAAATCCTGAACCACCCAGGCACCCACCGATCCTCCTGGGCAAAGCCAGGCTCGGGGTCCAACCTGCTTTTCGCTCGGCCAACACGATTCGTGGGGGGTACAGAGGCGGGGCGATCCTACATATTCCTATCAGATGAGCTTTGTTTGGGTAGGAGCACTTGTGCTGGGGCCGAGACGAGCAAAGCCTCCACGAGTAGCTAATCAAGTAATTAACACAGTAAGCATCTTTGTAAGCCTCCACGAGAGCGCGCCATGATGCCACCCTGACAAAGTACAGTGATACCATAGTTTGGAAAAAGATTTTTCCGACGATGTTTATCTGTTACAGTTACGGAGCACATAGCGAGATTAGTTCTGGCACAACAGTAACTAAAATCGCGTCAAGGTCTTCGCCTGGTGAATCCAATGCTGAACGGTTTCAGAGCAATACTGCTTTAACCAAGCTTGACGATTCTACTACTTAAAATGGCCAGAGGTCGCCCCAAAGTGACCGGCGGGCCTGAAAATGCAAGGTAGGATTCTTGCTCTTGGTGACGACTACACGCTCAAACGCGCCTTCGGATGCGTCCCGTTTGGTGGCACGACATACATCCATCTGCACTTGCTTCCCTCTTCTAATGGGGCTGTATATAATCCGGCCCCAACCTCCTCCAAGGTCAGCACGAATCGTTTGTTCCTCCTCCTCCTCCTCCGCTTCTTCACTGTCATGGAACAAACTTAATTCGTGTTCATCTGAAGCATATGGTACCAGACTGTCCCCTCCATCGTTAGGGACCTCTTCATCTTGCTCACTTGGAAATTGATCGTCTAATAAAAATCACAAGCAGCAAACATGAATTTCAGGAACCAGATATACAAAAAAGACAGGAGGAATAATCATAAATAGATATTACCATAATCAATGATAAGATCTTCTGGTTTTCTCTTAGCATGGCGTTCTTTAAGCGTCTCAAATTTCATGCCATCAAGTGGCCAAGCTTCCCTGGCACAGAGAAGACGAATTCTTACTTAAAGATAAACATATGCATGCACGATCATGCGGTAACTTAAATAAGATGCACTACTGAAAATGAATGTGCAGAACAAGACGTAAAACGAAAAATCTGAACTTAAAAGGTCACAAGCTCTTACTCTGGCCGTTTGCCCCTTCTTAAAGCAACATAGCAAAATTTTTCGTCCTCAAAACCTCGTAAAGGCACACCTTTTGACCTCTGCAGAAAATACAAAAAAAAGGAGATAAGAAAACAATAGTCATTTTAGTAGGTAAAAGTACTTTTGCAAGCCTACACTAAATTTAGAAAAAGGTGCTTCAGTGCTGCACCTGAAAGTGTAAAGCTCACACGTCACTACACACTCTGGGTCCAGCATCAGACACTACCACAACTCTAGAGATACTGCTCAAATCTGAGCAATTTTTTATGGACAATAAAGCATATGTATGAGCATCCATCTTATACAAAAAGCAAGCATAGAACAGCAGCATAGCATCTTCTGTATGTGGTGCATGGACTGCAAACTCCTTTTAGTGACTCGGATGTAAGAAATATAAAATTGTTCTCATACAACACATAGAAAAGTATGAGAACAAAACCTTGTAGGCACGTTGAGATGAAGTCCTCTCTAATCTTTGGACAAAGTGGCAGTACTTATCTGAATTCTCCAATGGACATCGACCGTCATGGGGGCACTGATATGGAGATTGGAATTAGTATTATTGGAGAAATAAATAAAATGAGCGTATCCGGTTCCAACTTACAGGGGCAACCACAAAAGACCCATTTTTCAATGAGGCTTCTTGAGCAACGATGCTCTTCATGTTACTTGGAGGACGGCTTAAGGACTTCTCAATCTTGCGACACTTCTGGAAAACACAAAGCTTGTGTAAATTAAATGCTACATAACAAGGGAATATGTGAAAGATTCGTATAGAAAAATTCAGTCAGTGAAGCATACTCTCTTTTCCATCCAAAGGATATAAGAGCGCATTTGACTTATAATCTTTGCTCCTTGAGGTGTTCCAGGCTCCAACAAAACCTAAGGCATGCATTATTTTCTTCAGATACAAGAGTAACTCAAAGTTATTGCCCTAGCACGCAAATACAGTGAGAGACAAGGACACTGGGAAGGGGTGGGGTGGGGGTTTGATTGTACCAAAACATCACTTGTCAGGTCCCAAAGCTGGCGCACTATTGTTATTCGGTCGCTCAAAGAAGGAATTTCCCCAAGTGCATAAGACTACAGGTTGAAGGAAGACAGTATTCAATAAAGGTTCAGAGTTCAGACATTAGGATCTCCAATGAAAAACGAATTGAATAAAAATGACCAGTTATCTGAAGTAGTTCCAGAAAAGTATATTTCTCACTTGACCATTATCATGATTCATGAAATGCTACAGGAGCAAAGCAATAAACATAAATTACCGATATGACAAGATCGTGCCCTCGCTCATGTTTTTCTATGTTGCGGTTCAACTCTTGGATGCTATCATAGCTGTGGATGAGTGGCAACCCCTTCAAATCTACAAACATTTGCCACATAGAGAGTATAATTAACATTCCAGAATTGAAAAATGAAAATAGAAAAGTTTGACATTTGAAGTGTCACCGTGGTCTCATAAGACAATATCACTAGTGCAGTTATCAGATAAAAACACAAGGCTCAGGTTTACATTGCTGAGTTCAGATTAATTTATGTAACACGGTCAGTGGCCCCATTATAATTTTGTGTTTCAAGATTTTGCATTTAAACCTAACATTGCTACAAACTTGCAAGTTGCAACACATAATACTACTTTGAACCACCTGAAAACCAGCCAATGAATTGCACAATCAAATATGAATCACAAGGTAAGCAACAGCAAGAGCGAAGCTTACTGTCAAGTAGACTCTGCCCTGCTCTCTGCATTTCCTTTGAAGGCTCGACCAGGTTAACCTGCTCTATTGATTTTGGCCACACTGCCCTCAACGCCCTGCGTTCAAATAACATATTAAGCTTGCATAAACAGGTACTCATACTAACCGATGTAAATCATGACATGCTTACCAAAGCGCTGAGCTTGGCCCGGCACCAAAATCCAACACCTTGGCAGGTGCAAACTCTGGCAACCTCCGTCGAACCTGCAAAGTACACAAATCAGTCCATGGATGTGCTCCATCAAATAAAATCAGCTCACTGAGTAACGAACAATATCGAGTTCTCGTAGTTCTCTGACCTCGCGGAGCACACGGTGGCATGCAGCATAGATGGCAGGCATCCGTGACGCAACGTAGGCAACCGTCTCGTCCTCGCGGTACTGCAGGCCGATATCGCCGTACGTGGACCGCACCTTCCAGCGCGCCGCCCGCTGCTCGGCACCTGAGGGCGCGTTGGGGTCGTCGAGGAGCGCGCCGCGGGTGGCGGCCGCGGCAAGCTCGGCGCCGGTGCCCTTGGCGCGGTCGAAGGAGGTCGAGAGAAGCAGCACCTTGCGGTTCATGTGCGCCTTGTCTTGGTCTGCAAGAGCACGCGCAAGTGTTAGCGGGGGGAACAGGCAATCCGTCGAGCAGGTGGTGGGCGAGGAGGGAGGGCGGGGCACGTTTGATCTGTTACCTCGGAGGTAGCGCTTGATGGCGCGGCGGAGTGAGAGGGGGACAAGGTGGATCCCCTGGGACTGCTTGGCCGCCGAGCGGAGGGTCTCCGGCGTCAGCAGCCGCGGCACCGCCTCCGGCAGTAGCGCGGCCGCCATGTCTCGTCTCGCGGCGGCGCGCGCAAGAGGACCGCGAGTGACATATACAGGGGTGAGGCCTTCAGGGAAGTGTCCCAGGCAACTGCGAAGGCGGTTTAGCGGTAGACGGTTCGGGTCGAGAAGGAGACCGTCCGATCGGATACGGGCGGCTATGATCAAGGTGAGCGCATTCTTATAGAGAGACCCTTTTCGATGCCTGTTTTACTTTTACATGACAGCTGGACTGATTTGTGCATGCATATGTTTACAAGGAGATCCTTCAATTTGCACATAAGTTTACTCACGGGTTTCATTGTAGCTTGGAGAGTGATTTATTTATATGTTATGTATAAATACAAATGCTCTTGAGAAGTCTGTTGCAACCTATGGTCACCCGGCCAGTTTGCATCAAATTGGCCAACTGGGAGATTTTGTGCATCGCAAAATGACACGGCCAAATAACCACAGGTAAATTATAAATAGGAACATACAAAAAGAATATCGCATGCTGTTTTTTCTAGTTGTGAAAAATTTGGAAAGTTGTCTTGAACTCAATTAGATTTCATTTGGATACTACATAATCCCCTCTAATCCATGCATATTAGAAGAGATTGAAATGAAAATTAGTTCATTTTTCACTTCAATCCTTACGACTATACATGCTGAGGAATGTATTTATCCAAATAAGAGATTATGGGCTACATGTCCCCTTTGCCAAGTGAAGGACTCTTCAGTCTTCACTCCATCATTAGGCTACCAGAACTGATTTATTCAAGAGGGCAAAAATGATATTTCACTTTAACACGGGGGCTGGGACTATAGTACATACTACATTGTCCCAGAAGATACATGGAGATTCTGCTACCTCGTGGTAAAACAAAGAGCAAACAACAGAACACACAAACAAAAAACACTTGCCGGCTGACTGCATAATGCAATGCAAATACTTGCATGTATGCGGTGTGCGGCTATGCGCGCGCCCCCGTGTTACATTACACCCACTCTCGTGTATGTACAGTTGTAAGCCTAACCAGATTGCGCTCCCGCGAGACCAACTTCACCCTGTCGTGAGCAATTTATTTCCTTGTGCTTAGGCCACCCGAATTCTTCCAAGAATGACAATACCACACCATTGGACCAGCCAAAACCAGTCTGCGAGAAAGATGTCCATTAGCTCAAGTCAAAAGAGAAGACAAGTGGGATGCTAGATATCTTGTTTTATTGGTCAACAGAGTATCACAGATTCACTGCCTTGGTAATTACTACTAGAAGATATACCAAGGTGTAAAACTGTATGAGGTTGCCAGTAATCGAACATGCTCAACTGCTCATCATCAACAATTGGAAGGGCATATTTACCATACCTGGGGCTTGTATTCACCACCGCCTCCAGATTTTCCACAGGCCTCCACATCATACTTCTCATGCATCGCGCCGGTTGCTTTGAAGGCGGCGTAGTTTGTTCTCACCCACCTCGTAGCAATGTCCTCGGCTAATTTTATCGCCTCCTCTGATCCAGAATGCAACAGCCCCTCGGCTATGAGATGCTGCACCGGAGCCCATCCATTCGGGAAATCCCTGTACAATTATTTGCTCAATTGTTAAACAACCGCGAAACAATAGTATTTCCTCGTACAATTTTCACCTGGCAGAATTTTTATGAAACATAGTTTCCAGAGGGAACTAACCATTGTTGGCTTGTGTTTGTTAGAGAAGTTGCTATTCCTGCAGCACAGAGTAATCCAGATTTCTGGAGGCTTGCCATGACTTTCTCTGATTTTGCAGTGTCCGCAAATTTCACTGATCCTGGTTTAGTTTCAGGGAGCCAAAGTAAGGAGCAACGGGAAAGGTTTAGAATGCTAAAATTTTGGATGTAATTAATATAACTTCCACTAATAAGAATAGTTAAAAGAATTTCAGTTTTGTAGCTGTAGAATGTTGCATGCTTGTAGCATGGTACTCCGTTGACATAAAAAATTGCCTTTTGCACTCATATATATAAGTAACACAAGAATTTAAGAGCTTGCTTTCATTTTCTTAATACGACTAATGGAGATGAATCTTTATCCCTTGTGATACGTGCAAGCAACATGCAATGTGCCATATCATCAAGAATTGGCAAAAACATGTTGGCAAATGAAAGATTGCCATTACTGTTACATTTTAGTTCTCTGTTAAAACAGTTAAGTGCAAAGACCACTCCTTAAGAGACCGTGCAAGAAAGAGCTTCAGAATAAAGCATTGCATACTCGGGCATTAGAAGAAAACAGAGTCAAGAACGCACCTGAATGATAAGCATTTAGCCACAACGGAAAGAAGTTTGAAGCAAATATTTTGCGGTTCTGTGAGTCAGACTTCCATTGGTAGACTCCCTGCAATAATAATGTAGATCAGTTAACACCACCAAAAAGTGCCACGTCCCGAATGAGAACTGGATAAGATCACAAGAGATTGACGTGCTATTATAGAGCACCTGCTGGCAATCTCCATCAGTAGGAAGCCAGTAGTCAAGCCACTGCTCCATCTCAGAGTTCCACAGAATAGAGTCAATTGCAATATGACGTGCTTTTGAAGCCTCTAAAAACTTTTCAGATGTCGCATTCTCTCCAATGATTTTTGCAAAGGCAGCTATGTCCTGCTCCATCTGTAGCGTGCAGAATTGCATGAAGGTAATAAGGCTTCATCACATTTACAGCTTGCAAGCATTACTAACTTTGATATCAATTGAACAATACTTCGTGAGCACATCATTTTTCCTCCAAACTAGCTTCCAAGATATGTTGAATATCATGCATCCAAGCCCATTATCATTGGAATTCAAATATCATGATAAACTCAATATCTTACCTTAAATATGAATGTGTTCAGGTCCACAGGTATAATGTAAGTTGTTGCCAACGTTGTCATGTCAGTAGAATTTCTACACGAAACAGTTAAACAATTAACAACAATTTGTGGTACACATTACCAATTTAGTGTTGTTGGAGCTGGCGCGTCGTTTGTTAGAAGTACACATTTTAACTAGTGTATGAAACAGCAAATATTTTTAGCTCGTAGTTTTTCAGGAACGTGTAAGTTATCAAACATCCAACCTCATCCATCGAGAGCTAAAATCCCATCCTGATTCTGCTGTTGAAGCAATTTGGTGGTAAAGTTTTTCCTTATCAGCTATAGAGTTGATCTTCGAAGCTAGTTCCTCATCCTTGATAGAAGAATAAACTATAGTTAGTTGCTCCTTTAAATGGCAAAACTTCTTTACACTGCCATAAGCAAGATAACATAATCAAAGTTAGACTTTACAATTGTCGCACTTTCCGGCCTAGGTTTGTTCCACCTTGCCTGGTATCGAGACAAATTATGGACCTGGCCATGATTGTCCCTAATAGCTACATTATGAATATCTGCACAAAGAAACAATACAACGTTACTTTACTTCTCATCATGCGAAAACAGAAAAACAAAACGGTTGATGTCTCCATGGGCTACCTGACATCCAGAAGCTATGCTCTTTCAGCAGAGAGTGGAATGCTTTCCTAACAAACTCCACATCACCAGTTGCCCTGTATACTTCCAAAACCATCGAGCTTAAAAGTGGTGGTTGGCTGCAAAGAGAAAGCACCTATCAGATTACGACCAAATGGCAATATATTTCACTTACAAGTTCTATCTATGCATGTCACTGGCAGCAATTAGAAGTGTAGGACTCCCAACTAGCAGTTTTCATTAATTAATAAGCCTTCCAATTTTCCAAAGGTATAGTTACGTTATCTTCCTTACAATACAGATAGAATTGTCACCTTCGGTTAGTGTAGTAGGATCTTGCACCGTTCAGAACAAAACCATATTTTTTCACCAGGTGTACAAGGTTAAGCACAATATCCTTTGCTGTGTCGTACATTTTGCTCACCAGTAATCCCCTGCACTGAGCCATACCACTATAAGAGACAAAAAGGAGAAGAATGACAGCAACTCTATTCTAGATCTACTCAAAGGTTTGTTCGTTTCCAAGGTCCATTGGGATCAAACACTTAGCTGTACAGCATATAATTTAAAAAAATAAGGACGTTTCAGAAATCAGGATCTAGAAGATTGGGCTGCGGCCGTCCCTGAGGAGGCAAGGACAGATAAGCCTGGACTCTGTTAAAAATCTCGTCTCAGATACTACCCCAATTGCAATAACACGACCACCAAGCTCGCCGGCCAGGAAAGCACGACCACCCATAGAAAAGTCAGCCGCCCCTGGTATTCAGACAATGGCGATGACGAAGCGTACGCCGAACACTAACAGAGACATGCCCAAGCGTACAACGGAGTCAGTAACAGACAAATGAAGATGGAGAGAATCCCTTGCATGTTCGACTGGAACACAGGCGCCTAAACAAGGGAAGAAGAACACATGCACTGTCCAATCTGAATCCAGGCCTGGAGTCGTCAATTAAGTGTCGTCTCCCGAAAAAAAGGTCTCTCGATAATATCGTACGTGATCTAGAGCTGTATGTACTATATTAAGTTCGAGACCAAATTAGTATCGTTTGATGGCAGGTAGAGCGACAATCAAAGTGTAGCACCAATGGAGCAAAGCGGCGATCGGAGGTAGGAGAAGGAGAGGGACCTGACGACCCAGTAGGAGTCCCAGTAGTAGACCTCCCGGAACCTGGAGCCCGGCACGACGACCCCGCCGGGCAGCGGCAGCAGCGTGTGCCGGTCCGGCCGTTCCTCGACGCCGCGCGCCACCCGCCGCGCCAGGTCCTTCCAGAGCGCGTGTACCTCCAGCGCCCACGCCCGCGCCTCGGGGCTCTCGACGCGGGGCAGGAACCCGCGCGGCTCCGCCTCGAAGTCCAGCGGGTCCGCCGCCACGAGGTCGGACCCGGCCGCCCCGAAGTAGCGCGCGAGGTAGGACTCCAGCTCCTCCCGCGACGGCGGCGCCTGGCCCTGGCCCGGCAGCGCGGCCGCCGCGGCGCGCTCGTCGGCCGCCAGCGGCAGGTCGACGTAGAGCTTGGGGTCAAAGCCGTCGGGCCCCAGCGCGCGCAGCGCCTCCGACTGCACCCGCAGCAGGAGCCCGAGCAGCGCGCTGGCGCCCTCGTCGCCGGACCCGCCGGCTACGGCGGCGGGAGTCGGCGCCATCTCGACCGCGCGGGGACGCAGAAAAAGGGAAGCCAGGAGGACTAGTACGAGGACGACGTGGTGGGGACACGGAAGCCCTGCGGCCATCTCGACCGAGGCTTTTAAAAGGAAGCCGGTGCCTGCGTGCTACGTGGGGGCGCGGATTCGGATGGGGGGGGGGGGGCGCTACGACGCCGCGCGTGGACGCGGGCGAGGAGGGGCGGTTAGGGCGGCGAGGACGACGAGGACGAGCGCGCGGCGCGGGCCTCGTGACCCCTCCTCCCTCTCTCCCCTCTCTCCTCCTCCCCCGCCTCCCGCGCGATTGGCTGCTGCTTCCAAAAGCAAGCGGCGACCTGGTGGGGATTGGGGAAGCGGGGCTTTTGGGGCGGCGAGCCTGCCTGTGACTGTGAGCCCCGCGGCGTTTTGAACTGTGCCCTCTCGCTCTCGGCTGCTGGCTTGGTGTGCCGCGTGGCGTGCGCGCCGTCGCGGTCGCAGCAGTGCTTCGCCGGCCGGGGCGGAGCGGGCCGGCTGAGGTTCGACGCGTCTCGTCGCGTGTGAGAACTGCCTTTTCTTTTCTACTCTTTCTTTTTTATGATGATGAGAACTACCTCTTTTGGCTTGGGCTTTGCCGGGTGAGTGCTCCTGTCGTCTGGGGACGTGATTGGTTCCTTTGTCTGATGAGCCTGGCTCGTTTCAGGTAACCAGGCTCCCGCTGGCCTGGCCGAGTTCATGCGAGACAGATTTGCTTGGATGGCAGCCAGACTGTCGCAGGACGGACCTATCCGCCCAGTGGTGTCTGGTGTCTTCCGCCTAGCAAGCTTTGTCTCCTTTTTTCAGGAGATATGCCATAGTCGGTGCCTTCTTGTCCGATAAATGGTCAAATCTTTTACCTTATTTTGCCAGGGAACGTGGTATCCTTCTTAGAGGGTAGTTATTCCGTTATCCCCAGGGGGTTGATTGCGGAAAGGTTATTATGGCGTTTCCTAAGCTAGGCAATCGATAAGATAGAAACCTTGCGCCAATCATAGAGGTTGTAATTCCATGGCCATGCATCTCACTAAGGGGATTCGAACCCCTCTCGGTAGGTCTTACTGATTTGTGAAAAGCTGATGGCTAGCACTAACGCATGTTATCCCATTGAGGAAACAACTCATGTTGCATCATCGGGTTCACAAACCACTTTAAGTTATTGATTCATGGACAATCCGCCTAGAAAAAACGATAGGAAAGGCCTCAAATCGTTGATTTATCCACTTTTCTGGATATCCACCGCCAGTTCTCGGTCAAATGGATTTTCACAATGGTTAAAC
Organism: Panicum hallii; assembly: GCF_002211085.1. Taxonomy (NCBI): domain Eukaryota; kingdom Viridiplantae; phylum Streptophyta; class Magnoliopsida; order Poales; family Poaceae; genus Panicum; species Panicum hallii. Next base: position 58,150,765 of record NC_038050.1, on the reverse strand, counting down.
TGCATGAAAAGGCCATGCTGCAAGCGAGCTCTCTATCGCATGTTTCGAGGGGTCTTAAGGTGTTTGTACCTCAAGTTGGAAAACCCTCATATCGCCTAATAAATAGAGCTAGAAACCATGTTGGGTTTCTAGATAAATCCCTTTTTTTGTTATTTAACCTGCCAATCCTATAATTTTAGAGGTGACCAAATGAACCATTAAAATTGATGACCAAGTATCCGACCAAAGGGAGGAATTCCGATTCATGTAGTTATCTTGTTTTGTGTATAATGAAAAGATTAGTTCTTAAATTTAATTCTCTTTTGATTGAATGCGCATCGTATGTAGAACGTGTTTTGACCTTTTTGTGTGTTGTGAAAGATAGGTTCTTAAATAAAAATCTCTTATGTATAATATCATTCCTTATGTAAAACATATATCCTTCCTAGCATTCACATATTTTTTTATAACAAGCATTCACATGTTGATGCACAAATACACCATATCTGCTGCACATTCAAGTCGTTGTTTACTTCAGTTCATTACATTTATTTTATTGTTTAAATTGCTAAGTGGATGTACGTTTCAAATATGCTTTTGTGTGTGGTCTTTTAGATCCGATCGTGTGTTAAATTCACATGCTTACTTCATCGCCGTGTGTAAATTTTGGGGTCAAAGTGAATGCATTTGTTACAGCCTTTAAGGAATACACCCTGGAAGATAAGCTAGCTAGCTTGGCAAGATGTGGTTGGATTGGAAGCGAACAACCTTTTGGTCATTTAAATTGTTTTTTTGGAAATTTTAACTTTTTTTTGTATTTCCACAATAACAATGGAAAAAAATCCATTATCTCTAAGGATTGCATCTTAGAATCGTTTGAGATAATATTGACTAGGTGCAATGAGGGGTGGTAACTAGATAATTTAAGGGTCGGACCTTAAAATGGATAGGCTCTAATCTTATACAGTTCTGAACTAAAAATATATAAAGGCTCCATTAGAATATGAAGAGAGCATTAAGGAACAGGTACCACCCTTAGATGCAATCTACAACTCCGAGAGCTTGAGGAATCATCTAAAACGTACTCTCTATGTTCTGAAATACAAACTATTTTGGTTTGTCATAAATTAAACCGTTCTAAATTTGATTAAATTTATAAAAAAATAATGACATTCTATATATCAAATAAGAATAATTAGTTCTATTATGAAATACATTTTTATAATTTACTTATTTGATATATTAGATATTAATCTTTTTTCTATAAGTTTGATCAAACTTAGATTACTATAATTTAAAATAAATTTAAATATTTTATATTTTAGAACAAAGAAAGTAGGGATACATAGCCGTCTTAGATTATGTATTTTGTGGCGACCTCCCAAACTAGCGGACCGGTGGAGTCCTCGTACCTGCGCTCCCGACACGTAGCCCACCGCCCAGTTGCCCACGTGAGGATAGCCGCTGCTACGGTGCCGTCCACGTGACCACGTCTGCCGTGGCACCCGAACTATCCGGCGCATGACGGTGCCCCGTTTGTTTCCGCCGTAGTCGCTGCAACCCACCGGTTGCCATCTCTGGCCGATCATCGGTTGCAGGCGAGCGGGGACGGTTCGAAGAAGTGGTTACGGCCGGCGGCGAGGTGGACGGGAACCAGCACGCGCGGCGGGCCGCCTCCTCTCATGACGCCGCTCTCCGCCTCCTGCGATAGGCTGCGGGGAAAGCGGTAGGGGACCACCGGTCGCTGCAGACCAGAGCTTCGCCTCGCCGACCGGCTGGCTCGACGCCGACGCGTGTTAGGCCTCCTCCGAAGGTAGAAGCCAGTACTAGCTCTAAGCTAGTACACGTAAGCAGGGAGAGAAAATCCATCCAGCAACTTATCTTTTATTAGCACATTTGGAACCCAGCTGCATTAATTATTTACTCATCTCCTTTCTCACGGTTTGGAGGAGCTCCACCTCGATATCTGCGTAGTTCACTTGTTTTTACTTGAGCACCGTGCTACCAGCTAGCTACGGTTTAGTCGCTAGCGAAGCTGTTTCCGATGCTTCTCACTCTTCCAGCTCGGCAAAACTCTGACTCGACAGGCGATGTCGCCTCCCTTCGGAGGAGGCTTTATCCCGGTGCGGAAGAGCCGGATGATGGGCGGATGGGTGAATATTCCTGTCAAGCAGCGCGGTTTGGCATGTTATTCTACATCCGCAGAAAATAATAATATTATAAAATAAAATAAAATATTTAAAAATAAGATAAAAATAATTAAAAATATTGTTATCCCTAGTCTTTTATTTTATTATAAAATATTTTATTTTATTTTAAAATATTATTATCTCTCCTGCGATGATAAGACGGTTGATCGCACCCGTAAATTACGTGGGCTGAACTTTCCGAGCCGAGCCGAGCACGCGCGCGCTGTACGATGGCGACCAACCGTGAAGGCAACGGGCTACTGGCCAACTTTGGACGCGCCCGACACTAACTGGAGTCGCATCACATGTTCCTCGTGGTAACGCAGCACGGATGTTAAAAAAAATACTACTCAGCATGGGACTACTACTTTGTATTATTTTGTATTATTTCCTCTTTAAATAAATGCAACATCCAGCATTACTTTGTAATCGTCGAATGAATGATTGTTTTAGCACGTTTACATGTCTTTATCTTAAATTAAAGTTCTATTTCGATGAACGAACTAAAGTGGACATTTGTGAAAAGATCAAAATACCCCCTCTTTCCCTTCCACTTTATCCTCTTGCCCCATCCACTCGCACCCAACAGCAAAGTGGACATTTGTGTATTTTCATTTACTAGCCACCTAATTTTTAATCCTAGAATCCAAATATGTATGAACTAAATTTTCTTTTTAGTTAGTTAAAGTTTAATCCGGACTAAATTTTAATCCTAGATGATCAAAATGTGATCTAATTAGTTGGACGTAGTAGTTGTTAACTTGCTATGCGGTTCCACTCAAATGGTAGTGGCTAAAAGGTGATCGTGATGTGGACCTAGTACACACGATGTCACGAGGACCAACTACTGTTCATTGTATTAGAGAAGAGTAATGAAAGGTCCGTGAAAACGACGCCTTCATGATTGTTGATATATTGTAATCTCTCACCACTTACTTGCAAAGTGCCAACGTTTCTAGCATTCGTTCGCACCAGCAACTGAAAGGTAGCCTCTGAACCATTGAAGGAAAAGCAACCAGGAAGTTAAAAACCGCAACTTTCATGATCATTCAGGATTCAGGTAAGAAAGTACTGAAACCACACCCAGTCTGAAACACAATTGGCATAGCAGCAGAAAGATACTACATATATAATTAGCTGTAAGGTTCCACATCATATTAGAGGGAACTTATCTAGTTAGACAAAACATCACTGACAGAGGTGCTACCTCAAAGAAGAAAGAAAAAAGAAACACTGCATGCTCGATCGGGTGTGATCAGCAGCCTACTATTCTACTACATCAGTGCACACGAGCTACCTCGGTAGCACGGTAGGCATTTCTAAGCGACCGGCATGTATACCATCCAGCTAGCGAAGTCGAGGTCAATCAGGTCCTGGTAGCACGGCCCCTGAGAACTTCCAGATCAACGTCGTCAGGGTCAGTTGCTTGGATCTCGAAGTGCACCCCATCAAGCTCGTGGCGGAACTGATTCCTTGACACGGCGTATATGGTCTTCGCACGGATGCGAGAATCTGAAGGAGACCTGCACAGAAGGAAGACACTGGTAACATGAATAAGTATGCTTTAAGAATTTAGTTTTGTGAAGGAAAACTCCCTCACGTAGTACTACACCCTGTTATATTGTGAAGCGAAAGTTCAGGTGTTGCAGTAACATGAGAAATCGCTGGCCACTCTTAACACAATTAATCTCCCCTTGGCACTTCACAAATTTGCTTGCTGAAAGCAGAAAGCATAACTATCTGTATTGGAAATGCTTGTCAAACTGGAGATGCTCTTCCCAATCTGTACTTATTCTACTGTCACTACTGTTTTGTAAGCTGGAAGTGTTGTCTGTCAAGCATAACAACTGTGTTGATGGCTACGGACCTATAAAACGTTAGAAGTTAACGGGGAACTAAAATGGTACTCGATGCGCTTGAAACATATAACTACATTGTGACCACTTTGGACAGATCATGATGTCACGAATCAACAGATTCAGATCACTGAAACTAAAATGTGTAACAACTGCTGTCAGCCTGGTTGCCTTCTGGGTCAGAACTCAGAAGTCCAGCTGCAATAATCATGTGTTCTTGAATGTCTAGACACAGGAGTCAAAATGGAGACGGCCTTATCAAGTCTCAACCGAGGCATTGGAAGCACTCGCGGCTACTGTATGAGCAGAGCATATGGTTTGGAGTTTCGACAGGGGACAGACACACCAATTCAGACTTTAGAACAGTGCCCCTTCAACAAATCGTATGCCTTAGAAGCGCAAGAGACGAGAAAAGCAGAGGCGGGGGGAGGAGTCACTGACCAGGAGATGAAGAAAATCTTGCTCTTCCTGCAGTTGTCGTCGCTGACGAAATCCAGGTCGTAGACGGCGTACCGGCAGTCGTCCGCCGGCAGCGACGCCGTGAAGTCGTCGTAGCTCTCCCCCGGCGCCCCGGTCTTCTCGACGACGATCTCCTCCCTCCTGTCGTCGATCTTGAAGATAACGTACCGGTGCACCTTCCTCCGCTTCAGCTCCATGAACGCGCTCTTGCTCCGCTCCGGCACGTCGATCCACGCCGGCGAGCCGCCTCCCTAAACATTCAAGAACCATCTCCTCATCACCCCAACACGAACAGACAAACAAACAAACATCCCCACTAGCTTGCCCAGATTGGGAGAAAGTCAAAGCACCATTGCCGCGAACCCAAGAACCTCCATGGACGGACGGACTGATCAGAAGCTGTGTATCTGAAGCGCGAGAGAGCGAACCGCAGGGGCGGGGGTTAATAGGAGACGAGATAAGGCATGGGGACTCACCCATGGCAACGCGGCCGCCGCCACCATGTGGCCGTCACGATCCCGGTCTTCCGGCGCGGTGGCGCTGATCCGTGGGCGGCGGAGGAGGGGGATCCCACGGGCCGAGGAGATGGGGTCCGATTATTTTAGCTTTTCCCACTCGAGTTGGAATTGATGGAGCAGCGCGCAGTCATTGATGGGATCATGGGATTCGAGCACGGCGGCCCGCCGCGTTCAGCCAAATCTCTTTCATCTTCGTGCCACCATCACGCGCCGTCCATCTCCGCTGCCGACCACCCCGAAGCTGATTCAGATGGGCCGTGAAAGCCCAGTTCTAATGACAAAAGGCCGGTCCAACTAAATCTGGGAAAGCCCATATAGATCAACCCAGAGCCGACCTTTTTAAAAAAAAAAGTTAAAAATTAAATTCGAAAAAGGGGTGTCGTTTTGGAAATTTTCGAAAAAGGGTGCCTCCCCGCCCGATCAACGGGCGGGAGGCGTGGGGCCGGAGACTAAGGATGGCAATGGATATGAATTATCCGCGTACCCGCGGGTAAAAAACCGTTGGGTATGGGTTTGGGTACCATTTCATATCCGCGGTTACGGGTACGGGTAGCAAATAATATCCACAGATATTTTTAAGATGGGTAACAAAAATTACTATCCGTACCCGAAATCCGAAACCCGCATCTGACATGTGGGTCCGCATCAAAACCATATATATAACGATAACCCTAACCCTAACTCTCCCACCCCCACACCAGCCGCCGGCGCCCCATCCCACAGCCCCACCCGGCCGCCCGCGCCAGCGCTCCCCGCCCCCACGCTCCCCCCCCCCGGTCGGCGGCCCCGGCCGCCCCCCCAGCTCCTGCCGCGCCAGGCACGCAGGCCCCGCCCCCCCCCCCGGTCGGCGGCTCCGGCCGCCCCCGCCCCAGCTCCGGCCGCGCCAGGCACGCAGGCCCCAGCCCCGGTCCGGCGGATCCAGACTCCGCCCGCCCCCCACCGGCGGCTCCAACCGCCCCCCCAGCTCCGGTCGCGCCAGGCATGCAGGCCCCGGCCCCGCCCCCCCCCCCCCCCGGTCCGGCGGATCCAGAGTTCCAGACTCCGCCCGCCCGCCCCAGCCCCCCCCCCCCCGCCAGGCAGGCCGCAGGCGGATCGAGACTCCGCCCCGCCCCCCCCCCCCCCGCGAGCACGCCAGGCAGGCCGCAGGTGGATCTGGATCGAGACGCCCCCCCTCCCCCCCCCCCCGCGGATATCCGTTACCCGCGAGTAACGGATATGGAAACGGATATGGATACGTTTTGCTATCCGTTGCGGGTAGGGTAACGGGTATGGGTTCGAGTATAGTTTTTAGGTCGCAGGTATGGATATCCAGAGGCAATATCCGCGGATAGTTTACCCGTTGCCATCTTTACCGGAGACCTTCCGCCCATCCAATGGGCGGGAGGTCCCAAAATATTTCCCAGGCCCCTCCCGAGGGCCTCTATTTCTTATTCGCGAAAAGGCCCCTAACGCGGCCACGGCGGCATCCCGTCCGTCCAACGGGCGCGAGGTCCCCCGAGGGACATCCCGCCCTCCTAACAGGCGGGAGGTTTCCCGGAGGGGCATCCCGCCCTCCCAACGGGCGGGACGTTCCTCCACCACTATTTAAGCCCCCACCCACCCCCAAATTCCTATATTATTCAGCAAAAATCAAGAAAAAAAGAAAAGGAGGAGAGGAAGAGAGGAGAGGAAGCGACGAAGCCCTGTTCACACATCAGTTTGGAGGTATATTCTCGTTGTAGTCGTATAATTATCAATTGTTTTTAGGAATATTTGTTAGGTAGTTATATTTTAATAGTTTTCAGTATTTTCAATAGTTTTTAGAAAAATTTGTTAGGGTAGTTATATTTTGAATAGTTTTTAGTATTTTCAATAGTTTTTAGATATAATTCTTAGGGTAGTTATATTTTGAATAGTTTTTAGTATTTTCAATAAATTTTAGAAATATTTCTTAGGGTAGTTATATTTTGAATAGTTTTTAGTATTTTCAATAGTTTTTAGAAATATTTCTTAGAGTAGTTATATTTTGAATAGTTTTTAATATTTTCAATTATTTGTAGGAATATTTCTTGGGTAGTTGTATTTTGAATAGTTTTTAGTATTTTTAATAGTTTTTAGAAATATTACTTAGGGTAGTTATATTTTGAATAGTTTTTAGTATTTTTAATAGTTTTTAGAAATATTTCTTAGGATAGTTATATTTTGAATAGTTTTTAGTATTTTCAATTATTTTTAGAAATATTTCTTAGGGTAGTTATATTTTGAATAGTTTTTAGTATTTTTAATAGTTTTTAGAAATATTTCTTAGGGTAGTTATATTTTGAATAGTTTTTAGTATTTTCAATTGTTTGTAGGAATATCTCTTAGGGTAGTTATATTTTGAATAGTTTTTAGTATTTTTAATAGTTTTTAGAAATATTTCTTAGGGTAATTATATTTTTCATGCAGATATGGCGTAGACACCGGAGCTCCTTGACGCGAACACTGACGAACGGCACAGGTTGTACTTGGCAGCGGTGGAGGGACAGCAGCGTCACGAGTTGCGCCATCGTGTAGCAAAGGAGTTGTTGCACCTGGACGACCGCTGGCTTGATAGGTGATACTTTATATTTTTTTACGGAATGAATGTATTGCTTGTACGATAATTGTAACCACAATGCAAAATATACAGGTTACGTGAGGCTGGTTTGCTGCCACTCGCACGTATGCTTCAGGCCGGCGACGGCCAAGACGGTGGCGCCAAGAAGCGGATGCAGCTGGACCGCACTCTACTTGCAGCGTTGGCAGACAAGTGGCGTCCGGAGATGCACATGTTCCACTTGCCGTGCGGGGAGATGGCCCCCACGTTGCAGGACGTGTCGTACCTGCTCGGGCTTCCCATTGCAGGTGAAGCTGTTGGCCCGGTTGCCGTGTGTAAGCATCTAGGCCCTTAAGGTATGTTTCGGTGATTAATGACAACCATTATTGTGACTAATGAGTTTGTGCAGCTTTATAGATCATTATTGCTCATTTGGTTATATGTCAAAAGAGGCCCCTAATTCTCATTATTCAAAAAGGCGATCTCGGCATTCAACTCTATAACAAGTCAAGACTAAGGATCTTTCTAGTCCTAAGTGTCATAAGGTTGAGAAGGACACTTAGGTTAGTATAGGTTTTATAATTCTGTAGCGATCGCACTATTAAGAGGGGTTTAGGCTTAGTAACTTGAGCATGGACATGGTCATTTGAAAATGGATGCACACAATGGTCACTCAGGTTTCTAGAAGCTCAAATAAGTGGTTCTCAACTTATATCTCAAGAATATTTGGAATTCGTTCAAGACTCAAGTCAGAACAGGCAAAATCAGAAAAATCCTATTCACCGGTTTAACCGACGCTTCGAGTTTTATATACGTCGGTTAAACAAGGTCAGCAGAGTTTGACAAGTCAATTCACCGGTTCAACCGATGATATTTGAAAAGGGACGTCGGTGCAGTTGTCCAGAGACTCGGTTTTCAGTTGATCAGTGGACAAATAGAGTCACCGGTTAAACCGACGCTATTTGAAATTTGACGTCGGTGCAGTTGTCCAGTGACTTGGTATTTCTGTTGATCAATGGATGATTACACTCACCGGTTAAACCGATGCAACGACGGTTAATCTTCCCAAACAGTAACGGCTAGTTTTTCAAAAGGGGAGTTTACATTCACCGGTTAAACCGACGATGACTATTGGAGGGACGTCGGATTAACCGGCGCTACGCAGTTTTTCTGGCAGCTTTTTCTCCAACGGCTCTATTCGTGTGAGCTACCTATATATACCCCTCCAATGGGTCATTTTACTACTCTTGACACCAGTCAACATCCAAACACATATACTATAGTCAAGAGCCACCTTGAGCTTCAACATTTCATACACTTGTTCATTCAATCATTCAAGAAGCAAAATTAAGGACTTGAGTAGAGAGAAGCTTGTGTGCATCCATTCTTTGTGATTGGTTCTTGCTCAAGTGAAGGCCTTAGCTTGTTACTCTTGGTGATTGGCATCACCTAGGCGATCTTGGTGATCGAGGTGATTCTCGCGGAGCTTGCCAAGGATTGTGGAAGCCCGGAGAAGAGATTTGTACGTGGCTTGATCTCCACCACACCGGGATGGTGAACGGAGACTCTTAGTGAGCGCCCTCGTCTTGGTGACTTGGGAGGTGACAATACTCTTTGTGAGTGTCACAACGTGGATTAGGGGTGTGTGCCAACACATCGATACCACGGGAAAAAAATCCGGTTGTCCCTTGTCCACTTTACTTTTTCAAGCATTATCTTTCATGCAATTCTTTCATGTGCTTGATTTAGGGATCACTAGTTAGCTCTACCGTGCTAGGCTTTATCTCTTTTCTATCTTGTCTAGCTTGTGTAGGTTGTTTAGTTATCCGGTTGGTGAATTGGTGCCTTTCTAGTTTTGCATAGGTTAAGGTTGTTTTATCTTATTTTAGAAATTGAAAAAGGCCCAATTCACCCCCCCCCTCTTGGTCCATCGATCCTTTCAATTGGTATCAGAGCCTCGTTGCTCATTTGGATCATTAGGCTTCACCGCCTAGAGCTATGGCCAAGATGGGTGGTTCGCCGCCTCACTTCGAGGGCAAGAACTTTGCCTATTGGAAAGTTCGCATGGCCGCATACCTTGATGCGATCGCCCCCAAAGTATGGTTGGCAACTAAAGTCGGATTCACCGGAGAACCCACCCCCGACCAATTAAAATGGAATGCTAGAGCTAGAAATGCAATTTTCGAAGCTATTAGTGAGGAGGTCTTTGCTAGAGTTAATGGCATGGACCTAGCAAGTGATATTTGGAAGGAGCTCATTGAAATACATGAAGGTTCCACCAAAGTTCGTGAACAAAAATATCACTTGTTTAGATCTAAGTATGATTCCTTCAAAATGTTAGCTCATGAAAATTGCAATGATATGTATTCTCGCTTAAATGTCATTGTAAAGGACATTAATGCACTTGAAATATCCAAAATTGACAGTGCATCCATCAACCGCAAGATCCTCATGCTACTCCCGAAGCCCAAGTATAACATTATCAATGCTATGCTTCAAAAGGAGGATCTCGCCGCTATGGAAGTTGGAGAACTTGTGGGCGAAATTCGCGCTCATGAAATGAGCATTCTTGGTATGACCGAAGAACCAACATCAAGCAAGTCAATTGCTCTAAAGACCAAGACAAACAAATCCCGCAAGCTCAAGATGGTCAAACAAGACTCAAGCTCAAGCAATGAAGAAGATGATCATCATGAAAGCTCATCCGATATTGAAGATGATGGAGAACTTGCTCTCATGATGAGAAAGTTCACACGCTTGAATGAGAAGATCAACAAGAAGGGTTTCAACTTTGACTCCAAGAAAGGAATGTTCCGGCCAATGGATGTCAAGAACAAGATTTGCTACAATTGTGGCGAAAAAGGACACATCCGTCCAAATTGCCCCAAGCCGGACAAAAGAAGCAAGGACAACAAAAGTAAGCATCGCCATGACTCAAGCGATGATGAAGAAGAGGAAAGGAAAAACAAAAACAAGAGATTTGGGAAGAAGAAGACCCATGATAAGAAGACCAAGCTCTTCCCAAAGAAGAAAGGGCACACCAAGAAAAGTTTCTTGGTGGAGAAACAAGAATGGGTGACCGATGTCTCATCAAGCGAAGACTCAAGTGATGAAGAAGACATTGTCACCATCGCCCTCACCAATGAAGAACCATCTCTACCTCCGCCTCCTATGTGCCTCATGGCAAAAGGTAACACCAAGGTATGTGAGGTAGATAGTGAAGATGATAGTGATGAAGAGCTTGATCCAAATGAATTTACTAACCTCATCAATGAGTATACATCCGTCATCAAGAGGGAAAAGGGCAAAGTTAAAGTTCTTGAGAGCACTCATGCTAAGTTAGAGCTTGCCCACTCCGACTTACTTAGTAAGTACAATGACTTGCTCAAAAAGCACAATGAGTCACTTGTACTTGCTAAGCAAGTTGAAGAGAGCCACAAAAAGCTTAAACAAGAGCATAGGGAGTTGGCTCACAAGTATCAAGAACTCGAATTTGCTTATGAAGTAATTGACCCAAGTCTTGAGAAAGTTGTAAATGAAACGGTCAATGCTTCTACTTCATGTGATGACCTACTCATTGATGCATATGCCACTAATGTTGTGCCCGAGTTTGCCTCTTCTAGGGAAAAGGAATTGATGGATCAAGTGGCAAGCCTCAAGAGTAGTGTGGAGAAACTCTCAAGGGGAGAATACATCCACAAGGAGATTCTCTTCAACAATGCCCGTGACTATGGTAAGAGAGGTCTTGGTTCATTTCCGGAGCCAAACATGGCTACAACTCCTTCTCCGGAGATCAAGACAAGCTTCATCAAGGAAGTTGGTTCATATTGCCAACATTGCCAAGTCACCGGGCACCACACTAGGGAGTGCACTTTACCATCACGTCCTCTTCCTAAATTACCCACGAATTACTCATCAATGTTTCAAAATAATCATTTTCTCTTGAGTAAAGTGAAGGGCAAGGTGAAGGCCAAGTTCATTGGCAAAATTGCTAAGGAGTCAAAGAAGAAGCTCCCCAAGCAACTTTGGGTCCCAAAAGCTCTTGTCACACATGTGCAAGGCCCAAAGCTTGTTTGGGTTCCGAAAACTCAAAAATAAATTCTCATGTGTGTAGGTGAACTACAAAGCCGGTGGAAAACATTGGGTACTTGATAGCGGTTGCTCTCAACATATGACCGGCAATGATAGCATGTTCACCTCACTTGAAGACCCCGGCGATCATGAACATGTCACCTATGGTGATAACTCTAAGGGGAAAGTCTTAGGTTTGGGTAGAATTGCAATTTCAAAAGATTTATCCATTTCAAATGTTTTGTTTGTAGAAGCACTTAGTTTTAACCTCATTTCTATTGCACAATTGTGTGATCTTGGACTAACGTGTGCCTTTGACAAGAATGGTGTTGTAGTGACTCATGAAAAAGACAAGTCATTGGTATTCACGGGGTTTAGGCATGGCAATATCTATTTGGTGGACTTCTCTTCAAAGCAAACAAGCACCATGACTTGCCTCTTCACCAAGTCGTCTCTTGGGTGGCTTTGGCATAGAAGAATTGCTCATATTGGCATGAGCAACCTTAAGAAAGCCCACAAGAGAGGGATGATCACCGGCATAAAGGACGTCACTTTTGACAAGAACAAGCTATGCAAAGCATGTCAAGCCGGGAAGCAAGTTGCAACTCATCATCCTATTAAGACGATGTTGTCTACCTCCAAGCCGCTCGAGCTACTACACATGGATCTTTTTGGTCCAACTTCATACAAGAGCATTGGTGGTAACCTCTATTGCCTAGTAATTGTTGATGATTTTTCACGTTACACTTGGGTCATGTTTCTAGGCGATAAGGGTGAAACTCCGGAAATCTTCAAGACATTTGCAAGAAAAGCTCAAAGGGAATATAATTCCCCAATCGTGAAGATTCGGAGTGACAACGGCACCGAGTTCAAAAACATGAAGATTGAAGAATGGTGCGATGAAGAAGGAGTCAAACATGAGTTTTCCGCCACCTACACGCCTCAACAAAATGGAGTGGTGGAAAGGAAGAACAAGACACTCATCTCCCTAGCAAGAGCAATGTTGGATGATTATGGCACGTCCGAGAAGTTTTGGGCGGAAGCAATCAACACGGCGTGTCATGCATCCAACCGAGTGTATCCTCACCGACTCCTCAAGAAAACTCCATATGAGCTCATCACCGGGAGGAAACCAAATATATCATACTTTCGAGTCTTTGGTTGCAAATGCTTCATTTATAAGAAGAAAAGGCTCGGTAAGTTTGAAAGTAGATGTGATGAAGGTTTCTTTCTTGGTTATGCATCAAACTCCAAAGCATATAGAGTATTCAATCAAACCTCCGGGTTAGTTGAAGAAACATGTGATGTGGAGTTTGATGAATCTAATGGCTCCCAAGAGGAGGTTTTTGGCTATGAGAATGTAGGGGATGAAGAGATTGAAGAAGCCTTGAAGAAGATGTCCATTGGGGATATCAAGCCGGAAGAGGTGCATGAAGGCAATGATCAAGGGGGAGGACCTTCCTCATCTACACCAAGCACCTCAACGGCACCCCTAGTGGATGAAGATCAAGATAAAGTTGATCCACTACCTCAAGAAAATGTGTCAACGCCAACGCCCCAAGTCCAAGAACAAGAAGAACAAAATGTTCCACCACAAGCACAAGTCACTCATGATCCACCCCAACAAGCATCCACGCAAATACCGCTAATGAAGCATGGTCGCATCTCCAAGGATCATCCAATTGGTCAAATCATTGGTAGTCCTTCCAAAGGAGTAAGAACTCGTTCTAAGCATGCTTCATTTTGCGAACATCACTCGTTTGTTTCTTGTATTGAACCCACTAGCATAGAGGAAGCCCTTGAGGACTCGGATTGGGTGATGGCCATGCAAGAAGAGTTGAACAATTTCACCCGCAATGAAGTATGGGTCCTCGAAGCTCCTCCGAAAGACAAGAACATCATCGGCACAAAGTGGGTCTTTCGAAACAAGCAAGATGAACATGGGGTGGTGGTACGCAATAAAGCAAGACTTGTGGCAAAAGGGTTTTCTCAAGTTGAAGGTTTGGATTTTGGTGAAACTTTTGCTCCGGTCGCAAGACTTGAAGCTATCCGCATTCTTCTTGCTTACTCTTCACATCATAATATCAAGTTGTATCAAATGGATGTGAAAAGTGCTTTCTTAAATGGCTTTATTAACGAACTTGTTTATGTTGAGCAACCTCCCGGGTTTGAAGATCCGAGGAATCCTAATCATGTTTATAGGTTGCACAAGGCACTCTATGGGCTCAAACAAGCTCCAAGGGCTTGGTATGAGAGGCTTCGTGACTTCCTAATCATGCAAGGTTTCAAGATCGGGAGGGTGGACACCACTTTGTTCACAAAAGACGTCAACGGGGACCTTTTCATTTGTCAAATTTATGTTGACGATATTATCTTTGGCTCAACTAATGATTTACTAAGCCATGAGTTTGCTACCATGATGTCTAGGGAATTCGAGATGTCCATGATTGGCGAATTGACCTTCTTCCTTGGTTTTCAAGTCAAACAAATGAAGGAAGGGACATTCATTTATCAAGAAAAATATACTAAAGATATCTTGAAGAAGTTCAAGATGGATGAATGTAAGCCAATCAAGACTCCTATGGCTACAAATGGGCATCTCGACTTGGATGTGGACGGTAAAACGGTTGACCAATCCCTCTATCGCTCTATGATAGGGTCTTTGCTTTACCTTACCGCATCTAGGCCCGATATAATGTTTAGTGTGTGCTTGTGTGCCCGCTTTCAAGCTAACCCAAAGGAATCACATCTTTCTGCTGTGAATAGAATCCTTCGGTATCTCAAGCACTCTCCTAGCATAGGCTTGTGGTACCCCAAAGGCGCTAGTTTAGATCTCTTGGGATACTCGGATTCGGATTTTGCCGGAAGCCGTGTGGATCGCAAGAGTACCTCCGGGGGTTGCCACTTGCTTGGGCGTTCTCTAGTTTCTTGGTCGAGTAAGAAGCAAAATTCCGTGGCTTTGTCCACCGCGGAAGCGGAATATATAGCTGCCGGTGCATGTTGTGCCCAAATTCTATATATGAAGCAAACCCTTTTGGACTTTGGTGTGAAACTAGGAAGAATACCACTCCTTTGTGACAATGAAAGTGCCGTAAAAATTGCCAAGAATCCGGTTCAACACTCTCGCACAAAGCACATTGATATTCGCCATCACTTCTTGCGTGATCACGAAGCCAAGAGGGACATTTCCCTTCAAGGTGTGAGATCCGAGGAGCAATTGGCGGATATTTTCACAAAACCTTTAGACGAGAGTACCTTTGTTAGGCTAAGAAATGAGCTAAATGTGTTAGATGCGGCAAACGTCATGTAAGTTGCCATGTCATATAGAAAAATGCATACATATAGGACACTTGTCTAACTATGGTAAGATAGTGATGAGCAAGGGTTTAGCTAGAGGTGGTGGTCCACTTGTTTTCCTCTAAGCTTGTAGAAAGGCTCATCATGAAGAAGCTTTCCGTGGGATCAAACTTGACAAGTAGATCTCAAATTCTCGCTATGCATTTCTTGTCATGTAGTTGTGCACCTCATGATTACCTTTCTTTCGCATGTGTTTGTAATTTGCATTATCATTGCATGCGTAAAAGTCACAAAGGAGATCACTTGATGAAGATGAGACTTGTTTTTACATGCAAGATCTTAATTCATGAGAAGTGAAAAGAGTAAAGTGTTAGGTGCGTTATTGCCTAGTGAGCAATGTCATGGTGAGTTTGAATCTTTCCTCCTTCAATATTCTTATGACATGGCTCATACATTTTAAATTGGTGCTTTGTCTCTCTTGGGACTTATCCTTGATTTTGAAAAGAAAAACTATTTAAGTTATTAAGCTATCCTATTTTGAGGGGTAAAGTCGCCTATGCAAGTCCATTAACTTGAGTTTAGTTGAAATCTTATAAGTTCATTGGACTCAGCATAGAAAAGTGAGCTGAGAGAGGGTTTTTGGGTTCACCGGTTAAACCGACGTTCGATGGATCTATACCCATCGGTTTAACCGGTGTTACTAAGTGTCAGCCACAGCTCAGTCATTTCAGGCGTTCAACCGGCGTATGCAAAGTATGAAGCATCGGATCATCCGATGAACAGAACACGATTTTGACCTGAAAATCAACTGTTACTTGCATCGTTCAACCGACGAGTTCACTTTTCAGATCATCGGTTCAACCGGCGTACAGATACAGATTTGGCAGAGCTTCTGGTAAACTACACCGACGCAATCAACCGGTGTTCAAAACCTAAGCGTCGGTTCAACCGGCGATAAGAAAAATTGCGGGGTCCACATGTCATATGTCTTTCTTGCTCCCGCATCGCCGTCCACGTCCTCAGTCCGTTCGCATTCTGTCACCCGCACACCACCGTCTTCGTCGCGCCGCCGCCGTCTCCACCGTCGCCTTGCGTCGTTCGCCGCCGTCCCCTCGCCTTTCGCCACCGCCTCCGTCACACCGTCGCCATCCGACTGCCGCTCGCCGTCCGTGCGCCGCCGCGTTCCCGCCCCCGCGCCCGCGTCCGTCGCCTCGCTCCGCCGCCCGTCGAGCCACCGCCGTCTGCGCACGCACACCTTCCGCGCCGCCGCCGCCTTCCACCGCGCGCCAGCCGCGCCCGTGCACCACCTCCGCGCCGTCACACCACCGCCCGCGCGCACTCGCACCTGCGCCCGAGCGACGCCCACACACATTGTGTCTCCACCACTGCCACCTTCCACGCCGTGCCATCGCATCCTCTGCACACACACTCGCCGCCGCATTACACCTCATTCACACCGCGCTTCCATTTGCTTGACCTAGTTCGTAGCGCCGCGTCGTGTGTGATCGAGATGGGTCGTGACAAGAGAAAGGGAAAGGAGATCGTGGTTGAGGAGCCTGCGCGCAAGCGGACTCGCGCAGCGAGAGAGGCCGAGAGGGCCGAGATGGTGGCTAAGGCCGCCGAGGAGCAGGCGTCTGGCCGTGCTCGTCCGTTCGAGATCAGGGACACGCCAGCCAGAGGTAGAGCCAGAGGCAGAGGCAGGGGGATGGGCAGAGTCCGAGGTGCCAGGGCCACCAGAGCCGTGACAGCAGCAGCAGCAGAGTCTGAGTCTGGGCAGTCAGCTTCAGCGGCCGAGTCCGATTCAGCTTCAGAGTCAGAGCAGTCAGAGCAGTCTCAGGGGCAGGGCACACAGCAGTCACCAGCTCTACGACGTTCTGGCCGCACCCGGCAGACGTCCCCAGAGGAGACTTCACCTGCGACCGAGCGTCGCACCGGACCTAGGACGCGAGGAGGCCACCAGCCACAGGAGCCTCGCAGGTCCACAGCAGCAGCAGCAGCAGCTCGACGAGCCGAGGCCCTAGCGGCCGAGCGCGCAGTGTTCCGCATGGACACTGTCGTGCGTCTGGAGCCAGGTGTACTGCTCCAGAACTTGACCAAGGCCAATGCGGCGAAGGTCAAGAGGCTCAGATGGAGTGTTCAGGAGGAGGATTGGTTTCCCGTGACACGAGACAGCCGGGTCGATCGCAGATTCTGGACACTTCTACAGGCCAGTTTCTACGAGACCTACCAGAGGCGGGGCCACAGGATATTTCCGCACAGAGTACTTGACTGGGTTTCACTGAGGACAGCAGCAGGGGGAGCAGATGTCCACGAGCACTTTGAGCACTTCAGAGGTCTGCCCAGGTTGCTCTCGATTGAGAGGAACAGATACATTGAGGACTGGGTCAGAGTTTTCTATGCCACTGCTTGGATAGCCCCAGAGCGCAGAGCTGTTCACTTCATGTTTGGGGGGCAGGTGTTTGGTTTGTCAAGAGCGACACTCGCAGGGATTCTTGGAGTTGACTTGGTTGACATCTCCCTGCACGAGATGGTATATGGAGATGCAGATCCTCCGCGCAGAGCCATGATTGGCGAAATAGCACCTTCTCACGAGGCTATCTCACAGTGCTTCCGCCAGCCCTTCCCGGCTTCCTACGCCCGTGTACCGAGCCTGCTGACCCCAGAGGCCTACGCTGTTCACATGGCACTCCGGAGGACTTTGCTCCCGAGGAGTGGCTACCCAGAGGGGTTCACAGGTCTGCAGCAGCTGCTTCTACTCCACATCCTCACTCACGAGCCGTTCGATATTGTTGATTTTATTCTGGCAGAGATCGAGGATGTCATCACTGACGGGATGGGAGTAGTACGTCAGTTCCCATATGCTCACTGGATCAGTTTCATTTGCTCCATGATAGTGCCAGCTGAGTCACCAGTCAGTGCCGTATACAGACAGGACGAGGTTCCCTGGTTCCCCGTCTACAGACCGACAGCACCCTCAGACAGGAGGAGAGGGAGACAGGCAGATCGTGCTGCCATGGCACGGTTGTCACCAGAGGTACAGGCCCGAGTGGCCCAGGAGGACGAGGCATTACTTGCTGCAGAGGCACAGCTTCCAGGAGGAGAGGATGAGATTCACTGGTCCGATCTTGAGTCAGACTCCTCCGAGGACGAGGAGTACTTCCCTGCACCTGCTCCAGCGAGTCACGATCACGAGGCAGGGGGGTCCGGAGAGCCAGCTCTAGTGTCAGCTGCTGCTACTACTGTTTCAGAGTCTCAGGTGTCTCAGCCGACTGAGCTCACCGCTCTACTCCAGCAGCTGGTCACACAGCAGAGAGAGGATCGTCGTGCTCAGGAGGAGGCCAGGAGAGCCCATGAGGCACAGCTTGCACAGATCCAGAGGGAGGCCGCCCGAGAGCGAGCTGCTACTGAGGAGCGTTTCGTCGGTCTTATCGACAGAGTCTCTCAGAGGACGGACGCTCAGTTTCAGCAGATGCAGCAGGGCATGATGGCGATGTTCGGAATGATTTCACAGCTATATTCTCACACCGGACTCGCCCCTCAGCAGCCAGGACAGACAGGCCTTCAGGGCGCCGGAGCACCACCACTTGCAGTTACACCTGCTCCGGCCTCCACCACTCCAGCTTCTTCTGCGACCCCGGAGATCATGTTCTCACTGTCAGCATTACTTGGGTCTGCGAGTCGTCCTCTCTTCTCTCCTCTGCCTGCGACCTCACTTTTCCAGGAGTCACCCACAGCGGTGCAGTCAGTTGGCCTCCCCGCAGTTCCACAGTCATTACCTTCAGGGGGAGGCGGAGAGGTGTCCTTACTTCAGCAGTCTTCACAGCCGGCAGCTTCAGCACTCACCACTTCAGATGTTGACACATCTTCTGCTGAGCCGGCTACCACTTCCACGGACCCTCTCCCAGGCAGTGCCAGCACCAGGGCCTCGACGACAGCCTCGACGACTGCCACACCTCCCGTCAGCTCAGCACCAGCCGGTCCTTCAGATCAGCAGCTACCAGCAGTCACTGAGGATCCACCGTCTGACGACGACGACGACGATGACCCGGATCGCTTCCTCGCCGTCCCGCGGCACCCAGATCAGTAGCCTTTTTGTGCTTTGATGCCAAAGGGGGAGAGGGAGTCAGGGGGAGGGTAGCTTTAGAGAGAGCTCGATCTGACTTTTGATGTTTCTTATTGTATTAGGGAGGGTAGCTTTATATTTGATGTTAGTTCATGGATATGTACATTTGTCATTTGAGCATGCTGAGCTTTTGAGACATATCTATGAATTTCGTTTGAGCTATTAAGGTCTTTGATTCTCTCTTTTCGAGTTTGCTTGTGTTTATTCTTGCCATATCTTTCTCGCTCTCTCGTTATTTATGACTGTGTTGTCATCAATCACCAAAAAGGGGGAGATTGTAAGCATCTAGGCCCTTAAGGTATGTTTCGGTGATTAATGACAACCATTATTGTGACTAATGAGTTTGTGCAGCTTTATAGATCATTATTGCTCATTTGGTTATATGTCAAAAGAGGCCCCTAATTCTCATTATTCAAAAAGGCGATCTCGGCATTCAACTCTATAACAAGTCAAGACTAAGGATCTTTCTAGTCCTAAGTGTCATAAGGTTGAGAAGGACACTTAGGTTAGTATAGGTTTTATAATTCTGTAGCGATCGCACTATTAAGAGGGGTTTAGGCTTAGTAACTTGAGCATGGACATGGTCATTTGAAAATGGATGCACACAATGGTCACTCAGGTTTCTAGAAGCTCAAATAAGTGGTTCTCAACTTATATCTCAAGAATATTTGGAATTCGTTCAAGACTCAAGTCAGAACAGGCAAAATCAGAAAAATCCTATTCACCGGTTTAACCGACGCTTCGAGTTTTATATACGTCGGTTAAACAAGGTCAGCAGAGTTTGACAAGTCAATTCACCGGTTCAACCGATGATATTTGAAAAGGGACGTCGGTGCAGTTGTCCAGAGACTCGGTTTTCAGTTGATCAGTGGACAAATAGAGTCACCGGTTAAACCGACGCTATTTGAAATTTGACGTCGGTGCAGTTGTCCAGTGACTTGGTATTTCTGTTGATCAATGGATGATTACACTCACCGGTTAAACCGATGCAACGACGGTTAATCTTCCCAAACAGTAACGGCTAGTTTTTCAAAAGGGGAGTTTACATTCACCGGTTAAACCGACGATGACTATTGGAGGGACGTCGGATTAACCGGCGCTACGCAGTTTTTCTGGCAGCTTTTTCTCCAACGGCTCTATTCGTGTGAGCTACCTATATATACCCCTCCAATGGGTCATTTTACTACTCTTGACACCAGGCAACATCCAAACACATATACTATAGTCAAGAGCCACCTTGAGCTTCAACATTTCATACACTTGTTCATTCAATCATTCAAGAAGCAAAATTAAGGACTTGAGTAGAGAGAAGCTTGTGTGCATCCATTCTTTGTGATTGGTTCTTGCTCAAGTGAAGGCCTTAGCTTGTTACTCTTGGTGATTGGCATCACCTAGGCGATCTTGGTGATCGAGGTGATTCTCGCGGAGCTTGCCAAGGATTGTGGAAGCCCGGAGAAGAGATTTGTACGTGGCTTGATCTCCACCACACCGGGATGGTGAACGGAGACTCTTAGTGAGCGCCCTCGTCTTGGTGACTTGGGAGGTGACAATACTCTTTGTGAGTGTCACAACGTGGATTAGGGGTGTGTGCCAACACATCGATACCACGGGAAAAAAATCCGGTTGTCCCTTGTCCACTTTACTTTTTCAAGCATTATCTTTCATGCAATTCTTTCATGTGCTTGATTTAGGGATCACTAGTTAGCTCTACCGTGCTAGGCTTTATCTCTTTTCTATCTTGTCTAGCTTGTGTAGGTTGTTTAGTTATCCGGTTGGTGAATTGGTGCCTTTCTAGTTTTGCATAGGTTAAGGTTGTTTTATCTTATTTTAGAAATTGAAAAAGGCCCAATTCACCCCCCCCCCTCTTGGTCCATCGATCCTTTCACCGTGCCACCTACCTGGAGGGCGGAGCTTCAGGAGCGGTTTGCTCCAGTGAACCCGCCATATTTTTTTACCTACCTGACGCGCCCGACCCCGCCAAGGGTCGGGTAATACAATATAGGGTAGGTACAATTATTTTTAATTAATTTAATTGAATCATATGTGACTACCTCTAAGCATTGAAGAAATATATTTCAGAGTCAGGATCTCCATCCTTTGGCTGGGCAGTACGAGGTGTCGCGCTGCCTGGAGCCATATCTGTTGTGGTTGTTCGGCTGGACTCTTTTCTGCAACTCTAGCGGCAATTATGTGGACAAGGTTCTCATCCAGCACGCGCGCGCGATTGCGGATGCGGAGCCGGGCCAGGTACCTGGGTGGAGCTGGGGATCAGCAGTGCTTGCTGCCATGTACCGAGGCCTTTGCCACGCCTGTTTCAAGACGGAGAGGACCGCCGTCATCACAGGCTGTCCACTTCTGCTGCAGTTATGGTCGTACAAGCGATTCGCCATAGCACGCCCCCTAATCGGCGGGGAGCCTTATCCGCCGTAGCCCCATGATGGGTTCGCTTTGGACCGATCGACGGGTAAGCTCTTTAATTTACTGTTGTACGTTTCTGTATATGCAAAGTACCGACGCAGTTGTGTAATTTTGCAGATGAGCTGGGCACATCGGCAGGTCCGAAAAGCATACCCGCAGTTCGTATCCGAATTTGATCGGATGCGGCCACAGGATGTCATCTGAACCCCCTACACCGCTGCGGCTGTCCAGACACCTGCGCCGCACGGGTTGTCCTCCCTCTGCACGTGTGACGAGGCGTACTGGCTCACAAAGGCGAACCTAGTGTTCGATAATATCGTCGAGCTGTACTGCGTCGAGCGAGTGATGAGGCAGTTCGGGTGACGACAGCACTTTCCTCTCTTACCTCGAGCGTTCCACACCGTGCCGCGCAGCGTACACGAGTAAGTTTGTGATAACTCATTTTGTATTAATTATATAATCGTTATCATGAAATAATGTTGTCTTGCAAATGTTTGCAACAGATATTCGCGCAGGGGATATCATGCCAACGAGGTCAACTAGGTTGTCAAGCTGTAGTAGTACGTAGGAGGGTGGCTAAACGCACCTGACGATGTGTGGGACGAGCCGCAGCCACACACAGAGGCGTCTTACGGCGCATACCTCCGCTGGTACCTCACTCGCACGCGTCCGTACATCACTCTTTCATATATTGATGACGCGGAGCATCAGCACCCGCCGACCATCTCGGACACGTATCCCTTGTACCGTGATCAGGCGCAGCGTGGCGCGGTACGTCTTTCGCAACTTCAATTATTAAATCTTTTTTTATAAAAAATTGATAACAATATTACTCTGCTTCCCATTACTCATGCAGATCGATCTGATCAACTGCGCGGAGGTCGAAACTGCATCTCAGATCATATTGATTGAACGTGGAGTACGTGTACCGGACGCACAGTACAAAGACAGCTTTCGTCGGATTCAAGACAACTTGACGCAAGCGTTACGTGCACTGACGTGTCGCGGCAGAGACGACGTGTGGGCCTCCAGTTCATCTCATGCGTCCGCCCACGTGTACACAGCTGGCCCATCGACCTCTGCAGCACCGCACGCAGCGTCCAGCGGTACTGCCGCCAGTTCGAGCTGTAAGTCCTTTATAATTGCCATTTCGATCAACTTTGATTTACACGACTAATTTTGTTTGTTTTTATGGTCATGCACTCGATGGTAATGGGACCTCCTCCTGCAAGAATGGAGCCTCAGACGTCTCTCCCGTCGGGTTTGACGCCAGCTGCTCTGTACTCTCAGGGCTATATTCAGCATGCTTGGTCGATGGGAACTTCTGCACACGGTGGTCTATTCGGTATGCCGGACTGGGACGACTGGGAGGGCGGCTCCGTCAGTTGGTTGGAGTTGGTGGGCGGTGGCGCTGGGCCTGACATCATTAGTCCCTCCCAGACTATGACGCTCCAACTGCACACTCCCAGAATGACCCGTTCACGTCGGCACCTCCTCCGCCTCGTCCTCACCGTGCTCCAATGCACTCACGTATTCGGAGGGCCACATACGCCGATGGCCTAGGACTGGGGGAAGGCCCAAGAGAGCGCGAGGTCCGGGACAGGCGGAGTAGATACTCCTAATTCGGTGGACTCTATATATTTAAACTGTTTGTTATGATACTATTTTATTTTTAATGGGTTGATGTATCATACTATCGTAGTATTTGGATTCTACGTTGCAAAACGTTATCATTTAACCATCTTCATACGAGTTTTAGATACAGTAATTTTCTTCGTAAAATTGAATTAAAATTTTATATGTATACAAAAGAGTATGGTGAATAAATCTTGTATTTGGAAAAGTATGAATTTTAAATAGTATGTAAACAAGAATTCGAACAGAAAATAAGAAAATGGGAACTTCCCGCCCGTTGGGCGGGCGGACCGCAGGCGGGATGCCTCGGGCGGGAGTCACCTATTTTTCGAAAATTTTCAAAACGGTACCCTTTTTTAAATTTAATTATTTTAACCCTTTTAAAAGAAAAAGTCACCCAGAGCCCATGCTTGGGGCTGAGGGCCTGTTTGGATCCTTTGGCAAAATGGTAAATAGTAAAAAATTTGCACTTTTTTTTCCATTTGGACCCAAACACCCTATGGCAAAAGGGAAACATCAAAAATATATGGCAAAAAGGAAACAGCAAAAACAGCAACCCTATCTCGCATCCCGCCCGATCCCGCATCCGCCCGACTTCCGCCAGTCCGCCGCATCCGCCCGACCTCCGCCGCGCGGCACCCCCGCCGCCCGCCCCGCCGCCCGGCGCCTCCGCCGCCCGACCCCGCCGCCCGCCACCCGGCGCCCGACTCCACCATTTGGATCCAAACATTCCTAATGGCAAAAATTTTGCCACTTTTAGCAAATGGTAAAATTTTTACCCTTTTGCCTTTTGCCCTTTGCATCAAACACTACCTGAGACACTTCCGGTTCCGGCCTTCACGCTCCCTCGCCAGCTCCCACCACTGTGCGCCGCCACGCCACGCACCAGCCCAGCCATGGCGTTCGCCGCGCGGAGGAGCATCGCCACCCGACTATCCCACCACCTCACACGCCGCGTCCATCCCTGCGTCCCCCACGCGCTCACCTCCCACTCCCCCGACGAGCAGGCGAGCTCGTCTTCGCCGCTCCCGACCCCGCTCCAGCACCGTTCTGGAGCGGCCCAAACCCTATGCTTCCTTCCTTTCTCGCTCCACCAAGCGGGGCCGACCCACCGCAGCTTCTCCTCCTCAACCCCGGCCCCCGCCCCCGACCTTGAGCTCACCCCAGCCGCCGAGGTCGATGCCGCGGGCGTCCTTGCAGATGCAGCGGAGGCGGCGGCGTCGGTGCCGGCGCCGTTCCCGGGGGAGGTGGCCGCCGCGGCTGCCGGCTCTTTCCTCCCCGTCGCCGCACTTCAGCACTTCATTGACGCCGTCCATAGCTTTACCGGGCTGAACTGGTGAGCTTTGCGGTTTAGCTGTAAGGTTCGGGATCTCACTTGGATCGCCTGCTTGATTTGCTACCTGTTCTCCTCTGCTGCTGTGTGTTTAGGTGGGCGTGCATCGCGCTGACAACTTTGATTATCCGGAGCGCGACAATCCCGCTGCTTGTGAACCAATTGAAGGCCACGACGAAGTTAAATGTAAGGTTCCCCTAATGGATTTAGCTGAACTCGTTGTAGCCTGTTTTCATTATTTGTGTATGTATGGATCAAAACCTTCTCGTGAAGCTATTTCAGTCGATGGTGGGAATGTTAGAAAGATTTTGTTATTTTCATGAGCAAAATGTTTCCAAGTAGTCATGGGCACGATCTTGTTTTCTTGCACTATTCAAAGGGTTAGTATTACGCCCCATCAAGTTCTCAATAATGGATTTGCAGTGTGCAAGACCTTGTTGTATCACACCTTTTATGCGCTTCAATTTGTATAAAAAGAAAAACAGGTTAAGCATAAGCTCGGCCACAGGTAGATTCTTGGTGGTTGACCACATGCATAGCTTTTTTAGCACCTGTCCTCAAAATGTTGAACACTAAAGTTTGCCAATGCTCATTAAATAATAAAACCTGGCTATGCAGAATGTGATTTGTTGGAATGCACAGGGGTTCTTAGATGTTTGGGTTGTGGTAGTTGATATACTTATTGTTGCCCTGAAAAAAGAAAAGAAAAGAGTGTACTTACTAGTTACCGCTGTGTATTGCTTCTTGGTTCTCATTCATGTGACTTATTGGTGTTACCACAGTACCGCCATCATTTCTGTCGTACTTGAGACTTAATTTCTCTCACTTGATCATTAGATGGTGTCATATAGTACACCGTCCTCTATAAATATTTGCTTGCCACATTTGCTGCCAGGAAAAAAAATCCTAATTTTGACCTCTTATATGTTTTAGTGCATTTAATTCCAAATGTAGGTCATTTTAGGATTCTAGTCGGTCAAACTTTTTTTTAACTTGGTCCATCATTATATAAAAAGTTACATAGATATATAACACATGGTTGATATACCTAGATTCATAATGAAAAGCTATTTTCAGTATATACCTTTCTCTAATTAAAATAACATGCTTTTATAAAAACTGTAAGTCAAAGTGTCATATTAGAGACTGGTGTCTTTGTCCTAAATGACTTACATTTAGAATTGAGGGAGTAAGTATATTTGGTTAACTTTATGAAAATAAGGTCGCATGTATAGAAGCAAGTATGTCCGTAGTATTTTTTCTGAAATATTTTTGTAGTATTAGTAAATATTGGACAAATCATATCGCGCATTTGGTTCTTGATGAGAAACAGCATTGATTTGATTGGAACTCTATTTATAAAGGTTAAGTTGTTCCATTTCTGATTTAGCGCCTTTAAGTGGTCAAGTGAAATGCAATACCTCCATTTTGAAAATAGGACTTAATGTTGTATAAATGGTACTTCATAAGACATCTGTAATAATTTACATTGAATCACTTTATTTGGCTCCTTACTTTCTTAGTGTTATGCTACAGGAGCTTCATACTTTCATCACGATTTTCCTTAGGTATAACTCTTGGATGATTCTTTGCTTCTTTCAAACTTTTGCTTTTGCAGGCATTAAAGCCAGAGATGGAAGCCATTAAAGATCAGACGGATGTGAGATCTTGTTTTTAGCTAATCTAAAGTATACTTTTTACTGTATTGTTAGTCAAGTGCATTTTGTGGCCATGCTTTAACCTTTCAAGTTTGTATCATGTAGACTATGGATCTAAAATCAGCACAGGAGGGAAAAGCTAAAATGCAGGCACTATTCAAGAAGTATGTAATCGTGAGTAGACTATTAGTTAGTAGACTTCAATGATTTAAAACTGAGTTTTTATTTCCTGGTTGATATACACTGTTCATAGGCGCAATATCTGTTCAATAACTTTTGCTTGTTAATGCATTCTGTGTCACTTTTATTCCTATGTATTGAGTACACGAGGAAACAATTGAAAACTGAAGCTCATAACAAATCTTTTCCCCCTTTGTTGTGTGCCATGCATTTGCTCCAGTTTCATTTACTTCTTTGATCTTTTTGCATCCACTTTAGGCATGGTGTTAGTCCACTTGCTCCAATCAAAGGACTTCTGATTCAAGGGCCAGTATTCGTGAGCTTCTTCTTAGCTGTGAGTTACACATACATCTTCTTGCCACTCCAATTCTTTCTTGCACCTTATTTTGTATAGTAGTACTCTTATTCACTTCCTATTGTAGATATCAAACATGGTTGAGAAGGTCCCGTCAATGAAAGGAGGCGGAGCATTGTGGTTTACTGATTTGACGACTCCAGATTCTCTTTACCTCCTTCCTGTGGTAACAGGACTGACCGCCTTCGCTACAGTGGAGGTGTGCACTTTGTCTGTTTCGATTTAGTTTTTATGATTTTCCTTTTGTCATTGTGAAATTTCTTTGCTGGTCCTCTATTGCATTATGGAATACTTCTTTCTCTAGTGGAAAAAACTACCTCCACCTTTAAAATAGAAATCTCCACAAGCAGTTGTGGATGATCATATATTCATGTCATATGTATTTTTCAATCGGGACCTGAATTTATTACCATCTGGTCCCCATAAGCATTTATGCATTTGTTTGTTAATCATTTAAACTCACCATGGTAACTACACTCTGTTCGGCCATGCATCCTTAAACTATTCTGCTTTGTGGGCAACTTATCTCTTCGTGCTTACCGACCACCTTTTTTTAAACCTAAAACGTCTACTGTTTTCTATTTTGTGTATTAATTCTACAGTTAGACCTAACAAACAATTATGCTATTGAAGTTTAACTTGCAACAAGGAATGGAGGGAAATCCTATGACCGGTAAAATGAAGAATGTTGCTAGAGGAATGGCTTTTTTGACAGTCCCATTTACAATGCATTTTGCCAAGGTATGAAAATATTGCTATATGCTGATAGTTTCTTGTCTTTTACATTGATCATATCTTATTTGAGATGAATCAGTGAATCGCTTTACCACTCCTTTGTTAACAACCAAGATTTGGAATACTTGAGTATGCCGTTGCTTTTGCTTCAAATCTGAGGTGACAGACACATGGGTAGACATTTTTCTTATAGCAACATGTGCGAGGTACTACAGGCCTATCTCTTCATAGGTTTAAATTGTGTGAATGTTAACAAGTTCACTGCATTTACTATGACTGAAGAAAATGCGTCGATAAGATCAATGACTATATAAGGCAAGTTGCCAGAGAACAAGTAGAACACATTGGACTTTTGTGCTGCGATGAAGCTGCAACTTTTTTGTGATCCTCTCCTCTTGTTTATAATTGAAACTTACAACTTGATAAGGTCTGAATGACCAGGTAAGCATGGGACTAGTGGCTCCTAAAACTCTGGCATGATCCACTGGATGCGTGCCCTACTAACTACTTTGACTGAAACCTGAAGAATAGCTCAAGTACTGACCTGACTGGCTCCTGAAAAACTAACCGAAGTCACTAGCTGTCCCTGAACTGATTGAACTTGCAAACAGGATTAGACAGACATCCTATGAGTTAGATACATGGTGCATCCATTTCCTCAATGCTCAGAAACTTTGTACTCATAATTTTCTTTTCCTCCAGGGAATTTTTTGTTACTGGATCACATCAAACATATTTTCCCTTGCGTACGGTATTGGTGAGTATGATCCCATGTTCTATGACCTGATTGCTCTAACTTGTGTTCTGTTTCACGGTCTTAGCTCATAATTTGTGTCCCTTATCTTCTTTTCTTCAGTTATCCGGCAGCCAGCTGTGAGGAATCTGTTCAATCTTCCTCCTTTGGAAGCTGAGCCATCGCCAGCAACAAAAAAGTCAATCTTCAATTTGTTAGGTGGATCTCCTGCAGCAGAGTCACCAGTAGCAATTGCAGGAGCCCAGAGATCTGCTCTGGGGCAGCCTGATGCAGCTGCTCTTGGGTATAAGGTCAAAAATCTTGAAAAGAAAGTGAAATCCAGGGGGAAAAGGAAAAATAGGTGAATTGTGGGCGTATGGGCACCTGATATGGTCCCAAAAGTCAGATTTTGCATTAGGAGGCTTTCTTTCTTCATCGCTTGAGGCTGTCTTTTCATTTTTGGTGTTGAAATAAGCCAGAGTAATTTTGACACACAGAATCGGACATACACAAAATGTATTCCATTAACTTGTAATAGTTGATATTACTGTTCGTCTCCCAAGGATTGAGATGAATATATACTCCAAAATTCAGGGACAGGCAATACCCAAAAATTCTAGAGGCACCGTTCGACAATTCTAGCAACTGCCTAGCACCTAGCCTCAAATTATACTATTTCATTGAATCCACATGCTTCCAGCAGCAGATAAAAAATGAAGTATGTTTCTAGATATTTTGATTACAACACCATCTTGCGCTTGTTTCTGCACGCACGCTTTTGCATACGTGAAGTCCAATTGATGATGGCCGAGTCAGTATGTAAACGTGGTCGTGCAGACTGTTTGCCTGGGCAAATGTCTTGAATTATGTCTACTAAACATCCTAAAAGAATATTACTTCCTCCTGTTCTGTGATTTGTTAATGAAGCAACTGAAGTACTGTGGCAAAGTAATATTCCAGTGAAGAGAAGCCTTTCGTTTATGCTTTCAGACGTGAAGGATTGCATTTTTCCTGAATAACTATATATCATTAGTGTACAGTGTTTAGATGTTGCAAATGGTGGTTATTTTAATACATCGGACTCTCTCCGTCTCAAATTATAGCCTATATCTTAAATATAAAACTGATGCTTATGTATCTCAGTGTGGCTTAAAACAATATATGTTTGTTAACATCATGAAGTTTGTAATGTTTGATGATATCAAAACACAATGTTTTTCCCATATTATCGTATTGAAATTTGTTTATACCCGTGGCAACGTACACGCAAAGACTTCCTTTTGTGGGAGCGGCGATGAGGCTTCTCCAGCAATGTTACCTACTTGATTCCATCGCCTTCTTCCTTTTGTGTCAAATAGACGTTCAACTACTCTGAGATGTGAAGTGAACACTTTCCAATCCACAAAAAAGTGAGGCGCGGACGTTAGCTAACTTTCCGTGACGTTCGTTGGCCACAGAAGCAAGAACGACTTCACCCAGAAAAGAGAAGCCTTCACTGTCCTACGATCATATACTCCTACCTATGAATAAAACAGGTTTTCCTTTCTGTCAATTCAGCGGTTGGTGTCCAGTCACAGGAGCAGCTAGTGTTCCTCTCTGTCGACGCTCCCACTGTCCTGGGAACACATCATATGGGCAGATTATTGCAAATCTGCAGGCAGAGAGACCAGCTATTTTCTACTCCAGCTATAGTTCCCTTTCACCCTGCCTCCTCTCGATCACTCGAATTGATGCTCACGTACACTGAGATAGCTAAGGTGCAAGTATAGCTGCGTGCAGAGTGCAGACAGGCAAAAGAGATCACATCTTCTCGGCAGCGAGTGGGAGACGCTGTGACAAACGAGCTCGCGGCGTGGGCAGTGACGACATAAAGATGTCTATCTAGCAGTAGAATTTTGCACCTGTTACGACCGAAGTTGATGCAACCTGTGGAGGTTCCCGCCGTTTGCAAAGCGCTGAGCTCACTCCGAGTCCCGGCCTTGTTAGCTAGCTAGTGCTGACTCAGGGCTGATGCTCATCACCATCACGGCGATGATTTCTGAAGATGCGTTCGTATCCTTGGTCTATGAAGGGATGAGCTGAGCCTGGGCTGATACAAACAAGGCGGGCAAGTCGGTGAGACCATTGCCATTGTCTGCAATGGCAGTGGCACTGGCTTTTTTCTTCTTCTTTTTTTTTTGCAATGTCATGGTGACCCAAGCATGACGTGCGTGGCGGCATGAAAATACACTGGCGTCCGGATTTGGCAAGCCGGGTCACGATGCGGGCCCCACTACAACATTCCAAGTTTCCAGCACATCCAGTAGACGAACTTCTGTACCATCTGACTTGTCTGTGTCGCTGTGTGGACACCGTACCGGCCCTGCTCTAGAAGTCCAGATAGTCCAAATACGAGCAAGAACGTCAGCGTGCAGCCCCGTCCATTTTGCACGCCCTCACCTACCGTCGCAACGTTCCATACTAGCAGCAGTCAAACCCAGCCACACTCACCCCGACCGGTCTGGTCCAAAGAACGGCGGGTTTTTTTTTTTTTGGGGATAACAGTCAGGCGAGGTTGTGGCAACGACCACACGCCCAGAACCCGCGGCCCCACTCGTAACCCCAGCTCCGTCCGATCCACGAGCGTACGCCGCAGCGCCCCTGCAGCGCGCGCCGCGACACCGGCCGGCCCGCGGACGAAGATCCAATGCCGCGGTGGCGGGGCGCGCGCCGGGGAGGGACGATGGGAGGTGTCGAGGCGAGGCGGCCGGGGAGGACGATGGCGGCGGCGCGGCGCTGACGCTGGGCCTCGGGTCGTCGGTGGCGAGCTGGCTGGGCTGTACCGCGCTCTGGTGCTGGTAGTGCTGGAGCCGGCAGGGGAGCCGCCGGCGCCCAACTTGCGTGCATCGGGGAGTCCAGCTGTTGGAGATGTGTACGTGCATGGACCAGAGTCACCTGGTTGCATGGTGTATGTGAGTAGTGCACGGCACGAGTGCATCGTCTGCACCTGCACGCAATGTCCGTGCAACCACATATGTTGCTGGCTGACCAAAAAAGAAAAGTTACCGGACAAGTGGAGCCACCTACCTTTGGAATTCTTCCTAGTTTGGTGGGGGGTTGCCTTTGTCGTGGTCGTGGCACCAGCGGTTTCGGCACAGCTGCCCTGCCCAGCGGTCAGGGTTAGGTGCGGACTGCTAAGCAAGTGTTCACTAGCACGACTGCGTTCGCCGAGAAATGGGGGCGAGTAGGGGAGCAATTGACAAGAGTCAAATCAAAAGAAGATCGAACACGTGACCAAGGGGAGAGATTTGCCCATGGAGCTAGCCTAGGCCCCAACGAGGAACAACTTGCTCAAGAACCGTAAACTAATCCTTACAAGTTTGCGAATGCAAATAGAATACTAGCTTCAGGTTCGTACGTTTATATTTACGCTGCCACGATCAACTGAAAAAACACAGCATTTGACGACCTCATCCGAGACGTCCCTGCGGGAGCAGTTCAGGCTAGAGCCCGGGACCTGCGCCGCGCTATTTTTGACGGGCTACTGTACGGTTTTTGGTAGGAGCCGAAGTACGGCACGGGATGACAAATTTTGGCTACAACATGAACACAAAAGCCGTGCCGTATCTAG
The DNA here is from genome assembly GCF_002211085.1 of Panicum hallii. Classification (NCBI taxonomy): domain Eukaryota; kingdom Viridiplantae; phylum Streptophyta; class Magnoliopsida; order Poales; family Poaceae; genus Panicum; species Panicum hallii. Next base: position 58,119,059 of record NC_038050.1, on the reverse strand, counting down.
ATCTCAGCACGATGGGTTGTATGGCACGGCACGCATTTAGAGCCGTATGGCACAATTTGCATTTAGGCCGTGCTCGGGCAACACAGCATGAAAATAGCCCGTCGAGTTATTCTAATATCAATTAATTTATGCTATCTTCTAATTGACAACCGTTATTTCTCAGTGGAGTCATTCATAAAAAGATGACCTTTCATCGAGCATAGAAATTTTTTCATACAGCGATGAGTACTTACATCCATAGAACGATAACCGTAAAATATACTAAATGCCGTGCTTGGCTGGCACGGCGTGAAAATATGTTGGCATTCCCGTGGGCTGTATTTGGGTCCGGTAAAAAAATTGCCGTGCTGTTGCGGCATGGCGCGACGTGCCTCACGTGTCTAGATCTGACATGGCACGGGACACGAGAGGGTTGGGCCGGGCCGGGCCGGCCCGGCCCAAGTCCCACCTCTAGTTCAGACCAAACCGAGCCGCGCGGTGGCGGCGGCGGCGGACACAACGAGGAAGGAAGGCGCCGCCCATGGCGATCAAACGGGACCCCGACCGGCGACCGCTTTGAGCGAGCGAGGCAGCCACCGACGCGCGTTCGCGGGCGCGCCGAAACACCCCGTAAAACCGCGTCGTCTCGTCCCCGGCGGGGAATAAACAAAGAGCCAGGTTGTCCGTGAGGAGGCGAGAGGCGGAGGAGCACGCCGCGAGCGCGACCACGTCCGCATTCGCGCCCCGATAAATAACACCGGAGCGCGGGATGCTCGCCGCCCACCTACCGCTCCCCCTCACCTCACCTGATCACCTCTCGAGAGAGAGCCCTCTCCCTCCGGCCGCCCGTCTGTCTGTGCCAACCATCCATCCTCGCCATTCTCTCGCCGCGAAACCAAACAGGCCATGGAGCGGCTGCTGTGGGCGCCGGCGCCGGCGCTGGTCTGCGGCGGCAAGCGGAGCAAGGGCGAAGACGCCGTCGCGGACCCGCTGGGCACGGTGGGCGAGTGGCTGTGCCGGGCCGCGCTGCAGCCGCCTCCGCCGCCGCGGATGTGCGGGACGCCCGGGGGCCCGCCCGTGACGGCGCGCCGGGTGCGCCTCAGCGACGGCCGCCACCTGGCCTATGAGGAGTCCGGCGTGCCTAAGGAGACCGCGCGCTACCGGATCGTCTTCTCGCACGGCTTCACGGGGTCCCGTCTCGACAGCCTCCGCGCCTCACAGGTCAGTCAGCGCCTGCCTAGCCTTCTTCTTCTACCTACGTCTCGATAGAGAATTGCGCCGCCCTGTTCGTCTCCGCATTTCGAACACCAGCTGCAGTCTCCAATTCTAGTTCACTGTTCAGTTCGCCTCTGCATTTTGCGCCCTGTTCATCTCTGCATTTAGAACACCCAGCTCCAGTCTCCAGGGCAGTTAGGCATCCCAATCATCATCTTCTTCTGCTTTCAAGGAAAAAAATCTTTTTTTAAAAAAAGAAATAAAAGTGGAATGTATTTGCTAATTAAAGCTGTATGGAGACCACGTCCAATTCTCGAACCTGATGATAAAAGATGAAACGCGTGGTAGCTGTCCTGTGAACGCGCAGAAATTGGAGTGCACACGAGCTAGCTGTCCCAGCTGTGCTTTGAGTTGTCAATTCGGTCGGCCACCTGATTACAGATCAACGGCCGAGATTAGGGGGTGTTACTCAGACCGGTTCCAATGTTAGAATCGTTTATTTCGTCAACGGCCATGAAAATTTCACTCTGGTGACAGCATGTTAAAAACGCTGAAATGTTCCATTGATCACGTCCACTAAACATAAACGTTCATTATTGTGATGAGCCATCAGAACGTCACCAACAAGAACAATTCTCGTTACTGACAATGTTCGATTTTTTTTATTATTTTGTTTATTTTGTTTTTTTTTTCACCGTGCGGGACACTAACGGCCATGAGTGACCAAACGATGTTCAGGAAGTGGCCGAGGAGCTGGGCGTGTACATGGTGGGCTTCGACCGCGCCGGCTACGGCGAGAGCGACCCCAACCCGTCCCGCTCCGTGCGCTCCGCGGCGCTGGACATGGAGGAGCTCGCCGACGCGCTGGGCCTCGGCGACAGGTTCTACGCCGTCGGCTTCTCCCTCGGCTGCCACGCCGTGTGGGGCGCGCTCAGGTACATCCCGCACCGGCTGGCGGGCGCCGCGATGCTGGCGCCCGTGGTCAACTACTGGTGGCCCGGGCTCCCGGCGGGCGTGGCGGCGGAGGCGTACGGCCGGCAGGCGCGCGGCGACCAGTGGGCGCTCCGCGTGTCGCACCACGCCCCGGGGATCCTCCACTGGTGGATGGGCCAGCGGTGGCTGCCCACCTCCACCGTCGTCGACAACACCACGCACCTCCCCAACAGGCGCGACGCCGAGGTCCGCCGCGAGCTCGCCGCCGACGGCACGCTCCGGAGGAAGCGGGAGGTGGCGACGCAGCAGGGAATCCACGAGTCCTACTACCGGGACATGACGGTCATGTTCGGCAAGTGGGAGTTCGACCCCATGGGCCTGCCGGAGCCGCCGTGCCCCGTGCACCTGTGGCAGGGCGACGAGGACGGCCTCGTGCCGGTCGAGCTGCAGCGACACGTCGCCGGGAAGCTCGGCTGGGTCAACTACCACGAGCTCCCCGGCACCGGGCACTTCCTCTCCGCCGTCCCCGGCCTCGGGGACACCGTGCTCCGGACACTTTTCGGCTGAGCCGCCGCCGCAAAGCCGTGGCGACATCAACGAAGTACAGCAGAGTTGGTAGTCGCTTAGCGGGTTATGCAAAGTACAGGACAGTGGTCATGATACATGGGCCACGAGGCAGCATGTAGATTTTGTTCTTTCTTTTTTTTTGTAAAAGGAAATTTTGCTGCCAGGAAGCCCCTGAAATTTGGAGATTCTTTGACAGAAAGTGATGCTCTACCATTCTAGGTAGCATTTCATTTTTTTTTAATTCTCAGTGTCTACCATGCAAAGTGATGGAGCTTGTGGATTCTAGTGTATAAGAGGATTCTATTCTAACAATTTGTTTTTTTTTTAAAAAAAACACCTGTTTGCTTTAGCTTCAGCTTCAAAAAACCAGAACTTAGCTTCAGCTTGTAAGAACCAGAACCCTGAACCCAGTGCAACTTGCGCCCTTGCGACTCATAAGGAGGGAAGTTTTGCCGAACTGCCATCCTCTTTTGTCTTATGGTGTAACTTAGAGTGTGGAAGCGAAGAATTTTTCAACATGAAACAAGAGGGGATGCATGTTTCACCAAAAAAGTCAGTTAGTTCATACAAACAACACTTGCCATGGAACTGACTTAAATCTCAGAGGAGGGTTCATTCTTTTCATTGACGAAATCATTGGTAACATACCGTTCAATGGCCGAGTGAAGACTATGCAAAACATAGTCAAGGATTAGTGCAGGGAATCCACATCAAAACATGGAAAAAAACATGTGATTCTTCAGATCGAAATGTCAACACGTGCGCCACTAACGTAACTAACTCTGTATCCTCAGACTCGAACAGAGTATTTACTGCTGGGAAGACCAGTCGATGTGAAATCAGAAGAAAACTGGCATGAAACTAGGAGCTATCGACCATTTCTAAAAGATGATTCCAATACGCAAGCAAGCCGGGTGCGTGCCACTGTACTTGTACCACAAACCCCATCCCCAGAACGATCTCCATTACGATAATGCTGCACACAGCTTCTGAAACAAGTCTTCACCTACCAAGGTCACCACCGACCCACAAAAGGCTAGCTGCCTCTCATTGGTCCAGCCTGCAGAGTTCCCCAAGCAGGTCAGCATTTGGAGTTGGTGAGGAGACTCCAGAAAGGTGCTTTGGCACGAGATGCCAAAGGGGTGAAGATTCTGCTCCATTCATACTTCAACACCAACCCCAACTGCAAGATTTGAAGGACTACTCCTGAAGAAAAGGGAGGTGTATGTGACAGTGACTGAATCCAGAGGAAGCTATGCTGAATAGGTGCTTGGGGTGGCGCCACCCCCTCCACGGAAGAATCAGTGGATGCATGCAACTTTTGGCAAAGCATCATCACCTATGTCATGCCCATGTAATAGTGTTTCCCCCAATCTTTCATCAAGTCTTCAGGTTTATGGAAATCTTCACCAACTACTGTAAAATCCGTAGTCACTGTATGGCACCTATAGATTGTGATATCATAGGTAGAATCTCTGAAATGACCATAGAGTGAGTCTTCAGTCTTCATTGATCATCAGTAAGAAAGACTAAACTCGTGCATGCAAACTGAATCTTCCTGACTTTCTGAACTAAAAGAAATGTATAGTATCTAATATTTCATGACCCACACACCTAGTGATAATGGAAATAAACGTGTCTGAAGCCAATTCTTTTCTCAGAGCGTTTTCAGGTAAGATTGGGAAGACCACTTTGAAAAGGGTGGTTGGTGAGATTTAACTTATTGGCAATTTGGCATGACCAAGAAATAAAGCACGTACGCACCAATGAGGTCGATAACTTAGCGTATATGTGTGTGCACTCACACGCACGTCGGTAGGTTAGTGAAAGGGCTGCCCTCTTCCACCACCGCATTCCGGCAAAGCATCAGCGCGTCACCACTGCTCAGCTCGCAGTATATAGCTTAGCCCAAGACCCAACACGTTTTAACAACCACCACCCTACTGCGTCCTCACAAAGCCTCTTCTTCTAGTTGTAGCCGCAACAACACCACCACACGACCCAATCCACTCTTCCATTCAGAGCTCGAGCTCCAGCTCCAATGGCCGCAGGTGAAGGCAAGCGCGAGACGCGCACGGCCAGCGTGGCGGCAATGCACGCGTGCTTCGGCGTCCTCCGGCTCATCTGCGTGGCGTGCGCGATCGACTGGCTGTCGGGGGCCGGGAGCACCCCGGCGGCGCTGGTGGCGCTTATGGCGGCGGCGATGGCGGCGGGGTGGTTCGCGAACGCCGTCCGCCCTCCGCCGCCGACGCCGTGCGGGACGCCAGGGGGCCCGCCGGTGACGGCGCCGAGGGCGCGGATGCGGGACGGGCGGTACCTGGCGTACGCGGAGTCCGGGGTGAGCCGGGACAGGGCGCGGTTCAAGGTGGTCTACTCGCACGGATTCTCCGGCGGCCGCATGGACTCGCCCCGCGCCTCCCAGGTTGGTCATGAACGGGTCGATGGTCTCACGTCACGTACGCTTCCCCCACCTTCTTCCTTTTCCATTTCTTGGAAAGGAATGGCTCGCACACCAGCACGCGGTGCACGGCCACATGCGTGTGCTTCATGCCGTGGCAACCACTGCCCCGATAGCGCACCGGCACCGGAGCCCGTTGGTGGCCCGCCCCAACTCCACCACCAACCCCGTGCGCGCGCTTGCGTTTCGTCCAAGGATGCCAAGGCAACGATCTCGACGCCGATGCCGCACTTGAATTTTTCCGGCTGCGACGGCTGCGACGTCGTCCGTGCCGGCGCCGCGGTCGCTCACCAAACTTCCGTCCAAAAAACAACACGCGTCGAAAACGACTGCCCACGTAGAATTCCCGCTGTTTTTCTTACCTGAAGCGCGTCGTGTGAACGGCGGCCAATCATGTCCAGGCTCACCTGGCGCCGGCGTTGAAATCGCAGCGCACGTGGCGGCGAAACTGATCGAGCTGCTAAACGATGGGCTAACACGTGCGTGTGCAGGAGCTGCTGGAGGAGCTGGGCGTGTACATGGTGGCGTTCGACCGCGCCGGGTACGGCGAGAGCGACCCGGACCCGCGGCGGTCGCTCCGGAGCGCGGCGCTGGACGTCGAGGACCTCGCCGACGCGCTGGGCCTCGGCGACAAGTTCTACCTCATCTGCTCCTCCCTCGGCAGCCACGCCGGCTGGGCCGCCATCAGGTACATCCCGCACCGGCTGGCCGGGGTGGCGATGATGGCGCCGGTGATCAACTACCGCTGGCGCGGGCTGCCGCGGGGCCTGGCCCGGCAGCTCTACCGGAAGCAGCCTGTGGGCGACCAGTGGTCGCTCCGCGTCGCCTACTACGCGCCGTGGCTGCTGCACTGGTGGATGAGCCAGCCATGGCTGCCCACGTCCACCGTCATCGACGGCTCCGGCACCTTCCCCAACGCGCTCGACGAGAAGAACCGCGTCATGGCGCTCTCCAACGGGATGTTCCACCAGGTTCGTTCGTTCGCTCATCCGGTTGCCTGGCGCATCTCTTCGAGGAGCTAGCCGTGCTTATTATTTACAGTGACGTCATGTGTTCTTCATCCGGCCTGCAGAGGGCGAGGCTGGCGACGCAGCAGGGGATCCAGGAGTCCTTCTACCGCGACATGGCGGTCATGTTCGGGAGGTGGCCGGACTTCGAGCCGACGGACCTCGAGGAGCCGCCGTTCCCGGTGCACGTGTTCCAGGGCGACGAGGACGGCGTCGTGCCGGTGCAGCTGCAGCGCCACATATGCCGCCGGCTCGGCTGGGTCAAGTACCACGAGCTCCCCGGCGTGGGGCACTTCATGTCGGCGGTGCCAGGACTCGGGGACAGGATCGTCAGCACGCTCCTGGCGGCGCCGGCGTCGGCGTAACAGCTCGAGGACGGCATCGTTTTTCGCATCTTGCGTGTACTAGTAGTATATGACTGATCTGCTGTAGGTACAAGCCTAGAAGCAAACGCTGAAGAAAGGCAATTCCTGTGAGCTCAGGCACAGGTTTAGCCTCTGCTATATTTGTGCAAAGAAACTGAAGAGCAGAAGGGACCTTTTTATGTATCATGAGGGGTATTTAACTCAGTGTACATAAATATTTATCATCATCTTAATCAGAAAAATAATTTCATCCATGTTCTGTAATTTACATACAGCTAGATAGAACAGTAACTGACTAGCAACATTGAAGCTATCTAGATTCACAGGCACATGACCACTTGTAACAAAATTGTTACAATACAGTACACACACTACGGCGGCAAAGGCTGCTGGATCTCACCAATCAAGAAAATGTTTGGCTGCAAATAGGAAAGGAAGGAACACAGCTGGGGAGGAAAAATAGCCAGTGCTCGTCTCCCGCATTGAGCTGCTACGAATCCAAATATATTCACAACCAGAAATAAAGAATCATGCGTTGATCTCTGCATCACACTGCTGCTCCCTGTGACAGCTTCTTCGACTCCAGAACATGCCAGAGCAGCTGGTCCGGTCGAGATCCTCTCCCCTCTTATCCAGCTCCATACTTGCGCTGTGGGAGGGCCGTGGAGATTGGACCTCAGAACCATCCTGTGCCTCTGTAGCACCACATGGATCATCATCGCTGCACCTGCAGGTTGGGAGGGCGGACGACGGGAATGGGCTGCAGGTGATTGGACAGACTAGCTCCGAAGAGACAGCTGCCACCCGGTTGCGCCTGATTTCGGCTCTGGAGACAGTGGCTGGCGAGTCCATAGATCTGGTGTTTAGTATGCATGGGTTACAGAATGTGAGGGCTGAACTTGATTTAAGCCCTTCCGTTGGTGTGCTTGGCAACTTATTGAATGACATTATTCCATTCCGACAGAGGGGGCATGGGATCGATCCAGGTGGACCTGTGAACTCGACACGGATGTTGCTGGTTGAGCAAAGGTAGAGAGCACATTTGATGCAGAACTCATGACTGCAACCTAAACAGACAGAAAATAAGGTCAGCATACCTGCATGATACATTACACATTGAGACATACTGTACCATGATGTACATTACCAAGTGATCACAGCTAAAATCCTATCCAGAAAGCACTTTACGGAACCAAGGTCACATATACAAGTGCCATCAGTGTTTTGGTATTTAACTTTCATTTATAGCTTTATGTTACTGTTCTTTAACATTTCACGGAAGCACAACTAGTAGCATCTCATGCACAGTAATAGTGTTATGCTAACCGAGAAGTATTGAAGAACCCTCTCTAAGTAAAATTTAAGCATCTAATGTGATAATGGGGCTCACCTTCAGCAGCAACAGAACAAGACCTTTCCAGACAAACTGAACAGAGATCACTATCATCCACTGAGGGTACGCTGTACTGCAACCCAAATTCTCTGCAAATGCACATTAAATAAAATACATATAAACAAATGTTCAATGCATTTTAACTTCTACTCATTTGAATAACTCTATCTTAACACCAAACACCATTAGCGGTAACGCTATTGGTGAAAAAAGAAAAACACCAAACACATCCAAGGAGGAAATTGCAAAGCCAGCTTAAGTAGGTGAAATTGCAAAGTCAGAAGTAACTCAGTTTCAATCTAGCGGTTTAACTCCAAGTCTCCAACATACTTAATTTCAAACTATTGGAAACAAACATGATCAAAAACTGGAGTGAGATCTGACTATACTATGACAATTGAAGATGACGAATGAGAGGCAGATGAATGACCAGGTTTGCTCCATATCCAACAATCCAACAGAACCGAGACCATAATTCAGTTGTTGCCTCAGTAGAAGTAACAATCTTAGGAAATATTGCAATTCTACTAGAGATGTAAACTGGCCCAATTGTTTGCAAATATCGTTTCCACTATATGCAGAATGAAATTGCTTTCATGGCGTACTCCTTTACTTTCCAAAAAGCAAAGGGCATACGTTAACATATCAAAAGCCTTCTAGCATAGCAATAATTCATATATGACAAGCCAGCACTCATTGTTGTCTATGAAAGTAAGAAGTGTCGTTATACTTTACTTCCAGCAGAAGAAAACAAGTTGTGGGTTATTAAGCACTAACCTGGCTATATTAAGTATGCTCATGAGTGGCAAGGCAAGATAACTGGACGGTTGAAATACAGGGACACTCGAGTGTGAATTTGGAGAAAGTAATGGCTCCAAAGAGCGCCGTCCAAATATCCTAGCAACATCCATGGGAAGCCACCTACAAACAGGATAATGTTAAAACAAATTAAGATTACTCAAAAGAGTTTGACCAATAACTACAATGGTAAGATTACTAGCATTGAAAATTACCCAAAAGGGGATAAAAGCTTACCCATTACAGTTGAGTGTCAACCTGCTAGCACCCTTTGATATTAATAGCTGCAGCAACAGCATCATCAAATATCAGAACAAGTAAATTCCTCAAGAGACAACTACAACTGAAAAAAGCTACTTGTTGAAAAGGTGATGCTACTTTATGATATTGACTTACCTCACAGCACTCCAGCTTCCCCCCACCGGCTGCATAATGTAACGGCGTACTGCCAGCTCCTGCTCCACCAGTGCATTGTTAATACCTCATTTGAATGAAGAAATATAGCATTGTTTATTGCATGCTATCTGAGCTAAGAACAAACACTTGCCTATCAAATTTGCAGTAGTGCCATAGGGGAATGTGACGGCTGAGACATTAGCACCCAAGTCAATCAACAACTGCATGCAATCTAAGTGACCGTTCACTGCCGCCATGTGAAGTGCTGTTACACCACCATCAGCAGGCTTGTTTATGTACCTCACACGAGCACTAAAACAAGCATGATGTTAATGGCTAGTTCTTTCAAACATTAACTGTGATTCATCGGCAATACATACGGTTCATTAAACTTCTGCCCCAATGAAGAATTGGGACTGCTCCCGCTATTTGTCTGACAATCACCATCCACTACCGAAGTGGCAATATCCTCCAAGGCCACACTAGGGACAAAATCTGCAAGCAAAAGCCTTACACACCGTACAAATCCATCATGTGCGGCAAAATGCAATGCCGTTCGGCCATTCAAGTAATCTGCCCTGGTAACCTGAAACAACAAAAAAACAGGCAATGGTCAGCAACCAGCTTGCGCTAAAGCAGAAAAGTAATAGGCAGAAAAGCTATATTACAAAATGCCATACATTGCATCTGAAGAGAAGAAGCATCTGAACCACCTCCCAGTGCCCATGCCGACATGCGTGCATCAATGCAGTCTTTGAGCCATCCACAAACAAATGAAACCAATCAACAAAGTATCCGGTACAGATAAAAACTGAAGAAATGAACAGAAACGTAATGCATATGCCACGCGCAGGAGTGTCAGAACCACGAAATCTAATCCAATCTTGATTCAGCTCTGAAGCATAAGGCAACAAGTATATAGAAAGGGTTGAGTCTTCTTATGCCATATCACTATATGAGCAGAGTACATAAGTAATCCCCCAAAAAATGAATCTCCATATCACTATTTAACTGCATGCCGTAAGAGTTGCCAAATTCATCACTTGTACACGCAGATCTTAGCAGTTGGTCGGTTTGCAATCACAAAGATATTAGAAGCACAAGGATCAAAACTTTTGAACCCAGAGAGCGCACAAAGATCTACCTGGCCGCAGTAGTTGCGCGCGTTAACGTCAGCACCTTTCTCCAGCAGCATCGTGACAATCTGCATGGGAAACCCACAATTCGTGATCCAAATCGAACGAGAAACGCCCAGAACACGGAAGAATCCGCACGCACGTCGAGGTGGCCCTTGGCGGCTGCGAAGTGGAGCGGGGTGTTGAGGCCGCCGAAGGTGGAGTAGCGCGCGAGCGCCGGGCTGAGCTCCAGCAGCATCCGCGCCTCGATGGCGTCCCCGTCGCGCGCCGCCGACACGAGCCGCTCGCCGGAGGCCGAGCACCCCAGCGAGTTGCCCATCGCCGGCGCCGGCGAGGCGCGCCCTCCGCACCCACTCGGCGCGCCGGCAGAGGGCGGAATCCGCCGCCTCCGGGGACGCGCGCGCGCCCGTGGCCGCTCGCCGGAGCCGCCGCCGCCGGCGAGGACGCTTCGGCAATCTGCGCGAATTGCGGGGGCTGGTGGGGTGGGGTGGGTGGTCCTCGCGTCGTCTGGCTGGGGTCTCAAAATTTCGCAGCTCCGGACGAAGGGGGAGGAGGTCAGGGAGTGGAAATGGAAGGCCTTTATTATTAACTTTTTTCCCCTTCCTTATTATCGCATTTTTTTTTTACTCTCTTGATTTGGATTTCTTTATTCATTTTGGATTTATTAACATCACCTTTCTTTTTTATTTTTATTGTTTTGCTCGGCTCACTCAAGTAGGAGTGAGTAAAGCATGTGTTGGATGTGATCATGTGAGCTGCGATTGTGCTTAGTGGCTGACACAAGTTGATCTGCATGATAGCGCTCACGTGCCTCAACGCCCACTGCTTTTTTTCTTTCACCTTTTTGTTTTCGGTGGTACAAGAAGTGGGTAGGTTCTTATCTAGGAGTAGAAAAGATGAGCCACAAAAGCCCTTTTCATCATGAGTTCAGTTCAACCGAACTTCTTTCCTCGCATCCTCGGCTAATTCTTTGTCCAATCAGTTAAAAAATTGCATGCTTGGACTTCACATCAGGAATTCTGCGACCAAATAATGTTTCTTTCATGGTAAACAAAAAGACCAATCACAATGTATGGAAAGGGAAAAGGAAAGGAGAATTCCAGAATGAGGTGAGTGAGGTGGGCGCGCGGGGTCCGCGTGGCGTGTTTGCGTTTCTGCAGGGCACACACAGGTTTTGATATGGACGGTGGGTCTGCCGTCCGCCGGAAATGGGGGCCAGACGCCGACGAGCGAGAGGGTACCAGGAGGGGAGACAAATTTTTTGGTCGGGCCATGTCTCGTCACGGAGACCGGTAGACGGCACCTGCTGCGTGACGAGCGCTCGCGTCCAAAGATGACACGAAATTCAAATCGATTTTCTAGGCGGTCTAAAGCGTGCCTGTTAAACAAGTCGTCGTCGCTGATGCAGATAGCTCACGAGCAGGCGCCCCCATCATGTTTTTTGTTTAAGGAGAGCCGAGCGACCCCTCGCATCACGCCGATAGGTACGTACGCGCCCGCTGCCGGCCCGCGTCTCTCAGGCGAGTTCGGCACAGCGCATCACCACTTCTTCACCAGCTCGCAGGTCGCAGCTCGTGTGGTCTCATCAGTGGGTTAGTTGGCGAGACGGGAATTCAGGCACTTGATCTGGGCGCGTGTCCGGTGAAAAAACACGCTGCGCCTGCAAATTTCACACATGCGGTCAGATTAGATTACCATCTAATCTCACGCGAGGAAATATCTAGCGCTCGAGCGGTGTCAACTTGCCACATTTTTTAACTGAACTTGTATGTGCACCACCTGCAAAAAGACATGTTCTTGGCTGCTGTTGGCGAGGTTCGGTTCAGCTACTGATTTCTCCCTGGATTCGAGATCGGTGACCGGAAAGTTAATTGGGCAAACAAACATTTCCTTTTTTTTTTCTTTGCGTCACTTGATCGGAAAAAAAAACGATCATAGCTCATAAACAAGGCACATGCAAGTAGACTACGCTGCTGTTTTAAAAGGATGTCAGCTCGCCGATACCAGATCTGGTCACGCTGCACCTGGAGCGATGCAGCGCGTATTTATGCTGCATTGGTGGCCGTAAACGCAACTGTCGGCAACTAGAAGTTCAGGTCAAAGGTATCAATCATGTGGCTTGGAAGGTTCAGAGATCTTCAGGAAACGGAAGGAACGGACACAGATGGGATCATGGAGCCGGTACACTTGTATGATCTTGTCAGCTTACGTGGAACCATCCACTTGCGGCGAGCATAAAAGATGCTATCGCTAAGGCATCGGTGGCATGGAAAGAGTGACGTGCAATAATCAAAAACGACATTCTGGGATTTCCAGCTACGGAAGCAAGCACTCTGAATTCTCTTGTTCAGCATGAACCTGGTAATATAACAGCCTAAGTTATCGATACACATCTGGGGACACACGATGAACATCTGGGGACACACGATGAAATGCCAAAGATACGAGCCCATTCCGCCATGGGCAGCAAGCAAACATTAGGTTTGCCTCTAGGCTCGCTGGCGCGCCCGAACCGAGGAACTTTCAGCCCTCTTTACATCTAGCAAGGCATTGGCTAGCTATACCACTACTCCATATCGGTCCATAGCATGCCCTGCGCATCTCGGAAGAACTAACAGAGAAACAAGGGTTCCAGCCGGTCCACCTCTTCACTTCCTCATGTGCTCAGGAATGATGCGATGGACAAGCTCAATCGGGAGCCCTTCAAGTTCTGCATCCCACAGTTCCAGATGTAGTGTTAGAGAGAAGGGTGCGATGAAACATTACTACACATTAAATGCAGTGAAATGTTACCTGCTGCTGTGAAGTCAAACAATGGTGGCAGTGGCCGCCCATTTGGCAAGCAGACCTTGGGGTCTCGCAGCTCATCAAAGAAAGGATGGGCACAAGCATCAACCTGAATGTATGATAAATATGTTTAATCAGAATGTACCTGAATTTCAGAAGTCCCTTTTTCCAAAAATGGAAGGGTCATTGACTCATGTTCGTAATAATATGAATGTGATAGCGCAAATATACTAGTGCTTCAGATAACAATTGGCATATAGCAGAAATAACTTGTTTAGCTGAAGGGAAATGTAAAGCTTAGTATCAAATACAAATATGCTAATTTGACTTTACTAAATGGTACAGTTGAGATCTCAAATTAGTTCTTACAGCTGTGCAGCGCAGGTTTGGTGAGTACTGAAGTAACCTTGATACGAGGTCAACAGCTTCAGGTGGCATGCGCTTACCAAAAAGCTACATGAAAAACAAACTTAGGTAAGCTGGTCAACTTACTAAAGCTGAAATGCAATGCCATAGAGACCAGAGATCCACTAACCTTGTGCCAGGGATGGGCTTTTATCTGAGGGAACTTGAACTCAGAGTAATTAGGGTTCATGCACCTGATTTCCTCTCTTGTTGGAGTACCCAAAATCTTTAATAAGAAACCGAAAAATAGAACATTCAGCTACATAGAAATGTCAGTAGATTTCGTGAGATAATCCAATAGCAGATACAAACCTTTATTATCTCCACCAGTTGATCAACACCACTTTCACCAGGAAACAAAGGCTGCCATTGGGGTACAAAACAGGCATAAAATAATTGTCAGCAGATACAAGAAAGAGGATCTCGATTAACAGTAAGCTGATCGGAATCCCTAGTGTCCACAAAGACCAAAACTGTATTTTGTAGTTTAATTAGTCATCTTTAACAAGAAAAAATGAGGCCACAAGATTCTACAATTGTAAATAAAAAGCATTTCCCTCTCAGAAGGTGGGTGGCATAATTAACTGGAAGAAAAGTGAACTTGTAGAATTGAGATCCTATACCTGACCAATCATAAGCTCAGCTACCACACAGCCAACGGACCAGATATCAATTGCAGTAGTATACTCCGTAGCTCCAAATATTAGTTCAGGAGCCCTATAATACCGTGAGCAAATGTATGATATGTTAGGCTCACCGGGGACCTGAAACGGAGTTCTTTACTTTAATAAATCCATGAAGACATTCAGCATGATTCATGAAGACACTAAAAGAGAGGAGCTTACCAATTTCTTAGCACTCCCAAAATCGCAAATCTTAAGTTGATGTGTATGAGGATTGACCTGGAAAGTTAACCAAGTGCAATAAGAAACATGTCGTCAGTTGCATAGAACAGAACAAAAAAAATACTCCAAAGATGTAATCAGACACATTTTGCATGAGAAAATCTGCAAATATGCCTTACATATCATGTCTGTTTTCACAGGCACTAAAAGCAAGATGACATCCTAATGGTAAAAAAAGGGAATAGCAGAGTACTTGCGACACTACAACCACTCAGACTGCCACAAGAAAAAGTGTATCAAGGAACTTACCAGTAGATTTTGAGGTTTAATATCACGATGACACACACCAACAACACGGTGGATGTAAGCAAGTGCACGGCACATCTGCACAAGATGGAATAACAGATTGTTCCTTAGCGTTCATTCCATAACAACAAATGAACCTAATCTGTTGGGGAAAAAATCTGATAGGTGAAACAGAACATCTTCACAAACCTGATATGCATACAACTTAACATATATTATGGGCACTCGCTGGTTCATCCGATTGTAGTATTTAGCAACACGATAAACCGTCTCAGATACAAATTCAAGCACGAGGTTGAGGTAAACTTCTCCCCTTTGAGTTGTTGAAAAGAAGTGATGCTTCAGCTGAACTACATTAGGGTGGTCAAGCAACTGCATAGTTTGGAGCTCTCTATTCTTGTACCGCTTATCTTGTAACACCTTTTTTATTGCCACCGTCTCACCAGTTTCCAAGCATTTTGCCTGTTGTACAAGATGTGTTCAATGACTTTGGCCCAAGCATTGTGAACTTCCATGTATAGAAAGTAAGTATTCCATGAGGCCAAATGATGGCAAATGACATACCTGGAAAACTACACCAAATGAACCAGTACCAACAACCCGTTCTGCCATGTATGAGACCTTCTGTAAGGCCATTAGAAACAGTATCAATGATTCAAAGTTCGAATTTGCAAAAATGATGTTCTCAAACAAATAAAAAAGAATAGTAGGACAATACATTCAGAGGCATATTTTCTCAAAGCAGAGTTTGCAGCCATCACATAAAGATGTCCAATAACAATACACAAAAGTAGTATAGTGCTAGTGCAATCTCCTCCGCACAGGAGGTTGGAAAAAAAAAATAAGTTGCCCTGTTTACATAGCCTGCAGGAATTTTCAATGTAATGTATTGTCACTGGTATTCAGAGATCTTTTTAGATAAAGGAATAAAATAATTGGTATTTGATGCTAGAAGATATGGTTAATACATCACCTGCTTTGGCTTCCCATTAAGGCCTCCTATTGTTGTCACAATGATCTGTCCTGTCTCAGTTCCATTTCCATCAAGAGTAACCCCTTCGATTTCCTATTGTCAGAGGACACAGGGCTTGAGTACCAAAGTAAAAATGGCATGAGCTTGACAAGCTATTAAGTCAATGAAATTGAAATAACCTTATCATTGTGGCCATCAGCTTTATCATCACTAATTGTCATATCATTCATTTCTTTTGGAAGAAGATCTGTTCCTGGTTCTTCAGTTTTAACAAGCTTCATGCTAGTGGATGTGCTTGCCTCAGCATCCCTATTGGATGATGACGATGATTCTTGGTCTATCCGCATAGGTTTGTCCTCATTTAAGTGTGGTTCGATAACAATATCTCCTGCTCCATCCTGCTCAAACTTTGGCCTTTTGGAGCCAGAGTCACCACCCTAACAATAGTAATGCAAATTTCCAAAACAATCGTTACCAGATGGCAGATAACCAATGGGAAACTGGTTATTTCTTTGTAATTCTTTAGCATTTATATGAAAGGAAAAAAAGAAAAAGCTTCTCCAATTTAACAATCCCCCATTTCCCATGTCCTTTTTTGGCAAACGGGAGCCATTTCCTCGTTAATCCATAGAGTCTCCAATTAAAAAATCCCCCATTTCTCATGTCCTTTTTTTTTGGCGAACGGGGGCCATTTCCCCTTTAATCCATAGAGTAAACATTTCTGAGTGAATGATTTTTTGTGCCAACGAACTACCTAAAAACATTTCCTTATCCGATTAGTAATAAAGTTTGGATGAATAGGCCACCATCCATTTTCTATATGAACCTACGAGGGCTCACATTGCTAACACATGACAGTCAAAACCGCATCTATTAGACCAACTGGAGAAATAAATACTTCAGCAGAAACAAACAAGATGTCGCCTTTAAAGCGCAAGGAGCCCAATGCCTCGACCAAAGCAAAATAAAGCCTTGCCACCTGATGAGGCAACCGGCCGTGCAACGCTTTTCAAAGATGAGGCAGCCGCGACAAGCAAAAGAACGGAACGAAGCACGCTGATGCTGCGAGGGGCGATCGGAGGAATCCCAAAGGAGCGAAACCAAACATTGGCATAGCATCACTAAATACCCAATGCGGGCACCCGGGCCAAGAATCACGGTGGGGGGAGGGCGCGGAGGTCGAGCTCTCACCGGATCGGAGACGGACGAGCGGCCGGAGGCGATGCTCTTCAGCCGCCGCATCATATGCATCCTCCTTCCTCACCGGGGCGCCGGCCGAGGCAGCCCGACCCCGACCCCGACCCCAAACCCTAGCCTCGCCTTGCCCCGCCTCCGTCGTCCCCGTCGCCCGGCTCCTCCTCCTCCTCCTCCCCCGCCCTCGCGATGCAGCCTCGCCGCTCCCGGAGGCGGCGATCTGGGGAGGGGCGGCCCGCGGGTAAGGCCCTGGAAGCTTCGCGAAGCTTCGGGGGTCGTCGTCGCGGGGAGCCGGGGGAGAGGCCTGCGGTGAAAAAAATTTTGGGAGTGGGAGGGCGGAGGAAGGGGAGGGGACGGGGTGGAGGACGGGTTCGCTCGCTGCACCACTAGATTTCTCGGTGCTTTTTTTAGCTTTGTGACTGGCGCTCTCTCTCCTCCGGTTGTTGGTGATGGTCGCCAAAACGGCAAAGTTGTGAAATCTTGTATTCGGCTCCCTGGCCTTCTTTGATATCATTGTATCGGGCTTGATTTTCAAATAGTTTTAGGGTTGATTGCTTTTTTTCACACTTCCATTTTTTTCAAATAGTAATTGGTTGTTTGTGTATTACCCACTTTTTCTTAGATCACATTTGTGAGTGCATTAAAAAATGAAAATAAAATCATAGCAATGCTTTGTTCCAAACTAAACTAGATAGCATGGAGGTAGCTACTTGTAAGTTATTCATGAGAGAGAGAAAAATGGCATACCAAAATCTCCTTAACGGCCCTGTGATCCATCACTTCTACGGACCTTAGCAAACACTTCCTATTCTTGTATTTTGCAGGAATTTTTTTATATATATTTTATGCGAAGGACTTTTACATATGACTTTGCCCTGTAACTAAACAAAAGAGTCTTTACGAGCTTACGGCTTTCTACTTAACTAGTTTAGGTATACTTTTGTTTGTCCAACTTGTTATGCTTTATATAGGTTGAGGTTGAACTAGTATTTGACATTATTATAGGCTAATGTTAGAGTTATCTCACTATTGAATGATAGCAAGATGCTAAATAATGTGTCGTTTGTTTTTGCATAACCTTAATTTACAAAAAGTAATGCATGCAATGTATGCTATACGATGTATCATCTATTCTAAGGTCATTGATGGTAGAGTTAACACATCATTAGAATGCCTGAGATGCTGCATTAGTTACAATTTATTATAGCACTTTTGTGATGGTAGCTTAAACTTGTCGTATTGGTTTGAGTATTATTAATAGTAAATATAAACTTAGTTGATGATGCTACGTAGTTTAATTGTACCGATGGTAATATAGCACACTATGAAAAATAGTAGCGGCACATCATGGTAATCGTACCAAACTATTTTTATATTTTGGTGGCAGATTTGATTCATAAGAAAATAATATATTGTATACTATAGCAAATGACAAGATATGATAATACATTGAGTGTTCTATTATTTTGATGATGGATTTAGAACGCATCATAGTAATAGATGGGATATATAATTGTTTGGTGTTCACTCTAAGACTGGTCTTATACTTCTGCAGAGATATACCATCCATCTTGTATTACTTTAATTAATTTTATATTCATATTGTTCCGAAGAATCTAAGTCCAATGCCAACTTACTCATGGCATAACCATTTGAACCATGCTATAAGCAGTTGCTTCTTTGCGACGTTCGAGGTGGTTGAGCTTTCAAAAACTAGACAAAAGACCACGGGTAATTGCTCAAGGCTTCGGGGTGCAAAGCGCAAAAGAGACCCCGCCGGAATTTTTGGGCGCAGGCGTGTTGAGTCCGCCGGTCAAAGCTCCCGGGTGCGAGCCCAATGATTGCCACCACCGCCGGGCCCCGCGCGCCGGTCCCCTCGCGCTCCCTGCCCGTCCGATCCCCCGGCCCGCCCGATCGGACGGCCGCGCGGGGCCGGGGCGCGCCCTGGCGAGGCTGCCACCCCGCGCGGGGTATCCGGGCCGCGGTCTCCCGCCGGTCGCTCGCGATCTGGGCTCCTCCGAGCCGGGGAGCGTGCTCGTGGCGAGCACTCCGCGAGTCTCGCCACGCGGCCGGCCGGCCCAACGAAACCACCCCCTTCTATCTCTCTCTCTCATCCTGAACTGGAACAGAGAATCTCGTCGGACCTGACGCCGATCTTTTTTAGGCTAGGTGACGCCAATCTTAGCCACACTTGTATCAACCCTAGGTTAGACTGGGAGTGGTAGAGTGTTTCAAAAAAGACTGGGAGTGGTAGAGTAGAGCACAGCATTCCAGTAAGCACAGACCAAGAGCCACCGAAACGTTGGTTGGACTTGACCGGGGTGGTCGCCCAGCTCTAGCGCCCACAACCAGGAGGATCCGAAAGTAGAGAGCCGTGTGTGAATATGCGAATATGCCTGCCCGACTCTACGAATTTAGCGTCTAATAAAGAAACTCTAGATCGCAGTCTTTCAGCAACGAAAATCAGCTTTATTTTCACTTGGGAGAACCGTATTTTGTTTTGTTGTGCGGATTTTGTTGTCCACGCGTTGCCGGAGAGACGAGAGGACGGGGGCCTTCCACGGCGAAGCCCCATGCCGATGTGCAGTGGTCTTCAGCAGGAGCGCTGAAAAAAACGCCTCGAAGCCGTCGCTGTCGCGGTTCCGGAACCGTGAACTAGCGCGGACGGAACAGCGCGTCCGACAATCATCAGGCCCGGGAGCCGCGGAAACTTCACTGCTCAACATCGGTAGTACGACGACGCGCGGCGGTGGTAATTGCAGGAGCGGCCGCTGATCGTGACGAGACTTGCGCCGTCGGAGCGCTGGTGAAAACTGCACGCGTGGATGCACTGAACCTTCCACGCCGACGTCGCTGGGAAACAGTAAAAAGCCTTCCACCCCGGTCCTCCCTCCGCCGCCGCCGCCGCCCATCACGCGTCAGTTCGCCGCCACCGCCACCGCCGCCCGCGTTGATAGCTCTGCCTTTGTAGCGTGGCTGTGGATCGGTCAAATCGGCTCCAGTCAGTCAGAACTGTGTTCGTTTCCTGTCTACTAAAGAGGATCATATTAAAAAGAATCTTATTATTTAGAAGTATTAAATAAAATCTAGTTGCAAAACTAATTGCAGAACACCAGGGCTAATTCGCGAGACGAATCTAATAAGGTATATTAGTTCATGATTAGCGGATGATTACTGTAACATCACTTGTAACATCACTGTGGCAAATTATGAATTAGTTAGGCTCATTAAATTTGTCTCGCGAATTAGCACCCATCTGTAAAAAAAATTTTGTAATTAGACTTTTTTTTGAAAGACGTCAGTCGGTCACCGCGTGACCGCAGCGGTCAGGTCAGTCAAACTCTAATCTTCGCCCACCTTTTTATTGTCTCGTGCCACCGCGAAAATAAGCTGGGCCGTCTTTCAAAAAGACAAAGAAAATAAGCTGGGCCGCACAGAAACAACTCGGGCTTGGGCCGCCACGAAAAGTACGAGGTCATGTTTCTCCCTCCCTCCCTCTCTTTCTCTCTCTCCTAGCGAAGGCTGGGCCGAACGCGGGATGCATCCAGCCAGGTAGAGGAAACAACGATCGCCGCCCTCGTCGTCCACCTCCGCGTGGGCCGTGCCAACTGTTGCACATGGGGGTCTCGCAAGCGCGTTACGGCGCCGCGTACCCGCACCGGTGGAACCGCAGAGCCGCCGCGTCGCGCCGACAAGCTGGGTGCACGGCCAGCCAGCCTCGCCCCGCACGTTCCTCCTCGCCCGCTCACCGCGCGGCCTCGCCTGCCTGCCAACAGCCAGCCAGCCAACTCGCGAATCCACCAGCAGGCCGTGCTGCGCCTGCGCTATACGCGTCCACGCCACACGCGCCGGAAGCAACGCACGTAACCGCCCGAACGCCGCCCGCCACCGCCGCCATTTATTTACACGCCTCGCCTTCCATGGCTCCACTACCACCACCACCTCCACCACCACGTCGCAGCCGTTTCCGCGGGCCCCCGCCGCTTCGCTTCACCAACCCACCGAATCCCGGCCCGCGCGGCAGCAGCAGGAGCCAGCGTCCCCCCCGCGTCGCGCGTTACGACCGCCATGGCCGCCGCCGCGCGCTTCGACGTGGAGCAGGGCAGGAGGGGCGGGGAGGGGAGGTACCCGCCGCCGCCGCCGGAGCAGATGTACACGCAGCGGAAGGGGGAGAGGGAGTGGGTGCCGTGGTTCGTGCCGGTCGTCGTGGCCGTCAACATCGCGCTGTTCGCCGTCGTCATGTACGTCAACAACTGCCCCGCCCACGCTGCCTCGACTCGCCGCGGCGGCGGCGGCGCTTGCGTCGCCCGCGGGTTCCTCCACCGCTTCGCCTTCCAGCCGCTCAGCGAGAACCCACTCCTCGGCCCATCGTCGGCGGCGTAAGTGATACGGCGTCCACCTCCAGCTTTCTTCAATTACTGTTCCATGCATTCATTGTTCGGTTTTTGCTGATGGTTGCCTCGGTTCGGCCACATCTGGAGCTTCGTCCATGACTATCGATCAATCTACTAGATAGAGATAAAGATGAACCATGCTACATACAAATCGTAACCGATTGTGGACAAAGGATTGCTTACAAGTAATGTCCTGTGGCAAATCATAACTGACTCTATCCTATCTCTGAATCTCTGATTCTCGTCACATTCAAACCAGCTTTATCACTGATATGCGAAATCCAAAGTTTTTTTTTTGCCATTTATTGTTCTTGCGATTGGTGGGATGGTGGACGATTTCTGACACCAAAACACTTCCTTCTCCGCAGGCTGCAGAAGCTGGGAGCACTCGTGTGGGACAAAGTTGTGCACGAGCGCCAGGGTTGGAGGCTCCTGACATGCATCTGGCTGCACGCCGGCGTTGTCCACCTGCTAGCCAATATGCTCAGCCTCGTGCTCATCGGACTCAGACTCGAGCAACAATTTGGATATGGTACGCACTGCTATATGAGCTCGTAGTTCCAATATATGCCGGAACGGCTAGCAGTGTATCTGAATCTGAATCGGCATACCCATTTCCTTGCAGTGAGAATCGGTGTCATCTACATTGTTTCTGGCGTTGGAGGCAGCGTGCTTTCATCTCTGTTCATCAGGAACAACATTTCTGTCGGCGCTTCTGGAGCTCTGTTTGGACTCCTTGGAGCCATGCTGTCGGAGCTCTTCACCAACTGGACCATCTACTCAAACAAGGTGCATTTCATTTCTTCCCTGCTCGCTACTAACCTAGTACCCATTCTGCAAGAAGATCAATGTACTGAATGCAGTTTCAAAACTGAATGCAATCTGCAGGCTGCAGCCCTGGTGACCCTCTTGGTTGTCATCGCCATCAACCTCGCCATTGGCATCCTCCCGCACGTCGACAACTTTGCGCACATCGGAGGATTCCTCACTGGTTTCCTCCTGGGATTCATCTTCTTGATGCGCCCGCATTACGGTTGGATGCAGCGCTATGTGCGGCCCTCCGAGATCAAGTACACCACCAAGAAGTACCTGCCCTATCAATGGGTTCTGTTGGCCGTAGCTTCGGTCCTCGCTGTCCTCGGGTAAGCATCATATCACATGCTGGCGCCCCCTCTTTCTCGGACCTAACATGGTAGTACTTACTGTATCTTAATTATGCTATAATGCTAACCTAATGCATTCTGTCAGCTTTCACTTTCGCCGCCCAAAATAAAAATGTGCTCTGTCAGTTAGGTCGGTTTGAATGATTTTGAACTCATGTTTACGCTGCCCAACCTGCGCAGATTCGCCGTTGGGATGGGGATGCTTTTCAAGGGAGTGAACGCGAATGACCACTGCCAGTGGTGCCACTACCTCAGCTGCGTTCCGACCTCGAGGTGGAGCTGTGGGAAGTGAAGATTAGTGCCGAGACACCTTGGACTGGAACCAGGAGATGGTGCCATGGGAACATTTTCGGGCAAGCATATTCGATGAATAGATACAGCTCATACTGTGTACATAACATCATCAGAACCTGATTGATCAACGATTCATTTGTTTATTCAGCTATATTTTTAATGGAAATGACTTTACTCTGAATCGTCCTCCGGCTTTGTAATTCGTATTCGCAGTCTTCTTGTCTACACTTCAACCAGAAACGATTTTCCACTGATCACCGTGGTGTGCAGTTGCGTTTTTGTATTCATATTCAGTCAACAAACAAATCAGGTGTTGCGTGGGAAAGTAGGCCGGGAAAAGAAGCAAATATCGAAAGATTCCAGTAAACTGAAGTTCGAAATTCTATTCAATGATGATGTCCCAACAGAATGGGTTTTTTGAGGACAAAGCCACGAACACGGTCACCACTGCTTTTCAATATTATCCATGTGCTCCGGTAGAAACGGGATTTCCTCCGTCACCCTCTCGCTCTCCCGGAGGTCCACCAGCTGCAGGTCCGGAGTCAGGTCCTGTGCCCCTCTTGCAGCCTGTACACCTCTCAGGGGCGGACGACTCGCTGCCGTGGAACAGCAAGCGAGAAGCAGGCCGCGGTTGCAGGTCACGAAGCGCGCCGCGCGGGGGCGGAGTGGGCGCATGCTCACCGTCCAACCCCAGCCGCAAAGGGTCAATGCGGTACATCTTCCCGGTGTGGATTGCGGCGCTCTGGGCCGTGAAGAATGGGGCACCGGGACGGAGAAAAGTCGAGCCACGCCACGCAGAGCTAGCCAGCAAAGGCCAAGGGCCCAGGAGGCGAGAAATGTGGGCTCAACTGTTTTGCTTCGCCTATTGGGCTCAGCAACTCGTTGCACACACACACGCAAGGTTGCTGGCCCACACCAGAAGCAGTCGGCCTGGCTGGAGCCCGCGCCTCTCGGCCATTGACCGCCCATCACAGCGACGCATTGGCCACTCTTGCACCGCCGCATGCTGATAGGATAAGTATAAGATTCGCCGAAATTAGCGTCGCAAAAGACCGGAGGTGCAGAAGGCTTTCCTCTAAACTCTGAATCTGAACTGAAAATGACATGTTACCGCACAAGCCCCCGCACACAGTGGTGGTTTTGGCGCTAATCTTTGTCTCTTCTACTCTTTTTCACTGATGTGTTTAGCTACGGGGTCATGCTTCTTGAGGTATTCACCGGAAAGAAACCAACGGACTCAATGTTTGTGGGGGAATTAAATATCAGGAAATGGGTTAGTCAAGCATTTCCTGAAAAGCTTATTGACGTTGTGGATGTACGTTTACTGCAAGATCTCCCTGATCCTATGGATAAGTTCCTTACCCCAATATTTGAGCTGGGTTTGCTATGCTCGAGTGATGAACCTGAGTACAGGCTGACCATGAGAGATGTGGTTGTGGCACTGAACAAAATAAAGAAGGATTATGTTTGTTCTACAACAAGCCAACATCGCAACTAGTGACAGTGTTGAGGAATATTTGCAAGCAGTGCGTATAAAGCATACAAGTGTCCTGCAATGTATCGTGGTAAGTGTATATAAGTGTATGCTTGTAATGAGCAAATTATCTGGTGTTTTCGCATCCATGTTTTGTTTTTCTGTTTTTTTTTTTGGCATTGCACCTGTTAGAGTAGGCACATCACCCGCTGGTGCAATGCCAGTTCTTGTGGGCCTGGCGTTGCCTACCGTCCGGTTCATGGGATTGAAAGGAACAAAAACGACACGAGGGATAAGATGGACAGTGATTTCGGCGGCAAGCCTGCCTGTTCCATGACCATTTTATTCACTTATATTGTAGAATTGCTCAGCATCTATCTGTAACACTCTAAAACATTCAGGTTAAGAAAATTCACTGAAAGTTCAGAGCTGAACGTGCACGTCAAGTTCTGAATTCAACGTATGAAGTCTCTGGTCCCAACTGGTCCTAAGTGCTTGACTCTCTTTATTGGCGTCAAGCATACTCACTTTATTGACGGGAAAGATTGACTGACCATGTTCTAAGTCCACTTCCAAGTCATTCCTTTTTGGAACTTTCTTCCCATGTTCCTGATGCTGTAGAGTCGATACTCATCTATCTGTAAAACGATCAAATTCAGTTTAAATAAAACTCACGCAGGATTGAAATTTCTCTAATTTATGCACTTTGAATTATTTCAAAAATTGTGAAAAACATTAAATTAGATAAAACATTTTGGTAAATGAAAATTTTCTGAAGTAAAAGACAGAGTTAGCAGTAGATGCCCGTATTTTTGAAATTGATGATGAAAAGAGTTTTGTTAGTGCTGACCAAACAAGGCTCGACTAAAACTTCAGTATTAAGAAGATTAATTGATCCCCCCTATAAGCAAAAAAGAACCAACTATAATGTTGACAAGTAAAACTTTGGAAAAGAATTTACGAATATCTTTTAAACAATTTTGTAATAAAACTGGCTTTCTGCTAAATCTAAGCCAGACAAACTTGATAAGCCAATTATCATTTATGTTCCCCTTTTGTAGTATTAGAGTTTATTGACTATATTTTTTTTTAGTAACCCTTGCCTTATATCCATTAGAAAGACAACGACAGTTACTGTTACAAACATGTGGACAATGAATATTGTATCTTGCTCCTGCAGTATATGTTATAGTGCTACACTTTATCATATTGTAATGATAAGAGATATATGATTTTTTTTTTGTTTTATGTTTGTCCGTGTGTATCATGTACGGATCGAATAATTGGTAAGACAAGCACAATAAACTGTAAAGCTGAAGTCATGACATATTCATAGATTTTTGTTATGACTTTGACCGAATAAGTCATGTGGGGGCAATACTATGTTGTGTGTGTATATATAGAAGTTTTATATCAAGTAAATTCCATCCCCTTGCGTCTTTCCATTGTCTAGTCCGGCCATTTTGAGCACCCTGCAATGGCGCTCCTCTGCACCACTGGCGTCTCCATCAATATTGTAATACTTTCAGCACTCCTGTTATCTACTAATGTGTTTTCTTCACATGTACTACATGGCAACGGCAGCGAGATCGACCTCTCCACGTTGCTCACTTTCAAGGCTCATGTCTCTGATCCAACCGGAATCCTGGCTAGAAACTGGACAAGAGAGACGTCCTTCTGCCACTGGATTGGTGTCTCGTGCAGCCATCGCAACCTGCAGCGAGTTGTCGCTCTGGAGCTGCCGGACATGCCTCTTCACGGCGAGGTCATCCCTCATCTTGGCAACCTCTCTTTCCTCTCTGTCCTCAATCTAAGAAACACGGGCCTTACCGGTTCTATCCCACCTGATCTTGGGAGGCTGCGTAGACTTAGGAAGCTTGCTCTTGGTGAGAACAGTCTTTCTGGTGCCATCCCTTCTGCCTTGGGGAACCTCACTAGTCTCCAAGTTCTTATGCTTCGGAATAATAGCATCTCCGGGCAAATCCCTGAGGAGTTACGGGGTTTGCGAAACATTAGGCACATAAACTTTCAAAAGAATTTGTTGAATGGTTCAATACATGTAGATTTGTTCAACAACACGCCATGGTTGAGCTACCTGAATCTTGACAATAACAGCTTGTCGGGGATGATACCACGCAGCATAGGCACCCTGCCTGCACTTCAATCTCTTGGCTTGCAGAAAAACAAGCTTGTTGGGCCGGTGCCGCAATCCATCTTCAACATGTCTATGCTACAAGAACTGTATCTTGCGGGTAACTATCTTGCAGGACCTATCCCTGGAAACAGAAGTTTCAACTTGCCCATGCTCAAAACCATCGCCCTCAGTTGGAACAATTTCACGGGCGAAATTCCAGTGGGCCTTTCTAAATGCCACAATCTTGCGGTACTTTCTCTATCATTCAATTCCTTTGAGGGTACAGTACCTACATGGCTGGCGAAACTACCTGAGCTTGCAGTAATATATTTAGGTTCAAATAAACTGCATGGCCCTATCCCAGCTGCTCTGAGCAATCTAACCAGTCTTATTGGATTGGACCTCTCAGTTGGCAATTTAACAGGCAATATTCCACCTGAACTCGAACAATTAAATCAGCTCACGCATCTGATGTTCTCACAAAATCAGTTGACTGGATCATTTCCATCCTTCGCTAGCAACTTGTCAAAATTATCTGTCCTATACCTTGATCGAAATCTTTTGATAGGTTTCGTGCCAACCACACTTGGTAGTTCAGGGAATCTTCAACTAATTTCGCTAGGTGGGAACTATCTTGAAGGCAATCTTAACTTCCTATCAAGTCTTTCAAATTGTAGACAACTCTACCACCTTGATATAGGGCTGAATCATTTCACTGGAGGAATCCCTGATTCTATTGGAAATCTCTCTAATCAGCTATTATCGTTTCTTGCAGATGGAAACAATTTAATTGGTGAGATTCCTCCATCAGTATCCAATTTGAGCAGTCTAACTATTATAGATTTTGCAGAAAACCAACTGAGGAGCACTATCCCAAAAACAATGATGTTGATGGAGAAGCTCGTTTTTATGTATCTCTATGGAAACCGCTTGTATGGAGCAATCCCAACAGAGATAGGAGTGCTTGGGAACCTAGAAAGACTAATCCTCAATGATAATCAACTATCTGGCCCCATACCACATGAGCTTGGCAACCTCTCCCAGTTAATATACTTTGCTGCATTTCAAAACCAACTATCCGCGTCTATACCAGGAAGCTTATTTCACATTGTGGGCCTTGTGGAACTTGACCTACATCAAAACTCATTGAGCGGATCATTGCCAAATGAAATAGGAACCCAGTTACAAATAAGCAGCATCGATGTCTCCAGTAACCTCTTGCATGGTAGCCTTCCTAATTCCTTTGGACAATTGCAAACACTGATCTTCCTAAATCTATCACACAATTTTCTAAATGATTCAATTCCAGATTCATTTGGCAAGCTAACCAGCTTGAAATTAATGGATCTGTCTCATAACAAGCTCTCCAGTACAATTCCAACATATTTGGCTCATTTTCGAGATCTCATCAGCTTGAACCTGTCATTCAATAAATTTTACGGTCAGATACCAGAAGGAGGCATCTTCACAAAAATTACATTCCAATCTTTGATGGGAAACTCGGGTTTGTGTAGTGCCTCCCTTTTAGGATTTCTCCCCTGTCCAAACAACCACCACTCAAGAAATCACAAACACATCCATAAACTCTGGATCGTCAGTATCATAACATTAGTTGGAGTGGGAGTAGTATGCATGTATGTGATAATCAGCAAATGGAGGAAGAAAAAAGTGGTAGTTTCTGTTGGCATGGTTGATATGAACAACCAAAGGTTGTTAATTTCATACCATGATATTGTCCGGGCCACAGATAACTTTAGTGAAAGCAATCTGTTGGGTGTTGGAACCTTTGGCAAAGTTTACAAGGGCCAACTACGAGATGACATGATGGTTGCAATTAAAGTTCTAAACATGCAGCTGGAACAAGCTATTAGAAGCTTTGACACCGAGTGTAATGTGCTGCGCATGGCTCGACACCACAATTTGATAAGAATACTCAACACATGTTCAAACTTGGACTTCAAAGCATTGATTCTTTAGTATATGCCTAATGGTAACTTGGAAACATATTTGCTCCCTGAAGCACGGCAGAGTTTGGGATTCTTGAAGAGGTTGGACATTATGTTGGATGTGTCACTAGCAATGGAGTACCTACATTATGAACATTGTGAGGTTGTTATCCATTGTGACTTAAAGCCAACCAATATTTTATTGGATGACAACATGACAGCACATGTGGCTGACTTTGGAATTGCGAAGCTATTATTCGGTAATGAAAATAGTGTAACTGCAAACTCGCTTGGAACAATTGGATATATGGCACCAGGTACTCAACACAACTCTACATTTTGGTATTTTTCCAAGAAATTTGTTTTTATAACTAGTTTGTTTGATGCTTGTTTATACCAGAGTATGGAGCAAATGGAAGAGCATCGATAAAGAGTGATGTGTTTAGCTACGGAATCATGCTTCTTGAGGTATTCACCGGAAAGAAGCCAACAGATTCAATGTTTGTGGGGGAATTAAATATCAGGCAATGGGTTAACCAAGCATTTCCTGAAAGGCTTGTTAATGTTGTGGATGTACGTTTATTGCAAGACCTCCCTGATCCCATGGATAAATTCCTTATGCCAATATTTGAGTTGGGTTTGCTATGCTCGAGTGACACACCTGACAACAGGCTGACCATGAGAGATGTGGTTCTAACACTGAACAAAATAAAGAAGGATTATGTTTGTTCTACAGCAAACCAAGATCCCAACTGATGATAGTGTTTAGAAATATCTGTAAGCAATTTGTATGATGGATACAAGTTTCCTCCAATATATTGTGGGCAGCGGATAGAAGTGTTTGCTTGTAATGAACAAATTATCTGGCATTTTGCATCCACCTCTGATTTTCGAGTTTAAGATCCAAGGGCTCCTGTCTTTTCCATTTTAAGACAAACAAGTTTACATAGTTGAAGTTGAAGCATCAGAAACAAAACAAAACACCGAAAAAAAACTCTAATACACTTTCCAGACTGGGTCATGGTCTAACAGACACAACCATCAGAAAAAAAAGAGGAAAAGCAGAGAAAAATAATCCTATTTTGTATTACGAGCGCTTTCATCCATCTCATCTTCACACATCAAGCAACACTGAACACACTTCACCATCGTTCTGCACTGTCTTCGTGCCTTGTTCATCTTCGGCTTCCTCTGCGTACATCAAGCAAGCTTCAGATCTGAGGCTTGAAAGATCACAGTGCAATCTTCAGCCGTCTTGATTGCAATGCCATCAATTTGCCCATAAGCACTTCGAATTCTTGATGGTATTCCTTCGTGCAAAGGATCCTCCAGTTCCGGAGGGAAACCCGCCCTTGCTCTCCTCCAGATTTGTCCCAAATCCATCCATTTTATATTCTGAAAGCCTCCAGATAGTCCACATCAGACTTGCCGATAGAATTCTATTATTATGTGAACCAAACTTTTTCCTACACAACCGCAGTTAGAGCAGCTGGTGCACATCAGTTCTGTTACGGCCGGCATGTTATTAATAAAAAAATGACGGAGTAGTTGGCATGGTGAGGCGTCCATGCAGCAAGTTATGCTGTTACAACGGCATGTTACTTTGGCCAAACAGCGACGAATGCCGCGGCAGCAAGCCTGCCTGTGTAGTAAAATATTATCTTCTCATTCAATGTATAATGTTCCACTCACTCCATTTTATCAAAATTTTCATGTGGTTTCTTAAAAAAGGACTGGTTTTGACCAAAGATAATATAACTCGTCATAAATGGAATTGAGGTAAGAGATGTGTATATGTTCTATCATCATCATCATCATCATCTGTTTCTCGAGTGTCATTATGCTTACTTTATTTGGAGGGCTGCTCGATTTACTTTTGGGATAGAAATGACTACTAGTGTTGAATATATGTTCGGTGGTGTATGACACTTCTTTGTTCAAAAATGAATTAAGAAGTGTTATGCATTTTGAGAGGGAAGAAGTATGTTTAGCCTGTATTTTGGCTTGACATGTGAATGCCCAGTGTGGCAGCTCTTCAAGTTTTCTGAGGTGATGAAATAATGGTTCCAACCCTCTTCTCATCTGATGGCCAGGATCTTTTTCTCGTTACATAAAAAATTATTTACATATTATCTTCATTGATGAAAGAAACATCTCGTCGTGTTTCAAAATTTTGATGCAAAATCTGGAAGCAGAGAAAGGCGTGATTGGTTGCCCACTTGCACGCATCCAACTCGTGTTGGCTTGACTCGGCAACGCAGGTCGCTCGCCTCTTCTCCACGCGTGCAAGCAAATGAAGGAAAAAAGGCCTAGGTTGCACGCGTGGATGCAGGACGATGTCGGAGGGTACAGGCAATCAATCTTCATTCACGCTCGGTCAAAGCACGCGGGATGCCTGGGCGCGGTCGGTCGAGCAACCAATCACGTCCTAAATGATATCTATGGAGCATAATCTCAAGCAGGACCGTATAGTCTGGATAACATAGCGCATGCCACACTTGAAAGCTAAAGAGTACGACGTAATAATTGAACAACAGAAAAAAAAAAATGGTGAGGCCGCTACCTTGAAAGATATAGTATGGCTTGGACTTGGACATCATCAGCCTGCTCAATGCCGTGGAACTCAAGGTGCATGTTGCATTTGCTGTCTTCAATAAATACAACTCTCGAGTACTGTTCCAAGTTTTATATTATATTCGTGGCCACGCTATTGGCCACTTCAAAGTCTTCCCATTTCGGTACTTTCTTCCCATGGTCCTGATATTTGTAGAATTATTCAGCGTCTAATTGTAATTCCACAAAAAATCAGGTTAAATAAAATTAACTATGAAATTAGATTTCTCAAATTTGTACACTTTAAATTGTTCCAAAAATTAAAATCATTATATTGGATCAACACCAAAATTCAGGTTAATAAATAAATTAAATGAAAATTTCTACACTTTCAGTTATTCCAAAAATCAAAATCATTACATTAGATCAATATCGAAAAATGATGTGGTCGCTATCTTGAAAGATACATCAGCCGGCTTAATGTTGTGGAAAAAGGTGTAGCGGTCGTTGTCTTCAAAGAAGATTCAAAGAAATACAACTCTAGAACTGTTCAAAGTCATATATGAAATTTGTAGCCTTGCTAGTCGCTATGTTAAATTATAATTAAAGAAATGTGACTCGCAGTTCACTTCCAAGTCTCCCCTTTTTGGAACTTTCTTCCCATGGTCCTGATGTTGTAGAATTGTTCAACATCTATCTATAACACCATAAGAATTCAGGTTAAATAAAATTAAGTGAAATTTGAAATTGCTCAATTTTCTACACTTTGAATTAATCCAAAAATTTAAAATTCAATACATTAGATCAAATGGTTTGGTAAATGGAAATTTTCTAAAGTAAAATATCGAGTTAGCAGTAGATGCCCGTATTTTTGAAACTGATGGCAGAGAACATAATTTTGTTAGACCCCGCCTATGAAGGCTGGGCTGAAGCTTATGTTTAAGAAGATGAATTGATCTCCCCCATATGGACAAGTAATTTTTGTAAAAGAATTTACAAATACCTTATAAACAATTTATATGCAGAAGGTGGAACAAATAATTTATTCTGTATTCTAAAAAAATAATAAAATGGCTTTCTCCTAAAACTAAGTCCTAAGATAAACTTGATAAGCCAATTATCATTTTTGTTTCTCTTGAGTAGTATTTAGAGTTTTCTGAGTATGACTTTTAGTTCTTTTATCTAAATCCCTTAGAAAACAACGAGACATTATGTTACAAATATGATGACAACAAATAGGGTCCTTGTCTTTCTCCCAAGTTGCATGTTGATGATGGGACCAAGTTTGCCACATGCTGCAGTATTTGACCGAGTAAGTCATGGGGGGCAATAGTGTGTTGTATACTTGTATATATAGATGTATCAAGTAAAGTCCTTCCTGCCTTGCATATTTGCGATTGTCCAGTCCTGCTAGAAGCTACAGAACCCCAGAATGGCGTTCCTCCCAACCCGAGGCATATCCATCATTACTGTAATACTCTCAGCATTTCTGTTATCAACTAATGCTTTTTCTTCCCATCATGGCAATGGCAGCGAGATGGACCTCTCCACGTTGCTGACTTTCAAGGCTCATCTCTCTGACCCGATTGGAATCCTAGCAAAAAATTGGACAAGCAAGGCATCCTTCTGCGATTGGCTTGGTGTCTCGTGCAGCCTCCGCCACAGGCAGCGAGTTGTCGCTCTGGAACTGTCGGACATACCTCTTTACGGCGAGGTCATCCCTCATCTTGGTAACCTATCTTTCCTCTCCGTCCTCAACCTAACAAATACAAGCCTTACTGGCTCCATCCCACCCGATCTTGGGAGGCTGCATAGGCTTAGATACCTTGATCTTCATCACAATAGTCTTTCGGGTGCCATACCCTCTGCCATCGGTAACCTCACAAATCTTGAGGTTCTAATGCTTGGGAATAATAGCATCTCAGGTGAAATCCCTAAGGAATTAAAGGGTCTAAGAAACATTAGGCACCTAAACTTTCAAAAAAATTCGTTGATAGGTTCAATACCGGTGGATTTATTCAACAACACACCATGGTTAACCTCCCTCAGACTTGGCAATAACAGCTTATCAGGGATGATACCACTCGGTATAGGCTCCCTACCTGTACTTCAAGCTCTTAACTTGCAAGTAAACAAACTCGTTGGGCCGGTACCCCAATCCATTTTCAACATGTCTATGTTGCGACTGCTATATCTTGGTGGTAACAATCTGACAGGACGTATCCCCAATAACAGAAGCTTCAACATCCCCATGCTTGAAATCATCTCCCTTGATTCGAATAATTTTGTGGGTGAAATTCCAACAGGCATTTCTAAAAGCCAAAATCTTGTCGCACTTTCTCTAAACGAGAATTCCTTTGAGGGTACAATACCTACATGGCTGGCAGGACTGCCAGAGCTTTCAATGATATCTATCCGTGGCAATAAGCTATATGGCCCCATCCCAGCTGTTCTGAGCAATCTAACCAATCTTATTATATTGGACCTTGCAGTCTGCAACTTAACTGGAAATATTCCAACTGAACTTGGACAAATAAATCATCTCAACGTATTAGCGCTCACAGAAAATCAATTGACAGGGTCATTTCCTTCGTTTCTTAGCAACTTGTCAGAATTATCTTTCTTATGGCTTGATTCAAATCATTTGACAGGTTTTGTTCCAACTACACTTGGTAGTATAGGAAGTCTTTTATCTGTTTCTTTAGATGACAACCATCTTGAAGGAAATCTTGACTTCCTAACAAGTCTTTCAAACTGTCAACAACTCTACCAACTTGGCATAAGCCTGAACCATTTCACAGGAAGAATCCCTGATTCTATTGGAAATCTGTCTCGCCAGCTAACATTGTTCCTTGCAAATAAAAATAATTTAATTGGTGAGATTCCAGCTTCAATATCCAATTTAAGCAGTTTAACAGGGATAGACTTTTCTGATAACCAATTGAGTAATACTCTTCCATAAACAATGATGGTGATGAAGGAACTCGTTAAAATGTATATTTACAAAAACCGCTTGATTGGAACAATCCCAGCAGAGTTTGGAATGCTTGGGAACCTAGAAAGACTGGACCTCCATGATAATGAACTTTTTGGGCCCATACCAGATGAGCTTGGCAACCTTTCCAAGTTAATATACCTTGATGTATCACAAAACCAACTATCCTCATCTATACCAGAAAGCCTATTCCATGTTCTGGGCCTTGTACAACTTCACCTAAATGAAAACTCATTGAGCAGTGCATTACCAAATAAAATAGGAACCCAACAACAAATAACAATCATCGATGTCTCCAGTAATCACTTGCATGGTAGCCTTCCAGATTCCTTTGGACAATTACAAACACTGATATTCCTAAATCTATCACACAATTTTCTGAATGATTCAATTCCAGATTCATTTTGCAAGCTAACTAGCTTGCAGTCACTGGACCTATCCCACAATGAGTTATCCAGTACCATTCCAATATATTTGGCTCGGTTTCAAGATCTCACCAACTTGAACCTATCATTCAATAAAATGCATGGTCCAATACCAGAAGGCGGCATCTTCACAAACATTACATTCCAATCCTTGATGGGGAACTCAGGTCTGTGTGGTGACTCCCGTTTAGGATTTCCCCCCTGCCCAAGCAACTACCAGTCAACTAATAACAGCCACATCCATAAGTTCTGGATCATCGGTGGCATCATCGGTGTCATCACATTAGTTGGAGTGGGAGTAACCTGTGTGTACATGATACTCCAGAAATGGAAGAAGAAAAAGGTGGCAGTTTCTGTTGGCATGGTTGACATGAACAACCATAGGTTGTTAGTCTCGTATCATGATATTGTTCGCGCCACAAATAACTTTAGTGAAAGCAATTTGTTGGGTGCTGGAACTTTTGGCAAAGTTTACAAGGGTCAACTAAGCGATGGCACGATGGTCGCAATTAAAGTTTTAAACATGCAGTTGGAACAAGCTATTAGAAGCTTTGACATCGAGTGTAATGTGTTGCACATGGTTCGTCACCGCAATTTGATACGCATACTCAACACCTGTTCAAACCTGGACTTCAAAGCCTTGATTCTTCAGTATATGCCTAATGGTAACTTGGAAACACATTTGCTCCCTGAAGCAAGGCAGCATTTGGGATTCCTGAAGAGGTTGGACATTATGTTGGATGTGTCACTAGCAATGGAGTACCTACATTTTGGACATTGTGAGGTTGTCATCCATTGTGACTTAAAGCCAACCAATATTTTATTGGATGACAACATGACAGCACATGTGGCCGACTTCGGAATTGCAAAGCTATTATTCGGTGATGAAAACAGTGTAACTGCAAACTCGCTTGGAACAATAGGATATATGGCCCCAGGTACTTAATACAACTCTACATTTTATATTTTACAAGAAACTTATAGTTGTAACTAATTATTTTAACGCTTGTTTACATAGAGTATGGAACCAATGGAAGGGCATCGCTAAAGACTGATGTGTTTAGCTACGGGGTCATGCTGCTTGAGGTATTCACCGGAAAGAAGCCAACAGATTCAATGTTCGTGGGTGAACTAAATATTAGGCAATGGGTTAATCAAGCATTTCCCGAGGGGCTTATTGACGTTGTGGATGTACGTTTACTGCAGGATCTCCCTGATCCCATGGATGAATTCCTTATGCCAATATTTGAGTTGGGTTTGGTATGCTCGAGTGACATACCTGATTGCAGGCTGACTATGAGAGATGTGGTTGTGGCACTGAACAAAGTAAAGAAGGATTTTGTTTGTTCTACAACATACCAGGATCTCAACTCAAAATAGTGTTCAGAAATATCTATACGCAATGTATATGAATTTGGTAGTTAATTCTAGTTGTCCCACTTTATAGTTTCACATTTTATGCCCTCCACTATATTGTGGCCAGTGGATAGAACTGTTTGCTAGTTCTTTCTGTGGTCCATTGAATTAGAAGTTTGTAATTTTTCTTTGCAACAATGTATTACTGTCCAGAAGCTATGAGTTGGCCGTTTGAAAAATCAACTGCACTCAGCACCGATTAATCTCTCATCTTATGTCGAATACTGAGAACATCAACCAATACCCTTGTGGTAGGAATATTAGTCACAGCAAGCATAAGTTATGCAGTAATTTACATGACCAACAGGTCGACCGGAGTGGCTTTCTGAACAGCAAACGAGGGAGAAAGATGTCAGAACTCAGAAAAAGGATGAGATCATTGATGCGCATGGGGAAAGATGGATATGTACTTTTCTTTAATCCAGAAAGTGAAAACCCCACGAGTGGTCCAGGTGTGCTATGAGTCTGCTTGACTTGATTTTTGTCTTCTTTACTAGTCAATGAATAATGAATACTCCCCTGTTTCTTTTCATTTATTTCTCATTAGTTTAAAACTAAATTAGTACTTCCTCCGTTTTCGAAAGTTTGACGTTTCTTTAACTAAAATTAGTTATAAAAATATTAAACTTTTAAAAACGGAGGAATTAGGAAACAAATAAAAAAACCGACATGGTGAAGAAAAAGGACCTGATTTGGCCAGTTTCTTTATTCTGAAGCCCATTGGATTCATGATTTCAGTCCCAAAACATCCTCTATTGAGAAATAATAACAACATGACCGAACCGCAACCAACTTAAAACTCTACTACTTCCTTCGTCTTAAAATATATGATATTTCTTAGTTTTTACTTCATATGAACTAAGAAACATCATATATTTTGAGACATAGAGAGTATCTCATTTATAATCCTTAGCCGGGTCAAGGAGCATACGACGATGGCGGTGTGGCCTGCAGCGAGCGACAGTCGCCTGGGCAGTGGGCAGGAATAGAAAGGCAGAGTTAGTGGCAGGCAACAGGGCTTGTCGAAGGTCAGAGGTGGAGGAGCATCGGGCAATGGTGTGACAGACATGACGCGTCGCTTGCTCTCGACAAATAATTTACATCTTTAGCAAGTTGATAATATTTTCTGAGAGTGACAAAAAGTTTGTACTCCAATTAGGTGGGATCAAGTTGCATGTTGAGAGAATGCTGTTTTTTAAAGACAATGGAAAAAATCCGACCTTCATCTCAAAAGGCTCCTGACCAACTTATTACAACTCAACCCAATTTAAACACCCAAATTCTCACACATAACAAAACCAGTTCACACAATCAGAACATAAGGCACGCTAAGCTAAAATTCTATTAGAGAACAACCATCCATTATTCTTGTAGACTCGAAGAGATATTGTCTCCAACAAAGTAGCAACGTCCTTGAGCGTTCGGATGTCTTCTTCATGCTTCTGCAGCTGTGCCCACTCCTGGCATCAGTGTGTTCCTTTGAAAAGGACCTGCAAGTAAGAAAATGTACTCTTTTTATCAAGCATCACATCATTTCTGGTTAACCATATTGTCCAACATATGGCAGCCAATCCTACAAAAATTAACCCATCCAACCTCAAAATCCATAACCAAATGTCATGAAATCTACTAGGCATGGAGAAATCGAAGGTAAACTGGATAGCACGTCAAATAAACTTTGCTATATGACAGTCAAAGAAAAGATGTTTGATGGTTTCTTCCTGTGAGCAAAAGGGATATTTTTTGTCTCCTTTCCAATTTCTTCTAAGTAAATTGTCTTTGGTCAACACCACGCCCTTTTTAAGGTACCACAAAAAGATTTTAATTTTCAGGAGTATTTTAGACTTCAAATTGTCCTATCCTGCATCACGTTACCATTACTAATCAAAGTATTATACATTGATTGCACAGAAAAAGCTTTGTTCTTGTTTAACTCTCAAATGAATACATCATGAGTAACATTCAGATTGACTTGTACCACCCTAGAAACCAATTGTAACCATAATGCTCTGATGTTATCATTCAGTCCCCTCCTAAATGAGAGAATGCTTTTTCCAGCTAGATTGCTAAATGTGAAAAGATAACAATGTTATATTCGCAATTGGCAAATTTAGGTAGTTGAGTTAAAGAGCATTGGAAGAGGATATTTTCTACAACTGAGTTAGGAATTTGTTTAAAAAATTACTAAAGTTTCTATTTCATTATTTTTTATTAGGAATTAACTCTATCTATACTAGATCAATGTATTGCTCAAGCAATACAGAGCAAGACTGGGTGCTCCCCCCATGTATCACAGAGACGTTCTGATCCCATCGCCCCTCTACCCTTCCACAAACGCTAGCCACGGCCATCACCGATCAAGATCGTTGCTCGCCAAACAGTACATTATACATATGTAAATGTGTATGTGTGTCTGGTTAATGAATCATTGTATTCTTTAAACTCCTTCAGAATGTCTTATTAAAATCTCTAGAAGATCACAACAGCACCCATATTCTCATCAACTTACAAACTTGACCACAACAACAAGAAGATGTATGACAGCAATTAACAGAGATGACACAATGCTTGTCCCCCTGCGACAATCGGTTAATAATATAAAAACTAAGGCTCCACAATTCACAAACTTTGTAGCCTTGTTTTCCTCGAGCCCTCTAAATACTGAATAAATTCCAGCCACTGTTTTCTGTGGTTGAAACTGTGTAGCTGTCGACAGAAAACTTTTCTTCCAAGTGCCTTCGTAAAAATATCTGCAATCTGGTCTGATGGCGATATGAATCCACATCAAGGCCTTCCCTGCTACTCTCTCTCTCTCTCTCTCTCTCTCTCTCTCTCACACACACACACACACACACACACAGAGACACACGTGTATTTTTGGCACGAAAAATTGGATTAGCTGTGAGGTATGTAGACATTTGTAGACTCTGTAGGTAAGAACTGTATCCGAATTAGTTCAGCTGTAGTATTGTCCAGACATTTGCAGTCTGCCTTTGTGCTTGACCGTGACATAGTAGGCTCTGCTTCCTGGAGTTCCAAGACAGAAGATCATGCCCATATCCAATAGCAGGCCTTGTTAAAGTAACATACTGCAGTGCATCAGCTAAACCTTTATATTGAGCACCATCCATTTCAGAAGCACAATGGGTATTAGAATCAGGATGGAGATGTGTTTTGTTTACTTCTTGCATATTGAAAACAGAGTAGCTGTGGAAGGTAATTTATTGGGAGTGAACCAGTAACCGGTTGAGCTAAAAATTTGTCATTATTTTGAGGACTCGTGGAACTACAAGCCTATCAATTTCCTCGACTGTGGGGAGCTTTAGTTTTGGCGTTACTGAGAATACAAGGGGATAAAATTTGTGTCATCTTTTTATGGTAAGAGCCTAACTTCATCAAAGTATTGGTTTTGCTGTAATCTTTATGAGGAATTAGAGAAGTCACCGTTGTACATATTTAAAAAAAAATAGTGGAAATTTAAGTGGACCATTTGACCTGTCATTAATACTCTTCAAATTGAGGAGGTTTTCCATATAGATCATTTTGCTACTTATGCATGTTGCGATTTTTTCTACTGCAAGGTTGTTAGTCGATGTTATCCAAATTACTCAGCATAACATTAGTAGTTAATTGGTGCCAATTGCATCTGATTTTTCCAACAGCCAATTCATAGCATCTGTGCAATAAAATATCATTACAAAGACAAGTTAGGCCCATGAAAAGGACTAGCAAACACTTCTATCTTCCTGCCACAATAAATTGGAGGGCTATAAAGTGTGATGACAAACGAGCTACTTAATTCATACATATTACTTATAGATATTTCTAAAAACTAGCATCACTTCATATCTTGATTGTTGTAGAACAAACATAATCCTTCTTTATCTTGTTCAGTGTCACAACCACATCACTCATAGTCAATCTGTTATCAGGGACGTCACTGGTGCATAGCAAACCCAAGTCAAATATTGGCACAAGGAATTTATCCATGGGATGAGGGAGATCTTGCAATAAATAAACATCCACAACGTTAATAAGCCTTTGTGGAAACGCTTCATTAACCCATTGCCTGACATTTAGTCCCCCCATGAACATTGCATCCGTTGGTTTTTTTCCAGTGAATACCTCAAGAAGCATGATCCCGTAGCTGAACACATCACTCCTTGTTGATGCTCTTCCATTAGATCCATACTCTGGAATAAAGAAACAGGAGGACAATCAGTAACAATAGATGTCTTAAAAAGTATAAAAATCTAGAGTTGCATTAAGTACCTGGTGCCATGTATCCTATGGTTCCAAGTGAGCTTGCAGTTACACTATGTTCATCACCGAATATTAGTTTCGCTATTCCAAAATCTGCCACATGAGCTGTCATGTTTTCATCTAATAAAATATTTGTCGGTTTCAAGTCACAATGGATGACAACCTTGCAGTGTCCATAATGTAGGTACTCCATTGCTAGTGACACATCCAACATAATATCCAACCTCTTTAGGAATCCCAAACATTGTTTGGTTTCAGGGAGCAAATATGTTTCCAAGTTACCATTAGGCATATACTCAAGAATCAATGCTTTAAAGTCTTGATTTGAACAGGTGCTGAGTATCCTTATCAAATTGCGGTGTC
Organism: Panicum hallii; assembly: GCF_002211085.1. Classification (NCBI taxonomy): domain Eukaryota; kingdom Viridiplantae; phylum Streptophyta; class Magnoliopsida; order Poales; family Poaceae; genus Panicum; species Panicum hallii. The sequence goes on along the minus strand of NC_038050.1, from coordinate 58,078,882 downwards.
GGGCCATGCGCAACACATTACACTCGGCGTCAAAGCTTGTGATAGCTTGCTCTAGCTGCATGTTTAAGACTTTTATTGCAACCATCATGCCGTCACTCAGTTGGCCCTTGTAAACTTTGCCAACAATTCCACTACCCAACAGATTGCTTTCACTAAAGTTATCTGTGGCACGAACAATCTCATGGTATGAGACTAACAACCTATGGTCCTTTATGTCAACCACACTAATAGAATCTGCCACCAGTTTCCTCTTCCATTTCCTTATTATCATGTACATGCAAATTACTCCCACTCCAACTAATGTAACGACACCAATGATCCAGAATTTAAGATTGTGCCTGTTCTTAGTTGAGTGGTAGTTGCTTGGACAAGGGAGAAAACCTAAAAGGGAGGCACCACACAGACCTGAGTTTCCCATCAAGGATTTGAATGTGATGTTTGTGAAGATACCACCTTCTGGTATCCTACCATATAGCTTATTGAATGACAGGTTCAGACCGGTGAGATCTTGAAACTGAGTCAAATATGCTGGAATGGTACCAGAGATCTCATTGTGAGATAGGTCCAATGATTTCAAGCTTGCTAATTTGCTAAATGATTCTGGAATTGCATTATTTAGAAAATTGTTTGATAGATTTAGAAAGGTTAGTGTTTGCAGTTGTCCAAGGGAATCAGGCAGGCTACCATTCAAGTGGTTACTGGAGACATCAATGATGTTTATTTGTAACAGAGTTCCTATTTTTTCTGGCAATACACCACTCAACATATTTTGATGTAGGTCAAGTTGTACAAGACCCTTCACATGGAATATGCTTACTGGTATAGATGAGGATAGTTGGTTCTGAGATACATCAAGGTATAATAACTTCGAGAGATTGCCAAGATCATCTGGTATGGGGCCAGAGAGTTGATTATCATGGAAGTCTAGTCTTTCAAGGTTCCTAAGCACTCGTAGCTCTGCTGGGATTGTCCCGAAGAAGTGGTTTCTTTGAAGGTACATTATAACGAGTTTCCCCATCACCATCATTGTTTTGGGGATAGTGCCCCTTAGTTGGTTTCCAGAAAAGTCTATCCATGTTAAACTGCTCAAATTGCATATAGAAGGGGGAAGCTTACCGACTAAATTGTTTCTATCTGCAACTAACCATGTTAGCTCACGAGAGAGATTTCCAACAGAATCAGGGATAGCTCCAGTGAAATGGTTCTCCCCTATGCCAAGTTGGGAGAGTTGTCTACAGTTCGAAAGACTTGCCAGGAAGTTAAGATTACCATCAAGGTTGTTCTCATCCAGAATAACTGATAGAAGGTTTCCTGTACTACCAAGTGTCATTGGGACAGAGCCTGTCAAAAGATTCCCATCAAGCCATAGGAAAGATAATTCTGACAGGTTGCTGGTGAACGAAGGAAATGGTCCACTTAGCTGGTTTTGTTGGAGCGACAGTAACTTGAGTTTATGCAGTTGTTCAAAGCCATGTGGAATTTTTCCTGATAAATTACCGTATGAGAGGTCCAATTGAACAAGATTGGTTAGATTGCTCAGAGCAGCTGGGATAGGGCCATGGAGTTTATTATCAGCTAAATATATCACTGCAAGTGCTGGCAGTTTCGCTAGCCATGTATGTATCATACCCTCAAAAGAATTCACCGATAGAGAAAGTACCTCAGGATTTTGGCATTGGGAAAGGCCCGCTGGAATTTTGCCTGTGAAATTGTTCATATGGAGGGTCATGATTTCAAGCATGGGGAGGCTAACGCTTGTGTTACCAGGAATAGGTCCTATCAGATGATTATTCCCAAGATACAATAGTTGTAACATAGACATGTTGAAGATGGATGGTGGTACCTGCCCAAGGAGCATGTTTGCCTGCAAGCCAAGAACCTGAAGCACGGGCAGGGAGCCTATACGATGCGGTATCATCCCTGACAAGCTGTTATTGTCGAGTCTGAGATAGTTCAACCATGGAGTGTTGTTGAACAAATCCATTGGTATAGAACCTGTCAACAAATTCATTTGAAAGTCTATGTGCCTAATGTTTCGCAAACTCTGTAATTCCTCAGGGATTTCCCCTGAGATGCTATTATTCTGTAGTACAAGAACCCTGAGACTGGTGAGGTTGCCGATGGCAGAGGGAATGGTGCTTGAAAGACTATTGTCACCAAGAACAAGGTATTGTAACCTTCGCAACCTCCCAGGATCGGGAGGGATGGAACCGGTAAGGCCTGTGTTTGTCAGGTTGAGGACAGAGAGGAAAGAGAGGTTACCAAGATGAGGAATGACCTCGCCGTGAAGAGGCAAGTCCGGCAGCTCCAGAGCCACAACTCGCTGCCGGTGGTGGTGGCTGCACGAGACACCAAGCCAGTGGCAGAAGGATGTCTCGTTTGTCCAATTTTTAGCCAGGATTCCGGTCGGATCAGATAGTTGAGCCTTGAAGGTAAGCAAGGTAGAGAGGTCGATGTCGCTGCCGTTTCCATGTTCATCGGAAGAAAAGGCATCACTAGTAGATAATAGGAGTGTTGAGAGTGTTACAATACTGATGGAGATGCGTGAGGTTGGGAGCAGCGGCATTGCACGGTGCTCAAAGGTTGCTCCTGGCCGTACTGGACAAAAGGAAAGATGAAAGAGCAAGGAAATTCCTTGATGCAATTGCTATATACGCGCCACATCATATACTCGGTCAAAGTCAGATTGAATTATGTATGTCGTGAATTTCATTTTCTGGACTTCATTGTGCAAGATGGGAACCCTGTTTGTTGTGATCATTTTTGTCATCGCTATGACTTTTATACACCGACTTCTTAGACTCTAGAATTTCTTCCTTGATGCAATTACTTCAAGACAGTGACTACTGCGACACCTTGAATTCCGCATTCAGCAGACTGATGCCATCCAGCACATAGCCTTATCTTTCAAGACAGCCACTGCACACCATTTCTTTTTTCTTTGCTGTTGCTCCATATTACACACACCGTACCCTTATCTTCCACTCGTGCCTGCATGTTATCGCCAATAAATGTGAGATACTTAGTGTTTCTCACTGTAAAAAAAAAACACTTTAGTACAACAAACACAATGATAAGGATAATGTTGCCTTGATCGCAAGATACAATCAGGGTAACTCGATACCTGCCTAATAAAAGCTCTGATAATATATAGGGTTGGTGATACATCGAGAGATTGTTAGTAAATGTGTGTTGTCTGTCTTTTTTATCGAATAATCTTAAGTACATATTTATAGTCTGAATATTTTCTATCTCTAACGAAATTTCTTCTAATTAAAACCAACTCTATCAAAACTATCAAATCTAATCTGTCATAAACTAATAGACACATAGCCTGATTGGCTCAATACATACTCGTGCATGGGCCGGTTTACAAGTAAATACATCTATCTATAAAGTCCTTCTTGATGCAAGGTACTTCTTTCGTTCTTTGTAATTTTTATTGAATGATTTAGTTTTAAACTAATCAACCATAATGAAAAAGAACCGAGAAAGTAAGGTCTAGCAACCCAACATATAAACTACGGAGTAGAATACTAAATAAATATGGCTAGTACGTTAGCCGAAAAATGTAGCAGCATGTCGCAAACTTGATCCGATCATCCACACGCAACTTGAGAGCAAGATGGGAACTCTGTTTATTGTCATCATTTTTGTCATCACTATGACTTTGATACACCGACTTCTAAGACTACCAGAGCTGTCTTTCTTTGAATTCTATTTCAACACAGCAACTGCCACACCTTGAATTCCGCATTCAGCAGACTGATGATGTAATCCAACCTATACCCTTATCTTTCAAGACTGCGGCGCTGCTCCCCGTTTTCTAGCTGTTGCTCCGTTACATACACCATATCCTTATCTTCCACAATTGGCCGCATGTTGAGAGGTGTTTTTCAATGAATATCTTCCAAATTTTTGCAGCAGTACTCAGAAAACAGGACATGCACGGCCAAGTGTTTCAACTTACATCAAAGAAGATAGTAAAGAACTTGACGTACGTGCACGTTCAGCACTGGACTCTCTTATCACCATCTACGGTGGTTGGGCGGTTTTAAGTTGATTTAATGTAACGAATATCCAAACTTTGGAATAAGAATAACTCAAAGTGTATAAAATTTGAGCATTATGAATTTTCAGTGAATTTTGTTTCACCTGAATTTTTAAAAGTGTTGTTATATACCATCCTCGCCATCGGAAGCAAACCAAAAAGGAAAGACACGCACTGTAGAAAAGCATTAAATAAGCATCAATTTATTTAAGAATATCGGCCCGACACTTTTATTTTAAATTAGAAACATCCAACGAGCTACACCGACACTCTTAATTTAAGAGCATTGGCCACATAGCCCCCGCTGTGCCCCAACATTTCAATCTTTTCCCTCTCTCGGGGGAAATTCCTCAGTTTATTTCACCATCGCGCTCGATATGCACTAGACGGCGTGATGGCAACCGACATCGTCAAGTATGCACCGAGTACCATTGTATACCGAGTGTTATCAAAACACTCGGTACAGAATATATGTACCGAGTGTTTCTTTTGTACCGAGTGTTTTTCGAAATCTATACCGATCAAATTAGCGTCGAGTGTTATGTACCGAGTGCCGCACTCGGTAGAATTTCCACCGAGCATAGTTTTATTGTACCGAGTGTTTATAGGCACTCGGTACATACACAGATTCTAGTAGTGAGAATCCTAATCTAATTAGAGTATTTGGTGACTTGTCTCTCTCCATGTGCTTTATCAATCTTTGAACGGTACGTACTTCTTTTCCCAAAAACACTAGTACTGCATACGAAGGATCGTTCAGACACTAGAAAATGAACTACGGCTTCCAAGCTGCGGCCTGACCGCCATCTTCTCCGGCCCCTCGAGCACGCCTCAGCCCCCAACCCCATCGAGCGTGCCCTCCGCAAGCCACCCCGTACTCCAGCCGCGAGCCGTCCTCCAGCTTAGCAGGGCTGCTGGAGCACAACGAATGGTGACTCCCTCACCTTCCTATGGTCTGCGCATCCTTCAACTCCTAGACCTCAACAAATGTTCGACCAAACGCCTCATCCAAACTTGTTTTGTTAGAATACTCCCGTACTTCGCTACATTGGATGACTCCATGGGCTGTCCATGTTCAAAGATCAGAGAGCAGGAAAGAAGAACTGAAACATGGGGTTCTGTATTGGAGTAATTGTGAAAATGTTTCCCAGTTTGTCAGGTTCACTCAAAAGCAAACACCTACATATCTTTTTTCCCCATAAGAAATAGGACTAGCTAGGTTCCACCATACGTTTGATTTTGACTTAGGCTGCGTTCGTTTACCACGGAATGATGGCTTGGAATAATTCCGAGTCGGATTACTTCACAAATTTATATAAACTTTCATCAGTTGGAATAAATCCTGGAATGTTCCGGCACAACCGAACGGCCCCTTAGGAGTTTACATAACTTTTCCAGATTGTTCCAGTAAAACCAAAGTTGAGATTATGTTACTGATTTTCCGATGGCATAGGTTTGCACACTCAAATCTTTGAAGCGCCAAGGGGTTATTCATTTTTTTTTTCTTTCTTGTAAGTGATAAGGGATTAGTTATATTTTATAGTTGCTCATCTGCAAGCCTGTACGAACAATATTACCGACTAAGATATATGAAAGTGTTAAGTATCTGCTCTTCAATTGAGTGGGTAAATACTATCAACTGGTTGTACCATTTCCTCCACTTAAGCATTTCAGCTACGAATTGCAGTTTCTTAGTTCCAACTTTGACATACATGGATTTTACAGACAATGATTCCAACACACACGCCTTCTTGTGGCCAACTTACAAGAAAATGATGTTCTGCTTATGCATATTTCGGTTTTCTAGTTATGATCTAACTAAAACAAGACTATATGCTCAAGGATTCAGCCATGCTTGATTGCAATAAGTAACTTGAGTGTTTGATAATAGTGATAGCAGTGGTTACACATCTAGTTTCTTTTCTATGAGTTGGTGCAATTCATTCTAATTTGGAGTGATTTCTTTCACGCGTGTGTAGGGTTCCTTCATCGTGGATTTCTTCTCCGAGTGGTTCTCTGCTTCCATGGTCAAGGGCGGCTTTCAGTAGGTATTATTTTCCTTTTTTCTGGACCCCATTGAATGCAAATGTTGGGGCTAAATTTTTCTAATTACCTAAAGAGCCCGTTTGGGTACAGAGAAAAATTGTGCTGTGATATTTCGGATCTATAATCAAATTATGAACTGGTTTTTACCCCAAGGATGTCAAATATGCTCAGAATGGTAGATCTGATGGCTGATTCTCGGTGCATTTCCAGTGATGTCTTTTTGTTCTTTTTTGGTCAGGGACATACATGGCTCCCCTTACAGTAATCTTTTCCCGTATTACTTTGAAGGTATACAGGTTCTCCATATAATCGGTTGATTGCAAACCAAAGGCACTGAAAACATATTTCTGTGTTTGTGTTAGCTGGTATCCAGGTACATTTTCTTGTTTTGCTATACGGTGAATTTAGTTGTCAGCTCTCTGTTAATTCTTGGTTATGATATTGCATAGAATAAATAAATACATTTCACCTAAGAACACACGAGAAGAATATATGGCATAAGTAAATATGAATGCAAAAAGAAAGTTCTAGAAAAAATGGCTTTATTTTACGAGATATCTGATCTTGATGGGAACAGGAAGCCTTAAACTTTGCTGTAGCCCGCTGATATAGAGTACTGCAGTGCAGAGGATGTTTAACAACAATTATGAACATGAACATCACTGCTGTATAACTATCAGTATGTAGTTTTTTCTTTGCATCCGTAGATATCCACATAAAATTTCTGCACCATTATGTTTATTCTTAAACGAAGCTTCCTTGGAGCCCACACAATGTGGGAGCTTGGTGCCCTGGACTGCAGTTTTTATGTTTGTTCTTAAATAAGTTACCTTACAGTTTTCAGGTGAGATGCTGCAGAAATGAACCGACAAAGGAAGATTGATCTGGAGGAGTGGGGATTGCGGCTGCTCCATCAAGCATCTGTGTCACCTTCCTCATTGTAGGTCGTATAGCAGGGTCTTCCTGGAGACACCATAACGCAACTTCCACAAACCGTTCCACATTCTTCAGGTCCATAGCAGCTTCATCATCACCCTCAACCATGAGATCCACCCTGCCACACCTGTAGCTGTCCGTTGCCCAGTAAGTCAGTATCTTTTTATCCTCCTCTGCAACATCTGACTCGACATTCCTACGACAACAAATGAGCTCCAACAGGATTACCCCGAAGCTGTAAACATCTACCTTGGCTGTGATACCTGCGCTCTTGAACCACTCTGGAGCAACGTATCCTCTGGTTCCTCGAATACCTGTGTTTGTGTGCGACTGCTTTGTGCGCAGCATTTTGGCCAAACCGAAGTCCGATATCTTTGCGGAGAAGTTCTCATCCAGAAGTATGTTTTGTGGCTTGATGTCGCAGTGGATGATTTGTGTGCTGCATTCTTCGTGTAAGTATAGCAGCCCCCTTGCCACCCCAAGAGCAAGCTGAGCTCGAAGGTTCCACTGCAGCCTGATGCCACCAAACAGGAACCTGTCGAGCGATCCGTTGGCCATAAACTCGTACACCAGTAATCTTTCTTTTCCTTCAGTGCAGAATCCTAACAGCCTGACCAGGTTCTTGTGGTTTGTCTGTCCAATGGCTTGGACTTCGATGGTGAACTCCTTCTCTGTTTCCCGCTCAAGCTTGTCGATTTTCTTGACTGCAACGCAGGTCTGATGCTCATCTTGTAGTTGGCCCATGTACACAATACCAGAGGCACCAGAACCAAGCACCATCTGGAACCCATCGGTTGCCATCTCCAGCTCCTCATAAGTGAAGACCTTTATTGGCAGTCCTAGGTTGCTTGATGGCTCCACAGATGGGTATTTCTTTGTGGTGTTTGTAAAGTGGACTGGATTGAGAAAGAGTGCAAATATTAAAAGAAGGTTGATCAAGATAGAGATTCCGAGAAACAATGAACTTCCCAGGATCCAGGACCTCTTGTCATTCTTCCACTTGCTGGACGCAGTCACAGAAGGCTTGGAACTGGAAGTGTTCTTTGGTACCTTTAGGAGGAGATTCCTTTGCACATCATTATTCATCTTACCATTCGATAAGGGTAACTTCTTCTTCCAACATGTAGACGAATTTTGGTGGAAAACAGTTATGGCACAGAAACAATCAATCAGGCAGAGCCTCCGGCACTCGCTCTCGGATATGGGGCTGTATTGCTCGTAGTCAGCAAGTGGCCAATCTGCATAATCTGTTGATATCAAGTCAAACTCGTTCATAGCAGATTCTTCATCCATGTCACAGCTATGTGTCTGGAAGTCAGGTTTACAACCTTTATACTTCCTATTGCTATCTAAAAACGAGTAATGCGGTGGGCATGAGCAGGTTGTCTGACTTATTGTGCCATCAAATCTGCAGTAACTATTGAACCCACACACGCCACTGCCGACAGATACCATGATCTTACAAATATCTCTGGGCTGGAAGTCAAGAACCGTCCATCCTGACGCTGAAGACCATTCGCTACTGATCTTCAGGTACGAGTATTGCCGGAACACACCGTCAGAATCAAGTGTGGCGCGATAGTAAGAGCTCGCCAAGGAGTCAATCATTCCATATGTTACATTAGCTTGTGTGCCATTATCAAAGTCAGCATATACCGTCCCTGTGGCATCAAACACCAGCCTTTTTGTCTCCCCCTTCATGTACCAGGAGCAGCCATCATGGTTGCTGGATGGCAATGCAACAAGGCAGTATAAAATACCATCAGTTGTTATATTGACGAGGAACCTGCCGCCGGAATAATCTGTAGGAATGATCCGGCTGCGGAGTGTCATCCCTGGTGTGAGCACTTGTGTGGGCAGGATAGTGTCTGCCGGGCTGTCGAAAGTGCCCCACATGGTAGAACCATCTGCAGCAGCCAGCACAAAGTTTCCTGTGTCGAGCATGCGGGCGTAGGCTGCACCAGCAACTTTGGGACTCCATACCTGTGCCCCAGTGGGATCTTGAAGCGAGAGCACGCCGTTGCCGGAGAGCTGGAGGCGTGAACCGGATGCAACTTGCACCGGCCCTGCTTCTGAGTCGTTGCTGGTCTTGGCATACCAAGCAACCGTTTTGTCGCCGATCTTGTCGAACCAGACGGCGAGGAGGAAGAAGGACGAGTTGCCATCGATTTGCCGGAAGCCGAATGCGAAGTCGCCGGATGGGGAGAGCCATGAGCTGCTAGGCCCTTCTGGTGTTAACGAGGAGCCTAAGTTGATTCTCTGTTGAGCTTGCACGGATGATGAGGATTGCAGCAGGAGGAGGAAGACGAGCAAGGGTAGGAGGGGAGATGCCATCATGGTTTTCTGATCTGCCTATCGTCCCCAATTTCAGATGGTGGTAGACTTGGGTGCATATCCTTGCTTGTAAGTCCTCATCTGTGCGGGATTTCAGTTTTTAGTCAACGGAAAGTTTGCATTGACTGGAAAAAGCAGACTTTATTAATGGTTGCAGTGACTATTATGCCTCTGTTTATGTTTGATTTCTTTTCCAGAAGGAATAGCTATGGTTCCCACTACTGACGAACAGTCAGCTTGGACCGTTGAATTGAAAAAGTATACGCATAGTTTAGAGGTGAAGAAAGTCATGCTAGTTACTGAAATTTGTTTAATGTATAGGCACCCTTTGGACTTTTTGTACAGCACATCACCCAATTATCAAGCCTTGCCCAAGAGTGGATTTTTTCTCTCTTGCCCGGATGGAAAATAAAAAGGCATTTCAAATATGATAATCTGTTGTCTCTATAAGCATCTGCACTAATCTTTTTCCTTTTATTAAATGTTATCTTAAATATTGAGGTAATCTCATTAACTGTTTTTAACTACTGGTATTTTCATTGTTCCTGGCGAGCCAAACAGTTGAAAGCAACTTAATACCAACTACAAAGACCTGGGTGGCAGAGTCAACACGTTGTGCAATCAACCTATCGCACCAGGTGAGGTATATATGATAATGGTTTAGAGTGGTGCCAGCCACATGTTCGTCTAATTACAGCATTCATTATATATTCTTTATTTCCTAAAAGTATTTTCTCAGCACGTGTTTTAGAATTTTTGTTATAACCGAGTTTCAATCAGCGGATATTCTATAATAAGTTTTTTTCTCTATTCTCTCTCCTTAATTTAGCATAAATCTAGTAAGACAAGTTATTTAGTCTGTTTACATCATTTTATTATACTTACTCTAATGATTCTAGAATTTTTGTCCACTTGGTGATGGAAATGAAAACAGAAAACTGGAGGTACATGCAAAGCCGGCCGGACAACCCAACAGCCGGCAAACAGACGAGAATGCTCACGGCAAGGTAATGTGCAATACTACAAGCGAAGATTTTGGATCGGATATTCCTCTAGATATTTGTGTAAAAAGTTAAGAATACTACTGTTTTTTTTAATGAATTGAAGATATACTATTGTAATCGAATGGGAAAACATATCATGTAAATTGTGACTCTTGAGGGAAGGACCGCTCACAACAGACAAAGTATATATGTTATCAAGGAGAAACTGATACAAAACAATATATTACCTCATGCGTCCAAAGTTTGAATCTGTCTTGTGTTACCATCCAACACAAAAACTAGACACCAATAAAGAGAAAATATATCACAAAGCTATGTATCACAATTAAGCCTAGGCAAGAAAACTGGAAACGGAAACACCAAATTTTCAGTTTATTCTATGTTTATATCCTCTGATTAACCGAAAAAAAACTTTATTGAACCTAGTAAATTTAGACCACTAAGCCTACTAAATGCTCTCCCATCTACACTAATTTATCAGAAAATTATTTAATTACTCACTCTAGCTCCAATAATACTTCTCACACTCTAAAATGTACCAAACTTCCTACAAAAAATAGAACACGCAAGGAAGATGAGAAATCGCCATGCTCCTTTTTTGCGCTATTTTTTTTTGAATCTAGACAATACTTTTTGCAAAATAAGACAAAACAATATTTCAAAAAGAAGAGATAAATGTTGTGGTATTAACTGTGAACCAAGGGGAGATGAATCAGCAGAGGGAAGGAGGCGGCGACAGCGACTCGCGATGAAGGAGGCCATCAGTGCAGTCTGAGTATGCGGGCGACTGCCTTTGGCTGGTTTTCAATAAAACAGTAGGTAGAGGTCGTGGGGAGGGGGGAGCGGATGGGACGTGAGGCTGACACAAAACGGTGGCCGACAATTCGTCTTTTAAAGGAGTAGAGATTTCAAGTTCAAATTCATCATATTTCAAGGGATACAAAAAATAAAAGGTTTAGTTGTTTGCACTCTACCACTATTCATCTATAATTTTCTTTTTTTTGTATCTCTTAAAATATGAGAATTTGAACTTGAAATTTTATAGCATAGTGGAGTAGGTAATGTAGTATATTCATAATGTTTTTGAGAATTTTTTTGTGATTTTTCTTAATTGGTTTGCACGGATTTGCACGAAAACCCTGGTTTGCATTTGATATTTTCTCGTGGTATTAACTGTGAACTGTGGGGAGATGAATGTGCTGAGGGAACACGGGTTTCCTTTGGAACAAGTTCATTAAACGATAACCTCCGTTCATAAATGTAAATATTTGTAGTTTTCTACCAAAATTATGTAAGCTTAAATGAATTTGAATGTGCATTTCTCCATATTCATTGAACATACTTTGAATCTGATCACTCAAATATAAACAAACAACCTTGTGTTTCTTGAGCAAAGAGGTATATTGTCTTTGTTCTTAAATTAATACTATTTGATTTTATATTAATGTAACTACTTATATTATTAAAAATTACAAAATTATAGAAATTTAAGTTTCTGCTTAAAAAGCCTATGTGATGCAAAAACAACATTGCTAAAAATAATAATTATGAAAGTTATCTTAATTAAAATGAATGGGGTGGAAGCATAATTGATTGGAAATTATGAGCCAAAGTATAACCTCTACATTTTTTATTATTAAAATTTTATTTTGCACATCAATTTTGACCACTTCTCATCAATTTAGACATAAAGATAATTCATCAAGATTTATTTAAAATTTCAAAAAAAACAATAACATGATTTTATGGTGTTGAAACTGGTTTGTCTATTTTGTATTATATATGTTGCCATGTCATCTAAAAGTTTGATATAGCATACTAATTAATGTGATAAAATGTCACATAAAACTTTCAACATAAATGGCATAGTTAAATGTCGTGCCTTCGTATGAATAGACGATGCTCAGTATTTATACGCATATCTTGTTAGAGTACATTGCATCTTAGTACATATGTTAAGTTTCACATATTATGCATTTAGTCATATTACATGTTACTACATCTGTTTCAAAATATTTGTTACCGGTTAGTTCATATGAACTAACCGATGTTAAGTATTACGAAATAGAGGTAGCATTCGGCAAAAATCTCTATGTTGTGTGTTATTTTTCGCCGTGTGTAGCACTCGGCAAAGAATTGTTTTGCCGAGTGCCCGTGTTTTTTCACTCGATGAAACGTTAGGCACTCGGTATAGACCCTGTTCCGGTAATGTTAAGTTGTGACAACAGTGTGCCCATCACGCGAGAGATGGCCACAACACTACTAATGTATAAGAGAAGGACACTGCCACTTGAATCGTATTCCAAAATTTAGGCGCAAACTAACCATCGAAGAACAAATAATATACTTGATTGTCCCATCTTTGTTAATGGACTAATATCAGATGGAAACTCAAGAAGGCATGAATTTATGCTACTTACAAGTTACAGCACACATGGTATATAGTGCCCAGTAGTTTTCTTACTACTACTTTATTTAGTTTCTATCAGATTAATTTGGCAAGGATTCACTGAAATTGAGGAAAAAAATATTTGTTCATTTATTCTTTATATTCCTTGATCAGTTGAATTAATGACTACATTTTTCATGTATGCCAAATTTTCGTATACTGTGGGCGGGCATGTTGTAAGTATACATCTGGTATTGGACCATTTACAGCTTTGGAAAAATATCTCTTTTGGATGTATGTATTTACAAAAGGTAACGTAATGTAAAGATACTGCTAAACTATTCAGTCTACCCCCAACACTGTAATCTAATCTATCCCCATTGTTGTCCTCCATTTCACCATGGACATCAACCAAGACACCTGCTTGAAACCCTTTGCTCCTTTACCTTACCATGCTTATCTGATCATGGAGGATGATGATGGTACACCAAAGAGGAGAAGATCTGAAGGCCATGTTGATCTCTCTTCCAAGAACATGAGATCGCAGCAGGAAGCAAACAAGTGCTTTGTTGAGGAAGAAGAAGAAGAAGAAGAGAGCTCAAGAAATGAAATCTGCCGGGTAGATCTACATCTACCGCAGGAAGGTAAAGTTCTCATCAAACCCCAGCTTGCAGACACAATAGAACATCCTGCAGTGCACATGGAGCAAGAAGAAGGTGATGATTTCGGAGAAGACGACGACGACGTGGATCTGATCAGCGACCTCCCCGACGACGCCCTCGCCACCGTCATCACGAAGCTCGATACCAAGTCCGGCGCCCGCACGCAACTCCTATCCCGAAGGTGGAGACCGCTGTGGCGGTCTTCCCCCCTCAACCTCCAAGTCGACCGTCACCTGGCACCCCAGGAATCCAAGCGCGTCAAGATCTTCGACGAGATCCTCTCCGCTCACACGGGCCCGTGCCGGCGCCTCCGCCTCCACGACGCCAACAACCTGCGCAGGTCCGGCACCTGGTTCCGGTCTATCGCTCTGCACCAGCTCCAAGAGCTCGACATCTGCTGCAAGATGTTGAAGTCAAAGGCGCTCTCGTCGCGCAATGCGAACCTCGCCGGAGATCCCGATCTCAACGACGAACAGACTCAATGCACACGACGCGAGCTGGTTTTTCGGTGGTCCAACGTACCACCTTGTTTTTGGTATTTTTCGTTTTATATAGACCCAACAGACTCGGCCTTGCGGCCACCACGCCCGGCTCTCCGCCATTGCCGCACACGACGCCATGCATGCGCATGACGCGCGCATCCCGTGCGGTCTCCCGGGCGTGCGATCACCCCACACGCGCGCCATGCAGGTTGATCAGGTGTGCGGCTCAGGACAAGTCCCTGGCTCGCCACCGACCCCTTATTTGCTAAACCCAAGAGCAAACTAAACAACGTGATCAAGACAAGCTAAAGTATCTAACAAGACCACCATGTTAGTAATGAAATCGTAACTCTCATGAGAGAGGATCACACTCGGAGAAGGTTGGGGCAATTTTCTGGTTTTTTACTTCACTCAAATGCGATACTACAAAGGGTAGAGGAGCTACATATTTATAGCCTAAACTACAGCTAAGAATATGCTACCTAAGATGCTAGATGCTAGTCTAAAAGTAGTCCAACCTGCTGTTACATAGGGGACCAAAGGACAGTCCAAGATGCTGCGGTCCTGAAGATGCTGCGGTCCTGGTAAGGACAGTCAAGATGCTGCGGTCCTGAAGATGCTGCGGTCCTGGTAAGGACAGTCAAGATGCTGCGATCCTGAAGATGCTGCGGTCCTGGTAAGGACAATCAAGATGCTGTGGTCCTGAAGATGTTGCGGTCCTGGTAAGGACAGTCAAGATGCTGCGGTCCTGTGATCCACATGCTGGCAGCACATAACTTATTCCCCTTCATTCTCCCCCTAAGTCTTGTGCGTTCGAGGGTCGAGGATACGGTAGGCCTTCGAGCCCTCCGCATAACCAATGAACACTCCCGGAGTGCTCCTGTCATCGAGCTTGCTGACATGGCCAAGCTCCTTCGTGAACGCGAGGCAACCGAAGACTCGTAGATGAGAGACCTCCGGCTTGCGCCCATGCCAAGCCTCATACGGTGTCATCCCGTTGAGGGCCTTGGTGGGCGAGCGGTTGAGGATGTAGACAGCCGTCATCACGGCCTCTCCCCAGAAGATAGCCGGCATCCCCCTCTGCTTGAGGAGAGCCCGAGCCATCCCCACAACCGTCTGGTTGCGCCGCTCGACGACGTTCTGCTGCGGGCTGTACGGCGCGGAGTAGTGGCGCTGAATGCCCTCATCCGCGCAGTATGACGCGAACTCAGCCGCCGTGAACTCGCCGCCATTGTCAGTGCGCAGCACGCGCAACTTGTGGCCGCACTCCGCCTCTGCAGCTACCTGCGTGCGTCTGATGGCGTCTGCTACTTCCCCCTTGCTACCGAGGACCATCACCCACATGTAGCGGGAGAGGTCATCGACGAGCAGCAAGAAGTAACGTCGTCCTCCAGGTGTAGCCAGTGTCACCGGACCACACAAGTCCCCGTGCAGGAGCTCGAGCCGCTCCTTGGCTCGGTAGCTCGACTGCTTGGGAAATGGAAGCCGCCTCTGCTTCGTCATCACGCAGACGTCGCAGAATTGCTCCATATGGTCAAGGCATGGCAGGCCTCGAACCATCTCCCTGGCACGGAGCTGCTTCAACGCCTCAAAGTGAAGATGCCCGAAGCGCTCATGCCACTGCCACGCCTCATCATCCCGACGAGCAGCGAGACAGAGGGGTTGGGCCACCTGCACGTTGAGGACGTAGAGTCGATTGGGGCCTCTAGTTACCTTGGCAATGAGGCGACCTTGGTGATCCCAAATCCTCATAACTCCGTCCTTGATCTCCACGCGGGAACCGCTCTCATCCAGCTGTCCCAAGCTGATAATGGAGTTCCGCAACGCGGGGATGTAGTAGACTCCAGTGAGCAGTCGGTGCTCACCGGACTTAGCGGCAAAGATGAATGAGCCGACGCCCTTGATCTCGACTCCGGAGGCGTCCCCAAACTTGACGGAGCCCCGAACCTCGGTGTCAAGCTCGGTGAAGAACTCCCGTCGACCGGTCATGTGATGGGTGACACCAGTGTCAAGGCACCGCCCGTCAATCTTCTTGTCGTTGGAGCCATCGCCGAGGAAAGCATGTGCTCTCGACTCATCGATGTGGAGAAGAGCCGCTGCGACTGATGCCGCTGGAGGTAGCTCGAGACTCACATGCGCCAGGAGCAGAGCTGGCTCGTCTTCTTCCACCTGCGCAACATTAGCCTGGCCACGACGTGGTTGCCGACACTCCTTGGCCCAATGCCCATGCTTCCCACAGTTGTGGCAAGCGCCGTCTCGTGCTGCCTTTGGGTTGCTAGCGGCGCCGCCCTGGGCACCACTCTTCGCCCCAGTCTGGGCACCACTCTTCGCCCCAGTCTGGGCACCACCCTTCGTCTTGCCACGCTTGCCACGCTTGCGGCCGCTTGAGGAAGAGGACTCCCCCTTCTTCCCAGCACCCTGGCTGGCCTCCCATTGCTCGCAAGTGAGAAGCAGCTTGCCGCCGATGGAGACGGGCCCGGAGAGAGATGCAGGTTCATCGCCGTCGACAACCTTGAGGCGTCCCAACGCTTCCTCAAGCGTCATCGTGCATAGGTCCAGCAAAGACTCGACGGAGCGAGCAATCTGCTTGTACTTCTCGGGGACGCAGCGAAAGAGCTTCTCAACCGCTCTCTCCTCGGTGTAGGTGTCATCACCGAACTGCACCATCTTCTGCAGCAAAGTGTCGAGACGAATGGCAAAGTCATCAATATCCTCACCTGGCTTGAAGGCCAGGTTCTCCCACTCCTTGCGAAGTGCCTGCAATGTGGTCTTGCGGGCACGGTCGTTGCCGATACGTGCTGCAGCAATGGCATCCCACGCCTCCTTGGCAGTCCGCTTCTTGGAGAGCGTGAACTGCATCTCAGGTGGGACTGCAGCAATGAGAGCATCGAGCGCCCGTCGATCCTCATGATAGCCGATGTCACCGTACCGAACGGCCTCCCACATGTGTCGCACCTGAAGTCGCACCTGCATCACCGAGGCCCACTCGATGTAGTTGGTCTTGATGAGGGTAGGCCACCCGCTGCCGGGACCGACATCCCTGACAATGGCCTGGAGTCCGTGGAGGTCACGGTACCGGTCCGGGGAGGGAGAGTCGCGCCGTCTGTAACGACCGCGATCTCTGTGGACCCTGTCATCGCCATCCTCGAAGCGGCTGCGCCGGTCTGGGCTCCCACCACCCCGTCCATGGGAGTGCGCATCCGCCCACCGCGCCGCCCGCTCTCGAGTTGCCTCCCGCAACTGCCGAAGCTCTATGTCAGTGCCACCGTCGATCGAGGCAGAGCTGCTACGCAGAGCCTCAAGCTCCGCCACCGTCGCCCGTGCTGCATCAGCTGCTGCTGCTGCTTCAGCTTCCGCCCTGGCTGCTGCCAGTTCCGCCGTCGCCAACCTTGCCGCCCTTGCCGCCGCCGCTGCAGTCTCTGCTGCTGCTCGCTCTCGCTCCTCTGCCGCGGCGACCTCGGCCTCCTGCCGGCGCCGCGCACTCGAGGCGACCGAGCGCTGAGAGAGATCGTCGGCCATGGCGTGCTAGTGGGGGGCTGCTACGTGGGGAAGAGGCTGCCTCAGACGAGCTGCTACTTGCCTGAGTGGGGGAGGTGGAATGGACAGAAACAACTGGTGCAACTGCTACTGGCTCAGGAGAGGCGTGGGAGGGAGATGAGCAGGAGATGGTTAGGTTGCAGGACAACCTGGCTCTGATACCACTTGTTAGTAATGAAATCGTAACTCTCATGAGAGAGGATCACACTCGGAGAAGGTTGGGGTAATTTTCTGGTTTTTTACTTCACTCAAATGCGATACTACAAAGGGTAGAGAAACTACATATTTATAGTCTGAATTACAGCTAAGAATATAGTACCTAAGATGCTAGATGCTAGTCTAAAAGCAGTCTAACCTGCTGTTACATAGAGGACCAAAGGACAGTCTAAGATGCTGCGGTCCTGAAGATGCTGCAGTCCTGATAAGGACAGTCAAGATACTGCGGTCCTGAAGATGCTACAGTCCTGGTAAGGACAGTCAAGATGCTACGGTCCTGAAGATGCTGCGGTCTGGTAAGGATAGTCAAGATGCTGCGGTTCTGAAGATGCTGCGGTCCTGATAAGAACAGTCAAGATACTGCGGTCCTGTGATCCACATGTTGACAGCACATGACTTATTCCCCTTCACACCACCACTACTACTGCTGCAGAATCATCGGCGTCGTCGGAGAAGAAGAAGAGCAGTCGTCCCCTTCTCCTTCCTCCATCTGCATTGCTCCGATGCTCGCCGACACTCACTGTACTGAGCTTAGGAAACTGCAAGTTCCCTTGTTCCTCCTCCGACGAGAATGCCGCCGTCCTCCATTTCTTCTTCCCGAAACTCAAGCAACTCACTCTGCACGGTGTCGCGATCTCCGAGAACGCGTTCCACGGCGTGATCGCCGGCTGCCCGGCGCTGGAGAGCCTACTGATTCTGGACTGCATTGGGCTTCGTCGAGTCAGCATCCGGTCACGCTCTCTTCGTAGCATCGGCGTTCGTGCGAGCTTCTGTACGGTGATCCCGGAAGACATGATGATCCGGGAGCTGGTCGTCGTGGATGCGCCGTGTCTTCAGAGGTTGCTTACATTTCCACCACATGGGCCAACTAGTATCAAGGTGGTTACGTCTTGTGGTGGTGGTGCACTTCTTCCCAAACTGGAGGTCTTGGGATACGTCTCCAATACCATTGCAAGATTTGAGATCGGGAGCATGGTACTTATCAAGGTCTCTCTCCGTCTCTCGTACTAATTGCCATATTACAACTGATTAATTAGTTTACAGATTAATTAATACATATATATTTGAGTTTCTCACATTTTGTGCTCTTCTTCTCCAGGAAATGACCCCTGCGGTTCTGAATGCACCGGTATGCACAGTGAGGGTGTTGGTTGTCATGTCAACTGGTCCTAACCTTGGTGCCATTCTGAATTTGCTCAATTGCTTTCCCTGCCTGGAGACACTCTATGTCATGGTGATTAACTATTTCTTTATGTAAAATGTATCATATATTTGCATCAGAATAAATTTCACAAAAATACATGTATTTTGGTCCTACTTTATGTTTCAGTTCCAAAAAACTATATATTTTATATAAAATAGTTCAGAAAAGTAAAAAATTTTACATATAGAATTTCACGAAACTATAGGTTCACAGATAATTTTTTCTAGAAAACTACAAATTTTAGACTAAAATCCAGCTTCACAAAATTGTACAAACATGCAGTTATAAAATCTGTAATTTTGTAAAACTTTAAAGTAGTAGTTTCCTGCAGTACCGGAAACAAAAGCATTGCCAAGTGCCTGGAGATTTGCCGTGTGCAAAAACACAGGCACTTGGCATACTCTAACACACGGTATCATAATACTTTGCCGAGTGCATGTCCTTGTTTCACCGATTGTCTGCGGCACTTGGCGAAGAACCTATATCCGATCGTGCTGATAGTTGTGCCAAAAGAAGTGTATTTTTGTGAAATTTACTCTTTGCATTAAGATTCTTCTAGAATTAATTATCTGATTTATTTTTCTTGTTATCTAGATCTGGGGGCCTCCAGAGATTAACAAAGAGGATGATGCACAAAATGATGACATGTCTGCAGCTGGACGTCCTACTATTCCCTGCCTCGGACACTACCTGACCAAAATCGTAATACGAGGGTACCAAGGCAGCCGTGCACATACTGGTTTCACCAGGTTTTTCGTTGCGAATGCGAGTGTGCTTCGGGTGATGAACATCGCTGTCCCAAGAAAGGTGACCGACAAATGGATGGCTAATCAGCGCAAAGTACTGAGAACTGATTGCAAAGCTTCTGCTGATGCTGAAATTCGTTTCACTTACTACTATTTGAGGACTGAGATGGACTGTGCAAAGCGCACCCATGACCTGTCTGTGACAGATCCTTTTGATTTGTAAAACCATGCATGCATGCATGTGTGGTAGGGATTGATGCTTAATGCATGAGAAACTTCTTCAGAAGATAATCCTTGTTGTTGGTGCAGACATGTGGTTTGTTCCTAGACGTAATGACTTTGTTATTTCAAGTTATCAATTTGCAGAGCTATGAAAGTGGGGGCATATTCTGTGAAATCAATGTATGACAAGCTGCTGCATATAGATGTTTTACCTGCTTCTAGTTTACTTTGGAAAATCAAAATGCCTTTGAAAATAAAGGTATTCTTATGGTACATTCAGAATGGTGTCATTCTCACTAGGGATAACTTACATAAAAGAAACTGGAAGGGTTGTAAATCTTGTGTGTTTTGTGATACTAATGAAACAATCAACCATTTGTTCTTTCAGTGCCCTTTTGCTAAGTTTCTCTGGAGATTGATTGAATTGTGTACAGGGGTAGCAACACCAAGGAATGTTGAACATTGTTTCAGTTCTTGGATTCAATCATTTTCAGTTTCAATTCAAAAGCTTGTCTATGTGCGAGTGGCTGCCCTTCTGTGGGCCATTTGGCTTAGTAGGAATGACCATATTTTCAATCATGCTATAATATCATCACCTATGCAGGTAATTTACAGGACTACCATTCTGATCAGGGCATGGAGTACTTTGCAAAAGGAGGAAGCTCGAGGATGGTTGATAGCAATATGCCGGCAGATGGAGGTCATGACTATGGACATTTCCGCGAAGAATGGATGGCGGTTTACTAATAGGATTGAGTCCTGTTAATATTTGCTTAGTCTGTTTTCTTCAAGAACCGGTTTGTCCCAAGTCAGTGTGTTTTTTGGTAATAGCAGGTTGATTAGAAGTTTAGTCGTCAGGCTGCTTTGTATCTTCCGGTTGTTTAGTCTTTGTGGAGTGGTTGTTAAAACTTGCTGGATGTTCTAAGGAACAAAGGCTGGGACTCTGTTTCATAGCTTATGAAATAAATCTCCCTTTATCAAAAAAAAATATGGATATTGCAAATTGAAGATTGAAACTACATCATGCATCTCTTGGCATGTATAGTGTGCACTATGCAGTGTATTACTGAATATTACTGAACATTACTGAACATGATTCAGTAATATTACTGAATACTACTGAACGTTACTGAATATTACTGAACATTACTGAACTGAACAGATTCAGTAATATTCAGTAATATTCAGAGATATTGAATAAAATATGTCAAATGGGATCTAGTTTTGTAGATTTAATTGCAACGAATACGATGGTGAAATTGGATTTCAATTTTGACTCTTAATTTAAAAGATATTCATTTTTTAAGAAATACATGCATGGTAGGTGGGAAGTTAGTTAGGTATGGGTCAGCATGCAAGGTGGGTGGGGGCTGGTGCGTGAGTCGGGGTGGTCGCAGCCTGGTCCGAGGTGATGTATCACCATGGGTGACAAATAGATGGACCCTATATATATACACACGATCCTGCTAATCTTCACCTAGGGTGATGGGTGAAATGCTGAACAAAATCATAAAATTGCTGACGAAATCGCAGAATTTTATCAGCAATTCTATGATTTTGTTCAATAATTTTAGATAGATGATGTATCACCCTAGGTGAAGATTAGGAAATAATACTATACATGACCTCAGGTGATGAACCGAATGATCTATCACCTAAGCCAACCGATCCAACCAGCCAGGTCTGACCCAGCCAACCAGATCGAACCCAACCAGTCAGGTTAGACCGCAATTTCCAAATTTTGAAAAAATTAGGTTTCCCTAAATCCCGCGTGGTTCCCAATGCCCACACCCGTGACCGCATCTGCAACCCACCCCGTGACCTCGCCTCCCCGACCCGTGACCGTGCCTCCATCTGGCGACAGCGACGGCTACGCCCTCCTCAAATCGCGACCCCGAGTTCGCGCGACCTTCCTGGAGCCCCCGCGATCGAGCTCGCCTCGTGAGCGCGCCTCCATCCAGAGACGGCCGCCGCCACCGACCATCCTACTGCCCCCGCGACCGCGCATCCCCTCCCCGTGAGCGCGCATCCATCCGGAGATGGCCACGGCGACCCCATCCTCGATGCTCCGCCGCGCGATTCCCAAGTCCGACGCCGCGCGACCTCCCTGGATTTACAGTGACCGCCCCACCGCCCCGTGGTTCCTTACCCGGGAGGCCGGGTCCCCGAGGCCGCGACCTCGCACGGAGGCCCCGACCTCGCCCGGAAGCCCCGATCACCCGCATCCAAGCCGCTGGGTGTCCTCAACTCGCCGTGCGCGGATCCTCGCACGGCCGGTTCCTCGGTTCCCCACGGCTTCGGGATCCTCTTCGTCGAGCCTCCTGCCCTTGGTCCCCGAGCAGCCGCTGCGACCCCAGGATGCGAACCCTCCATTCCCGAGCAGTCGCGGATCCACCCATGTGGCTCCCTCGGCGAGGCGGCGCAGGATCGGTTCGAGCGCAGCAACAAGAACCACCAACAGCAGCACAGTGCGACTCCCCCTCCGGCGGCGGGATTGTGGCTCACTGCGCACGCGCCTCCCTGGCGACCTCGGCTAGGGATGCGACATGGAGGCGATTTTGGGGCGCGGCGGCTCCAAGCGGTGATGCGGCACACAGGTATTCGTTCCTCAGTGCTCTCCTGTACTGGTTGTTCCTCCCTTCAGCAATTCCTAATGGGTTCCGTCCCCCGCGCCTCGCAGATCTTCGAGTACAACGGGTCCACCGTGGTGGCGATGGTGGGGAAGAATGGCTTCGCGATTGCCAGCGACCGGCGCCCGGGCGTGCAGCTGCGGACAGTGGCAACCGACTTTCAGTTGTTTCTTCGCTGGATCCTTGCCAACCATGCCGTGAACTGAGCACCATCGTAATCTACATGGTGCGTGCTGCTTTACCTCTTGGTGTTTCAATTCTGGACATGACTTCCCTACACCTAGATCAGTAACGAACCTTCTCTTGCACAGGTTCTTGGACTTGCCTTTTAACAGATCGCCTACAACTCCTCTAGTAATTTTGGTGAGGCTCAGAACCCCTTCTCCATGCTGGTCGGATGAATTTCTTAGAGGCTATAAACCTTTTTTTGATGAAATGCCTGTTTGATGAAATTTTATTACTCAGCAATTTTGATCTAGTCAAGAATTTTGACATTGCTATGTTTATTTTGTCAGCAATTTTTATATAATATTGTTTATTACTCAGCAATTTGGCTAATACTATGCATCGGGTTTTTCAGCAATTTTGATCTAGTAATGTTTATTGCTCAACAATTCTGATTCTAGTCAGGCATTTTCATATTGCTATTTGTTATTTCCATGCATTTTGTCAGCAATTCTAATCTTGTGTTTTTTATGGTTAATCGCAAGAGACTAATCTTGTGTTGGTTTTTGTTCAGCTATTTTGTTACAGACTGTGTCGTTGCCTGCCTCGAATGCTCTACGGATTCACGCTACCTCGATGTCTCGTGCCTGCAGATTCATATGCCCGACTCTCTGCACAATTGTAGCAATTTCTTAGCAATTAGAACATGTACTCAGCATTTTTGTCAGCAATTACCAAATGTACCCATCAAAATTGTCAGCAATTATCACATATACTCAGCAAATTCTTTTTAATTTCCTTAGCACTTTTCTGATAGAGTATTCAATTTTTCGTATTTCTGTAATTTTTCACTGTTTTGCTAGCAATTCGTGAAATGCTCCGTGCGCACGCTCGTGATTTGTCAGCAATCTTCACGTTGTGCTTGTTCATTCAACTTTTAGTTCAGCAATACCATATTTTGTTATGCGTCAGCAATTCCATAGACACGATATGGAATTATTAGAATTGCCAACAAATAGCCTTTCGAGGATGTGTATATAGGGTCGTGCGAATCATCTATTCATTGGAGATTTTACACTATTTTTTGTTCAGCAATTCCTTGAATTGCTGTACCATCTAATCACCAGTTCGTTCAATAATTTTCGTAAAAAATGAAGATGAGATAAATATATCAAGTGAGATTTAGTTTTGAAGCTCTAATCAAGATGAATATAATGATAAAATTAGTTTTCAATTCGAACTCTTAATTTAGCAGATATTAAATTTTAAAATTTGCTTGTGTTTTGGGCCCATGAAAAAGACAGTTCAGTTGGTGGAAGCGAATATTCATTGGAACATGCTGGTTTGATTCGGCCGCGCATGCAACGAACTGGCTCGACCGCTCGTTCGTTGGCCTGGTCCAGGTGACGAACCACTCACTACTCCATCACTCTAGGTGATGAATAGTATAATATATATACACATTAAACGTCACTTAGGGTGAAGTATCACCCGAACTAGGATGGTTCAACTCAACCAGCTCCCACGCCTGGACTCATGTTCTGATCACACGCTCCCATATATATACCCACATTTCTCTCTCCAAACCTAGATGCAGCACCACCCGCACCGCCGTCGCCCACGCCAACCGCACCACCAGCCCGCGCCACCCGCGCCGCCGGCGACCGCGCCCCGATGTCAGCACGCCTCCGCTCCAACGATGTCGCGCCGTCGCTGAGATCCACGCGCCGCCATCGAGATCCGCAGCCCACGGACAGTTTCCTCGCGCCGCCAACTAGATCTGCTCGTCATGCGTCCAGGTCCATGCGCCGTCGTCTAGATCAGCGTGTCGTCGTCGTCCGGATCTGCGCGCCGCCATCCGGATCCGCGCGCCGCCGTCCAGATCCACGTATCATCCTTCGGATCTACACGCCGCCGTCCAGATCCACGCACCGCGCGACGGATCTCGGGCGCCGCTGACCAGATCTAGGCGCCGCCATCGGATCCTGCCTCTCCAAGCATCATCGCCATGCAGATCCTCGCCGCGCGCGGACCTATTGTTTTTTCGTTTTCGTCATTCAGCAATTTTGTAACGTCGTTCAGTAATATTGTAATGTGATTCAGTAATAATCGTACGTGACTGTGTAATGCTTGAACATGATTCAGTAATATTCGAACGTGATTCAGTAACTCTTGAATGTGATTCAGTAATATTTTGAACGTGATTCAGTAATTTTCTAATTCACGATATGTGAAATTGATTAAGAATTACCGAAAAGTGATTAATAATTACTGAATGTGATTCAGTAATATCCAAAAATGATTCAGTAATATCCGAATGTGATCCAGTAATATCGACCTGATTCAGTAAATTTTGAACGTGATCGACTAATATTTGAACGTAATTCAGTAAATTTTGAACGCGATTCAGTAATATGTTTGAAACGAGATTCAGTAATTTTTGAACGTCATTCAGTAATTTTTGGTCACGATTCAGTAAGTATGAGGGAGGCGGGATGACGTCATCCGAGGTCAGCGGCGCGCGGGATGGGGTGGGGGTGAGCTGGTTCGGGTGAAGCTTCACCCTGGGTGATGTTTAGTAGCGTCATATATATATATATATACATATATATATATATATATATATATTTGCCATTGGTTGTAGAGCACTATTATATTCAGATAATTCACGGACCTGATGTTCTGGATGAAGCTCTTTGTCATTTTGTTATTATCGATCTTGAGACTAGAGTTAACTTTAAATATACTCTCTATATATATTCTTAAAATAATGTTATCGTTGTTTCAGTTTATTTTTTAAACTAGTAAGTGAAAATTATTTTAGAAACGCAATGTATTTTTGCATATAACCTCAACCTCTCTAATGCTTAGGAGTATGTACTACTCCCTCCGTATTTAAATTGTTAACGCTTGCTAGTTCAAAATGAACTAGCAAGCGACAACAATTTAAATACGGAGAGAAGGGAGTAGTACATAAGAACACAGTGCATCTGGTAATAATGCTCACCTCGACGCGTCCCTCGGCGTTCGCAACCTCGAGCCGCCACTGGCCGGCGCCATCGCCGAACGCCGTGCCATTCCCAGCCCACTCATCCCAAGCGTCGACGGCGTCCTCTCCGACACCGTCGAACTCCATGCCAACCACCCGTCTCCCGAACCGGACGCACTCCATCACACCAAAGCGAGTCGCATAGGCGTTGAGGTACTGGTACAGCGTCTGGGAACACCTCGGTGACGTCCTCCGGCCACGGGAAGTCCGAGTACTGGTACAGCGTCTTCGGCGTCTGCAGCACCGTGCAGTCCGGCGTGTGCGCCCACACGCCGCCGAGCACGGTGTCGGCTTCGAATACCACGGGGTGGAATCCCCGGTCTAGGAGGTGCTTGCATGCGGCCAGGCCGCTCACGCCGGTGCCCACGATCACCACCTTCTTCTTGCTCCTCTGCTCCGCCATGGCTGGCCAGCTTGCTGGCTGCAAGTTTCTTGATGAGTGGCTTGGGAGACCATCAAGGGAGACAGTGTGTGGTATTTATACTGAAGTCTAAGCAGCCTTTGGCAGAGAGCGAGAGAGAGCTTGGGTTAGTGTTTATGTGGAGATCAGGTTGATTAGTGCTTTGATTAGCACGTAGCATTTGTCTGTTGGCAATGATTAATGTGTTAATTAGTGCTTTGATAGAAAGGAACATAAGTTGTAGATCAACGACTCAAATAAATTTCTGAAGGGAAACCACAGATTCATTTCAAACAACAGAACAAAAACTCACTTAATTAAGAAGCTTAGCAGCCTGGAATCATGTACTGACACAGATCCAAGCGCTGTGATTTTATTGGCCAAACGAGCGGATAAAAAAAAAAACCTCGGATCTTTCATATAAACACTAATATTTTATCCATAGCAGCCATACTTTATCATAGGACCTGCAACCACTACCGGACAGAGTAACATTGCCGAGTGCCTGGGCCTTCGCCGAGTGCCAGACCACGGGCACTCGGCAAAACATGTCTTCGCCGAGTGCCGCCCTCGGCAAACAAATACACACGGCAGCAAGGCACTTTGCCGTGTGCAGACCGACGGCAAAGACAAGCACTCGGCAAAATAGCAGTTTGCCGAGTGTCGGGCACTCGGCAGTCAATACAAACGTTGACGGGAGCCCAAGCCGTCAGCTTTGCCGTGAGCCCTCCGTCAGACACTCGGCGAAGGTTTCTTTTTACCGAGTGCCCTCCGTCGCACACTCGGCGACGTTAACCTTTGCCGAGTGCCTTGGCTTTGGCACTCGGCAAACATTTTAAAAATTTTAAGTCCCTGCTTCTCAAAATTTTTTATAATATTTCTTATTTTAACTTAAACTGTATATAAAAGTTTGGGCCTTTTTTAACAATTTTGTCATATTTACCAATTTTATTTCTTTCAATTGAATTTCTAATCATTAATCAATATGAACTACATGTCATTAAAATAATTACGAAAAATTAGTACAAAATTCATATTCATGTGTTTAAGTATACTCTAACATCTAATACTCAAAATAAAAGGAAATTGCAATCATCTTATTCGCAAAACATGCCCAAAAACTTATGAATAAGTAGTTTTTTAATTTTATAAAATCCAAACGTGGTCCGAAATTAATGAAACTTGACCGTGTAACATTATATCAAATGTGGAGTCTATGATAAAAATTTGAGACAGTTTCGTGAAAGTTGTGGTGTACGATGTGTAAAAACCGGAGATTGTGGAAACTTAGTTTATTGATTTCATATGTAGTTCTTTGGTTTTTATGCATCACACTTGACAAACTTTCATAAATCCTTATGAAATTTTTACCATAGCATCCACATGTGATATCATGTCATCTCTACAAGTTTCATAATTTTTGAACAATGTTTGATTTTTTTTTAAAATTCAAAAACTACTTAACCGCAAGTTTAGAGGTCAAGTTTCATGAACATAATTTTTCGAATTTCTATTTTTTTTGTGAAACAAGTGTAAACACATGGTCACAAACATGAGTAACCATTTTGAACTCATTTGTGACTTTTTTTGTTTTATTTATAGTTTAATTTAATTGTTTTGGTGAAATTGAGTAAAAAGTATAAAATCATTAAATTTAGCAAATGGTTTCATAAACGAGTCTAATTAGTAGAATAACCTGGAAATAATATTAGGATACAACACAAAAATTTTGGGATAGAATTTTTTTAAAAAAATACCAAAATTCGCCGAGTGTTATTCCTGGGCACTCGGCAAATAGGCCATATGCCGAGTGTTACGACTGGGCACTCGGCAAAGGCCCTAATTTTGCCGAGTGCTATACTTTGCCGAGTGCTTTGCGTTTTTGCACTCGGCAAATCTCGTCTTTTCCCCCAAATCGAGCCCGACACTTAACATTTTTCGGTCTATCGTCCCCAAATAGAGCTCGACGACGCCGCGCCGCCACTCGTCGCGCCCCCTCGCTGCCACCCGCCTCGCCGCCGCGCATCCACGTCGAGCTCGCGCCATCCACCTCGCCGCGCCTCCATCCACCTCGCCGCGCCTCCATCCACCTCGAGGTCGCCGCGCCTCCACGCCGCGCCTCGACCTCGCCGTGCCTCCATCCACCTCGAGCTCGCCGCGCCTCCGGGTCTCATCACGACGAAGGCCAAGGAACCAGCATCACCAGCAGCAGCAAGAGGTCGGTCGTCATCATCAGCGTGGTGGTGGAGGGTGGTGCCGGCGCCGACAAGGGGCTTGGGTTTGGTCGTCGGCGGGCTGGTCGTCCTGGCCGTGCTCCTCCTCGCCACCACGACCACCTGGTGGACTAACCTACTGTGGCCGTGCTCCTCCTCGCCATCATCATCGGTAACTAGCTGTAGGATTTTGATCTACGCATCCCCTCCTCCCTGCTGTTGACTAGATTAAAAAGAATCCATTTGATTTGAGGTCCATGTGAGCTAGACGATGCTGTTGACTTTCGGACATGTACGTTGAACTAAAATTACATTGAGCTTACTGTCGCAACATCAGCATTATAAGTTCGGACTTCGGAGGCAGTAGTTTGCAGTTATTTGCTTGCACTGTTAATTCTGCATGATTTGTGGTGATGGACTAATTATTTGCTCTTATGTACCTCTGTAGGAGGAGGCTTCCAAGACCAAGGCTGCTGGAAAGGTTGGGTTGGGGTTGCTACTCCCCTTGCTGTTTTTGCAGTCCTCAATCCCGGTTTGCTAATCTCGCTGCTGAGTCTCAAGGGAGACGGAGGAGGGGGGCTGCTACTGCTGGAAGAGCAGCCAGCTGCCCACAATTTGGCAAATCTACAGGGAGAAAGAGCAGGTGAGCTTACTAGCAACCCCTGGCCAATTGATTGAAGTGATTGTGTGGTGCTGAAATGGACAATTTGTTTCTTCGTGAATGGTAGCAATTTGCTGATTGAATGGTAACATTCTGTAAAAGTCTATCTCTATCCTATGGAGCAAGTTTGTTTTCCATACTGATGTTTCCTATCCTAGTTTCTATATAAATGGAAAATTTGATCAAAGCTAAGTTGATATCAGTTCACTACTTGACTTGGTGTTAAATACTACAGTTGGGTGTCTGAAATGTAATGTGGATGGTACTTTGCTAGGCACATGTTAATGCAACATAAGTACTGAGATTTGGAGACTATATCCTATTTCCTGGAATTCTCTCCTCTCTATATTAAGTCCTGAGATTTGGTTTCATATAATGATAAATTTGTCTGAGTCAGCTGCTGTTTTGCCTATCCATATGCCAGAGCTCTTCTACCAACTGATTGTGTGATTTTTTTTTATGTTTGAGGGTTATCCCGTCAGCTGCTGTAGTAGGTTAAGAGTGTGTGCATTAGTCAGTCCTTAGTTGAGTTTCAGTCATGGTATTAGACATGGTGAACAAGTCAGCAAGAGGCAGTGCATGAGCTTGGCCATGCTATTATTTTTTTTCATTCCCTGTATTTCTGGTCCAGTCAACTTAGTATATAGATTGTGGCAGCAAATCGTATGGGATAGGATGAAGCTAGTTAGTTGAAGAAGCTCACGGGATTATTGAAATCACACCCTCTTCACTACGTTGAATTCGTCTTGTTTTGCCGAGTCAGAACACCCTTCTGCTTCCTTCATGCACCCTCTTCACATGCTCCCTTCTCATCCGTAGAAATAGCCTAATAATGTGCTATATTGTGGAATTAGCAGGTAATTGCTTCTCTAGAATATGGAAGACCGATCATGGATGTACACAGGTCGTTTAAGTGTGAGGGAGATTAGTGACGAATGGATGACAAAGACCAACGCTTTCTTGGAACGGGTGTTTGGTGCCGAAGTTGCTAAAGGAGCTAGTAAAGTTGTCTGTCCATGCAGCAGATGCGGAAATCGAAAAAGGCAAACAAAGATTGTCATGGGAGAACATCTCTGCAAGTATGGATGGACGGAGGATTATACCCGGTGGATCTACCACGGCGAGGGCGGACGAGTGAGAGAGGAGGCGGTGAGAGCACGCGTCGAGGAGTTTGATGCGGATGCTGGGGTAGCGGACATGATAGAGGACTATCACGAGGCACAATTTGCTGAAGGGTGTATGGAGGAGGAGCCAGAGGCAAGCGCGAAGTCGTTCTATGACATGTTTGCCGCTGCGTTGAAACCCGTTCATAGGCATATAGATGTTTCTCAATTGGATGCCATTGGACGCGTAATAGTGTTGAAGTCGCAGTTTCATCTGAGCAGAGACGCCTTCGATGCTATGTTGACGGTTTTTGCCAGTCTACTTCCGGAGGGTCACATTCTGCCGAAGAGTATGTATGAGTCACAGAAACTCCTGCGCGCACTCAAGATGCCGTATGAGAAGATTCATGCTTGTTCGAATGGATGTGTATTGTTCCGTAAAGAATACGCGGATGATAAATACTGTCCTAAGTGCAAAGCTTCTAGGTACATTGAGGTTGACTCAGATGATGGCCACAAGAAGCAGCTTAACATCCCCGTCAAAATCTTGCGGCATCTTCCTTGCATACCGAGGATCCAACGGTTATACATGAGCGAAGAGTATGCGAAGCAGATGAGATGGCACAAAACTGGTAAACGGTACACTCGTGACAAGATGGTGCATCCGTCCGATGGTGAAGCATGGAGACATTTTGATCGCATGCATCCTGAGAAGGCTAGAGATGCCCGTAATGTGCGTGTTGCGTTGACAACGGATGGATTCAATCCTTATGGTGAATTGTCTGCCCCATACACATGTTGGCCGGTGTTTGTTATACCACTCAACCTTCCTCCCGGAGTATGCTTTCAGCGACAGAATGTATTGTTGTCTTTGATCATTCCTGGACACCCGGGGACTAAAATGGGTGTGTTCATGGAGCCTCTCATTGATGAGTTGATCCGTTCTTGGGAAGAAGGTGTGTTGACATACGATCGAGCTACAAAGACAAACTTCAAGATGCATGTGTGGTACTTGTACTCCCTGCATGATTTTCAAGCGTATGGGGTATTTAGTGGCTGGGATGTCCAAAGTAAATGTCCATATCCAGTTTGTAAGGAGGATCTTCCGTTCGAGTGGCTGCGGAAGGGTGGCAAGTACTCGTCGTTCGACAAACATCGACAATTCCTACCTCTTGACCATCCATTCAGATTGGATCGCAAGAATTTTACCAAAGGTGTCACCGTGACAGAGCTTGCACCTCCTATCATGACCAGCGCCGAAGTTCGTCGGTATGTAGATGGTCTTGTGGTCAAACCACAAGGTGGCTTTGAGGGATACGGTCAGCAACATTTCTGGACTCATAAGTCTGGTTTGACTCGATTGCCCTATTATGATGATCTTCTTCTTCCACATAACATTGATGTAATGCATACTAAAAAGAATATTGCTGAGGATATTTGGGGAACACTCATGGACATTTCCGGTAAGACAAAGGACAACGTTAAAGCTAGACTGGACATAGCAACGTTGTGTGATAGACGGAAACTGGAGATGCAGCCTCCTGGTCGCGGTAAGACATGGAGAAAACCTAAGGCCGATTATGTCTTGAGCAAAGAACAAATAATACAATCACTAGTCTGGATCAAATCATTGAAGTTCCCTGATGGGTATGCAGCTAGTCTGAGTAGGGGTGTCAAATTATCTACTCTGCGAGTCTTAGGGATGAAGAGTCACGATTACCACATATGGATTGAGCGGCTTCTTCTGGTGATGGTTCGAGGCTATGTCCCTGATCGTGTCTGGTTAGTACTTGCAGAGTTGAGCTATTTCTTCCGCCAGCTTTGTGCCAAGGAGTTATCTCATTCTGTGGTTGCAGACTTAGAAAGATCTGCACCGGTCTTGATATGTAAGTTGAAGAAGATCTTTCCACCCGGCTTCTTCAACAAGATGGAGCATTTGATTTTGCACCTTCCATATGAGGCTCGAATGGGGGGGCCTGTGCAGGGTCGTTGGTGTTATCCAATCGAGAGATCTTTAAAGGTCCTTCGAAAGAAATGTGGAAATAAATGTAAAATTGAGGCTTCCATGGCGGAGGCATACATTCTGGAGGAAGTGTCGAACTTCACAACGACATATTATGGTGACAACCTCCCTAGCGTGAATAAACCACCGCCTCGATACAATGCCAATGAAAATGAGTCTAATCTTAGCATTTTCAGAGGTCAACTTGGAACCGCAAGTGGTTCAACCATCAAAACATTGAGTCCTCAAGTGTGGTGTAAGACTATGATGTATGTATTGACGAATCTTGATGAGGTGATGCCGTACTTGAAACAATTTCTTGATGAATTCTGGCGTGGCGAAGGCGATGCACCTACTCAGGAGGAACTCGACACCATTCTTGCTCATGGTGCGGGAAATGGATCTCCTGATTTTATTTCTTGGTTCAAACGGAAGGTATCTGCTCTATCGTACTTGTTTGTACTCTCGAATTTGTTCTATCTTGCGGATCAAGCAATGAACTTTCTTGTTTGAACTTGCAGAGTCAAAAGGACAAATATATGAGTGCCGAGTTGAGACAGGTTGCCGATGGCTTTGCTTATAGGGTCAAGTCATATTCTGGATATGACGTGAACGGTTATCGTTTTTGTACAAGAAGTTACGAAGAAAGTCGGCCCAATAGAAAGACGACAAATTCAGGAGTCTTTGTTGAAGGTAGTGACGGTATCGACTATTATGGAATTATTGAAGAGATATACGAACTCAATTTCCATGGTTCGACATCTCTTAACCCTGTCATATTCAAATGTCATTGGTTCGATCCACAAGTAACGAGATGGACATATGCTCATCTTGGGTTAGTCGAAGTTCGAAAGGATTCTGTCATGGCAGGAGATGATGTCTATGTTGTGGCCCAACAAGCTATACAAGTTTACTATCTTCCGTATCCCTGCAAAACAAAAGAGTATCTAAATGGTTGGTATGTTGTGCATAAGGTATCACCGCACGGTAGATTACCTGTTCCGAATGATGAGGACTACAACTTAGACCCAAACACAAATGATATGGAGGTCTTTCAAGAAGAAGAGCTACAAGGGCGATTTGAGATAGACATAACCGAACCAATCGGGATGGAAGGAGAGATAGTTGTTGGCGAGGAGGAAGAAGAGGTGCAAAACGCACATGACTTACAAATGCTAGAACGATTACATTCAGGCAATGTCGATAACGACATCGACGATTCGGATAGTGTTGACATGGTTGATAGTGATGATGAGAATATTGATGAAGGAAATCCTGATTACGAAGATTATTTTTAATAAATGTAATACTATACTTTATTTATTTTGTATCTCTTAATTCATTTATGTAATTATATCTTTTTTATCTATATGTGCTTATTGGTTTACTCCTTTTAATTTCAGGTGAAAGATGCTGGGTGGTGGTGTGCTACGGAGTGTGACCTCACTTTACCGGAGGAGCGTGGGAAGGGATGCCCCATCGTCGGATGCGGGTGAGGGGTCGTCCAGGGGGAGGAGAGGGAGGAGGAGGGGGAGTAGGGCGCGTGGTTCATCCAGGGGGAGGAGAGGGAGGAATCCTTTAGTGGATGATGAGGCGCAGGAAGTGCAACACACAGATGAGGAGGAGGAGGAGGAGGAGGAGGTGGAGGATGAGGTCCAGGAGGAGACACATCGGGAGACGGTCCTTGAGGAGGAGGAGGAGGAGGAGGAGACGATAGAGGATGCTTCTGGTTCTGGCGTTACCTCCAACGTCTACTTAAGTGGTCCCACGAGTCTTCCTTACCGACCCATTCCTCTTCAGGATCGTATCCGATAATTCGACCATCCGATACGGGAAAGAGGTAATTAATTACTTTCAGTGTCTTTACTTACTTTTCATGTTATATTCGAATGCAATGTGTTTACTTACTAATAATCTATTTGTGCAGGAGTTGGGTCAAAGTGGCGCCTGGAAGCCACAAGCGCCACGTGAATGGCATTCTGGGGGTATTGTGCAAGCAACACTACCCCGGTATAGTCACTCACAATGGAGTGACGGGACCGGCAACCAGTTTCGATCACTACGCTAGCGCCCCCGATGCTGAAGATCGAAACAATAGGATTTTCAACAACAAAGCTGAGCGGGTGAAAGCTGAGTTCTGGGTAAGTATTGTCATAACATCAATTTAATTTCATATGCTTTGAAATAAGTAACGGACACATCTTGTGTATGTATGCAGGATTTCTATAGATGTCAGCCAGGATTTGAGCAGAGGGCGGATGCGATGATGATCCGTATTTGTAAGAAGCTAGTGTCGGATCTTATCTACGAGGCGCGTGTCCAAACCATCATTAATTACTATGGCACGATCCTCGGTCAAAAGGTGGTGAAAAGGGACGCGAGGACCATAAAGCTGACTAGGCAGCAATACATGGAGGTAAATACATCGCTAGCTTAATATTCATTCAATTTTATCGTTTATTATATCATTTACTTGATGTCTTTCAGATGATTCCTTATTGGTGCGCCCCTCATCCCGATTGCTGGGAGATGCTAGTGAACAAGTGGTGTAGCGATGGGTGGGAAGAGAAGCACAATGTACAGCGGGAGCGGAGTTTGCTGAACCCAGGTCCATCTCATCATCAAGGCAGCCGTGCTCTTCCCGAGTATCAAGAAGCATGGGTAAATGAAGTCACTTATGTATTGTAATCTCCAATTATATGCGCATGCTTCTAATAGTCTTGTGTTTTTTTATGCAGTCCCAGGCACATGGTGGTCAGGAGTGCAACACATTCACGGCTTATGTGTTGTCCAAGAAGGGAAAGGCGACATCCGACGTCGCCTACAACCCGGAGGATGGGCCTGAGGCTTTCAGCAACCCAGCTGCCTACCAACGCATCCACGAGTACACGGCGATGGTTAAGGAGGTACATGGGCCAGAGTATGATCCGAGCACTGAGGAGATCGACACCGATGTGCTCATGAGAGTAGGAGGCGGCAAGAAGCATGGGCGATACTATATTGCAGACAGCGCAATTGATCCGACCACTACTCCTACACTCTCTCAGATACGCGCAAGGAGTACAGACTCGAGCCCGGTGATACGTCCTCGCATGCCAACTTCGTACTCGCGGATTCAGCAACTTGAGGAGGAAACACGTCAAATGAAGGTACTATCCATCGATTAAAGCTTCACTCTATTGAAACATAGTAACACTTGGATAATTTGCAGGAACAACTCGAACAGGAGAGGCGGGAGCGTGCGGAGCTAGAGGGGCAAATGAGGCGGGAGCGTGCGGAGCTAGAGGGGCAAATGAGGGCTTTCGTCAGCTACATGCAGACTTACAGCCGAGAGCAGGGTGGTCCAGCACCGCCGCCTGAGCTTATGATGCCTCCTCGCCCACCACCAGGAGATGTGTTCTCCACTCCGGTGAGTCCGTTAGTGTCCACTTTATGTATTTGTTGTGTGTATTGTGGTATACCGTGTATGTGTATGTGTTCTCAAGTGTAATCTACTTTGCTTCTTGCAGAATGTATCGGTGGCTTCCAATGCATCCCCGTGGAACTCTCCAGCTGCAGGAAATCCGTCCCCAAGTGCCGCAAATCCGTCCCCAAATCAGGGGAATCCATCTGCATGGGGAAGTTGGGGACCTACACCTTAAGGATGCATTAGGTTCATTCTCGACTCTACTTATGTATTTGTAGTGTTGTGATATATATCGATTTGTGAACTTATAGATTTGTGGTGTGTAATGTGGTATGTTTCGACTTATGGACTTATGTAATAATTTTATGAACTGACTTGTGAACTATTGTGGACTTTTTTTTACTTTCGATCTATTGTGGATGAAGTTGGATGAAATATAGTTGAATTATGATGATTTG
Organism: Panicum hallii; assembly: GCF_002211085.1. Classification (NCBI taxonomy): domain Eukaryota; kingdom Viridiplantae; phylum Streptophyta; class Magnoliopsida; order Poales; family Poaceae; genus Panicum; species Panicum hallii. Next base: position 58,042,966 of record NC_038050.1, on the reverse strand, counting down.
GAGATGAAATGTGATTTTGTGAATGATTTGTGAATATTTGTGGATGATTTGTGGTTTGTGGATTATATTGATGAATATTGTGTTGAATAATGAATATGTGGATGAATTATGAATTTCTGGACCTGGGGAATAGGAAAAATAAATTTTTAAAAAAACACTGTTATGACTTTGCCGAGTGCAAAACTCTGGCACTCGGCAAAGTGTCCGTAACTTTGCCGAGTGCAGAGAGCTGGCACTCTGCAAAGTGTCCATATCTTTGCCGAGTGCCAGCACATTGCACTCGGCAAATCCTGCTATTTCGCCGTGTGCCATCCATGGGCACTCGACAAACTGGCCTAACGCCGTCAATGCTTGCCGCGTCGTCACCATATTCGCCGAGTGCCAGCTAGGCACTCGGTAAAAGCTTCGCCGAGTGCCAGTGTGAAGGCACTCGGCAAACCATTCTTCGCCGTCACTTGATTCGCCGTGGCTCCTTCGCCGAGTGCGGCACTCTGCAAAGGATTTGCCGAGTGGGAATAGAGCTTTACTGAGTGTTTTCGGCACTCGGCAAAGTACTGTACTCCGGTAGTGAACTAGCTAAATAATGGAATAGGAAATAAATAGCAACAAGTTCGAACCATTACTTTATCTTGTTTCGATGCTTGGCTTTTTTTTTTGAATGAAATTCGATGCTTGGCTTAATTTCACACTGAGTATTCATGTAAGCTCTCTCAGGAATGTTGCCGCGCTTGAATCCACTGACAGATCAATGTTGATGAAAATCCTGTTGTTTCTGGTTGTCCAAATAAAATGTTAGGAGTAATTGGGTAGACGCCACTCTAATATTGCAAAATTGGATTGGATGCTTAGTTCATTTGGTGTCACACCCGGTTTAGAAAAGGTAACCGAATGCATCCCATATGTGCGCCAGGATCAAGTTCCGCACATACAGTAGACGTCACAAGCGAATATCTGAACAATGCATTAACGAATAAGAGTATAATAGCACTTTATTACATGACCGACAGTCTTAACCTTAAGCGAAATAAATAGACGTCGATAAATAGCAGCGGACTTCAACTTCACAGGCAGTTGACTGGGAGACACTCGCCTAGAAATCTCCAATATCCTCGGGAAACTCCGGAAAGTTGTCTGGTTCTGAGCAGCATTGGTTTTAATAAAGCAAGCGTGAGTACACTTATGGTTGGTACTCAGCAAGTGGAGTAAATTATATGACATGCAAGGCCAATTCAAGGATAAGCTGACACGGTTTGACTGCGATAAGCATTTTAGTTGGTCAAGTTTTATTTAGCAAGCATTATCTAGGTTTAAGTTTATACCAACCCTTATATAAAAACTGAGTAAATAAACAACATCAACCACAAAGAACAGCAGCTTAAATCATCTTTAGGTTCAATTATCATGTGAGGGTCCAAGCCGCTCTTAACCGTGAGCACGGCTGATATATCAGTTTTCACTCTGCAGAGGTTGTACACTTTACCCACAGCTCGTGTTTCCCTTGATGCCCGGGTTTGCAAGGCCCTTAAACACTTCCGAGGTGAGTGGCAGGGATTCACTACGAGGCCTTTACAAAGATTCCCTAACTTGTGACAATCCGCTAAGGTTTCAAGCCAAAGCGGTCATAACCCTCCCTATTGAGGAAAATACCTTAGCCAAGGTTCACATAGCTATGCGCCTCAAAGGACCGAGCTATACCCCGTCAATGCAACCCCTCTTGCCCTTTCGGTAAGATCATCACAAGCTAGGGTTTCTAATTAATTAGCCAAGACCAGAGCCATATAGTACTGTGGTTGTACTGTTTTCCTGGGTGGTTCTCCATGTTCCAATTCATTCGATAAGCTTGTTTGATTGCCATAACAATATTCCAAAGGACATGAGAGATATAGGAGGTAACATGCTTTCCAAACATCCCAAAAACTACTATTAGGCTACTAGCGTAACTATAACATAAATAAAACAACCCAGGTTTAAACAAGGAAGTTAAATAAAATCTAGTCGTATCCTTAGTTGGGTTCCATCATATTCTAGACACATGCATGCATAAAAGTAAAGGTGTGATTGTGATATTAATAGGACTGAAAACATGATCAAGGACCACTTGCCTTCGTTAGCAAACTGCTGCTGCTCAGGGAATTCTTCAAAGTCTTGACTCTGCGGATCCTCGAACTGCGCACCGTCTAACGTCGCACACAAGCACATACAAACAAGCAAACGAAATAAAATAAGAACAGTACACCAATCAGTGAAAACAGAACAAAATAATGTTTTAAAAACATTGTACAAGTCGTAAGGATCGCGTGAGCGCAAGAATCGATGAAAACGGAGTTAAAACGGAGAAGTTAGGGCTAAAACGAGGTTCCAGGGGCTTATCTGCGAAGATTTAGATCTAAAAGGACCTAAAACAGAGAAACCAGGGGCTAGATCGTAATTAAACCCTAGACAGAGGGGCTAGCTTGCAAAACCCTAGGCTTAAGGACGGCGGGTTAGATTTTGGAATAGCTCAGGGACCTAAACGGAAGAAAAAGGACGAATCCGCGATTACTTTTGAACGGAAGAGGACGGCGGGTTGTTTTCGGGGAAACTGAAGGGTCTATTTGCAAAAGAGGCGCGGGTTGACCGGTACGCGGTTTGATTGACTCGGCTGGATCTGATCTGGGCCGTTGGATTTGGATCCAACGGCCGGCCGGCTCGGGGCGACGCGGGGCGGCGGCTGAGCCGCGACGGGACGCCGGCGGCGAGGTAGAGGCGGCGGCGGATCGCCGGGAAAACGCGAAATCGCGTTCCCGGCCTCGGTTTCGAACGAGATTTGGACGGGGAGGTAGAGGGTGCTACGGGGAATCGATCTAGGGGGTCGGGAAGGTGAAGCGACGGCCGAGGGCGGCGGCCGGCGGCGAGAGGCGGCGCGGAGCCTCGGTGGTGGCCGTGCGGACGCGGAGGAGCGGGAGGGAGGAAAAAGGAGAGGCGGCAGGGGGTCCTCACCACCACGTGGTGCTGCGGGACGGCTCGTGCGACAGCGGGGAGCGAGGAAGCGGCGGCGCGGCGACGGCCCGAGGCACGGGCGGCACTGGCGGCGGCGGCGGGCGCAGCTGCTAGGGTTAGGGCGGGGGTGGCGGCTGCGGCGGATAGGGCACGGGGCGGCGGCTTAAGTAGGGGGGCCGAGGGACGTCTGGGCGTGCGGGCCCGAGGCGGGAACGGCGCGGAGGGGCGCGGAGGCGAGCCGGACTCGAACCCGAGTCCGGTGCGGCGGGGAAGACGGGCCTGACAGGCGGGCCCCGCCTGTCAGCGCCGGAGAGAGGGAGAGAAGGAGTGGGACGCGGGGGAGGAAGCGGGCTGGGCCGGGGGATTTGGCGGCCTGCGCGAGGGGGAGGGAGAAGAGAGAAGGGAGGCCGCGACTGGGCCAGCCAGGAGGGAAGCGGCCCGCGCTGCAAGGGGGAGGAGGGAGAGGAAAGGGACTGCGGGCCGGGCTGCAGAGGGGAAAGAAAAGGAAGGAGGGGGGGTGGCCAGCCGGGTTGGGTGGGCCCAAAGGGGAGAAAAGGAGGGGAAAAAGAGAAAGAGCAAACAAAAATCAAAAAGAGCTTTTGAATTTGAGGGAGGAATTTGAATTCAAATCTAACTTCAAATAAACTGCAAACAAAAATATCAATGCAAAGAGCATGAGATGCACAAACACATGGTTTTCCCTATATTTATTTTTATATCTTAAGAAAGTTTGTTCATCAAAAATCTAATAACTCCTCTAACCCATCCTTTCATTAAATTTTGCACTTTGTAAAAATTAGGGTGTTACAAACCTACCCCCCTTAAAAGGAATCTCGTCCTCGAGATTCGGCTGGGCTAGCAAAGAGCTGAGGAAAATCTGACTGTAACTCATCCTCTCGTTCCCAGGTAGCCTCATCCTCTGAATGGTGACTCCACTGAACTCTGCACATTCGTATCCTCTTACTCCGGGTAATTCTCTCTGCCGTATCCAGTATTTTGATCGGGTGCTCCTCATAAGTCAAGTCCTCCTGCACATCCAGTTCCTCCAGTGGCAACTGCTCCTCGGGTACCCTCAAGCACTTTTTCAACTGAGAGATATGAAACACATTGTGCACATCTGACAACCGTGCAGGTAACTCTAGTTGGTAAGCCACCTCGCCTTTCCGTTCCAGAATCTTGAACGGACCAATGTAGCGAGGCGACAATTTCCCTTTGACCTTGAATCTGCGCAAACCCCTGATTGGTGACACCTTCAGATATACGTAGTCACCTTCCTCGAAGGTCAACTCCCGTCGTCGAGTATCTGCATAGCTTTTCTGCCTTGACTGAGCCACCTTCAAGTTTTCACGAACAACCTATACCTGCCTTTCTGCCTCTTTAATGATCTCAGGCCCGAACAGTTGACTTTCACCTGTCTCACTCCAATACAACGGAGTCCTGCACTTCCTGCCATACAGCGCCTCGAACGGCGCCATCTTTAAACTGGCCTGATAACTGTTATTATAGGAGAACTCTGCGAACGGCAAACTCTTGTCCCAACTGCCTCCATGTTTCAGTGCACAGGCTCGGAGCATATCCTCTAATACCTGATTTGTCCTTTCGGTCTGTCCATCAGTCTGCGGATGATAAGCGGAGCTGAAGTTCAACTTCGTATCCATTGACTCATGCAACTTTTGCCAGAATCGAGACGTAAACTGAGTACCCCTGTCTGACACTATCTTCTTAGGTACTCCATGCAAGCATACAATTCGCGAGATGTACAATTCTGCCAGTCGTGCGCCTGTATACGTAGTCTTTACCGGTATAAAGTGAGCTACCTTGGTCAGTCGATCCACTATGACCCATATCGAATCATAACCATCTCGTGTTCGTGGCAACCCCACAATGAAATCCATACCGATTTCTTCCCATTTCCACTCCGGCACCTTCAAAGGCTGTAGCAATCCGGCCGGTCTCTGATGTTCTGCCTTAACTCTCTGACACACATCACATAATGCCACGTGAGCTGCAACGTCACGTTTCATGCCATACCACCAATACCTTTCCTTCAAATCCTGATACATCTTAGTACTGCCAGGATGGATAGAATAAGCTGAGTCATGAGCTTCCTGCAGAATTTTCTCTCGGAGGTGGTCCACATCTGGTACGCATATCCTCTTTCTGAACCATACTGTCCCATGTTCATCTTCAGTAAAATCTGGTGCCTTGCCTGCCTCTATCATTCCTTTTATCTCCTGTATCTTAGAGTCCTCAAGCTGACCCTTCCGTATGTCTTGGTCGAGGGTCGGCTCAACCTCTATAGTGATTCCCTCCGTATGAGCGACGAACCCCAGGTTGAGTCGTTCAAATTCCTTGTACAACTCCCGAGGCATCTGGCTAATCATCGTCGCGTTCACATAGCTCTTGCGACTCAAGGCATCCGCAACCACATTTGCCTTCCCGGGATGGTAGTGTATCTCCAGATCATAATCCTTGATAAGTTCTAACCATCTGCGCTGCCTCAAATTGAGATCATTCTGAGTGAAAATATACTTCAAGCTCTTATGATCAGTATATATCTGGCATCGGTGACCTAACAAATAGTGCCTCCATATTTTTAGAGCATGTACCACTGCTGCCAACTCCAGATCGTGCGTGGGGTAGTTCTGTTCATGCTTTCTCAATTGACGGGACGCATATGCAATCACGTGTCCCTCTTGCATCAATACACAACCGAGGCCCTGCTTAGATGCGTCACAGTAGATATCGAAACTTTTGTAAATATCAGGCATAGCCAACACTGGTGCAGTTGTCAGCCTCTTTTTCAGCTTCTCGAAACAATCCTGACATGCCGCAGACCATATAAATTTCTTGTCTTTCTCTAGCAATGACGTAAGGGGTTTCACTATCTTAGAGAAGCCTTCAATAAACCTCCGGTAATACCCTGCAAGTCCTAGGAAACTCCGGATTTCCGAAACCGTCGTGGGTGGCTCCCATTTCAACACATCTTTTACTTCCCTGGATCCACTGCAATACCTCCGCCGGTAATGACATGACCCAGAAATGAAACCTATTCAGCCAAAATTCACACTTGCTGAGCTTAGCATACAACTGATTATCCCGGAGCTTCTGCAAGACGAGTCTCAAGTGCTCCTCATGTTCCTCTTCATCCTTGGAGTATACCAGAATATCATCGATGAACACCACCACAAACTTGTCAAGATACTCCATGAACACTTTGTTCATCAGTACATAAAGTAAGCTGGAGCATTAGTCAACCCGAACGACATCACCGTATACTCATATAACCCATACCTGGTAGTGAATGCTGTCTTGGCAATATCTGATGGTCGTATCCTCAGCTGATGATAACCTGACCTCAAGTCAATCTTTGAGAATACCTTGGCTCCCCTCAACTGATCAAACAAGTCTTCTATACGCGGCAATGGATACTTGTTCTTGATAGTCACCTCATTCAAGGCCCTGTAGTCAACACACATCCGCTGTGTACCATCTTTCTTTTCAACGAATATCACAGGTGCTCCCCAAGGTGACGAACTAGGACGAATGTACCCCTTACCTAGCAATTCTTTCAGTTGTTTCTTAAGTTCCTCTAATTCACCAACCGACATTCTATATGGCCTCTTAGCAATAGGCGCAGTACCAGGTAAAAGATCTATAATAAATTCAATGTCACGTTCAGGTGGCATACCTGGCAAATCATCAGGGAAGACGTCTGGGTACTCGCTGACCACTCTGATAGCCTCCATCGAACTTGCCTTTAACTGATTTACTGCACAATCTGCCGCCGATGGAAGTGTTGCAACAAACTCAAATCTTTCACCTTCCTGGCTAGTGAGAACCACAGATCGCTTGGAACAATGAATCACTGCGTCGTATTTTGTCAACCATCCCATTCCGAGAATAATATCAATACCACTTGACGGCAATACTATCGGGTTTGCACAGAATTCCTTGCCCATGATTTGTATTTTTACCCCGAGACATCGGTACACAGCCCTCATATTTCCCCCAGGTGAATTTACTAACATGGAGCTAGGCATAGAGCATAGGGGAATGGAGTACTTAGCTACATATTCAGCAGAGATGAATGTATGCGATGCTCCAGAATCGAATAAAACTGATGCAGGGGCGGAGTTGACAAGAAACATACCGAACACAACGTCCTGAGCCTCCTGAGCGGTCTCCGCGGCCACATGATTCACTCGCCCGCGGACGTAGTTTTGCTGACCCTTGTTGCTCTGGGGCGTCTGCATGTTGTTTCGGGGCTGTTGCTGCTGCTGCGGTGTCTGCCTCTGTCCACTGTTGTTAAATTGACCTGGAGTGTGCTGCGCATTTTTCTTGGGACATGCATTGGCATAATGTCCCGCTTCACCACACCGGTAGCAAGTATTACCACCGGCGGGAGCGGAGGCATTGTTTCTCATCGGTGTGCCTGTAGGGGTGCCCTGACGATTCTGCTGAAAGTTGGAGCGCTGCACTGACTGACTGGCATGTTGAGCTTGCTGCTGCTGCTGCCCCTGTTGGTTGAAGCGCGGGTACTGACTCTGCCCGAAGTTGACATTCTGTCCCCCTGAGCGGAAAGGTGCTCCCTGCGGGGCGTTGAAGCGAGGACGTGCATTACTGCTGAACTGCGTCGATGACTCGTACTTCCTTTTCTGCTCACCCATCTCTTTGCGAGCATGCTCCACCATGATGGCTTTGTCCACCATTTTCTGGAAACTGTCGAAAGTATGCACCATTAGTTGATATTTGATAGGACCAATCAGACCTTCCCTGAAGTGATCCTGCTTCTCCTCATCATCTGCGACATCTGCAGGGGCGTAACGAGACAGTTGGATGAACTTGTCCCGATACTCACTCACGGACATTGCCCCTTGCTTCAAAGCAAGGAACTCCTGCTTCTTGAGCTTCATTAGGCCCTTGGGTATATGCTGCTCCCGGAATTTGCTCCTGAACTCCTACCAGCCGATAGCGTCGGGGTTGTCATGAGCTGCTGTGTAAGCATCCCACCAATCCGCTGCGGTTCCCTCCAGCCTGCCTGAAGCATAAAGAACCTTCTCCCTGTCGGTACACTGGGCGAGGTTGAGCATCTTCTCTACAGTCTTGATCCAGTCATCAGCCTGAAGTGGATCCGGCGAATGAGAGAACGTGGGAGGCTTGTGACTCATGAACTCCCTGTGCCTGTCCCTTGCTGGTGGTGGTGGAGGTGGTGGCGCTTGGTTCATCTGAGCTTGCATGTTGGCGATGGTGTTCGCCATGTTGGTCAGCAGCTCAGTCTGGGCGGCGAGAAACTGCTCCATTCCTGCAGGTGGCGTCGGGTGCGGTTGACTTGGTGGCGGGTTAGGGTTGGTGTTGTTGCGCACCCTCCGTCGCGGCGCTGCAGGTTGATCAACTCCTGATCCGGACCTGGTGTTCACCATCTGATTGGGTTAGAAAAGAGAGACTCATGAATTTAATCATGGAAAATGGATAGGAACAAGGGCAAGATAAAGATAGCAACGGGAAAAAAAAAAAAAAAAAAAAACAACCCCAAAATTTTTTTACTAACTATATATTTGTATTAATAACTTGATATGGTTGTGGTCATCACTCCACAATCTATCGCAATCATTACAAAGATCCAACTCAAACATTGTCACAAAACCAAGCACACTTTCACATTAATCTGATTTAACACACTATTAAGATCGTTCGTACTAACGATTGCAAAAGACTCTTAGAAAACTCCTATCTAGAAAGAAAAATTTACTCCTATCTTAACTCCTAAAACTATCCTCTAACGGTAGGTGGTGCGGTAGCCGGGCTCTCCATAATGAATGCGCTTGCGAGGGGGTGACTCCGGCAAGTATTCCTTTGGTTCAATGCTGTCACACTCCGGAGGTAACACTGGATCTCCTCTCAGTCGAGCCTCCAGAATTGCCTTCTCCCGGATGGTCTTCATTAGCTTCTTCTTGACCTCCTGGATCTCTGCTCCGGCTGCATCTAGATCCGTGCTGAGAGCGGCGACTAGCTCCTGTGTGGTGTCCATTAGCAGACTTCCTTCTCCAGGGGGTGGAGCAGGAATCTGCGCACAAGTATCTCCCCTCTTGCGTTGTGGAAACTGCTGGAACTCAGTGCCCTGGAGCTCTTCCTTGTAAGCGTAGCAAAGAAAGTAGAGTGCCCTCCTGGCAGCTTCACTAGTCCCTGCCTCCAAAGTCCTCCTGGGCACCTCATCAATGTGCTTAGAGTATTCCACCCAGCATCCAGGTCTCTCATCCGGAACGCAAATCAACACAGACACCAACCATTCTTCTTCCTGTTGTGCATTCTTGAACAAGTGAGCCTCAAAATGTGGCTTCCGCGGAAAGCCAATCCTCTGCATGGCCCTCCAGAGAAGCGCGGGGAATGGACCCTCGGCAGATTCTAAGTGAAGTATCTGCTTCTCGTAGCGAGGCTCAGGTGGTGGTGGGTTTGTGGCGACGGCTGGCTCCGGACCATCATCTGGATCGTCATCGTCATCTCCTGGCGCATCGGAGTCCTCAGCATCACTCTTATCCTTGTCTCCTTCTGCGGAACCTGAATCACCACCATCCCCTCCTGCAGGGCCCTCATTGCTGCCACTTGAGACCTCCGGATGGTCGTCTGGCAACTCCATGGGCTCCTCCTCAGTGTCGGTGTCCACCCATCCTCCGTTGGAATGTTCATAGTGATGGTCATCCAGTGGATCGGACACTTCCTGCGGGTGATGAATCGGATGCGGTGGTCCACGAGTGCTCTTACAGGCAGTCTGCCTGATTCTGACCATCTGCAACAGAAGCGAGAGCAACGCAAGATAGAGAACATTTAGAGGAAGATGCTATGAGTGACCTTAAAGCAAGATGGCATTTTTGCAACATCAACACACTTGAGAGACAAGCATGTTTTCAAGGAGGAAAAGGTAGAAGAATAACGATATAATCAAGAAAATAAGCAGTTTTCAAAAGCAAGAAGGCAGAAGCTTGGCTACTAAGCAAGATAAGACTTAAAATTCGACCATTACTAGCTAGGCTAACGTCCTACAGTCAACACGGCTCTGATACCACTTCTGTCACACCCGGTTTAGAAAAGGTAACCGAATGCATCCCATATGTGCGCCAGGATCAAGTTCCGCACATACAGTAGACGTCACAAGCGAATATCTGAACAATGCATTAACGAATAAGAGTATAATAGCACTTTATTACATGACCGACAGTCTTAACCTTAAGCGAAATAAATAGACGTCGATAAATAGCAGCGGACTTCAACTTCACAGGCAGTTGACTGGGAGACACTCGCCTAGAAATCTCCAATATCCTCGGGAAACTCCGGAAAGTTGTCTTGTTCTGAGCAGCATTGGTTTTAATAAAGCAAGCGTGAGTACACTTATGGTTGGTACTCAGCAAGTGGAGTAAATTATATGACATGCAAGGCCAATTCAAGGATAAGCTGACACGGTTTGACTGCGATAAGCATTTTAGTTGGTCAAGTTTTATTTAACAAGCATTATCTAGGTTTAAGTTTATACCAACCCTTATATAAAAACTGAGTAAATAAACAACATCAACCACAAAGAACAGCAGCTTAAATCATCTTTAGGTTCAATTATCATGTGAGGGTCCAAGCCGCTCTTAACCGTGAGCACGGCTGATATATCAGTTTTCACTCTGCAGAGGTTGTACACTTTACCCACAGCTCGTGTTTCCCTTGATGCCCGGGTTTGCAAGGCCCTTAAACACTTCCGAGGTGAGTGGCAGGGATTCACTACGAGGCCTTTACAAAGATTCCCTAACTTGTGACAATCCGCTAAGGTTTCAAGCCAAAGCGGTCATAACCCTCCCTATTGAGGAAAATACCTTAGCCAAGGTTCACATAGCTATGCGCCTCAAAGGACCGAGCTATACCCCGTCAATGCAACCCCTCTTGCCCTTTCGGTAAGATCATCACAAGCTAGGGTTTCTAATTAATTAGCCAAGACCAGAGCCATATAGTACTGTGGTTGTACTGTTTTCCTGGGTGGTTCTCCATGTTCCAATTCATTCGATAAGCTTGTTTGATTGCCATAACAATATTCCAAAGGACATGAGAGATATAGGAGGTAACATGCTTTCCAAACATCCCAAAAACTATTATTAAGCAACTAGCGTAACTATAACATAAATAAAACAACCCAGGTTTAAACAAGGAAGTTAAATAAAATCTAGTCGTATCCTTAGTTGGGTTCCATCATATTCTAGACACATGCATGCATAAAAGTAAAGGTGTGATTGTGATATTAATAGGACTGAAAACATGATCAAGGACCACTTGCCTTCGTTAGCAAACTGCTGCTGCTCAGGGAATTCTTCAAAGTCTTGACTCTGCGGATCCTCGAACTGCGCACCGTCTAACGTCGCACACAAGCACATACAAACAAGCAAACGAAATAAAATAAGAACAGTACACCAATCAGTGAAAACAGAACAAAATAATGTTTTAAAAACATTGAACAAGTCGTAAGGATCGCGTGAGCGCAAGAATCGATGAAAACGGAGTTAAAACGGAGAAGTTAGGGCTAAAACGAGGTTCCAGGGGCTTATCTGCGAAGATTTAGATCTAAAAGGACCTAAAACAGAGAAACCAGGGGCTAGATCGTAATTAAACCCTAGACAGAGGGGCTAGCTTGCAAAACCCTAGGCTTAAGGACGGCGGGTTAGATTTTGGAATAGCTCAGGGACCTAAACGGAAGAAAAAGGACGAATCCGCGATTACTTTTGAACGGAAGAGGACGGCGGGTTGTTTTCGGGGAAACTGAAGGGTCTATTTGCAAAAGAGGCGCGGGTTGACCGGTACGCGGTTTGATTGACTCGGCTGGATCTGATCTGGGCCGTTGGATTTGGATCCAACGGCCGGCCGGCTCGGGGCGACGCGGGGCGGCGGCTGAGCCGCGACGGGACGCCGGCGGCGAGGTAGAGGCGGCGGCGGATCGCCGGGAAAACGCGAAATCGCGTTCCCGGCCTCGGTTTCGAACGAGATTTGGACGGGGAGGTAGAGGGTGCTACGGGGAATCGATCTAGGGGGTCGGGAAGGTGAAGCGACGGCCGAGGGCGGCGGCCGGCGGCGAGAGGCGGCGCGGAGCCTCGGTGGTGGCCGTGCGGACGCGGAGGAGCGGGAGGGAGGAAAAAGGAGAGGCGGCAGGGGGTCCTCACCACCACGTGGTGCTGCGGGACGGCTCGTGCGACAGCGGGGAGCGAGGAAGCGGCGGCGCGGCGACGGCCCGAGGCACGGGCGGCACTGGCGGCGGCGGCGGGCGCAGCTGCTAGGGTTAGGGCGGGGTGGCGGCTGCGGCGGATAGGGCACGGGGCGGCGGCTTAAGTAGGGGGGCCGAGGGACGTCTGGGCGTGCGGGCCCGAGGCGGGAACGGCGCGGAGGGGCGCGGAGGCGAGCCGGACTCGAACCCGAGTCCGGTGCGGCGGGGAAGACGGGCCTGACAGGCGGGCCCCGCCTGTCAGCGCCGGAGAGAGGGAGAGAAGGAGTGGGACGCGGGGGAGGAAGCGGGCTGGGCCGGGGGATTTGGCGGCCTGCGCGAGGGGGAGGGAGAAGAGAGAAGGGAGGCCGCGACTGGGCCAGCCAGGAGGGAAGCGGCCCGCGCTGCAAGGGAGAGGAGGGAGAGGAAAGGGACTGCGGGCCGGGCTGTAGAGGGGAAAGAAAAGGAAGGAGGGGGGGGGTGGCCAGCCGGGTTGGGTTGGGCCCAAAGGGGAGAAAAGGAGGGGAAAAAGAGAAAGAGCAAACAAAAATCAAAAAGAGCTTTTGAATTTGAGGGAGGAATTTGAATTCAAATCTAACTTCAAATAAACTGCAAACAAAAATATCAATGCAAAGAGCATGAGATGCACAATCACATGGTTTTCCCTATATTTATTTTTATATCTTAAGAAAGTTTGTTCATCAAAAATCTAATAACTCCTCTAACCCATCCTTTCATTAAATTTTTGCACTTTGTAAAAATTAGGGTGTTACATTTAGTAGATCCGATCTATTAAATGTAGCAATCGGCTTCTTTCAGCCGATTCTGACAGGTACCAGAAGGTCCAATCTAGCACAACGATTCCATCGGCTTCTTTGGCTGATCTGGGGATCATTGTCAGAGCCAATCACGGCTCGGCCATGTTTAATTTGGCTGTGTACGTAGGAAAATAGCTGACGAACAGTTTCTACACCTTTCCGATCAGGTATAGGTCAGGTGGCACGCCTAGCACTTCACCAAGCCAGGGTATGTGCCGGACTTCTAGGCCGTTGACCGAGGGACCGGGGCCCACCAGTAGTCCCGGAAGCCTCCCGGCTCCTCGTGTTGCCTGTCGCTACTCGCCAGTGGGTTTTGACCGACAACACATTCTGGCACGCCCGGTGGGACCACATCAACTACTTCATCGACTTCACCGATTACATCGACTACTTCAGTGACTACTTCGACTACATCGACTGCAATCGGCTACATCATCTTCTTTGGCTTCATCGACTTCCATTGTCAAGATGCCGAGCGAGAACCCGATTACTTATGAAGAGTTATCTGAAGAGCATAAGCAGAGGTATGACGAAATAAAGGCTGCTTTTGAGGCCGATCTCCTCGGCTCATTTGAGAGAACCCGTCACCACAGCATCAGGTGGAAGGGGTTTTCATCTGAAGGGGCACTCGACGAAGTGGATCTGTCTACCCCTACAGAGGAACGTACGCGGGCTCTCCGTCAAGAGGTCAATTACATGGTGGCTCACTCATTACATCGGCATTCTGAGAGTCTGGTGAACACCCTCGAGCGCGTCGTGGTGCGCGTGGTGCAAGAAATTATGAAACACCAGTACTCTCCAACAGGACCTGCTTTAGGGAGTCACAAAGGGGAATTGCCTTCTCAATCCAGACCACCAGTGCCGTATGCATTGGCAGCCCCAGAGCAGCATAATTCTCCAGCTTATGTCATATACAAGGTGGGAGGTGACCCTGCTGATCACCAATTCTTCAGTGAACCACCCAAGGAGGTACCACATGGATATGTTTGTGCATATATACCAGATGGTGGTAACCCGGCGCAACCCACGCATAGAGCAACTGGAGGAACATCTGCAGTCGATGCCGACAAACAGGCATGGCTGGCTACTTAAGCAACAGGGCCGAGTCATGAAGGTACGCACTCGGCCCCAGGAGTTCATACGGTGGATCAAATTAGTGCCATTTTGAGAGATCAATTTGGCATTCTCCCAAGAAGGTGAGCGATCGGCTACACCAAGCCGTATCCAAGTGACTACGACTTGATTCCTCTGCCGCCCAAGTATCGGCTACCTGAATTCACCAAATTCAGCGGAGCAGAAGGATCTAGTTCCATAGAACATGTAAGTCGATATCTAGCGCAGTTGGGGATGATTTCGGTGTCGGATCCATTGCGAGTAAGCTTCTTCTCGCAGTCTCTCACAGGGCCAGCTTTTGGATGGTACACGTCATTGGGCCCTGATTCTATCCGTACCTGGAAGCAGCTAGAAGAACAATTCCATGTACAATATCATTCAGAAGCTGCAGAAGCTGGGATTGCTGATTTGGCACAGGTCCGCCAGAAGCGAGGAGAAACAATGGCGGAATATATCCAGCGTTTCAGGGAAGTCAAGAATCGATGCTACTCGATTCGAATTTCAGAGAAGGAGGCAGTCGAATTAGCGACTTTGGGATTGGTAAAACCGATCAGAGATCTGGTTTTCCAGCTGGAGTTCAACTCTTTGGCTCATGGTGCAGAAAATGACAATATATGAGCAACGTCACCCAAAATTGTACCAAGACAAGTTCAAACGTCAAGTAGTAATGGTTGACGCTGAAGATTCTGAAGACTCCGAGGATGACCCGGAGATTGCAGTTGTAGAGTGGGCATGGGGGGCAAAGCCTGTGCCCTGCAAGTGGGTGAAACAACAGGGCCCTCTAAAAGGCTTTGATTTTGATGTAAGTAAAGTCGAGCAGATATTCGACTTGCTTTTTAAGGAAAAGCAGCTGAAGTTCCCTGAAGGTTTCAAGATCCCAATAGCCCAGGAGCTCTAGGGGAGGTCATACTGTAAGTGGCATAGCTCTTTCACCCACGGCACCAATGACTACAAGGAACTCCGGCGACAGATACAATCGGCCAATGAACAAGGCCGATTAATTTTAGGAAAGTATGCCATGAAGGTCGATACTCAACCATTCCCAAACATAAATATGGTGGAAGGGTACGATCGATCAACACGTCATCAGCTCGATTTCACATTCGGTGTCAACATGGCAGCGCATGCATCACGTCAGCATACAAGGCAAGAGGCCGATTCCAACGATCAGCCCCAAAAAGAAGAAAGAGGCTACATCACCGAAGAACAGGTCAGGCATGTCAGAAATCAACGGCCGGTTTCTTTTCATCTCCTGAGAAAATACCAATATCAGTATCAACAGTGTCTCCAACGCGAGACTGAAGAAGAAGAGTATGAGCGACGCACTGGGAAATGCCTCAGGAAGCGAGAGGATACACGAGATCATTAGCATTGCCCGTTCTTCAAATATTGCTGGGATTCCGGTATGAAAAGACTACCTACCCTTGAGGATTGTCCAGAATGCAATTCTCAGAAGCAAGATACAAGAAGCACCTCGGTTTTTCAGTGTTTGGGACCAGGGCAACCCCGCCATGAACAAAACAAGTTGACACATACAACAAGAGATTCAGAAGGTGAGGAGGACAAGTATCACCGACCACGCTGGTGTCCTGATGGGCTCAACCGGTCCCAGAAGCGGAGGGTACAGCGGCTACGCAGCCTGGAAGAAGCCGAGGCCCAATACTTAGAAACATTAAGGAAGGCGCGGCCAGATTTGGCGAAAAAGGTCCACAACCCTCGAAAAGTAGAGAGTTCTTCCAAGAAGGTATGGCGACCCAAGAAGTCGAAAGCCGATGTGAAGACATCGGTTGATGCACACATGGTGTTCGTTCTTCCTGCAGAGTTTCATGCACCAAGACATGAGGTGCCAGTGGCTCAACTTGACTTGGGGCCACGACCAGTCATTTTCGAGAAGCCCCGAGAAAAGAATTACAGGCACCTGAAGGCGTTATATCTCAAGGGGTATATAAACGGCCAGCCTATCAGCAGGATGCTAGTCGATACAGGAGCAGCGGTTAATATAATGCCGTATTCAGTACTGCGCAAGTTGGGGCATTTTGTTAGGGACTTGATCAAAACCAATATCACGCTAAGTGACTTCAACGGACAAACTTCAGAGGCACAAGGAGTCCTCAGCGTGGATCTGACGGTAGGAGGTAAAACCGTCCCTACGTCATTTTTTGTGGTCAATAGCAAGGAATCATACACTGTTCTGCTTGGGAGAGATTGAATCCATGCCAATTACTGTATCCCATCCACAATGCACCAGTGTCTGATTCAATGGGACGGAGATGAAGTAGAAGTGGTCCACGCGGATGACTCTGTTGAGGTTTCACATGCTGCCATGAGTGTCTGGGACGCAGAGGACCAGGAACCGATCTCAGGGATCAGCTTGGAAGGCTGCGACCGCGTGGAAGCTACAAAAACAGGGTGAGGCTGGTCTTATCCACTAGCCTTACAGAGTAGATTGGAAAGTAACCGGAAAGGCCGATCCCTGCGATCGGCCCCCAAAAAATAGAATCGAGTTGTTTTTGTTATCCATGTTACATTGTTATAATGATCGGGAAGAGGCCTGCTCGAGTAGCCGGCCATGTGATTGTAAGGTAATACGTATTAATGCAAAGAACAAGTCGGCCGATCCCTGCGATCGGCCAAATCCTTCTGCTTCATATTCTTTGTTTATTTGCAGTATCGACTTGATGGATGAAGGGAAGATAGGATATGGGTTTACATCTGCTGATGAGCTGGAAGAAGTCGATATTGGTCCTGGGGATAAGCCACGGCCAACATTTATCAGCAAGAAGTTAAATCCGGAGTTGCGAGAGGCGATGATAATACTACTAAGAGAATATACGGATTGTTTTGCCTGGGATTACACAGAGATGCCCGAGTTGGATAGAAGTATTGTTGAACATCGACTCCCTCTTAAGCTAGGACTTCGGCCGTTCCAGCAACGAGCACGACAAATGAAGGCCGAAGTCCTAGAAGAAGTCAAGAAAGAAGTCGAGAAGATGATAACAATAGGCTTCATCAGGCCATGCAGGTATGCCGAATGGATTTCCAGTATTGTGCCTGTACAGAAGAAGGACGGCCGATGGAGAGTCTGTGTAGACTTCAGAGATCTTAACAGAGCCACACCAAAAGATGAGTATCCGATGCTAGTTGCGGAAACGTTGATCAATGCAGCTGCTGGTCATAAGATGTTGAGTTTTATGGATGGCAACGCTGGTTATAACCAGATTTTTATGGCTCCAGGAGATATTCACAAGACTGCATTCAGAGTACCAGGTGCAGTGGGATTATTCGAGTACGTGGTCATGACTTTTGGGCTCAAAAATGCTGGTGCTACATATCAACGAGCCATGAACTATATGTTTCATGATTTGATCGGCAAGCTGGTGGAGATTTATATTGATGACATGGTGGTAAAATCTGCATCAGCTGAAGGACATTTAGGAGATCTACGGTGAATTCTGGAACGAACTAGGAAGTTCGGGCTTAGAATGAATCCTAAGAAGTGTGCCTTTAGTGTATCAGCCGGTCAGTTCCTGGGTTTTTTGGTTCATGAACGGGAAATTGAGATCGGCCTAAAAAGTCAAGAAGCTGTAAGAACAATGGTGCCACCTACTACAAAGAAGGAGCTCCAACAACTCATTGGCAAGATCAATTTTGTTAGGAGATTCATCTCCAATCCGTCAGGAAGAATTGAGCCATTCATGGAGTTGGTGAAAATTAAAGCCAATGACGAGTTCTGCTGGGGGGCAAAGCAACAACATGCGTTCGAAGAAATCAAAGAATATTTATCCAAGCCGCCTGTGTTAGTCCCACCCCAGCAGGGTAAGCCATTTTATGTTTATCTGTCAGTGGGTGATACTTCCATTGCTTCGGTCATCGTACAAGTACAGGATGGCAAGGAGAGAGTTGTTTTTTATCTCAGCAGGAGGATGCTAGATGCAGAGACAAGGTACCCTGAAATTGAGAAACTATGCCTTTGTCTATTCTTTACCTGTACGAAGCTCCGTCATATCCTGCTTTCTGCCAAGACAATTGTCATCTGCAAATCAGATGTTATCAAGCATATGCTGTCGGCCCCGGTGTTGAAAGGCTGACTTGGTAAGTGGATGTTCAATCTGTCAGAATTTGATATCCGGTACCAGCCTGCGAAAGCAGTCAAAGGGCAGGCGCTGGCTGACCTCGTTGTGGAAAGGACTAGCTCAGACATAGCGGCGCTTTCCATCCGCGCATGGGCAATGTTTTTTGATGGGTCGGTCTGTGGAGATGGTTCTGGCATAGGTACCTTGCTCGTCTCGCCTCGGGGGGCAACATATTCCTTTTCAATCAGATTGCCAACACATTGTACCAATAATCTAGCCGAGTATGAAGCAGTGCACAAAGGTATGGAGTTACTTCTCGAAGCTGGAGCAGAAGCAGTAGAAGTTTTTGGGGATTCAAAGCTGGTCATCTCTCAGCTCATGGAGACATACCGATGTGAGAGCGAGTTGTTGTTTCCCTTGTGGAGACAATGCTAGGAGCTAATGGCCCAGTTCAGATATATAAACTTCTACTGGATACCAAGGGTGCAAAATTCTGAGGCCAATGATCTTGCCCAGATGGCTTCCGGTTACAAGGACACGGCGGATGGAGCTGATTTTCCAATAAACCTGCTGGATCAGGGGGGATTGGAGAGCCAATATCTTCAATTACTTGAAGGATCCGGCTCGGGGGCACCTAAGAAGATACGCTACAGAGCCATAAAGTACGTCTTGATAGGGGACGACTTGTTCTACAGGACTCTGGAAGGATTGCTGCTTAAGTGCTTAGGGCCGATTGAATCCAATCAGCTTCTACATGAATATCCACGGCGTTGGCATGAAGTATTATCGGAAGCGTTATGGGCTTATTGCATTTCATGCCATGGTGCAACAAAAACTTCACCATATCATTTAGTATATGGGCAGGAGGCCGTATTTCCATGGGAAATTAAGGCTGGTTCAAGACGGATAGAGTTTCAGAATGAGTTAACTGCTGAAGAATATGCAGCACTAATGAGCAACAATGTGGAAGACATTATAGAACTCAGGCTTTGGTCGCTGGAAAAGATCAAAGAAAATAAGGCCAAGGTAGCCCGCACGTACAACAAGAAGGTTAAACCGAAGGAATTTCAAGTTGGGGATTTAGTGTGGGAAGCGGTGCTACCATTGGGGACTAAGGATGCGGCATATGGTAAATGGTCTCCGAATTGGCACGGGCCTTATAGAGTTGATCAAGCTCTGCCAGGGAATGCATACATGCTCGAAGAATTGGATGGGGTGAAATTTCCGGTGGCTGTCAATGGTCAGCATCTCAAGAAATATTTCCCGAGCATGTGGGAAGATGAGTAAGGAAGCCGATGTGATACATCGGGCTACAAGTGGATATAGTCGAGTACTTTGTGACACCTCAAGTTGGCCTGATCGGTATCTCGTGGTATACTAGACTGCAGGTTAGCATCTATCGGGTACTTTGGAAGCCGGTGCAATGCATCAGGCTGTAAGGTGGGACGAGATAAGCAAGCCAAATCCGTAAAGAAAATAGTAGCGCCAGTCCATGCACAGGGCTGAAGGTTGAACAGCCGATGTTAAACCATCGACTTTAGGAGCAATAATCGGGCCTTGCAAATCCTGGGTCTCGATAAAAGCAGAGAGGATGATTGCAGATGTCTCTTGATCTTAAAAGAACAGGTTCGACTTCTTTGCGGGGTTTTCGGGGTTCTCATATTTTTTTGGCCTGATTGGGGATCGAGATTTAACAGCAGGCAAAGAAGTCGACTGCGGA